>NC_054747.1:829735-1547235 GCF_018143015.1 Lytechinus variegatus
TATCAATGTCATTATCAATACATCTTACAATCATGTATCATACAAATGCAACTGCGTTATATATTGATAGGTCTAGTGGATTGGAAAATGAGAAAAATATACTACAAACCTGTGTTGTTCATATACCAAACAGCGAGTACAACGAGAACCACCAACAATAGTTTGCAAGCCGCTACACTTCCTGAAAGAAATAAAATCAATATTAAATACATGTACTTAATGATGTAGTATGTTTAAATAATAATGATAATAATAATATAGGGTATTTATAATGCGCACATATCCACCTTGGTAGGTGCTCAAGGCGCTCCTGTATTACCCGGCTAAGCTAGGCGTTCATAGCGCACATAGCTTTTTAAGTAATTACTTCCTACCGGTACCCATTTACCTCACCTGGGTTGAGTGCAGTACACTGTGTAAATGAGGCATAGTTGAAAGCATAACAGAAAATGGAAGTTCATCAAGACGATACGTTGATTTAATGAAACCATTTTACAATTGTGAAGACTTCATGGAAATCCATCAACGAATGAGAGCGTCTCTGTGTGTCGTCATATGAGAGTAGCTCCCCCATGCCATAAAATATGGAACATGAAAGAGCAATTTTTCATTTGAAAGACGGCGTGAAATGATATTCCCATTGATATATCCACTGCATGAATTTAATCATTTTTACCTTAAAAAAAAATCGGGAATTTATGTCCCATAAATTAAGAGATGAAATGATGGTCTGCGACGTCATAATGTAAAAGAAAATAACGATTACTTGCTTTCTAAATTTTATGTTATTTTTTATCAAACCTTCCCCAATTTTTTTCTGCTTTTAAAATCAATTTAACATCAGGGTTTACTTATTTTCGTCTCGACTGCATAGCAGAGTAGGAACTACATGTAGGCGCCGTTTTGACGACGTCAATACGACGATGGGGAAGGCTGCGTCGTCAATATTGAAATCTTAACAAAGATTAATTTTTGGAGATGTCACCATAACTTTAAAAGTATATGGATCTAGTTAATGAAATTTTGACATGAAAGTAATCAAGAATCACTAATCGTCTTGCCTAAAGTTTGGTCACATGATTAAGTTTAAAAGTCACACAACTTCAATAAACTTTCACCTAGGGAAAGAGAGAGAGAGCTACATGCACACCAGAGTATGATGTGTGGGTTTTACTTACCCGTCACAACTGGGCCTAACAACATGAACAAGGAAACGAGGACCAATCCAAACACAAATTTCTTCACAAGTTCTTCATCCATATCCCCTTTTATGGCTGATTTATATCACTTGCAAAAAATAAAAAAATGTGAACTTGAGAGTAGCAGAAAGAATAGATATTGCGCACTCATTTGCAGAGAAATGGTATTTATTATGGTAATTGTGCTGGGTTCAGTACAGCTTGTTGGCGAAGGGGAATCTCAAACTTTTTTTTTTACTCATGACCTTGCTGTCCACTTCCGGAGGTAGGTCTGTATAAATTGTGAAAGTCTTTCGACATCTTTCAGAACTCTATGCAAGTTTAATACTAACAAGCCAAATAAATGCATGCATATTATTACTAGGGTCAATGAAGTAAAATAAAGCTATTTAACTATACTGTTTGCAAATGAACCTGAATACCCATAATGCACTGGGGAGAACATTATCCACCTCATAATTCATGTTGTCATGGGATTCCCCGAATGTTCTGCGTACGAAACATTAAGTAAACATCGACTGTCATATTACAATAGTCGCGCACTATTGAACTGAACGAAATGATGTTGGATCAAACGGCGTTAGACATGTTAGACGACACGGTTTTCTGACGAAATTGCATAGGACGTAGAGGCAAATCACCCTCAAATAATTAATCTCTATTCCATAACAGCCATCTAATCTGTTTTTAAATTATTACCAAAATGTGCATATTGTCCAAAAGAGCAGGTACATCACGTAATAACTGCACATTTTGATAAATAAACAAATCCTGTCAGGCATACATGTAGGTGCACTATCGGCACATTATTAAGAGATTTATTTTACCGAAATGTGAATTTCGAAATGTTAATGCATAGATTTAGGCAAAAATTCCACGAGGATAGTTTTCTTTTTTTTTTTTTTTTTGGGGGGGGGGGGGGGCGGGGGAGGGGGGTTGGTAAGGGGTTTCAATTAGCTTGTTATAATTAATACAGATGTATACATACTGACCAATCAAAATGCGAGCGCGCAGCGCTAGCTGATAGGCCTGTGAAAACTTTATGGAATACACGATCAGAATAGTAACCTTGCAAATCTGAAAATGCTGATATTTAGACCAGTAAGCGAACATTTTACAGAGCTGCACTTACAAATAAATTTATAGATAAAGAGAAATAACGATAGATTGATGTCCGACCTGACATACGGTTTTTGTATTGACTTAAAAACTTGATATTTTAAGCTCCATATCGGCCTATGGAGCAAGATATGCGAAAATTTTATATAGTGACTTGAAAGTTTTCTTCGCAAATTCCCCCCTTACCTTATTTTATTCACTCGTCTTTTTTCCTCTAGTTTTCCTCTTCTTTTTCCTTCTATTTTCTTCCTCCTTTTTCTTTCTTTCTTTCTCCCTTTTTTTTGCTCCGCCTTTTTTTCAGGGGGGAGTGGGCACGTGCCCCTGTAGCTACGCCCCTGTGAATCATCAGCCAAACCTAGGGGATTTTAATGTACACATAGATAACCCCAATGATAATTTTGCAAAGTCATTTTTTCAGATTTGAATATTAAAAAATATTCATTTCGCGCTTCACGCTCGCATCAGTAATTATGGTTGAGTCAGATACTATCCTGTTTATTGCTATAAGGTGAAAAGAAGATTACATTTTTGGTCGGAAAATAAAAAGAATCAGGATACACTTTGCGCTCACATTAATCAAAATTTAGTGAGATAGCTATCCTGTCCTTGATTTTGAAATATGCTAATAATACCATTTTTTAGGCCGGAAATGACATATCTTCAGCACACACTTTGCGTTCGAATCTAATATAGTTTAGTAAAATTTCTATCCTGTTCGTGATTTGAAAAAGTGTTACGATTGTCAAGTTTTTATTTTGGAAATACAAACTTTCAGCTCGCTCTTTAAAATCCTATCCTGTTCGTTTTTTAGGTGCCAGGGAAAATGGCAGAGGTAGTAATGGCAGAGGTAAAAATGGCAGAGGTAAAAAGGGTAGAGGTAAAATGGCAAAGGTAATAATGGCAGAAGTAATAATGGCAGAAGTAAAAGTGGCAGAGGTAAAAACGGCAGAGGTAAAAAGAGCAGAGGCATAAATAACAAAAGGTAAAAATGGAAGATATGATAATGGCAGGGGTTAAAGTGGCCGAGGTACACTATTGGAAAAAAACAGAAGATTCTACAGAAGAAAAATAAAAAAACAGGTTTCACCAAAAAAATAATAATTTTCGTAAATTATAATAACAGGAGGATTTCCACAATTTTTCTACAATTTTACAGAATAGATGTTTTAAGAAGGGGAAAATAGTTTTACTACAATAAACTTGTAAGGGTACACGCACAAAAAAAATTTCTGTAATTTTACACAAATGCAAGTAAGATTACACAGTGCAGTAAGATTACAGGTGTTCTCCAGACTCTGTTGCAGGATTTTTTAATAAAAAAGTATAACATTTCTAACAGTTAAAAAACGGCCGAGTTGAAAACGGCAAAGGTAAAAATGACAGAGGCAAACATGTAAGAAATATGGGGAGAAAAAAAGTTTTCACTCCAAAATGAACGGGGATTCGGTTAAGGGGGAAAATAAGACAAATATTATTTCAACTAAATGAAGTTCTTGTAGGTCAGAAAAAGAATCACAGCAAAAATATAACAATTAGATACTAAACAATGTTTTTTCTTCTGTTTGAAAAAAAAAACACAGAGATTTATATCAAATATCTACATTTCAGCATATCAAGCTAGTCACCAATTACCATTGCTGTTTATGGAGTAAAGAATACCCAACAGCACTTCCGCTTCCAAGGGTTATGACCATCAAGCCGTTTATATCATATTGCATGCAGTGGTAAAGAAGGTTCAGGGTCTTCTTTTATGCAAAGAATCTGAACCAGACGTTTCCCCTCGATTGAGCCCAAATTTTATAATTAGTTACATATTCAATGCCAAGCCTGGGAACGCATGCTCATTATTGTCATTCAAATATTCAAAAAGAATAGTACAGACGACATTACAAATAAGGAAATAATATTTAACCACAATCATTCGTGACAATTTCAACGCCTAAGCTTTTCCCGTTATGTTCTCTATGATTTCCCCGACCCCTAACCCTCTCTGTCTCTCCACCTCTCTTATGTCTACTCTTCCTTTATTTATGTATCGGTATACCTGGCAAAATATTAGATATATAAAAAAAACAGCCAGACAAAAATGAATGTTACAAAACAATGAATGAGAATAGTGCAGTTCCATTTGCTCCTAATAAATTGAATGAAACTGTAGTTTCATTTCTTTTTAAAAATCGTTCACGGTACACCTCCAACGAATTCGTAAATAGCATTGTTTGGCCGATTGAGACATGATTATAATGCCTAATCGTGACATGCAGTTATAATTTTAATATATGTACATGCGGGGGCTGTTTTGACAATTCATTGCATGGGGGTTTAAGACTGGCCATATTTTACCCATAGCTGTCATTTTTACCTCTCCCATTATAACCCCTGCCATTTTTACCTCTGCCATTTTACCCCTGCCATTTTTACCTCTTCCATTTTTTTTACACCGAGCCGTATAAACAAGTGTATTTAGCCGAAAACTAGTTTTGACCAATGGCAAGTGGAGAAAATATACTTGTCTTGTATAGTAAACATGGATTTGGTCATTTCTAACAGACAATGAAGCAAGAGCAAGTGGAGGTTCTCTTTTATTTAATTGATACATAATGAAACCGAGGTTGAGATCAAATAGGCCTATGCCATGTAAATTAAGGAACTTGTTTTCATAAAACAAAATATTAGAATGAGATAGTGAATTTACTCCACATACTAGTCTAATTAGCTTTTCTGGACTTTAATAACCCATCTAAAGGAACTTTAGTAGCGTCACCACCCCATGCAAGGATGCAGTCATACAAGACACAATGAAGGTTGAGTACAACATGTATAAAATATTTTTGGGAATATTCTCTTAAATGAATTAATGACTCCTGAATTTCTGGGAAGAAGTTTACATAAATAAGATGTGTGAACTTTCCAATTCAGCTTACTATCAATGTGTACCCCAAGGAATTTTGTACTCAGGACTTCAGTAATCTGAACATCACTGATTGTAATATTATCTGGCAATGTTGCTAGGGTGTTGCTGAATAACATGTAGCTTGTTTCAACAAGAATCAAGGAAAGCCTGTTAGCAATGATCCAATCGTTAACAGAAATCAATTCTGAATTGCGGGAAGCATATTGTCCAATAAGGATAAAAAATAAATAACCAGCAATTTCTTTAGAGTGGGCAACATTTTTCAAACTTTATTGATCCTCCTTGAAAAAGTAACATATAACAAAATACATAGACACAAGGTACAGTTATACGCTAACGCATATATCAAAGACGTTAAAAAGCAACAAACATCGATAATTAAAGGAAAGTAATATAAAGACAAGGAAGACGAGGAGACCTTTGAAAGCCAGGCTTGTTATATGGTCCTCAGTATTGAAACAATACGTTATAGTTTGTTTAAAGCAAAACTTGATTCTACACATAATTGAAGAAAAAAATGATTCTAGCTTAACTGGTTCATAATACTAAAAAAAAAAAGAAAAAAAAGTTGTACTAAGGTTATACAAGGATACATATGTAGTTAAAATCTATTTACAGAAAAATAATGGATATGTTGAAAAAAAAGTAGGTATAAAATATAGATAGACAAATAGATAGATAGAAAAACGGGGGGAGCACGAAGTTACAAGCTAGAAAATGGCAAGAGATGAGAGATTTGTAACAAAAATGCAATTGAAATGACTACTAGTACTTAATGATAGGAGTACATGTACATGTACCAGTTGGTCGAGACATTTTACAGAAATTATATTGCTAATCACAAAGTTATGCATGTATTTAAAAGAAAAACAATTATACATCATAAATGTACTTTTATATTAAAAAAAATAAGAAATTCGATTTCCTTTTAAAAACAGAAATACTAACAGACCCGGTAATGTTGGAGTTCAAAGAATTCCATAACTTTGGCCCTGTACAGATCAGTGTTTTCTGAGCAAATATTGTCCTTGCATGAGGAATACGCAGTGCTGTAGCATTTCTTGTTGGGTAATTATGAAATTGGTTGTTCCTATGAAATAAATATGCTAACGTCAATGGCAAATCACCTCTGAAAATTATACAAGAGCGACCGCAATTGCAGAAGACAAACATCTTCCAACTTCAAAACATGATGTTCATATAAAATAAAGGAGAAGTGGGAACTAGAAAGTCAGCATTACTAACTGCTCTGTAAAAATGACTAAAGGAAATGCCAAATGTTGGTTGGACACTTAATTACCCTCATGGAACATTTTTACCCAGTATTTTTTTTTTGAGTGCAGCGAAATCAAACGCTTTCTTAAAACCTATTGAAGCAATGAATCATTTTGCTATATGTCAGTTTCAGATTACTCTTCCTCGTAGGAATGCAAAATTGATTTTTGTCTATTATTTCATCTATAAGATTGATTGTTCTATTCGCTAATGCCTTTGAACATATATTTGCGTCCACAGTTATTAATGATTTTGATTTATAACTCTCCAATAGACGTTTGTCTTTAGTTGGCTTACGAATTAAAGATATGACACTTTGCTTTTGATTTGCTGACGATTCGTTTTCTTGAAAAGAAATATTACAAACGAGTAAGTTATCCACACTGACCCTAAAAAAATATGCATAAAATTTCTTGAAATGCCTCTCATTCCCCGGAGACTTTCCTTAATGCATTTCCGTCAATACTGTCTTACACTCGCGTTCAGTGAGGAGCCCTTTACATGATAATACATAACATTTATAAGGCGCTTACTACTGGTGTTTCTAAGCGCACTGTGTTTTGTTCATGGTTTGTACTTGGGTTAAAAAAAAAAAAAATAGTAATAAAAGTGGCAGGGGAAAATGGCACAGCTAATACAGCTATACTAATAATCAAAACTCAAAACTTGTGTGCACCTCCAATTGACCGACCCACAACTGTGAATTATCTATTTAATAAACAGGTAGGTTTTGAGTAGGGTTTTGAACTGATTCACAGACTAGGCATTATGAATGCAAGATGGTAGCTTATTCCAAAGGGAAGGGGCAATTGAAGAAAAAGCGCGGTCACAATATTTTGTAGAGTTTCGAGGTCCAGGAGTTGACTGCATTGTAGACGATGAACATGATGAACGAAGAGGTCTTGAAGAGATACTAGAGCGTAAGGAAATGAGATCTGTAAGATATTTTTGGGCTTGGCCATTGAGAATTTTGTAGGTGAGGAGAACTTTAAAAGATACGGTGATGTATGGGGAGCCCCCGAGAGGGGGGGGGGGGCACTCGGCCAAAAGAATGGTCGGGGTGTGACGCGGGCGAGACGAAAAACGGGGGCCTCGGAGCGGGCTTATCGTAAAAAGGAGGGTCCTCGGAACGGGCTTCGGAACTACAAATGTTTGTGAAAAAGGAGGTCCTTGGAACGGATCCCAGAGTGTGAGTGCGTATGCATCCCTATGGAACGATCATGTGTGCATGATGCAGCTAGCGCGGCCCCGCCGGGTGCGCTCGCGGAGAGCTGACGGCGCTCTTCACCAAAATTGCAGCTCGGAGAGGCGTTACAAGAAATATGCGAAGCTTTGGAGCGGATTTCTTCTTTTTTCTCCATAAGAAAAAAATGCTATGCCCTGGAGCGGCTTTCTTTGTTCTTCATTATCAATAAGACAAAAATGCTATGCCTTGGAACGGAAATTCGAGTGTAAAAATAGGGGTCGCCTCCGCAGCACATACCCACTATGCATTATACACTGAGTGCCCCCCCCCCCGGGGAAGGGGGAGCCAACGAAGAGAACGCAGAATGGGATTTCCTACTGAGAGACTAATCTAGCGGCGGAGTTGTCAACCCATTGGAGTGGAACAATGTATGTATGAGGAAGGTTGGGAAATATTGAGTTACAGTAATCTAGGTAATAATAATAATAATAATAGAGAGTATTTCTAAAGCGCCAAATCCACATTGATTATGTGCTCAAGGCGCTGCAAAAAGGAAATAAGAGAAAAATTACACGGTACAGGAAGGAACAAAGAATGACAAACAATGAAAGGAAACTACTGGAAGGCAATTTTAAACAAATGGGTTTTTAGAGTAATTTTGAAATTATCGATATTTGAAATACTACGAATGGAATATGGCAACTGATTCCATAAGGATGGCCCAGCATGTGCAAATGACCGATCCCCCCATGATTTCTTGGATTTAGGAACTGTAAGCAATTTAGAATCAGAAGATCTTAAACGTCGAGGAGGATTGTATGGCATCAACAAATTAATATTATATTCTGGGGCAGATCCATGGATGCAGTGAAAAACTAACAATAATAACTTAAATACAATACGGTACTCGATGGGTAACCAATGCAGTGAGGACAGAACTGGAGTTATGTGAGTAGAGCGTCTAATAAGGGTAACAATACGGGCTGCAGAATTCTGTAATTTTTGTAAGCGTGAGAGTTGGGATTGTGGAAGGTGAAACAAAAGAGAATTGCCAAAATCAAGTCGAGATGATATCAGAGCATGTATAATCTTTTCTGTAGCGGAGCGGGTTAAATACTTGCGAATGATGCCTAAATTACGCAATTGATATCTGACTGATTTACACACGGCAGTGATCTGGGCAGACATAGACATTGTTGAGTCAAACAAAACTCCAAGATTCCTGCATGATTTGGATGGCATAACATTAACATTACCAATTCTCAAAGAGGGAAGTCTTATCTTATCTAGTGCAGCTTTAGAGCCAAAAAACTGCAGCTCAGATTTATCTTCATTTAATTTCAAAGAATTGCCACTCATCCACCTATTGATATCGTGAACACAAGCCTCAAGATTTTTTACAACATCAATGGCATTGGTCTGGTTAGGTAGGAATGATGTGTACAGTTGAATATCGTCTGCATAACAATGATATTTAAAACAATGGCTTCTCAAAATCTGTTTAAGACCACCCAAGTACAATGAAAAAAGGGTCGGGCCTCCGACTGATCCCTGCGGTACACCATGAACTAATTCAGCAGGATCACTCTTTGAATTGTTAATACAGACTACTTGAAATCTTTCAGATAAGTATGACTTAAACCACTCTAGAGCTGTCCCATCAACCCCAAGGGATCTCAGAGTATTAAGCATGATTGTATGATTGACAGTGTCAAACGCTGAAGATAAGTCAAGAAGTAAGAGAACAGTAATTTTTCCGTTATCCATGTCTTTCAAGATGTCATTAGATAGATTGACAAGCAAAGTCTCAACGCTATGATGCACTCGATATGCTGACTGGCGATTGTCCAAGAGATCGTTCTCCTGTAGATATTCTGATAGCCTCGAAAAGACCACACGTTCAAGGATCTTGGACAAAAAAGGAAGGTTTGACACAGGTCGATAATTCTGAAGAGCTTCAGCATCAAGAGATGGCTTCTTTAAGACTGGGTGGATGTAAGCTAACTTCAGTGAACTCGGAACCGATGCCTGCTGAATACTCTGGTTGACAATGCTGGCTATGATAGGCGCAAAAACCTGAGCACAATCTTTCACTAAGGGAGTAGGAATCGGATCCAAGTCGCAGGACTTCGGTGGCATATTGCGAAGAAGTCTCTCAATCTCAGCTGGTGTCGTGGGTTCAAAAGATAGCAGAGATGCAGATGTTTGCACAGATGAAGACTGCGTGAAGTCTGTGGACATACTGCTACATATCTTATTTGTCTTTGACTGAAAGAACTGCATGAAGAGCTGGGCTAAACTTTCACTATCAACATGAGCTGGAAGAGGTGATGACTTCTTGCGACCTAGAAGATGATTGGCCACACTGAATAGTCGTTTAGAGTCTGTTCCACAGTCTTCGATGAGACTAACATAGTAATTACACTTTGCTTTTCGAACAAGGGAGTTGACAGCCTTTCTTTGATTGCAATACAGTTGCCGATCAATTTCCAACTTGCCTTGTGATCGCCATTTCAGTTCAGCTTGTCGACAGCTACGCTTTGCGATGGCAATTTCATGGTTGTACCACGGGCTGAAAGAGTGATCTCGCCTGCAGCGTGTCTTAGCAGGTGCAACAATATCAAGGATGCTACGTAGCTGAGAGTTGTAGTTGTCGACAGCAATCTGTATGTCTATGGTGGAAACTGACGTAAAAGCATGAAGAACATCTGCTGCAAATACATTTCTGTCTATCACTTTAATATTTCGCACAACTTTACAACTGCTGATCTGGTGAGGTTTACCAACATGAAGTTTGCAAGTGATGGCAGAATGATCAGATATGCCTGGTGTGACTTGAAGGTTGGAATGAAAATGACTCTCAAATTTGCGGAATATCAACACATCAAGAATATGTCCTTTCTCATGGGTAGCTTCATCGACTACTTGTAGAAGACCATGACTGGACAACAATTCAATGAATCTCTTGGTGTTAGAAGAAGTCAGATTGTCCAAGTGGATATTCAAATCGCCGCATATCAGTAGAGGTGTCGCTCGAAGGAGTCTATCATCAAGCATTGATGTGAACTCATCAAGGAACTGTGTGAGAGCAGACTGAGTCCCAGGAGGCCTGTAGATGATAGACCTGTAACAGGCCTGTAACAGGAAACAAATGCATGTGTTAGTTTAGCAGTTGTGGGTCGGTTAAGTAATTTCCTAATCCTGGGGCGGAAATCCGTCCCAAAAGCTAGGGGGGACAATAGGCTGGAAAATTTGACAAGCAAAAAAAAACAAAGGTTATGATCCCGAAAGTAAGGTCATCTCGTTCTAAAATACATTTTTTATTTCGATTTTGAATGCTGTATTTCTTACCATCATAAAAGACCACAAATAGTGGGGGGGGGGGCATTTGATATTGTGTCCCCTTACTATTTTGAGTAGGGGGGACATGTCCCCCCTGGGATTTTCGCCCATGTCTTAGGATGATATTGTACCCAGACCAGCATCACTGGGAGGAACTCCTGAACGGTTTTTTCATTCATTTCCCAGCCAAGAGAAGAAAAAGACCTGATCAACTTTGCCAAGTCAATCCTTGTCTCATCGCGACATCGTCATTTGCTACCAGCTCCGGGTACGAGCTGAACGGCAACATGTCTCACAAGGTACACTGAGTAATTCCCATCATTTGGACCTTCCTTTTACTAGAACTGAACGAGCGTGCTGTCACTTGTCAGACTAGTCAATGCTCAGTAAAGATATAAAAAAATTATATGCATGTTTTTGTTTTCTTTAATCGTTAAGTTGCTATATTTATGTCAATTTATTGCTTAATTCTTGATTTTGTTTAGAATAATTGTGATTTAATTCACCACCCTCGATTTCATATCTCAAAGTAATCTCTGTTCTATCCTGAATGGATTTCATATCCCAAACGTTGTGTTTTTTATTAGAAAGTTCTATGAATATTATTAATTCTGTTTCGTTACATTTGATTCCAAAAATCTATTTCATAACTTTATAATGCAAATCAAATCTGAATTATATTTCTTACCTTGTTATATCATAAACACCCCCAGTCGTAAACTATTTAGCAAATCGTTAAAATTAATGCTACTGGAAGATTATAATTAATTTGGTATGGTAAAATACTGCCTGAAAAAAAATAATTCTATAAAAAGATTTTGTGAATAATTAAGATATTTTTTTTTCTTGTAAAGAGTGTAAATATGCTCACTGAAAATGATCGAAATTTTCTGCAGCAGTGATAGGTAGAATTAGTATTGGATTTGATTTACAATATTGAGATTTAGCTAAATTTATTGTTTAAAACTATGATAATGACATTATTTGGGGCTAACCTCGATTAGCATCTTGCTATTATGTTAGCTCCAATTACCAAATGTTTTGTTTATGTGTAATGTACTATTACTTTTAATTGTACCTGACAGTGATATTTGGTAATAAATTCAATTCTATTCAATATACTTTTAAGTTTAAAACAGTCCCCCCCCCTAATTCACAATTATCTATATCCCAGACTGTATCTTGAATTTAAATGTGAATGATTTTAAGTGTATAACTACCTTCGAATGTAATGTAAACATTGCTCAATTAGTCTTTGGACTACAGCATTGTATTATGTTTTATATCTAATAAACCGAAATTGAATTGAATTTTTATGGATAGTAGCAATTATTAATCAACTTTGGCGTATTGAATCACAGAACCAGAGACGTATATGAGCTGGTAATTCGAGGTGGCAACATATTGCAATGGAGCCAAAAAATAATGCGATTGAGCGAAGCGTTTAAGCAAAATATTTGATTCAGTTTGACTCACAAATATGAATTTTGGATAGATTGTGGAGCAATATCAAGTACAATGTAACAAGACATCAGCTTTTCCTCCTTTCTTCTTCATTATGAAACTGTTTTGAGGGAAGGGGGGGGGGGGCCTGGCCCCCGAACCCGCTTTAAAAGTGAAAGGAAGGAACAATCGAATCAGAGCATATCATTTTGAATTATTAATTATGTTCCTTTAAAACCTTATCCAACCAAGTGCCACTCTGTCCTTAAATCCCTCTTCTGTCTGTGAAAACATGAAAACAAACTAAAGAAACAGAAACGACAACACCGTGTAACCAATTTTATTATTGAATCACTGAAAATGGCACAACATAGCACGACGTGCAGAAAGTATACTTTTACTTTGCTTATTACCATATAGTTGTTTTTGCTCCAAATGAGAAGTAGATTTGTCTTGATTTTATTACATGAAGAGATAATCTAATTTGATTCTACAACTTGTAGGTATCTTTCACGACCAGCGAAAAAAACCCACAGCAAATCAATATTTATCTAGATATAAATAATAATTTCTGTTGTACCTGCCCGATTAGATATTACATACAGCACTTAATCAAATCAACCGAGCAAGAGAGGGCAGTATTCCATTTTCATGAAAAATAATATCAAGGAAATTAAAAAAATGGCACCAAATATCATATTACTACAATATCAATAATTGAACATCATTCAGCTGAGTAGCTGTATTATTATTTAACAAACCAAATTATACATCAGTCAGACCGCAGGTCCCTATGCTAATGAGCAATAAGGCCAGATTCATCCAAATCATCTCGTGGCTGAATCATCCTCCTTGCAAAATATCGTGATTCGTGAGATATTCTTTCTCTAAGACTATACCTGTTTTAATATCGAGTTAAGTAAAATATTATTGCACCATCAGATAGAGTAAAAGTTACTTTTTCATATGGGTTATTCATTTTTTTTTACATTATTTTGTTAAATAAGTAAATTTATGGCCTGAAAATGTGCCTCAAACCTGAATTTTCTTCCCCTGTTTTCCTTTGCAAATTGTGCAAAACTTTTTATTTTGAGCCTCAATGATATCTACATCAACATAAGGCTGAACTTCTGTACTTTCTCACAATGCCACTCTTGATAAGCGGCACCTTTTAATCGGGTCAAGATCACACTTTTCCCACCAAGGTACAAGACGAGATTTCTGAAATTTTGTACTTGCATGAAATCCAGAGTTCTGATTGGCTGGATAAGGTTCACAGAACAATAGACGTGGGGTATTTGAGGAGGTTACCACATGGGAAGTGTGACCTTCCCACGAACCCAGGCACTGGAATCATTGGAATTTGCCATTGTGTGGTCTCTTTGACCAATCAGAGTGCAGTATTCTTGTTTTCAAGCTGCTTTATGTACTTGACAAATGAAAAATGTGATCTTGACCCGATTAAATGAATTCTTATTTTGAAACCTATGTCATTTTAAAGCACACATATTCAGCTTTATCATGATATAAAAATCATTTACACTCAAACAAAAATAAAGTGTGAAAATAGCAGATTTTGTCAGGTGAAAACATTTATTTTGTAGCGTATTTTAGATCAAAATTTTAACCCATATTACAAAATCTTTTAATAAATTCAAACACATGACCTGAAAGAATGATTCTTCTTTACAATGGTACCAAATTCATGAAATTCAACGCACAATAAGTGCAGCAATGACCGAATGAAAAGAGGTGTTTTGGTCCGCATCACGCTCATTAAACATGCAAAACATCTCAAGTCATGAATATCACTTGGATGAAAGAAGCCATTTTCTTGGGACATGCAGTCTGACTGACATTCAATAGACCATACTCATCGCACATTAATAGGCCAAATGAGTTGATAACCTAAGAAACAAAATAAAAAACGTAGGCAGTTATAAATAAAACGGTTTATTTTCATTTGGTCTAATGCCAATTTGTCC
Source organism: Lytechinus variegatus (assembly GCF_018143015.1). NCBI lineage: Eukaryota > Metazoa > Echinodermata > Echinoidea > Temnopleuroida > Toxopneustidae > Lytechinus > Lytechinus variegatus. The sequence continues at coordinate 844,199 of NC_054747.1, forward strand.
AATTGCCAACAACTGGTCTAATATGATTTGGTCTACCATCAGTTCGTCCAAAATCCCCATGATTCAATCGACATTGCATTAACTCACAATTTCGTCTAATAATCGGTTGGTCCAATCGCCATTTAGTTCATAAACCATTTTTTTAAAGCGCACATGTATAGTTACCAATAATGCATATAACATTTTCATTTATTTGAAAGCAGGATAAAAGAGCTTTGCATATTAAATGCCTTGCTCACGGGCAAAGGTGCCGCGGCCCGGAATCGAACCCAGTGCAGCTCCTTAAACCATTTGGTCTATTTGAACATTGGGCAAAATGAATGAAGAGAAGATGGATATTAGACTAACTGGTTATTAGGCGAAATCGTCATAGACAAAATTGTGATTAAACGAAGTGATTATTGTACCAAATGGTTGTTAGACGAAATGCTGATGGACTTAATCGCAATAGCATAAACGAATGCAGACCATATGGTAAGTGGACGAGTGGGCAGTAGACAAATTAGCAATTTACCTCATCAAACAATTAGTGTCATTATGATCACCATTATCATCATTGGTAATCATGCTAATATACATCGGAGAAATTGCTCTGGTATTCTCAGATTATATGAACATCAAAATAAATCAAGGAGGTAGTTGCGTATTTATTCAAACATTACTATCGCCATTATTATTAAACTTTATTATCATCATCATTACGCCAAATTAACTGCGGCTATCAAGCATTTATGTAAGGGCCTTTATAAATCTAAAACAATGCACTTTGGCAAATTATAAAACAGTACAATAATGCGCATAACAGACAATATAATGTGCATCCTTTGAACTGCCGTGGATAAAACATGTTAACTAAACAGAAGAGTTGAGGTATGTAATGATTTCTTACATTGACAACGTTTGACAATACCAAGACGAAGTTAACATAAGAAACAAACAAACAAAAGAAAGGCAGTGATGAAGAACAAACAAGCATGTTAGTGAAAAATATATAAAATGCGCGTATTTAAAGCAGATACGAACCAATAGCGCCATCTCGAGTCCTCAACTACTCATACATAGCCAGTTTCCTTACTCATACATGGCCAGACTCCTTTATAGCCATAATGCTAGTGTAGTATAATAATATGGAACCACTTAAATGATAATATCTTATTAACTACTCAATGTATATTCCGTAATAATTATGTTAATAGGTAGCAAAACAATTACTTTCCTCTGAGAAAATTTTAGCTTCTCAATACAAATACGATTATAGTTCAATCTCTTCTCTGTAGTATTGCTAGATATTTCAAAACGTATATTTTAAGACTACGTATCTATAACACACAGTCAATGAGATACCACACAAAGTTCCACAGCTCACTCCCCTTTAACCAAAAATGAATTGATAGAAGATAATACATAATAGGAACAATCATATAATATGCTCGAAGCGCAGAGTCCCTTATCATAAAATCGTAGTGGTTATTTTTGACTAAAACAAGGATCGAAATAAATATTCGTAAAACAAAAATAGGTCAATACAAAAACTAAAATAATTCACCTATATCATATTAAGATACACATCATTTGCATCTTGAATAAAACAAAGCAGCATTATGCATTTCTATTATGAAAAGTACTTGAAGAAAAATAATTTACACTATTTTGAGAGAATAAATCATTTATATTCTTCTTGAATGATAGCAAATTCATGTAATTATATCAAAGTAGCAAATTGATCTATGGACTAAAGCACTCCTCGGAGTGAACAAGTGGAAAGAATAAATGTCTAGTTGGATAGGTATGGATGTCTCTCTTCAAAGTCAAATCATCACAAAAGGACAAATATAGCTTCTTTTTTTATTTAACCGATCATGACAATGTAACTTTAGGTATACAAACTAGTATTAAAGAAATACTCAAAATAACAAGACCGAATAGAAATCCGTACAGCTCTTTTTGCAATATTAAAATGCCATGTGTATTTATCTTATTGTTGACCCATACTGTTTATTGCATGGAAGTTTAAAGGTACCACGATAATCATCTTGTGTCCACATCCCTCAGAAAAACTGAGCAGATGACGAGCTATGTCTCCATCCTTTTGAAGAGCTGGTCAGATGACAGGATCTTAGATTTATTCTTGTCCTGTTGGAGAGATGGTCAGATGACCGGGCGATTTTGGATTTCGTCACCTCTCAAATGGGATGTAGACATTACGATATCCAAGATCTTGCCATCTGATCATTTCTCCCAAGGGTTGGCGGATTTAAATCAACGATTTAAATCGCGATTTAAATCACCATGATTTTTTTAAATCATTGATTTAAATCACTTCCATTGATAAATGTACAAATCATGGACAAAGTATTTGTTCAATGCAGTTTTAATTCTTCAAGTCAACTGAAAAACTTTGAATTAACTTTATATCAACAAAAGATCAACAAAGTCTTCATATCTACTTAAAACAAATTAAAATCAAATTAATAAAATCAGGTAATTCCTTAAAAAATACAGATGTATGTTGTCAATAGGTACTCATTTTTGTAAATTATGTCCAGTTTTTCTTCTGAAATTTTACATTCTTTGTCAGTTATTATTAGTCAATTTCTTTCTTAACATAAAGTTTTCACATAATCCAAACACTTTTCAGAGAGCAGCTTGTAAAAAAAAAAATATATAATATATAAAAGTCAATGAGAAAAGGTTTGTTCACACAGAGAAATGTTTACAGAAAAAATGTAAAAAGTGATGTAAAATAGGAACTCCATAACTTCTGTGTAAATTTCACAAATATTATGTAAATCATTATGTAAACTACAAAACCCAATTTATTGTGTAAATATTACCTAATTAAAATGTTTTACAGAAATTATGTAAAAAGTGATGTTAAATAGGAACTTCATAACTTTTATGTAATATTTACCTAAAAGCAAATTTCACAAATATTATGTAAATCATTATGTAAACTACAAGACCCAATTTATTGTGTTGGCAGTTTTCCAGTTTTGATCCTTTGCCTACACATAACTACTTCTGTCATGTAATAAAAAATGATACATGCATGTAATCAACATATTTAACATGCCTCTTATTTCGTATTGTTACATTTATCATACATTTGATGTTTTAAATAACATAATTATAAAAATCACATTAACATAATCTAGTACAGTCATAATTTGACTGTTGAGAAAAGCTTTCTCTTTTAAACCTTTTAAGTCACTGCAGCCCATTTTATATTCAGTGCTACAAATAAGTTTTGTATCTGCATGTAATAATGGAAAGAGCTCTATAACAACAATTTGCAAAACTCAGAATAAACATTTAACACTGCATTAAAATGTTAAGATGCAGGTACTTCAGTTACAATCGTTTCAAGCTGTGTCTCATTTAAAATAAAATACTTCTTTTTGTAATACATATATTGTAATTTAAGCAGTTTTGCAGTTTTTATCCTTTAAGTTAAAAGTAGGAAGATTTTTTTTCATACTTCATGGATGAAGCATGGATGATTTTTTTGTAGAGAATATGGAAATAAAAATTGTAGATTAATGTAAAAAATCACAGTAACATAATGTAGTATAGTCACCCTTTGACTAAGCTATCTCCTATATTGTTCTCCAAAACTGAGAGTTTTGCATCTATATCTGTAGCAAGAGAAGAGCTTTTTATCAAACTAAAAAGATCCTAAACATATACAGTTGTAGTCTCTCTTTGACTATTGTAAAGCTGTGACTAATTGAAAAAAAAAATCATTGATTTGAATTATTTCTCTTACAATATACATGAATACGAGTAATTGGCAAAGGGTTTTTTGGCAGTTTCGATAAGGGATTTTTTCTCTTGGATTTTTTAAATGTTTGAATGAAAAATCACAGAGGGGAATTTTCTCTACTCACTGGGAATTCCCTATGGAATATTCCTTCATAGGCCTATGTATGATAGAATTAAGTTCAGATACATGATTCCTCAAATTTATTTCTAATTGTCCATTTTTACTGGATTTTAATTACAAAATATGTGGTTAAGAACAATATTATGGGTGAAATGTATAATATCAATATTGATGTCATTGTAAGAGTAAGGGGGGGGGGATAATTACCCTTTTTTTCGAAGGAACTTTTAAAAAATAAAAATAATAAAAAAAATCCGATTTTTTTTTTTTAAATAAAAAAAATCGCCAACCCTGTTTCTCCTACGGGTATAGATATGATGAGATACAAGATCTTTTCACCTCATCATCTCTCGAACGCGATGTACACACGATGGGCCCATTGCATACAAAAAAAAATTACCTGAGAAAACTCAGGTTGTTTTCATTGGAGTTTTTGCCCAGTGTTAAAGTTAATGTCAGAAATCAGACTAACCTTAGTTGTCAGTTTTTACCAAAGTTTTCTCAGGTAAAAAGATTTATGCAACAGGCCTAAGATCTTTTTATCTAATCATCTTTCCCAAAATTTGTAAACACGACAAGGTGATTATCTGAACATCTTGGGTGGCACGTTTGAGCTTCCATAATATCGAAATATGAAATGCCATGGTAAATGAATGGATTGTACAAACTGCCAGAATTTGCAAATAACATCAAAGTATATCAAGACAAAACTAAGCGTAACCTACGTGCTTGTACGTAACCTTAATAAGTACACAATGTACTGACTAGTATACAAATTCATCCACCCCGACGTGATGTGGCATGTGTAGGAACTATTTACATAATCTTACATTTGTTACGCTCGGGCTTGACTACGGGTTCCTTCTCTTTTCGCCAGCGGAAGGTGATGGTATCATCGGCTCGCTTGATGCAGGCTTCCAGGATCTTGAGAAGAGCAATGTGTTTCTTAGAACCCATCTCGTGGTTCGAAGCTGTGTAGTTCTCAATGAAGAATAGACTGTTCTTCTCCATACCAGCTCTGGTGATGTCGTCAACGATCTCATACTGGTTCAAAATGCTGTTAGCGAAGGTCACAACCATAATCGGATACGAGCCTGCAGGATGATGATGATGATGACAATGGTGGTGATGAAGATGACGGTAATAAGTGGTGTTGATGACAGTTTTGATGACGAAGATAATATTAGTGGTGATGATGATAACGATGATGATCGTGATGATGATAATGAAAGTGTTATTGAATTCGGTGATGATGATAGCGAAAGTGGTGAGGGTGGGGAGGATTGTAAAAAAAAGATAATGGTGATATATAAATAGCATTTAGTACACTCTAAATTCCAATTATTTAAATAATTCCAGATCGACTTTGTATAGTGACCGGCAGAATTTCGGATTCATTTTAAATCTTTAGGATTAACTTTCAAATCTCAAAAGATTTAAATTCAGATGTTTTAGATTTATATTCAAATCTACAAGTTTGAAACTAAATCTAATATTCGGCTGGTCAGTATTCACAGCCGATCTGGATTTATTTTAAAGGTAAATGCCAGTTGTGGTAACGATATCAAAATGAGTTCGTACAGAATCCAATGAAATGTTCACCAAAGTGCCTGTTAGCATAAATAAAACATATGTGCCAAAGTATTCTGGAAGAAATTGTGTAATTGCTGAGAAATTAGCAAATAAACACAGGATTCGGGTCAAGCGTCGGGCCGACATTCAAAGCAATAGTAATACACTATCCAACGTGCGCTTATCTATGTTGGTGATCTTCAGTGTGAACATTTTTCAGCGTAGATTTCAAAATTTAACGAAATTCGGTTCATGTAACTGTACCAAATCTAGATACTCAATGATATACTGACAATTAAGCCTAGTATTACAGACTTATTAATGAAATCAGTGTTTACTGCAATTACTGGCATTTGTCTTTAAATCCTTGGAATTCGATCAAAGTGTATAGTAGTTCGAGTAATAGTCTATGAGATGTACAGGCATGACTGTAGCAGAAACAGAGTCGGTGTAGTATTATATTTTACGCAACTTCTGAAGGTTTTCATGGCGAAAAAGACTAGTGTAGGTTTTGTGCACATGTATCTTTTACCCTTTTTACTCATGCTTAAATTTCCTTAACCCCGTACTACAGGTGGGGCTAAATTGCCACTTATCCCCACCTATACGGGGTTAAGCTTAGCACACATTCTTTTTACACAGCATTTTTGCAAAGTGGGCTAACCCCACCTTTGGTACGGGATTATTTGGCCCTGCAAAAAGGCAGAGTTATCCAAGCAATTGCGGTGCTAAGAGCGATGGTACGGGGTTAAGATCGCTATTGTAAAACGGAAGTGGACCAAGCGCTCTTAATCATCAATCATGCCCCGCGACAGAGCCGGCCCTGTTATCTAATCAGAGGTAAGCATAATAAATATTCATGAACAGCAAACACGGCGATGAGAAAAAGCGCGCTATATAGGTCAGCGAGTTGGAATTCGTGTTTTAATACTTTCCTCATCGACGCTCGTGAATATTCATGAGCTACCACTAGTCCGGGGTTAGCGAATTCCGTGTGTGAAAAACAAGCATCCATATCCGGGGTTAGCAATAACAATTTGGCATGTGTAAAAAGCAAAAACAAAAAAAGTACGGGGTTAAAGATATTACGGGGTTCGCCAGTCCAAGGCTTAGAAAATCCTGTTTAAAAAGGGTATTTATTAGGCAAATGTTGGCCCTGGAAAGGACGACCCAATCTCCACGTTTTGACATGCACGGCAACTTGACAGAGTGTACAATACCTCCTTTTACAAACTTTACTGATTCACCTGAAGACGACAAGAACACACGTGTCGAAACGTCGAGTTTGGTTGGTTCTTTTCAGGACTAATATTTGCCCAAGAAAAAGACAAGGTGCGTCGTGAAACCTACTGCACTATATTTTACGTGTTAAAAATAGAAAACAAAGTAATGTTAATACCTTTTTTTTCTAGATAAGAGAACTTACCGAACTCTTGCCTGATTCTTGGTACAAGTGACGATAGGAAGTTTCCACAATGTTGTATTCCAGTAGCAGAGCTAGGAAACAAAATACAAATAAAATGATGGTGATAATTTTTGTGGTGACACAGCGCACTCGATGCGATTTACTATTCGGTAAAACCAGGAGCCTGCCCCAAGCGCATGTGCATATAGAAAGTATTTGCACACGACGCAGGACGAATCTAAGGACACAGCAAATGTATTGAAAATGCAAGTCAAATCACAATGAACAACTGGAATGTCTTTGTCGAAAATTGATGAATAGGAACAAAAGCTTTGTTTGGCGTTTCGGAGCTGAAAAATTGCAAATATGTTGTTTGCCTCCAGTCCAGGAAGAAATTGCTGTTTCAATTCATCAACCATCGACAAAGATTTCAATGTTATGAAAGGCACTTGACAATACATTCTCTGTGTTCACGGAAGTGGAATGCCTAGTGGTTGCGAAAGCTTCCTAATCAGGTGAGTAACGTAAGTCCCTACATCGCACCTAAATCTTAGAATTAAAAACTGTTCATTATCACAAAAAATATATACATGTAATGCATGCTAAGTAGTTCAAAATACCATGAGTGCATAGATTTAAAATTTCTTGCGTGTTTTTATATTTCATCGAGGCCGCAGGCATAGTTGAAATAAACGCACAAGAGAAATTTGAAATTCATGTATACGAATGGTATTGTAAACTCCTAAAAAACAAGTTTGAAAATCTGACTTTGATCGATAATCTCTCCTAGACTATAGTAAATACCAATGTGTAATTAATTTTAATTTTAAATTTGCAGAATGACACATTTTTGAAAATCACTGTTTTTTCCGTGGTGATGAGTGAGTTTCACATCGGTTTGAGTAAATATCAATGTGTAACTAATATCAATGAACAGATCATTTGATTTTCTTTAAAACGATACCCTACATGATGTAATTATCGTTCACATGGAGGTGCGGTGCCTTGAAATGTTGGGCGAGGTCAAAATCCAAAATTTACAAAATGACACAATATTGAATGTCACCGTTCTTTTTTCAGTGGTGATGAGTGAGTTTCTCAGCGTTTTTTCTTATTATTCTCATGCATCTTAACATCAACATTAACATGAATCAATCACACCTCTGCACAAGCAAACACAAAAATAACCAAACAAACAAGCATGCATGGGTATTTCAAACCACGCCTCAAACCATGTTATCTCACAAAACTATCTCTACAGAAGCAGGGGCTTGATTTGAATGGATTTTCATCTGTATTCACATCTCAGACAAAAGAATCGATTTCTGTATTGACCCTTCATGACTATTTCTGCTCGTTTTGCAGCTTTTCAAAAGAGGGGAACACTTCTGTCTTGAAATTGTATATATATTAAAAATATATCTTAACTTACTGAACTAAAAAATGTACTGTCACAAGGCATTACAATTCGATTCGATTCATTACGCTCAGTAAAAAAACGAAGTTGTAATACAACACAAAAAGCAATATTCATTTAGTTAATGTAATGAAAAAATACATCATTCTATTAAAACTTGTACACAGTCAAGCTACCGTGTAGAAATTGCTGTTATATGCCACGATCGTGGCCACACACCGGATTACGTAATTGAAAAAGAGTGCAATTAACCAATCTGAAACCTTCTCTCATACAACCCATCTCATAAAATTCATTTATGAAACTGGTCGGTAGAGTGCATTTGATGATGATATAGTTTGTTCAAATCACTCCACGTTGTTTAGCCTGGTTGCGACATAAAAAAGGGAGATTTTTTCAGGCCCGTCATTTCAAATAGAAAAGAAAATCTGAGTCCGCAAACATTGCAAGTCTGTACAAAACTAAATTAAATGGGGTGCGTCAGGCAGGAAAAATTACCGTGTTTACACGCTGCAACAAAAAAGCAGATTAACTGGCGTCGGCTCTCGGTGCAGAATCGGCAATTTTGCACCACCAAAGTAGTAGGTTCAGAACTGCGAGCTGATGCAGAATCAGCATTTTTTCTACGTGTAAACAGAAAGCCGATTCTGCATCGGCAATTGGGGCGTATTTTATTCACTGTACTATTATGACGTACAAGGATCCAGCGTTGTCTTTATTTTGACGTATATTGTTGGTGCGCAGATCATCAATTTTTTTTTTGCCACGCGAGCCGATTCTGCACCGCGAGCTGTGACAGCGTGTAAACGCAAGATGCAAGATAAACCAAAAGTCGATTCTGCAACGGCTTTTGATTTTGAACCAATAGCCGATCACGTGTAAACAAATAAACAGAGCAACACATTAACTTTCTCAAAACAGAATTCCTAAACTCCTGTGGAAACGCTGTCAATGTATTTCTGGAGTGCCATTAATGTCATTTCATTTCTTTCTTATATACTTGTGCTTTCCACACACACCCAGCCACACACTCCCTACCATTAATGTAGGTCTTCACCCATCCACATCACTCACTCACACGAATACACCCACAATCATAAACGAAAGTACGCATCTGCACAGTGCATCCACACGCATATAACAAATAAAAACATAATGAAAAGACATCCCACACACTCATGTCCATAATTAGGGGAAGGCGGGGTAAGTTGAGCATAGGGGCAAGCTGAGCCACCAGCCCCAGGCCAATAATGAATGAGTCAGACATTGTGGTGGTGTCATGTATTGATGACCCATATCATAACCCCTAACCCCACCATATTGTTTTCAACTTTGAAACAAAAAGTAGTTTTTTAGAGGGAAAAATATGAATTTCAGTCAAAAAAGTAAAAAAGAGTGTGAAATAGATAAGTTCTTTATAAACACACATGTCTTTAAATATAATAAAGACATGATAACAACATTATTAGTCCAGGTATGGATCTTCATTCTTGTCATAGTCTTTTATATGATGGATGCATAATAAATGTGTGGATACAAAATTATCACACTAATTTCGGACTGGGGTAAGTTGAGCCAAACAGCATGGGGCAAGTTGAACCATGGTAATTCATATGGTAATGTATCTTAAAAAAACAAACAAACCATAAAAATTGATTGAAATGCTGGCTGAAAGGAGCAAATTTACATGACTGCTCTTTTCCTTTTAAAGGATGTTAGTATTTATAGAGAATTAGCAAGTGAAAAGACTTTAAACAAAAATTTGACATGCTGGTTCTCCCCTCATACATTTTGTACATAGTTTTTGTGGCTCAACTTACCCCAGAAGGTGGCTCAAACTTACCCCATATATGGGGCAAGTTGAGCCATTTGACATCGTTTTTTTCAAAGGTCACGATGACTTTCAGTGTGGGGATAGAAAGTTATATATAGGTGGAAAATATTTCAGAAGAATTAAATTTCAAGGCAAGGTACTTATTTCGACAAGATTATTAATCATATCAATTCTAACATGCAAAAAGCAAAAACTGTCACAACTTACCCCGCCTTCCCCTACGTACTTGTATTTCAGGATAAAGATAGGACAGTCGATCCTCTCTCCAGTAGTCCGACAATGAGGGTTGATTCCTCGCTTTCCACCTAATGGGAAGTGTTCGATTAAACAAAATAAATTTGTTATTACCGGTTATTACAGTTGTTTTGTTGCTTCACAAACTATGAAACAAACTAACAATAACTTATAGTCGGGTTGACTTTGTTCATATTTTTAAGAAATTAGAAACGATATATTTTGGAAAGGTAATTATATAATGAATGACCAGGATAACAATGTTTCCATTTGCACCGAGAACTATAGGGCCACCCTCTTGCATATTACAAAATGGCAGCCAAGTACATGGTTTTCGACAAAATTCTGGATTCTAAACCACTTCATGACCATTATTTAATAAAAATTTAAGATAATAGGGACTTGAAATTGCAAAATTATCTTGAAAATCCAAATATTACCCTTGGTAAAGTATTGAAACCACATCATGATGAAAGTTCATTGACCCCATATGATCTTTGACCTTGAGCATATGACATGAAACTCATGCAAGATACTCAGTGAAACGTGATAACTGCTATACACTTTTTAGTTACGATGATTTTGCAAAAAACAATAATCTAATCGATACCCCAATATGGTCAAAGTTCATTGACCCATGATGACCTCTGACCTCGATCATTGTACTTGAAACACATGCCAAATGATAAGAAACGGCATACACGACATACACGACGTGGAGTTACCCAAGCATCATATGAACCCAGTGTCAACATATTTCATGCGGAAATGAATTAAGAGTAAGAGTAAGAATAAGAGCAAGTTGAACATTAACTTTAACACCATTTGACCTTTTGACCCCATCACCCTCATCAGCCTGCAAGTGACATAAGCCAAGGATGATCATGTACCAAGTGTCAACACAATTATTGATGCAGAAATAAATGAGAGTAATTTGAACAAACACTTGGCCTTTTGACTCCTAGATGACCGTATCATCCTCATAGACACACATGTGGTATTACCTTAGGATCATATAAATCAAGTGTGGGCATAGTTTATGCAGAAAAAAATTAGAGCAAGTTGCACAAAAACTTTAACATTATCATTTTACCTTTTGACCCAGATACATGTATGACCTTTGACCTATCCATCCTCGCAGATGTTCATGTAGTATTACCCACGGATCAAATGCGCCAAGTATGAGAGAAAGTTAAACAAAAACTTTAAAATTTTCGAACAGTCTAACTGACTAACTGATCAACAGGAAGCGTGATTACTTATAGGTCTCAACCGAACTTCGTTTACTCGAGACAAAAAAGCCCCCCCCAAAAAAAAAAAAATCATCACAAGGATTTTATTTCTGAAATAAAGTTTATTATTTTATGTCAATAAATGTCAGAAATATTGGCTTATTGCGAAAAGTACTATTCAAGGTTACTTAGACACAGATATATGATCGAAAAACTCTGATTCTCGTCGGCCATTTTGCAACTTAAAAGATGGCAGCTACATATAGGTCACATTGCAAATGCAAACATTGTAATACTGATTCTTTATACCACAACCTTCCCCAAAAATGACAATTTTCAATTCGAGTCTCCCCCAAATCGAAGGGGGATGGATTAAATCCGCCGGTGGGGTAAACACTATCAATATAAGCAGAAGACATGTAAAAGATGCATAATACTCAACTGATTTCATCCATGACATCAGAAACTCTGAAAGTACTCAGATCAGATAGCCCACGTGTATCGAAAGTTATTACTTGATCGGTTAGTATAGCCGGATCTCGAAACATAGTCTCGCCTCCTGGCCATACCGTATTGCTCTCGATGTAGACTTGCTCCCATGCACCTTTATAATGAAGCGAACAAATTTGCACCTTGTTAATTTAGTACTATTACTTTACTCTAAATATGCAAACATTCACAAGGGTTCATCCCTGTGCTTGATTTTTTTGCTATTTGCAAGTTCTCGCATCAATAGCAACACAATATTAGATCGCGTGCAAAATTCTTGTGAATACTACATTCATGACATTTATGGTAGTGTAGCAGATGTTTCGATCACCACAAGGTGCAGGCGACACCATTTCGTAAGTTTGGAAAAAAAAATCGTACTTTCACCATGAATTCGTTCTTGTAGGATACATAGTAAGAAATTGATACCTGGATGTATTTTTGAAAATTGAATCCATATAGACCATTATTTTGATGGAAATCAAGAATTTATTATTGGGCATAGGTTCCCTTACGGAGTGCAGTAATGTAATAATCTGTCTAGATGCGCGTTGCTTGACTGTTGCTTCAATATAACGAAGGCGTTTTAAAGCTCTACGACGACTCCAACATAGCTCTAAAAACTCCTCCCAAATCGGAGATATCTTTGTACCCCCAGTAGCAACTAGAATTTTGCATACTAACAGCGGATCTAATATCTCCCGTTGCGGTTGCGAAAGTACATCATACAGCTTGCGTTGCTGGATATTTTGTTACGGAGGGACTAAAGGTGCGTTCATGGGCCACTTATTTTTACCATAGAATCCTGATTCAAATCATGATTCTGAAAAATCACGATTGCGTTTAGTCAAAAAGTGAAAATAAACTTCTCTCAAATCATGAAATTGAAACACGGAAAAAGGGAGAGACGTTTCTGTAGAATCACGAACGAAACAGGTCAATCGTCACTTGAATCACGATTATATGACGTCACTGTGTTGAGCTATTTTCGGTTTGACTCTTGCCAAGCTCAAGGCCCCCACTATGCTCAGTGTATGTACATAGGAGCAATACATGTACATGTTCGAGTTCTGTTTTGGTCATCGCATCGTCCACTGCTTTTCATTTGTTATCATATCTTCAACTTCAAGTTCTAGTAAATGAACTAACTGGACAGACAATGATCTCAGTTGTTGTTGAGTGACATTGTCAATCTAGTAATAAATTGGATCTACGCTGAAATTTACTTCCGAACACCATTTTCGAAAAACCGATAGGACGAATAGAAGTATAAACAAAATGAGGTATGACTGAACTCTGGAAGCAAAATATTGATTTCTCGAGATCCAAAACACGTGCAAACTGCGCACTGTGGTGCTCACTTGATGGGCCAGAATCCTAGGAGAAACATCAATTAGAACGAAGGTCGTCTAAACGCTGATTTTGTGGTATTGTGATTCATGTTTGTGTTTTGACTCATGATTCGAATCATAATTCTGGCTTGAGGTCGCATAAACGCAGTGTCCTACGCCCTCGAGTAAAAGTGTCTTTGAGCTTTGAAATTAACCAATTAGAAGTTCTTTGGGTCGAGACCTTGGCACATCTGAGTACGTTGAACCTGTTTAAGAAAAATCAACTTAAATTTTATTAGATTTTACAGTATAGTACAGAATTGTATGCGGTAGATGAAAAAGTCTTTCGTATAGCTATTTGTTTTTTAACCCTATCTAGGCCGGGGTATTTTGGGAGTTCCTATGGCCGGGGGGGGGGGGGGGCCTCCCAGGCCCCCCCCCTAAGATCTCGGCCGTCGACCGCGCGATCGCACCGAAATTTGGCACGCGGGTTGCCTGGGACATAATCTACAAGATTGTATAGTAATTTATTTCATGCGAATCGCTATTAAGTGATTATGCTAATTTATGCGTAATTAGTATGCGAAATCATACTTTTTCCTCTAACTCCCTAAATAGAGCTCCAAATGTACTAATTTTTGGTATAGAAACTCTTTGTGGTGTCCTTAGCAAGTGTACATGAAAAGAATTGTGATATCAAATCATTTTCATATGTATTATATTGTTTTTTGCAATTTCTTATGTATTTCTTTGTTTTTTTGACCTTTTGTTTTTCATTGTTTTTTCAATGAAATTTGTTGGGGACTCTTCTGTGATCATAAAAAGCATAAAATGAATACATTTAGACTAGCAAAACTAAAAATAATCATACATTTATGAATTTTGGTTGAAAACACAATTTGCATTGATTTTGTACACAAAATCACGTTTTTGAGCAGTTTTCGGTCTGACATGCACTTACATAATGTTGCGTAATTTCAGAACCACGTACCCAGGTGACGCAAATTTGGTCTCAAAAGTTGTGCAAGACTTGAAAGTAAAAAGTCAGCGAGCGGCGTGGTAAAAAAAAATCGCACGGCGAAAATATCGCGCGATACGTTGAGGGGGGGGGGGGCCTCGGAGGCCCCCCCCCCGGCCTAGATAGGGTTAAGGCTAGCAGCACCTGTATTTTTCTTCACATGTGGTGGGAGATGACAAAATCATAATCTAAAAAAAAATTACATTTCTATTAAAATTCTGAGAAGTACAATAAATGTCGCAATTTTTTAAATCCACATCATTTTCAGCAAAATTTGCAAGCTTGTGTTCTTAAGCGGGGTAAACATTAAAATATGTACTTGCTTTTTGGAATGACACTTTTGTTGGGGAAAGTGTGGTATTTAAGACACCAAAAAAGAGAGGGCCAAAGGCTTTGTAACTATGTGAGGAAAAGTTCCAAAGCACTCTATCATTATTTGTTATAAAATAACACATCGAATCTGCAGTTAGAATGTAGATCATGTGACAATTACATGAAATAGGTATAAGTGGATTTTTCCCCTTGATCTTCCTTCTAATGAAATATTAGAGGTGTTATTTGAAGCTAGCTAGCTGAATTATCCATGGAACCGTTTTTTAATACCTCTACGATTATGACGAATATGACGCCGAGTTTGAATAAACGGAATAGCAGATTGAGATACTTCCTCACATGGATACAAGACCTTTTGGACGAGTTTGACGTTTTAAAAAGCTAATTTTCTCCAACAAAAGTGTTGATAATTTAGAAACAAGCACATAAACCCATATGATGTCTATACCTCTTTAGTATAGTTTCCTATACATCTTTGCAAATTTTGGTGAAAATTACATGGGTTTTGAGAAAAGTGCAGCATTTGTTTTACTTCGCAAATTTGTAACAGAAATTTCGAATTTTTGGGAAAAGTTGTTCTTTTTGCAACAATTTAAAGATCTGAAGGTGTTGCCAGCCTTAAAGGGGCAATCGGATAGCAATATGAATGGATTATCTATCTTATACATACATGCAATTTCGAATTATACTGTGAAATTTGATGAAATGTACATAGATTTTGAATGAGTAATATAATCATGTTTACACCCAGCATAGTGATCCTGTGAGGTTTTAAATTGTCCAACCTTGTGAATGAGAATATCCGAAGAATTTCGAAAGCAAAAAGTCAAGCAGAGAGCCCATGTTATATTTTGCATATTTTTGGAATATTTAGGCGCTGAGGTACTTTTGTGCAAAAGTTTGTGACAACGACATGAATTTAATTTTAATTGTGGCACGTCCTTAATTCATGTTGCTTCACATTAAAAGATAAAAGAAGAATGTGCACATTCAAATATATGTAAAAAAAAATGAGCAAGCATACATTAATGAAAACACAGTGTCCCACGGTTTATGGCAAAGTGTTCATTGTGGAAAAACATGCAAGAATACTTTCACACTGTTCAATTAGAGCATTTCTACTGTGCGAATGTCATATTCACATATAATCGACCACGTGAACAGTCACACTGTCGAGGTGTCCACAGTGTGAAAATATCTTCGCACTGTTTAATTTGTGCATTTTAACAGTTTGCATAATATTCTTACTGTGTGAAGACACTGTGATCAAACTGTCTGGCACTGTGTTCTTTTCATCAGGTTAATGTCACAATATATTGATAAAATGAAGATTAAAAAGACATTTCTGCTAGAATATAAAAGTCGATTTCACAACGTAAGGCGGGATTTTGCGAATCAACCTGTTTTTTTTATTTAAATGTTTTTTTTTTTTGGGGGGGACGGATGATGCCATGAAGGTTTGTGGATCTTAAGCTAATGTGAGGAAACGCAATATGCTTTTATGGAAGTCTTCAAACCTTTGTAGGCAAAGTGCAGAGAGTTGAGAAAAGTACTCTTGCCCGAGTCTTGCACCCCGAAGACACCTAGTCTAACCTTGGATGGTCTTATGCAGCTAGTCCCTGCATCTCTGATAGTCCAATTACCAGGTCGGTAATCTTGGATCTTTTTACGGAGTCGTCGAATTTCAGCTGGCAAGCGTAAAACATGAATTTGAAAAAAAATGTCAAAAAATTCGAACAGTTGTCACTGATATTATGCATTGTATTGCTTATGGAACATAATTATTATATTTTTAATAAACATTTGATTGTACTCTATTCGAGCCCTTAGGACCCAGCAAAAACCAGATTATTCAGTGTATACAAGGTTGTATGCAATTTACACAGTTGCGCTTATTCCCATTGCTCGCTCTGCTCTCACTACTATACGGCGTGGCAAAATAGTAATAATAATACTACTAATAATATAATAAAACAGTTCTTGAATAGTGCATATCACACTTATGAATAATGTCTCTATGCGCTTCCAAAGGATCTAGATATTATAACCCCAGGTGTAGCTTGGCAGTCGTAATTACTAAAATTACATCGCATACGCATTCCTAGGAATAAGGTCCTGCCAGGTACCGATTTACCTCACCTGGGTTGAATGCAGCACAATGTGGATAAATTTCTTGCCGAAGGCACAACGAGGACGTTTGGTGCAAGATGATTTTTTTTAATCAGTCAAAGTCAGGTAATTAGGCTAAATAAACCTGTGGCATTCAGCAAAATGTACGCTAAAATTCAAGAGGGAGTTTCATAATATTTCTCTCAACCGATCAAAATGTAACACGTTGGCCAATATTGGGCCCCCATGCTATCTCTTAACACAATGGCGTACAGAAGGGGGGGGGGGTGTCTCTTGCCCCCCCCCCAAAAAAAAAGGAAGAAAATTCACGACCAAGAAAAAAGGAAAAAAGGAAGACAAAGGAAAGAGAGAAGGGTGAAATATGATATCATTTTCTGAATTTTATGTCAAAATCTATCACAAAATTGGATTTTGTAATAAAATGTCGAAATTTTTGCTGGCTTGCTTCATTCTCAACTTTTTGAAATCGATTTTTGTGCCATATCTATCACGCTCGAAATTACTAATTACGCCACTGCCCTGATATGACATCTTGATAGTTTTACAAAGCACGGAAATTCCCAGTGCCGTTCATAAAGCCCGGAGTAGTCTAATGGTTCTGACTCTCCGAGGATAATGGATTCGAATCACAGTCATGTCATTATCGTTGATATATATTGTTACGAATAAACTTGATAGTATCGTATTAAGGTTAAGTTTATTTCAATATTTTATTATATCATGTAGTTAGAATTAATATTGTGCTCTTCGGAACAAGGCTAACGGACTGTTTCCATGGTTTCGAAAAAGGATTGGGATGGCAATGGGATGAACTGTGTAAAAAGTGAAAGGTGACGTCTTTTATTTTATCGGGCGAAACTTCGTCGTTCTTTTCTTTTCAACCCTGTATGATTTTGATCCGAGATGAAAGTTAATTATCTTGACTATTAGCTGAACTGATTAACCTTTCTACCCAGAGGTGGACTTTTGTCTGAGCTAGTGTTTCAACGCGTTGAATAGTGAGATTTGGAACCGAGTTTGAACATGTTTCTGCACAACATGTAAATGAACTATTGGGACTACACACACCTACCGGAGTACACTTCTGAGATGTATTATACACAACATTAATGAGAACTGCACAGTGAACGCTGTCAACTAGTTCAACATAGCGGATGAACTTTATGCAATTAAATCGCGAACTGGACTGTGAGTACACCATGAAAACCCCTGAATAAAACTGAAGTGTCGCTGCTAATACCGTATGGGCCCCAACGATCCGCAACATGTATTTTTGGTAACTTAAGGTAAAATTTAATCTAGATCTAGAAGTAGAACTATATAAGCTAAGTCTAAGTAGGCCTAACGTTTTAGGCTTAGATTGAAATAGCGAGTTCATAGTCATAATCCACTAATAGCCGAAATAAAAGTAAAATGCTTTGGGATTGAGTGACGGTCATACAAATTGTAAAATAATGTTCGATTTACAAGTTTATTGAACCTGCTGATATTACAATTAAAGCATGGTGTTGGAAATTGGAAGAAACTTCTGTTTTTTTAACTTTGTTTACAAGATGCAAACTTTTGATTAAAGGTCCAAAGCAGGACGATTTCATTCTTACTTAACTATATGATTGCTTTAGTGTAATTTTTTTGTGAGTTTGAAGTAGAGATAAATCTCTGTCATAACAATATATATACATACATACATACATATATATATATATATATATATATATATATATATATATATATATATATATATATATATATACCGTCATTGTGTTATAATTTGTATTTCCCCCTTTTATGTTCAATGTTTATATCTGGTATCCAGTATTTATTACATCATGTATTTTATAATATCATATATATTCAGTTTCCAGATTTTTGTTAAAGGTGGCAGCGCTAATAAGGCTTTCCCTTTCTAGTTGCCCCCTTATTCATTTATAGATTATGTACATTTTTTTTTATTCAACTGTTTCCCAGATTTTATCATTGTATTATTTGCAATTTCCCAATGTATGTGCCTTGTTTTTGTTTATATAATGAATGGAATAAATGCTATCAAATCAATCAAATGAAAATGTGGTGTTTTCCATCAACAAAAAAATTATCCAAAATATGTTGCAATCGACCCCGGATCTTGTTATATATAAGAAGAATTGTAAAAGCAATTACATTCATTTATTTAGTTATTTTCCCTTTAAGGATATTTTAGAATGATTAAGAATGTTCCAGAAGGCTCTATAGTACAGCTGTGTTACACATGAGTAATCTTTGAATGTTTTAGAATTTTGATTGCTCCAGAAATAAGGAGAAGGTTCTTTTAAAGACAATACTAAAAGTATCTGTTTGCAATTATTTTGAGAAATACTCAGTTCTCATCGAGATCATCAACATGTTTTAATGAACGCTTTTCAATTCATTGATTGCTGAAATTGACTGTTAATCATCATCAACATCGTCTTCACGGACATTTCAACTCATTACAGTGACTCTTGTTATTCATCGTGCTTCAACATCAGTTTCATCATCGCCATCATTGGGAACCTATCTTCGCCAGCCAACTTGGATTTTTGTTTGGATTTTACTTTGGATTATTACTTGAATATAGTATCATCACTTCGGAATTTCACCTCTAGCACTTTAAAGAGATGCAGATGTAAGACCAATATATATTCATTTATGTTTTATCAGTTTTTGAGTGTTATATTTCTTGTAATAAAAAAAAAGAGGAAATCAAATATAAATTTCAAATTATTTATTGTTATTTGTTGCAGTATCCTAAGAAATAATTTTGGGGGCTTGTCCGGGAAACGAAAGCCAATTTACACAAAGAGCCAATTTGAAATCGAACCCCAATTTGAGGCGAAAGTCAATTTGAAACAATAGCCAATTTGAATTGGAAACATTTTGGAAATGTTTGGAAAGTTCTAGAATATACTGTACTGTGTTATTACTTGCTTGTATTTGTATATATTCCACCATGGCTACATTTGATGTTGAATAATTTCTTGCAATGACAGAATTGTCATATGATCATTTGAAGTCACTGAAAAAGGATGATTTAATAACAGTTTGTGATCATTTGGGTGTATCTCTAGCCCCAGGTTTAAAGAAGGCAGAGATAATTGACTTGTTAGCTCGTCACATGAAGCTTACAGAAGAGTCTGAAACTTTTATCAATATGTCAGAGGATGCTCAGATCCAACCGGCAAATATTGAATTGGAAATAGAAAAAAATCAAACTTGAAAAGGAGGAAATGAAAATGAGAGAAAACATTGAAATGGAGAAAATGAGATTGGAGTACCAGTTAAAGTTGAAAGAAATGGTGTTAGCTCATGCAAAAATTAACTCCGCTAAAGATAAATCTCCCCAAGGGGTGAGGGATATTGTCAGGAAAGAAATTTAATTATAGATGTGTTTCAGTTAGAGCTCAAACATGTGCTTAGGATATTTACCTGGTTAAGGTTAGGGGAGGCTAATAGACAAGCATGCACATATGTTTTGAATATTTCTTAGGCAAGCGTTGGAAACGTTTGATACCCCCCCTTACAGTACAAGTGTACCAGGTTTATGTCATATTTTATACAGGTGTTCGAAATATTTCTTATTAGGAGAAGCATTTTCATACACGTGTCGTAAATAACCAAAAGTGATCAAGCATTGACGGGTGTAGATGTATAGATACACAGGAAGTGTCTTTTATTAATAAGGATTGGTTGCTTTATGCACTCATCTGTTATAGAAATTCTTTGAATTACTTTATAGAAATCTTACAGTTAGTCCTAGTAATGGTAGGGTATATTAAGAGGTTAATTTCGGTAATTCAGGGAGAACCACCTAAGCTAGAATAGACTACAGATGTTACCATAGGCATTCAAAGTTAGAACTGAGGGACTACGTCGGTGACAAGATAACGATCCCAGCTGCCGCCGGTTCTCCACCGACATGATTCGTCAAAACTCATGTCATTATTGGGGGCTCGATCTCGTCCATTAATTCGTTGAAGCCACATCTCTGATCTGGGGGCTATTAATCGAGGGGCAACAGTCTGCGGAGGCCGAGTGGAAGAGATATCGCAAGCTGCGGAGGCCAGGAACTGGGCCGACCACCAGGGCCAAGTGAGGCATGTCAGGCCAGATGAGATGATGGGGGCTCACATCAACTGTTATCATTAAGTTAAATCATGTTTTGTTATCCATATCTATGTATATTTTCATGTAAATCATTGTAAAAGAAATCAAAGGAGACCACAGAATGATTTAAGAGCTTTGATTAAACCTTTTAATAACTGTAATCCTCAGTTTTACGTATTCCTTACTTGGCGTCAAGCAGCAGTAGATAAATAATTTGAAAAAAAGTCACTTCCCAAGTGACAGACATGTCTCCCTCGTACCGAAATAATTTGCAGCAGTTAATACCTCATGCATATTTAATCGGTTGCCAATCCAATTTTATTGATTCTTGGTGGACAAAATTTGGACAATTATAGATTCATGGAATGAATTAGAAATAATGAATAGGGACATGATACCAACAGCTTCAACAATGCTTATTCATTAAGACAGGCATACACTTTAAAGAACCTTTTCACCGAAATAATACAAGGCTTTAAAATGTCAGTCTTGGTTTTCCTTGTCCGATTTTAATCTCTGTATCATTTCCGATTTTATTACATCAGTTCAAATGTACTGACTGAGCTTGGGTATAATCATATATAAAAAAGTTACAATTACAGCATATTAAAAAAGAAGTACAACTAAATGTCATAGTTTACAGGATAATATGAAAACCAGAAAAATAGTATGAATGCGAGTATAAGATTAATTTGTACTCGCACAATTAAAGTTAATATATACAATGTAAAAAGGAAATTAGTTGAAATTACTCAATAAAATTGTTTCAAGAAATTGCCTTATTTTTTTCAAGTACTTACGGGCTTGGCAGTCTTAAGTGAAAATTGTTTATTTTCTTTGCATCCATTTTACTCAAGAAAATTAAGTTACAATAACTTTATTCAATTAAGTAAAACAATCAATAAAAATATTTGAAAAAATCAAATGGGGAGTGGACTTTCGTGATTTAAAAGTCCGCACCCCATCGTCCCACAATTAGTGGCATCATTTTCATCTTATCCAAATATTAGACTTTGTGCATTTTCACTTACCTGTACACGTATAGGTACTGACACTGATATTTATACGCGATCGTTTCATTATTACAGATAAAACAATGAGAATAATAAAACCTAAACAGAAATCTGAAATGACTTTTTAATGTTGGTCTTTTTTTGATTCAACAAAAAAATAAAAAACAACATTTACTTGCTCTAATGAATATTCATGCACAGTGGCGTACCGTGGGTCACGGCATTGGGGGGCACCAGCAAAAATTTCGAGTCACTTCTCGGCTGTCATGTATACTGATCTAATAGAGATAATTTAAGGACATGCAGTACTATAAAACGGATATGTATCTCACTGATTAAATGATGCGAGGGCAAAGCGCAAGCTAACAATTTTTGATATTCAGAGCTTATTTGCAATTTTTTTTTGTAATCATGATACGTAACTGTCTCGATAAACGAACAATGTGAGCGTGAAGTGCAAGCTAAAATTTTTGTATATATTGACCTTAAACAGGGAAATTTTAAGGACTATATCTTAGAATCCGTTAAGAGTATAAATATCTCACTATACTCATCTAATGCTAGTGCCAAGCGCTTGCTGATTTTGTAAGAATTACATCTAAACACATGAAGCAAGTTTGGAAGTCATTGTAATCATGATTATCATACGCATCTCACTAATAAAAATGCTGCGAGCTCGAAGCGCGAGCTGAAAATTTAGGAAATTCAGACCTACAGAGGGGCATTCTAAGGCTTGTTTGTAGGAATTCACTAAGACCCTACGTATTTCACTAACCAACTGATGCGAGCGCGAAGCGCGAGCTGAAAATTTTTGATATTCAGATCAGAAAAATTGACATTTTAGGGACCGATTTTAGGAGTTCATGAAGAGCAGAAATCCCACCAATCCACGTTAGCACGGACAGAAAATGTTTTATATTTTTTTCATGACTAGGTACTATGCTTTCGTAATGGAAGGACGCATTGGAGCGGAGCTCAGGGGAGCGTTTCATGAAAGGACTTGTCGGACGTTTCATCCGACATGTCCCATTTTATCCGACAGTTACCATAGGAACAGTGCCTCTCAGCCAACCAAAATCATGGAAAGATGTCAGATCTGACAACTTGTCGGATGAAAATATTGATGAAACGCTCCCTGACCACCCATTGCCTAATACACGCTAATTGATTTCAGCACCAACTATAGCTATGCTACCACATACTCAACGCCCTAACACCCGGCAGGCCTCGGCCAAGCACACGGCCAGTGGGCCATTGGAAAAAGATACCTCCCCTACGACTGCCATGCCATCGATTGCCGATCTTCAACGTGATATTTCAAATTTCTCGAACAAGACTTTAGAAAAGCTTGACAGCATTACTAGAGAAATTCAATCTATGAATCGTCGTTTGAACGATGTAGAAGCTACCGTTGAATTGAACTCCGCTAAAATCATCAAGGTCGAGAATGCTATTACCAAGATCGCCCCTCTACTAGAAGAAATTTCGAGTTTGAAGGAAAGGCTGTTCCTTGCCGAGATCTACAACCGAAAATCGAATTCATTGTTTCATGGTGTTGAAGAAGTAGACCAGGAAAACATCTACAACACTCTACAGTGCGTATCAAAAAAAGTTTACACTTAGAAAAAAAATCCTGTAAAATTATACATTTGTGATATCCTGAAGTTTTTTTCCACATTTTAACATTGGTACAGATTCATTTAAGCAAATGAATATATCTGTCGAAAAATGTTTCCACTTGAGTGAGCACCACTTACTTTTGAAAAGTTAGTGAAAAATGATTTGCGCAGAACTTTGAAATAGTTGTGCGAATAAAAGTAGACCTTAATCATGAAAGAACACATGGAATTGAGCTAGTAAAATTAATTTGAAGATATCTTTTTTAGCTTGTTTCCTTGCCCAAAACACTTTTAAGAGTGCATTGCGCCCAACCCCACTCCCCCACACACCGATGCCATCGTTACGATATTTGCATAACACTGAGCTGTGTTTTACATGAAACGGCTTAGGCTTGATTTTCATTTAGTTAATCATTGTCAAGCTTGGGAAATGTGTGGAGAAACTAGTATTAAATGAAATGAAAACCTACTTTAAATGATAAAAACTTAGTGAAAAATGCTGGAGATGTCTGACATGAACTTTTGTTCAGATTCAGTTATGTCCTCAGATCCAGCTGGCAGAAAAAGGGTAAAGGTTGTGCTTACTAAGTGTTGACATTTCAATTTGGGTGGCAAAATTGTTCTAAAATGCTTGAATGTATCCATTTTATTTCCATTGACTAAAAGTGCAAGGGAAATGTATGAGAAATGTTTCACAGGGTAAGTTTGAATTTGCCTTGTCCCCTTGACACAGTGTGAAAATGAGCATTTCTGCGCAAACAGATTTCTGCGAGCTTTACAAAAATTGACAGTGCTCACTCAACATGCTCAAGTGTTACATTCTGTCAAAACTTTTACTTTCATTGAATAGATGAGACCCAAACCCAAGATTATATGTGAAAAAATTATCCACATGTTTTATGTTTTTTAATTCCCAGGGCTTTTTCAAAGTGTAAACTTTTTTTTGATACGCACTTTGCAGAAGGTATTTAGTTTTCTTGGCATCGACGAGGAGAAGGCCAAGGAGATTCAACTCGTAGACGCCCACAGATTACCCCGTTGCAACCCAATTGGAACTCCAGGCACCCGTCCATCAAGCCCACCAGCCCCCGTCCCGATCATCGCAAAGTTTGTACGGATGCCCGACCGGGACCTGATCCTCTCCACCTTCGAGGTTCTGAAGCGACCAACTCCACAGCCTGCTCCGCAAGGATCAGCCTCAGCTATGCTGCCTCGCCCCCCTCGCATAACGGTGAGAACGGACCTACCACCCACATTGAAGGCTCGCCGCGCTTACCTCGCCGAGGTTGCATACAAGCTACGTAAAGAGAAAAACCTGTCAACTAGAATAAAATTACTAGGAGTCAAAAATCGCCCTTCAGTGGAAAGAGAAAGGCACAGCAACATGGAAACCCTACGAAGAGTAATACTGGTCGTTCGTCATGTTCGTTACATCATGATTATTACATGTGATATTATAAATCTTCAAGAGGAAATAAAAAAATGTCAACGTTAACGAGAAATACGTATTTTGAGATTACCTACATGATGGAATGGAGAAAACCTATCAACTATTTTTAATCTACAAAACATCAAAGTCGTACAGAGGAAGGATAAAGGGACATCAACATATGATCCTTTGAAAATACAGCTACCCTATCATCATTTTGAGGTGATGTCTACTCTTATTTTTAGTTATACTTATAAGAAATAATATTGAATCACTATGCTCTCGTAAAAGCACCATTTAACCATACATGTACTTTCACTTTTGCCTCCTGTAACATTTTATCCGAATGTCGTTAACATTATGTGAGAATGGAAATTCCATACGGGCTTCGACACCAAGTCTGCTCTAGTATAAATTATTTTGATTCATGCTAACTTTTGTCCAACCAATTATCGGACATTTTGCTCACGAGCCTACATGTATACTTCAATGTTGATATCGGGCTAGGCCAGGCTAACCAAGAATAAATGAGTTGGTTTATATACATGATAAAAGTGAAGTTATCTGTTTTTCTCAGAATTCGTATTGATGCTGCCTGATAATAATGAATTCAAAATTCGCTTACAGCCATTATGACTTCCCCCCATATTCATTTACGGATGGAACCTTGTACTTAATCAAGTTCGTTTGAAACCTTGACATTTATGCATTGAATAAATGGATATCTCTGATGATAATGCTATGTTTTAAATTCTGTGATACTCTGATCCAGTCAAGAAGGAAAACAAACCAACAATAATTATAATTCATCAAGGAAAATCAAAACAAACTCTAGAAATGAATATAAAATCACAGCAAAGATAATTCAACATACTGAATGATTTAGATTTTTTCTCTCTATCAGAATGTACTAAATAATAATACCTGCCAATTTTTGCAGTGGCGATTGCCGATCATCATGATCAATATCAAGATAAAGATTGCTTAACATCGGTTGCAGTGGGTGTTGATCTTCATTTTACTGAAACATATTTTCTGAAAATATCGCATTTTACCTGTAAAGAAAGAGAAGAAACTATCTTTATCATATTTCTTGCATTGTATATGACTAAAGTTTTCAAAAACTATTATCATACACAATTCTCTTGTTTAATGAATTGGTCTTTTCCGTAGTTCAATCTTTGAATTAAAAACCTTTTTTGTATATGAAACCTGGTGAAGGAACTACTCCAATCTCCTATTTAGATATATATTTTTTTCCCGCCACTTTTCCATAATTGCTGCAAGCCCACCATTTGTGTGTCACATCATGATAGCTTCACCCAATTAAGAAGTGCCCCAATTGGATTACGAATCCATTATTGTCGGACTTCTCAAATATTTTAAATGGTTCGTCAGACAAGTTTACTACTGAATTGATTTATTGTAACCCCGAAAAGTGTTAAGCTTCTTGTACACACATTGTATTATTGAATTCGCATGGCCGCATCCACATAAGGGGCCTGTTGCATAAAACTTTTTACCGGAGAAATCTCTGGTAAAAATTGAAAACTTAGGTTAGTCTGATTTCTGCCATTGACTTTTACACAGGGAAAAAAACTCCGGTAAAAACAACCTGAGTTTTCTCAGGTAAAAAGTTTTATGCAACTGGCCCAAGGAGTGGCTTTTTATGCACCGATGGTCATTTCCCGCCTTCCACGCTGTTCTTTGATATTATTGGTCCAGCGAGCATGAGAGTACATTCCAAACCAAACTGAATTTGCCTATGCTACATGTAATTCACCCCCCCCCTCTCTCTCCTATTCAATGGCATGTTATAATTATTTCGTAAAACAGCAGCGATCTGTTTACAAATATCTGCATTACTATACAGATCGACTTTTCTTCACGCGCCTACTCTACATTTCATGCTTCGACGCTATAATTTTGTATGATTTGTACAAAAAACATCAACATCCAATTTTATATTTCACATACAGACTGGAACTGGTCACGAAAATCCTCTCCGTCGATCCAAAAAGAGAGGGAAGAAAGAGAAAGAGCGGGAGGGAGAGAATATGGTTCACCTACATCATGTCAGCTATAGTTGATTATGCATATACATAGTGTATAGAATGTTTTTTAATTCCAGTGGCGTTATCTCAGGCACATGGAGAAACAATTATCATTTTTTTGGTCTCATACTTGACATGTATTAAATTTATTTGCATATTATGCAGTTGTTTTTCCCGCCATTTTTCAGTTTCATTCCTATACGCTTACCTTTTTATGTGGAACGGCTTAATCAAATTAAGTAGAGTTTCATTTTTTGACTTTTCAAAATATTTAAACATTTATTTTGTTTAAAGATTATTTATTGGGCTTCTTATGTGTTCACCTTATACTTCTAAAATATTTCAAACGGTTTGTCATGAAAGATTACTACTGAATTGACATAATTATTGTTTTACTGTAAAAGGTCTTGCTTATTGTACACGCATTGTTGCATTTAATTTGTATGCCACATCCACAGGTTTCACCAAAGTTAGGCGTGGCTTTCTGCCATGTCTGCACCGATTGTCATTTCCCGCCTTCACGTTGTTAATTAACGAGCATGAGAGAACTTTATGCACTGACCACAATAAGCAGGCTGCATTGGCCTATGCACCGCCCCCCTCTCTCTCAGAGCCTATTCAATCACATCTCATTACGTAATTAATAAATTATTATGTAAAGAAGTAATAATCTGCATTTCTGCAATCAACTGCATTACACCTTTTCTGTAAGCGTCGACTAGACATGCCTCTACACTATATAGGTCAGTTTTATACAAAAAGGAAGAAGAAAAAAAATCAGTATGCCTTTATCTTTTATCAACAGACATGAATTGATTAATGCAATTGTTGTTTAACGATCATTTTTTGAGACAATTGTAAAGGGAAAGACAGGGGGGGGGGGATCCATGCACCCTCTGACGCTGTCATGATTATAGAGTGTATATTGATGTCAGTGACGTTCTCTTTAGGTACATGAAGTAACCATTATATTTAATCTAGCCCTTGACATGTATGTAAATTACTTCTATAGAGATTTGTTTTCCCGCCAATTTTTATGATTCATTCCAAAAGGCAATACCCTTTGTTTGGCAACGGCTTAACTTTATTCAATTAGGCAGAGTCCTAAATTATAGTACGATTTCATTCTTTAACTTTTTCAAAATAATTTAAAGGTCAAGTCCACCTCAGAAAAATGTTGATTTGAATCAATAGACAAAAATCAGACAAGCACAATGCTAAAAATTTCTTCAAAATCGGATGTAAAATAAGAAAGTTATGACATTTCAAATTTTCGCTTATTTTCAACAAAATAGTTATATGAACGAGCCAGTTACATCCAAATGAGAAAGTCTATGATGTCACTCACTATTTCTTTTGTTTTTTATTGTTTGAATTATACAATATTTCAATTTTTACGAATTTGACGATTAGGACCTCCTTGCCTGAAGCACAAAATGTTAAAATAATGGAATTCCACGTGTTCAGGGAGGAATGAAACTTCATTTCACATGACAATGACGAGAAAATAAAAATATTTCATATTTCATATAATAAAATACAAAAGAAATAGTGAGTGAGTGATGTCATCAACTCTCTCATTTGGATGTAACTGGCTCGTTCATATAACTATTTTGTTGAAAATAAGCGAAACTTTAAAATTCCATAACTTTCTTATTTTACATCCGATTTTGATGAAATTTTCAGTGTTATGCTTGTTGATTTTTTCTCTTTTTATTCCAATCAAGTTTTTGTTGGGATGGACTTGTCCTTTAAACAACTTGTCAAGTAAGAAAGCAATTATACAGCTTATTGTATTCACTTCATTCGGTTGCCCACATCCACAGGTTTCGCCAAACAGCGCGTATATTTTATGCACCACTGGTCATTTCCTGCCTATAACATTGTTCATGAATTTTATTGGTCGATGGATAGCTTGAGTGAACCAATCGCTCCTGCTCTGCACCAATCAGTATTACCACCCTCTTCTCTCCTCTCTCCACAGTAGTCCACGTCCTGGACGATTTTTACTGATTGGGCAAACCAGTACCAGGGGCAAACCCTATCGGACCGTACCATACACATACCTTGATTATAACCAACACACACACGCCCTCCACTGATTCACTTACCCCCAGTGATTCACCTTACACAGTGATTCACTTTCCCCGAAAAAAAATTGTTTCATATGACTATGAAATATAGAAAAAGCCCTAATTAGATATCATCTCATTCTTTCACTACTCAAATGTTTCAATCGGTTTGACAGAAAAGAGATCCATTACTTTATATCATTAGAATGTGAATGGTGGGCTTCTAGTACATTCTTGTACTCTCTTTATACTTCCAAATTAATTCAAAGCTCATCTCCAGTCTCCCTCATTTATTTATTCCTCATTGTAACAGATTTCTAAGGAAAAAAAATACCCCCTTTGATGTAGACCATTCTTGGTATTTTCCAGACTGAAAAGCATGTAAAGTGGTTTAAATGTATTAATTCAATTCAATGTAGATTATATAAGACATCTTTTTTTTACATGCTTATAGAAGTCTATAGTGATTAATCAAACTTTTTGGACTTCTTTTTATGATTAATGGTTCTTTTTTTGTAAATATTGTCTTCTTCCAACCCCCTCATAGTAAACTCTAAGTTTTCATTTGCTGAAATTGGTTTATCCATTGTATTTTTAGGGTGGTCGAGCTCTGCTCTGCTGCCCAGCCATCGTTGGCCAAGATGGGTCTTACTCTTTTTGCATTCAAATTATTGATACACAGCACCACTTTCACACATGAATACACCTCTACACACACACTCACGCACATGCACCACTTGCACACTTGTAGTTGACCTCTCTCAAAACCTCCGGTACTTTACATTTTCACGTCCCCCTGTTTGAGTCACATACTTTTACTCCAGATATTTTCATTGAGAACCCGCAAGATAGCAAATATTACACTCCCCAAGAATTCAACAACGAATTTAATATTACTCCAGATAATCTATCTCTTTTACATGCAAACATTAAAGTCTAAATAGAAACTTTGAATACTTAGTTAACCTCTTACACTTAGTAAATAACTTTCAGTTTTCAGTCATCGGTTAAAGCGAAACTTGGCTACATGAAAGTTCTCCTGACATGTTTAATATACCTAATTATAAATTAATAAGGGCAGACCGTAAGGGAAGAAGAGGAGGAGGAGTTGCTTTTTACATTTCACAAAATCTCAAATTCAAGATTCGATCTGATGTTAAATTATTGCATGCAGAGTCATTGTTTATAGAGATTGAAAATTCTAATTCCAAAAATATCATAGGATTAATTTATAGACCACCTGATACAAATATCGATCGTTTTAATGATGAACTAGAATATTTTCTTCATGAAATAGGGAATGAAAACAAACATTGTTTTATGCTCGGTGATTTTAATATTAACTTCTTGCCCTCATCTGACATTAATAATTCATCCAATTTCATCAACACAGATTGATAACATATTTTCGAATGTTCATAATAACAAAGCCATAGGAGGGATTTTATGTTCTGAAGTTTCGGACCACCTGCCTATTTTCTTAACTTGTGATTGTAAACTTTCTTACCCCAAAACAAACAAAGAATATACTTATCGTAAAGAATCTAAACAAAATATAGAATTACTGAAGCAAGACCTAGTTTTGGAAGAATGGGATGATGTTTATAATGAAGTAAATCCCAATATTGCATACAATAACTTCAATAATACATTAAAACATTATTATGAAAAGAATATCCCTATAGGTAAAGTAAAAAGCCAACGTAACAAACCAAAAATCCTTGGATAACGAAAGGTTTACTAAAGTCCATACAAACACGTAATCGCCTATATAAATATCACTCAATACGCAATCCAACTGATGATTCTTTAAAAAATATAAAATATATCGTAATAAACTAACAAAATAAACGATGCCAATGGAAATGCAAATACAACTTGGAAGTTATCAAAGAAGTGGGTACAATAACACACCCCACATGCCCCACCTAATGATAAAATCACTCTCAATGGATCTGAAATACTGATCCCACTAATTATGCAAATAACCTAAACTCCTTCAAACTACAAAAGAGAGCAATCCGTATGTCCACAGGGTCACATTACTTGGCTCATTCTGACCCATTGTTTCATAAACTTAAAACCTTAAAAATCTTTGATATCAATACGATTCAAGTAGCTATCTTTATGTTCAAATACTTTAATAATCAACTTCCTCCGTCCTTTAATAATATGTTTAGGTTTAACAGGTCTGTTCATTCCTACCCAACCCGCACATCAGGAAACCTTCATCTCACCAACCCTAAGTTATTAATAACTTATAAATCAATTCGACATTATGGTCCCGATATTTGGAACAACTTTCCAAACAACGTTAAGTCATGTTCAACAATATACTCATTTAAAGCCACTATTAAAAGAAAAAAGTTAATTATTCAACTGCCCTTTACGGCACCCGCACCTGCACCTGCATTGCACCCACTTGATCAATGAAGAAAGAAATTTATGTACCATTTTACGAGGCCGCCATCATTTTCAAGCTTAACCGCTCACGATGGCGGTCTCCTGCATTCGTTTAAACTGTTATTTTCTTTTCATTGAATATTGCTACTTTTTAATATTAATTTTTCATTGCCTTGCTACGACTATTGCTTAAATTGTTTTGTAAAACTTAATTGTATCACCTAGATTTATGTTGAATATTTATGCTGAGTGCAGAAATAAAATAAAATAAAATATTAAGACCTTATAATAGGGCAATCACTTTAAGTAGTCATGAAAAAGAAGAATATGTCACTACATGAAACAATAATAACACGAATTGCGAGGAAATATATTTGCTGTATATTGATTTGAAAACGGGAGGTTTTAGTACAACATTATTATCTCGTTAAACAGTCTATGCGAGCACCAGGAACATTGAAGACACAATTGAGCAAATAATGTTTCATAAAGTTACGAAAAAATACTTCTTATGTAATATAACATAATACAATATGTAAGACATTATTTCTTTCAATAATTTCTTCTTTCCCCATACGTTTCTCTTCCTTATTATTCCCCCTTTCCCCCTTTTTTTTTTGGCCAGCCGATTGGGGGGCACGTGCCCCTATGCCCCCTCCCCCGTAGTGATGACACTGTTCATGCATTATCTAAATAAGACGTTAATTGAAAAATATAAGTACATTCAACAAGATTTTATAAATAATAACCATCTTTACCTAATTGAGTTAGATTTACTCAATCAAAACAAGCTAGCAAAAATCAGTGGCGGATCCAGGGGTGGCGCAGAGGGTGCGTCCCCCCCCCTAATATTTGAGCGACGCCTTCGCACTGCTTTAAAAAATAAAAATAAAGAAAAGGAAAGAGGCCCCTTAAAAAAAGGCGATGCTTGAAAATATAAAAAGAACAGTAAGGAAAGACTATTCTCCCCCAGCAAAGCACAACCATATCATCTTCCTTATCTTTTCTTTCAACTACCCTTTTCCCAACAACTTCGCCGGTTAAAAATGATCAGCAGTGCGCTGCTTACATATTACTGGCGCCAATCAAGAACAATCAGCGCCACCTTAATCAAAATCGGCACCGGACAAGAATAATCAGCGCCATTTGGTTATAAATCGGCGCCAGTCAAGAAAAATCGGCACTGCCAGAGTCTTAACCGGCGCTGATCAAGGATAATCTGCGCCACCTAAATCTAAATCGGAACCAGATAAGAATAATCGGTGCCATCTGGTTATAAATCGGCGCTGCCAGAGTCTTAACCGGCGCCGATCAAGAATAATAAGCTCCACCTAAATCGGCACCGGGCAAGAATAATCGGCACTGCCTGAGTTCGTAACCGGCGCCGATCAAGGATAATCAGCGCCACCTATATCTAAATCGGGGCTGGTCAAGAATAATCAGCGCCATCTGGTTATAAATCGGCGCTGCCTGAGTCTTAACCGGCGCCAATCAAGAATAATAAGCTCCACCTAAATCGGCGCCGGGCAAGAATAATCGGCACTGCCTGAGTTCGTAACCGGCGCCGATCAAGGATAATCAGCGCCACCTATATCTAAATTGGGGCTGGTCAAGAATAATCAGCACCCCCTGGTTAAAAGTCGGCGCCAGTCAAGAATAATAAGCGCCTCCTTCGTTCTAATTCGGCCCCAGTTGATTATGAATTGCCGCATGCCTGGATCTTACGTGACGTCGGTAAAAATGATCAGCACTACTTGTTCTAAATCGGCGCCGGTCAAGAATAATCAGCGTCCCCTGGTTCCAATAAATAGGAGCCGGTAGAATAATGAAGAAGGGCCTATTGCCAACCAATCTAGATCGGCGCCGGTCAAGAATGATCAGCGGCACCTGGTTATACATTTTATTGTTGAATGGTCATAACAAAGCTTATC
This sequence comes from Lytechinus variegatus, assembly GCF_018143015.1. Taxonomy (NCBI): domain Eukaryota; kingdom Metazoa; phylum Echinodermata; class Echinoidea; order Temnopleuroida; family Toxopneustidae; genus Lytechinus; species Lytechinus variegatus. Next base: position 877,720 of record NC_054747.1, read on the forward strand.
GCATGCCCTTACAGAGTGGACTGGGGCGGGGCAGTTGCCCACAGATGTCATGAAATCTTTAATTTATTAAAAAAATCCCAGAATCATACAAAAGCGTGCGCAAATCCTTTCATTTTGATCTTATTTTCCAATGCTTTAATAACAAAAGGTCAGTCACTTTTCTTCTTTACACATTCCACATTATGCCACCTCTATGGCCTTTAGTGTAAGACAGCTACTATAGTGTTTTATAAAGATGATTCGATATTTTAGTCCAAAACTTTGCTAAAACCCGTTGCTAGTACCGGGAGTTTATAATTACGAAACCAGACGTATATTCGTTAGACCTTAAACCACTAAACATCATTTTCAATGTATAAATATAGTTTGTCATTACCTTTGTTTTAACGTTTAAATGTTTACGCCACAAAAAATAATTTATTTTCATCTTCCATTAAACATTGTTCATTTGATCACTCAGGAAGAAGTTAAAAACAAAGATAACGATCCCTGTAAAACTGGAGAACTATTTTGAAAGCTCTGTCTTGAAGGATATCTTTCTGTATTCAGGTCATAAGCATCATATTCAGTTTCATCAAAGTAGTTAGATAAAAATTACTCAGCATTACAAATTGCATTAGATTTAGTGAAAAGCATCACGATATATGCCAAATTTTGTATATAGGCCTATACATCATGTACATGAAAATTGAATGATAATTATATAAACCTGGATTGGTGATGTATTCCGAATGATTCATGACAAAGTATCATTGTATATACAGAGGCGTCGGTCCTGGGGAGGGGAGCGATCGCCCCACCAATGAAAATATTGGGTTTGGGCAAACATATCGTTTTGCACCCTCCCCCAATAATTCCGCATGTGCACAAATAAAATGAGATGATAATAAGGTAATTATACAAATAAATCAGCAAGCGAGATTGAGCTACACAACTCGTCTTTATTTAAAATCGTGCTCAAATCGTCCGCTTCTCAGATTGAAATATAAAAAATTTTCAGCTCGCGCTTCGCGCTCGCATCATTTCTGTAGAAAAACCCCATACTTTTCATGATTAAATAGGTGAATAGAATGTCCCATTTTCAGTTCTAAACGTCAAAAGAACTCCCGTTTCGATTTGCAATCATCTTTTGCTGAATATAATCTTGTTCTTTATTACAAACGTCCATCAAACTGTCATTTTTTCAGATCCAAATATCAAAATGGTACCTATCTTAATCGTTGGTACCAAAAATTCATAGAATATCAAGCTTTCTGGTGAGAATATAAAGAAATTTCAGCTCGCCCTCGGCACTCGCATTATCTGTGTAGTGAGATATGTATCCTCCTCATGAGTTACTACAAACACTCCTAAACAAGCACCCTTTTTCCTGTTTTCAGGTCGGTATACTAAAAATTCAATTAATTTGTTGGTTAGATATGTGTCTCTATCTCATGAGTCCTATAAATATATCCATATATATACATATATATATATATATATATATATATATATATATATATATATATATATATATATATATATATATATGTATATATATATACAGTGCCGGCCGCAGGAAACGTCACAATGCCCCCTAGGGCAAACGCGGTAGCCCGTAGCGGGCATTTGAGGGGAGCGGACGCGGGAAGACGCCCGCGTCCGCTCCCCTAGGACATGAGTGCCCGCAGTTAGCGCCCGCGTCTATCCTAGGGTGTTTTCTCTAGGATGTTCGGCAGTGCATTCTTGGTCGAAAGAAGAAGTCTGATTTGACACATTCGTTCAAGACTGCATGTGATCTTTTTCTCATACCAAGCATAAGTTTTCGATCATTTATCGTGGATAAAATCTGTTATGAAAATTACATTACAAAGTTTTGGGCTGATAACTGGGATTTTAGGCTTTTCACCGAATGACTTATTGTGTTGGATTACACACTGGCACCAGCGTAAATGGTCATTTCCTATGAATATTCTCCCCGTGGTGTCCGTTATTTCATTAAATGATATAATGAGTTTCTGACAAAGGAGCCGGTATTTGTCTATGTTGACCCTACATTCAGGAGGTCGTCCTAGAACTATTTACTCTATTCTTTCCCTGCATGGCCATCCTTTTTTTATATACCCTGATATGCCTTTCAGGCGCGGATCTACGAGTTGCAGATAAAAGGGAGAAGAAAGCAAAAATGAAAGAAAAAGGCGAAAAGGAAGGGATGGATTGAAGACGAGAAGAAAAAAGATAAGAGAAATAGAAAACTGAGAGCCCGGACTGAGAGAAGGGGAAAGAGAATAGGGGGGGGGGCGAAGAGGAGAAAGAGGAACGGGGGGGGGGGGGGCAAAGAAAAGAAATAAGGAAAAGGTAAAATGGAGAAGGGATAAGGAAGGGGAAATTAAAACAAGAAGAAGAACCTAGGAGAGAGAAAACAGAGGTGATGAAAAAAAAGCGAAGGTGAGATAGAAAGAAAAGAGGGAAGGCAAATAAAAGAAAGAAGGATAAAGAGAAGGAATAAGGGGTGAGAAATTAAAAAGGAAGGGAAAATTGAGAAAGATTAAATAGCGGGGATAAAAGTTACTGAAGACGAGAAAGAGAGAGGGAAAGGGGCTAAGAAAAGAAACAAGGAAAAGGAAAGAAAAGGATACGACTATTCTTATCAAAATACTGGAACCCCTCTCTAATTTCTATCATTTTTTATCCCCTTCCTGATTTACCTTTCTCTATATCAACCACTAGCTCTCATCTTTTCCTGATGTTTATCTGTGGACATTATTTTCATATGCACCTCTCATCATCAAATTTATTTTCATTTATCGTTTAGTTCTTTCTCAATTCCTCTCTCAAACTATTCTTTCTCTCTTCCCAACATATAATGTTATGTTAAATTAAACTACTTGTACATTTCTATAGAATACAAGAAACTGTTGTTTCACAATATAACAGAGAGGGTATTACAAAAGAAGGGGAAGGGAAAGCAAGAGAAAATAAAGGGGAGAAACAAATCAAGGAGTGAAAGGGGGCACAGAAAAGGAAGAGGGGAAAAGGGAAGAGAAGGGATAAAGGAAAGGGGAAAAAAGAAGGAAAGGGAAAAAATATATAGAGGGACAGCAGAAGGAGGGAAAGAGAGAAAAAGGTGAAGGGGAGCAAAAGGAAAAGAGTAAATAAATGAGGGGTGGGGATAAAAAGGAGGGGAAAGGGAGAGAGAGAGAAAATATAGCGGGGGATATCGAGCGTGATGATTAAAGGGATTTTCGACTTTATTATATAGAGGTGAACCGAAACGGGCTTTTATTCTTCAACTTGGCTCGACTAACTCCTTTGTTCCCCGAAAAGAATAGTTAGGTTTGATAGTTAGCGTTTGCGTGAGCACCCGCTAAAATTCGTAATAAAAGAAAAGAATGGTTTGTATAGCTCCATTCTTGCTTTGTCGGCAAGTGATAATCAACTCGTTAAGTACCAATTCCATACAATACGTCATAGTAGCTTTCGAAAACATACTTTTGCTTGGGTTTAAGCATTTAAGCTAAATGCGTTAGGAAAGTTTTTAATAGTTACATATATGCAAATAGTTTTGTTGTTCTGCTCTGAAGCGCATTGGGCATCTAATCAAGATGGAAACTGCGCTTTACAAATCTCATGTATTATTATTTTTATCTTACATATAACACTGAATTATGTATTGTACCAAGCTGTGTTTGGTTTTGTGATTTGGTTTTATCATTTCCAATTCATATAACAAAATATATTCGAAGGAAAATCTTGTTTTACTGAAATGAAATAATTGAAAAAATGTCTAGACCCTCAATGATATCCAACTAATCTATCAATATAAAACCGCAGTCCGTAAAAATGATAGGTTAATCTTTACTTCGACGATCATCATATAAGTGTATCAAGGATATTAATATTCGTTTTAAACCCATCTATGATTTTGTATAAAATTGCGCGTAATAAATGCGTTGGACAAGTAATCTTTACTTCTTCCCAATCCGAATAACTACCGATGTGACTAACACCGCAATCAAGAGCAGATAATGTAATCAGATGTTTTAGCAAAAAGACAAACTTGTTAAATCTGCAACATTGGGGTAAATTTATACTTTTTACAGGGTGGGGGTTTTAGAGACCCGATTTGAACCGAATTGAAAAGAATATCCTTATTCATTGTTGACGCATCAGATAATTAATACCCCCCCATTTCTAAGAACATCCTGTCATAAATTGGTAAGCGGATGTGATCAAAGGAGAGGGGTCGGTGTGGACGGGGAGCAAGACTCTCACAGACTATTGACAATAACAAAAGAACCAAATAAAAAAATCGATGAGCACAACCTGTTTTGCTAGTGTTCGCTTTTTGCGCGTCTACTTTTTATGATGTGAGAAAGTACAATTTCCCCGATATACAAATGCATTAGCATGATTAGATTAATGAATTAAGATGATTAAGGGCAAAGAAAATGAAGGTAGAAAGGAATGAGCCAAACTCTAAATTGGAAAATAAAGAAAGGGACAAGATAACACTACACTAAAAGGGAAAACAGAAATTAAGGAATGAAAGAAAGGATGAAAGAAAAGAAAACAAATAACATCTTAAATCAAAAATTCAACCTACAATAGATCCCGATCACGCTGGTTTTATAAATATAATGGTCTATCACAAGATAATCGAAGTGCATGCACATGTAAACATAATGCAATGTACGTACCCTAGGATTTCCTAGGGTAAGTGCGGGCACGGCCAATTTTACATAGCACGCAGGAAACCGCGGGCCCGTCTAAATGCCCTAGTCTGCTCCCCTTGAATACCCTCGGTTAGACGCGAAAGCCCCCTAGGGTGTTTGCGTGCTCGGGCGAGACGTTTCCTGCGGCCGGCACTGTATATAGGGTTAATACAAGCGATTTTGAAATCGCACATAACATGAATAATTTGTGTTACTTTTTGCTTGTTTCTTTCTCATATAAGTTTTTCAATCTCTCTCTATACATATGTTTTAGAAAGATTATGTTTCAATCGATGTATATTTTATCTTAAGTTTATGTGGTCTTCAGGGTATGGTCTTACGCAGCAAGGGGGAAGGGGGGGGGGGCAAATTCGCGATCTGCTTTTGTGAAAAAAAAGTTTTTTCCCTTAACATTTCATGAATTCAAAACTATGAAAAATTTGCAAATGTGAGTACACCAAATGTTCGAGTCTTGCCCCCCCCGGAAATATTATCTGCGTGTGGTCATGCAAAATGGCATGACTGGAAATCCTCCATTTTGAAAAGAGCATTTGACAGGGTCAGACTTTACCCCTTTTTCAACATTTTCTTTTATGGCGCCGGTGAAGTGCAAAAATATGTGCGCCGCTCGGCAGTGCGCCCCGCCTTTCGCCAAAAGCTGGATCCGCCTATGCAATACGTGAATTTTCTTAAATGTATATTAAACCCAAATAAATCAAGTAAATTAAAAGACAAGTTAAAACTAAATAATCACAAATTATAAATCATTAACTACTGATTCCGATTTTGTTACAGTGTACGTTCTATTGACAACAGGTGGAATGCCTCTGGCCGTCTCACCTGCATTACGCGATTCAACATAGCAGCAGTGCTGACTTTGAAAACTATTAAATCGCACAAGATGTTCAGTGATACTTGGTTACTCTTATTTCCACCTATTATGAACTAGACCAATACACTTACAGAGATAGGATGGTAATTCAACAAATACCCTCAATGTGGCCAAAGTTCATTGACCTCCAGGACCTTCGACCTTGATCATGTGACCTGAAACTTGCACAGGATATTCAGTGATACTTGATTACTCTCATGTCAAAGTTTCAAAAGTCAGATCAATAAACTTGCAAAGTTATGATGGTAATTCAACAGATACCCCCCAAATCGGCCAAAGTTCATTGACCCTAAATGACCTTTGACCTTGGTCATGTGACGTGAAACTCATGCAGGATGTTTGGTGATACTTGATTAACCTTATGTGCAAGTTTAATGAACTAGGTCAATATATTTTCTAAGTTATGATGACATTTCAAAAACTTAACCTCAGGTTAAGATTTTGATGTCGATTCCCCCAACATGGTCTAAGTTCATTGACCCTAAATGACCTTTGACCTTGGTCATGTGATATGAAACTCTAATAGGATTTTTAGTAATACTTGATTAACCTTATGGCCAAGTTTCATGAACTAGGTTCATATACTTTCTAAGTTATGATGTCATTTCAAAAAACTTAACCTCAGGTTAAGATTTGATGTTGACGCGCGTCGGATCGTAAAAAAGGAAGCGGTGTATTATGAGTCGACCTCGTGCATGGCCGATGTCATGAACACGTCGCGGCGTCGAATCGTGATCGGCGATCATCGTGACCATTTCCAGCGAAAGAAAGTGATAAATTAATACTGGAAAAAAAATTGTCAGTGACTCGGGGAAGGCTTTCGTTCGTCATATGATTTTGAAAGAGTATCCACATGTATGTCGAAATGTTTAAATTCATTGCAGTAAACGAGAAAAAAAAATAGTGACTTAAATAATAAGTTTGATATTCCAGCCAAGTTTTCATTTCACAAAATGAAAACGATGTGCGAGCGGATCGACCAAGCAAGGTCTTAATAATAATAAAAATCAACAAAAAAGGACACACAGTGCTAGACTAGCATAAAGAAATTAGGAAAAGGAAGGTGAACGGAAAAATGAAAAAGAGAAAGAAAATAGGAAAGAAGAGATGACTTGAGAGGGAAAAAGAAAAACTAAAGGGGAAAATGACGGAAAAAAGATTAAAAGAAAGAAATCTAGGTAAAAGGGTGAAAGAAAGAATAAAAGAAAGACTTGAAAGGTTCCCGTCATTCTTTGAAATTAATAAAGAAATTATTAAAAGAAAGGAAAGGAAGTTGAATGAATGTGTGAAAGAAAAAAAATAAAGGAGAGAAAGGAAAAAAAGGAAGTAAGAAAAAAGGAGAAGGAAAGATAAAAAAACGTTTTCTTCATTATTTGAAAGAAATAAAAACAAAGAAAAAAAAAGAAAGAAGGAAGGAAGAGAATTAAAAGGGGAACCAAAGAAATTAAAAATTGAAATGAAAAAAAGGAAAGAAAAAATGAATTATGCATGAGCCTTGTTCTAGCGAATACAGGGTGACCAGACGTCCCGTAGTTCCCGGGATCGTCCCGTATTTTGCTCCTTTGTCCCGGTGTCCCGACAAACCCTTCCCGGGACGCCTATTTGTCCCGTATTTCAGCATATTGAAAAAAATGTAGTTAATACATTTAAAAGTGACGAATTTTCATCAAATAACCAACAGATGACGAAGCAGAGACAACAATAAAATCGATAACTGTAAACTTTTGCAAGTTTTTCGGTGATATTGCTAACCCAATACATTGAAACGAACTGGCCTCCTGCCTGTGTGAGGCAGGATCCTAGCTAGGCAAATAGGATCGGAGCAGATTCTCATGGTGCAAACAATTACATGATAAACAGTTTTTTCACCAAAATAATCACAAGCTCGGCGGGAAATTTGTATGGATTCTTAGATTACTGATTTGGAGATGTAATCGGAGGAACGAGTTATTGAGTTTTCATAACTAGATCTAGTTGTTTCAGCTTTCGATTTGAGTCTTAATTGTGTATTATGCTGCAATGATTCGTCTCTATTTTTAAGTTGACAATGTTTCACTTTGAAATTTTATTCATTTCTAAAACATTTTAATTTTTAAAATTTTGATAATATATTTGAAAAACACCAAATGTCATGATTTTTGTAAGATGATTGGATTGATTTTGTTTGCTTGAAGTTTGAACTCTTTTCAGTTTTCTTTCTTTTCTATCATTCTTTCTTCATCCTTCTATCCTTCCTGCTTGCCCTTTTTTGTTCTAGCTTTATTTCCTATTTTTGTTTCTTGATCCTTTCTGTGTTCCGATTTTCGTTCTTTCCTCCTTTCTCTTACCTGCCTTCTTAAATTTCCTCTTTTGTTTCCTTCATTCTTTCTTTCCTTAACCTGTTCTTTGTTTCCTTCTCCCTTCCTCTCCTTTTCCTCCTTCCATTACTTTTTTTCATTCTCTCCTCCCTTTATTCTTTCCTCCCTCTCTTTCCCTTTTCTTTCATTTCTTATTTCATTTTTTTCTAATTCTTTTCCCTTATTTAGTCCTACCTTGCTTCCTTCCTGTTTTTCTTCTTTCTTTCTTTGTCTCTCTCAAAGAAAGAAAAGAAACATTTTTTTCTTTCTGTCCCTTTTCTTCCTTTTCTTTATTTTGTCTTTCACACACATTTTATTCATCTTCCATTCCTTTCTTTTTCTTTCTTTTCAGTATATTCAAACTTCAAAGAATGACGGAAAGCCCTTTTCTCTCTTTTATTCTTTCTTTCATCTTTCTTTATTAACTTTCTTTTATTTTTCCTTCATTTTCCCCTTCATTTTTTCTTTCTTTCTTCTCAATTCATTTTCTCTCGCCTTTTCTTTCTCGATCTCCTTCATTCTTTCGTTCACCTTTCCTTCCAAATCTTTATACTTTTCACAAGAGTCTAACATTTTTGTGGCCTTCTTTGTTGATCTCTTATTTTGTCGATTGTCCCGTATTTCATTTTGTGAAATCTGGTCACCCTGAGCGAATATCTATTTTTTTCGTGGGTACCCGAAAGCCGTTTAACAATAGTTAGCCTTTAATATTATGGTAATCGAGCGAATTCCTGCCTCTGGGATTGGGCTCATTCATTTTTCGCCAGAGGAACGTGATATTATCATCGGCTCGCTTGATGCAGGCTTCCAGGATCTTGAGAAGAGCAATGTGTTTCTTAGAATTCATCTCGTGGTTCGAAGCTGTGTAGTTCTCAATGAAGAATAGACTGTTCTTGTCCATACCAGCTCTGGTGATGTTGTCAACGATCTCATCCTGGTTCAAGATGCTCTTTGCGAAGGTTACAACCATGATCGGATACGAGCCTGCATGATGGTGATGACAATGATTAACCCTACAGTAATGATTACGAAGATAATTGTAGTAGTGATGATGATGATATATGATGATGATCGTGATGATGATAATGAAAGTGATTTTGAATGCGGTGATGATAACAAAAATGGTGAGGGTGATGATGATTGTAAAAAAAGAGACAATGGTTATTTATAAATAGATATGAATTTAGTAGTAGTAGTACACTCTAAATTCCAAGGATTTAAATATATCCACATCGGCTGTGGATAGTGACCGGCCAAATATTGGATTTATTTTAAATCTTTAGGATTAACTTTCAAATCTGAAAAGATTTTAAATTCAAATGTTTTAGATTTATATTTATATCTACAGGTTTAAAACTAAATATGATATTCAACTGGTTACTATTTGCAGCCGATCTAAATTTATTTTAAATCCTTGTAATTAAGAGTGTAGTAGTTCGAGTAAAAGTCTAGACGTACAGGCATGACTGTAGTAGAAACAGAGTGGTAATTGGTGTAGTAGGTTTCATGGTACATGTATCTTTCTCTGTCAAATGTTGGTCTTGAAAAGGATCACCCAAACTATACGTTACGACAAGCACGGCAACTTGTCAGTATATAACATCTCCTTTTACAAACTTTGCTCATTCACCTGTACACGACAAGAACACACTTGTCGAAACGAGTTTGGGTGGTTCCTTTCAGGCCAACATTTGCCAAATAAAGATACAAGGTGTATCGTGAAACCTACTGCACTATATGTTACGTCTTCAAAGTAAAACAATTAATGGTAATATCTTTTTTTAGATAAGACAACTTACCGAACTCTTCCCTGATTGCTGGTACAAGTAACGATAGGAAGCCACGACAATCTGGTATACCAGTAGCAGAGCTAGGAAACAAAATACAAATGAAATGATAACGATGATGGTGACAATGTTTGAGGTGACGCAGCGATTTACAATATTCGATAAGCACGAGGCGCCTGCCCCAAGCGTTTGTACATACAGGGAGTATTTGCACCACGACCCAGGACGAACCCTAGAACACAGCAAACGTAAAGAAAATGCCCGTCAAATCACAAAGAATAGCCGGGAGGCCTTTGTCGAAAATTTATGAATCTGAACAGTAGCTTTTTCTGAGTTTCGGAGCTGAAAATGCAAATATGTCGCTTGTCCATAGTCCAGGAAAAAATTGCTGTTTCAATTCGTCAACGGTCGTCCCAACCGTCGTATCACTCATACGACGGTGCAAACCAATTTCAGAAAAAAAATACTTCAAAGTTTACCATAATTTTCACACTTAGTTCTCCAGCCTTACGACATATTCATTGCTTGAATATACATGGTTGCAAAGACCAAGAAAATTGCTTGACATTGGTATCTTTATTTTGTACAAAAGTAAGGATCCGGGAAAACATGGCGAAAAAGCTACATGCTTGTAATTTCGGTTTGAGCGACTTAAATTTTCTCTGTGCAAAAACGCCATAGGGAAAAGGCGATACGACCTTTTGACTGACCGCGATTTCAATGCGCGCAATAAGTTAAAACGTCGTATCGCTCTTCAAGTGCAAAGTCAATGTAGTGCAGATGGCCGATACGACAGTTTGGTTGACCGCGCACATTGAAATCGCGGTCAGTCAAAAGCGTCGTATCGCTCTGTTACAGTACACGTTTCCAGCGGGATATGCGCATTTTAATGAAAATTTGTATGGCATCGCCGTGAAAATCCTCGCATATTTCAGAAATTGAAATAAATTGCTGCCTAAAAATTAAGTTATGAATAGTGTAGGACTTGTACTTTAATTTCCTGCAAAAATCTCAAAATCGATTTTTTTAAAACCAAAATTGACAAATACGACGGATTCATCAACCATCGACAGAGACAAAAATGTTATGAAAGGCATTTGATAATATATTCTCTAGGTTTACGGAAGCGGTATGCCTCGCGGTTGCGAAAACTTCCTAATCAGGTTAGTAACCTAGATCCCTATATCGCACCTAACATCTCAAATTCAAAACTGTTCATTGTTACACATAAACAGTTACACATATAGTGCATAAAGGAGTTCAATATACCACAATGGAGTTGAAATAAACGCTAAAGAGAACGACAATGAGCGTGTACTATGTATTATACCAGATGAGAACACTTCTGACTTGAAATCGTACCAAAATATGTCTGACCTTTTTTGTATTTAAATGATGTTTTATTGGTCATTTCAAGGTACAATCATTCAATACAGTTGAACAAATAACGAGTGATACATTATAAGAAATTACATAACAGTTACATAACATAAGTGGATAATCACTGTACCATGTCTCGCCACCTGCGTTCGTGGACACTCGTTTTGTTATTTCGAATTGCTATATTCTTTTCCATTTTATATGATCTAGTTAACAAATCAACACTATCAGAAACTGTTGGTTTACATGATTTGCATCTACTTAGATAAATTGATTTCTTTGCAATAACTAAAACATGATTAAATAGAAGACATTCTATTGGTAAAATACAGAGTATTACACTTTTTCCCGTTAATAATGAAAAATCAAACATAGTGAGTTCTGTTCCTAGCTGATTCCAAAATAACTGTGTAAATGGGCAATTCCAAAATAAATGTTCGATCGTTTTAATTTCTACATTACAGAAAGAACATAAAGGTGAAGTAATGACTTTCATTTTATACAACTTATTATTCAAGTTTAAAATATCGTTCAATACTTTGAACTGAAATTCTCTGTATTTTACATCAATAGTGTTCAATAGAATAGATGAACGAGCTAATACCAATTCTTTATCTGAAACATAATATCTGTTTTGAAGTGTAAACGTACTTACAGGACGCTCATATTTTTCTGCTACTAACAGATCATAAAAATGTTTACTTTTTATTTTGTTAAGCTGTACCAACTCAACAGGAAGGATAACATTTGATATAGCTGCATTCTTAAATGAGTCCGTATATGATATTTTAGAAAATTTTGTCTTTAAAAAAGCAGAATACACTCCTTGTAATCGAAAATAGTCGTTGGCATCTAAATCAAATAACCTTTTCATTTCATCCAATCGTCTTAAAGTACATCCTTCAGTAAGGATATCATTAAAAAACACAATTCTTTTAAAAAACAATTTTCGAAAGAAAATTATATCCCGAGTAACTTTCAGTTGTTTATTGTTCCAGATGATCTGGAACTTCGTATTATCCTCTCTGTTTCTCACATTAAGAGAATCCCAACATTGTAAAATATTTTTATAAAACTGAGGGATATCCAAGTTCAACATTTTAAGACCATAGTTACAGTTGAATACAAACAATCACCCATTATTTTTAAGGTAATATTGAAGAATTTGAAACCATCCTTGTTTATCTGCATGTTGAATTCTCTCTATCCAAAATAACTGCTGGGCTTTAACAGCCGAATACACATCTACCATCTTAATTCCTCCATTTGATAGATCCTGGATCATAACGTTTCTTCTAATTTTAGAAGAAAAAACTGAAAAACACCCTCTATAACTTTTTAAGAAACCAATCGGGTAAAAGAGTGCATGACGAAAATCTTGCTTTGAAGAGCAGTATACCCCAGTTTCCCTTATCATCAAATCTCTTCTTCCAGTTCTACAAACCATATTGCCCTCAAGCATGAAATTTAAGTAAAGAAGTTTAAGTAAAGTTTCTTGACCTCGGTCCGAAGATAATACACCCCAGCATCAACGGTCACAGCAGGGGCCACACACGATGGATTGCAATGTGTGTAGTTCTGGTGAGTGCATGGAGTTCCATGTATACACGCGTTGATAGAAACTTTTTTTCTTCCTTCCTTTCTTTCTTTCTTTCTTTTTTATTCGCTTACTTTCCTTATTTCGAGGTCGATTTTCTTCGTTCGATATTGAAAATGGACTAGTATTGGATGTCTGAATGTAATATGCCTTTGAAAACGTGATTAATATCAAATACAATTTCATTCCGAAGATCCTTCTACAGGCAGACAAGTCTTACGTAATAGCACAGCTATTGTTTATCATTTCGTCCTTGGCTCAACGCTCGTTTGGCTGGCCCGTGGTGGTGAAAATGAGACAAGGGGATTACCTGGCCAAGATGGGTTTATCAATAATAATAATAATTGGCATTTATATAGCGCTTTATCAATCTACGACTGTTCAAAGCGCTTCACAATTATTATTACCCGGTCACTGGATTCATAGCATTCCAAGCAGCCTGTTAGGCGCAAACTTGCTAAACCAACCACAATGACGGTTGTTTCCTACCGGTACCCAATTAGCACCTGGGTGAGAGTGGCAAAGTGTGGATTGGCGCCTTGCCAAAGGGCGCTAGGCCATGGTGGGATTCGAACACACGACCCTCTGATTACAAGGCGAGAGTCAGAACCGCTCCACCACGGCTCATCCACATCGGGGTTGGAAATGTTGTTTGAGATTTTCCAAACGAAAAATGGGGTATACGGCCGCAGTTTGCAGTCCGAAGTGCGGTCGAGAATCAAATGGGAAATTTTCGTAATGGGATGAAAATAAATAAATGAATTTGGAATGTCTGAACTTACTGAACTACAAAATATACCGCTGCACGGCTTTAGGCGATGACGTCAAAATACGATTCAATTCATTGCGCTAGGTAAAAAAAATAAAGGTGTAATACAACACAAATTTGAAATATTTATTCATTGTAATGAAAAAAATACCTCACCCTATGACTTTTTTACACAAGCTACCGTGCAGAAATTGCTGGTATATGCCACCATGGCCACGATAATTGCAATATACCGGATTACGTAATTGCAAAAAGAGGGAAATTGACCGAGCAGAAGCTTTCTCTCATACAACCCATCTTATAAAATTTCGTTATGAAACGGGCCGGTAGAATGCAATTTTGTTGATGATAGTTTGTTCAAATCACTCAAAATCGTTTAGGATGGTTACGATATTTAAAGAAAATATTATTTCTTCAGGCCCGTCATTGCAGAAATGAAAGAAAGGAAAAAACGAGCCCGCAAACAGTGCGAGTCTATACAAAACTAAATTAAATGGGGTACGTAAGGCTGGAAAAATATGATGGAAATAAACAAAGCAACATATCAATGTTATCAAAACGGAATTCCAAAACTCCTTTGGAGAAGCAGTGCATGCATTTCGGAATGAGCGACTGGAGTGCCATTGATGTCATTTCCTTTCCTCTCTCACATACATGTACCTCCCCCACACACCCAACCACACACTCCCTCCTACCAATACAGGTTTTAACCCATCCACACCACTCACCCTCACACAAACAGACACTCACCCGAATGCACCCACAATGATACAAAATTACACATCTACACACGTGCATATGGCAAGCCCTTCTAACATTTTATTCACATTTTCTGATATTAAGAATTAATCTTCTTGATATCAAGAATTCATTTCTAGAAATCACGAATTCATTTCTGAATATCAAGAAATGGTTTTATGTGGTTCACAAATTATAATTCTTGATATCAAAAAGTGAATTCTTGATATAAAGAAATGATTTTGATTTCGAACGCAAATGTATTACACGAATTCCCTCTCCGTCACCGAGCGTCAATGTCTTGGCAAGAATTCATTGTGGTTTCGAACGCTCCCTTTCTCGTACCGAGCGTAAATGTATTGCAAGAATTCATTCATGATAATATGTTGCCAATTAGTCGTTAGATTTATTTATAAAACTATATGTTTATATATTTTTTATATCCAGGTGTCGGAACCAGGGTTGGGTATTGGTATAGCAGAGAGTAGATTGGTGGACTGATAAGAAGATATGCTTTGAAGTTTCCGATATACAGTGCGTCCCAGAAAAAACGAAACCGATCATTTATCATAATTTCATGAGATAAACGTGTTTTCACCGGCTTCTCACAGAAGCTCTCGCATGGTGAACAAATATTTAATGCATGGCTGATCGTCAACAAAACGGAGTGTTGAGTGAGGTTGAAAGCCAGCCTGGAGAACCTCTTCATTTTATGAAATTATTGAAATTCAAGCCTTATTTCAAATGACCAGGACTTTGTTATTTCTTGACCATTTTCTGTAATTTATGTATCAAATTAAAGAGGAGATACTGAACTTTTCAAAAATGTGGTTTTCTTTTTGAAACCCAGATACCCCCGCCAAATGAGTTTTTGATATCCTTTTTTCAAATTGTATTTGCTCTCTCATGCGTGAATGAGAAATAATCTAAGTAATATCAGATGAAAGAGTAGATTCTCAGCTTTAAATTGGTAGGTCATTTGTCTAATTTATTTATGATTAAGTAATGATAAATGATCCCTAAATCTCGGTTTCGTTTTTTCTGGAACGCACTGTAGTGCTTTGAGTCCACCACATTAGTTTGTGTCTTGGTTCTTGCTCAATTGTGACACAATAATTTTGAGATGAATGGGCATTGAAATGACTGAAATTTCCTGAGAATGATTATTGGGCCAAAGGTATAGACAGTTGAATTGCATTAGTGAAGTTCCATCCTGATATTGCTAGAAAGTGAAAGGTCATAATGTATCTCTTGTGGAGATAAGTTTAATATAATTAAATGCCAATGAGAAATCTGTTGTTTTGTCTTGTTCGTAGATGGTGTCTTTTTTATGTTGTGTAAGAAACCTGAATTAGCACTTTACATGACACGTGTACAGTTCGTCAATTGCCCTGCAGAGAGGCTTTAACTTTATAGGTAAATGTTCCCGGCAGAAAGGTGTTAGCATAAATAAGAGTGTAGCGTAAAAACTATGAAAGCTTATTAATTCAAATTCTGAAGATCAGTGTACACCAATAATGAGTAAATGGAGATAAATTTGTAACCCACAAAATTAAGAACTCCATTTTACAGAGACATTCGAACATCAAAAATGTGATTATATTAAACTTATCTCCACAAGAGATATGTTATGACCTTTCACTTTCTAGCAATATCAGGAGATGACTATGTTCTTGGTTGTTTGGAGGTGAGAGGATGCATTACCCAAGGGGAATGCACCCTCTCACCTATTGACTTCAATGTGCAAATTCAAGAACAAAAAATTATTTGCTTGCCCTGGAATGCCATTGAAAAAAAAATAGCATCGGTGTTTGCCGATGGAGGTGGTCTATCGATGGCACAGACACTAAGCACTACAGACAATATTAAAAAAAAATCTGCATGCCAATTTTTTTCTGTAACGGCGCGGCATACAGGTGTACTTCCCTGTTGGATCACCGGGCATGGTTGAAGTCAGTGTCCTGATGCCATGGTTGCTTTTTCCCCGAATATTTCGTTTCTAGCATAGAGATGTACAGGTGCCAGCGAGTACGAAATCGCCGTTGATTTTGTAATGTTTGTGCGACAGCGTTTACATTTATTTACAGATTTATAATAAAAAAAAATCAGTTTACTTACCAACACACCAGATTACTTTCATTTCTCACTTCTCTTTGATGCCTCTCTGTACTGTTGAATGTAACACAACCGAACTCTGTCGATGGTTTTTCAAGACCAAGTTGTTCGTTTGTGGTAAAAATCTCCCCAAAAGGCAAAAAGTCAAAGACAAGCCGTTATTTATCCCCCCAAAATCACACAAAGAATAATGGTTTATGAACAAAGTGGCTTATAAATAGTCACTGACATTATCAAATCACGCCTAATATAATGCTTTAAAGAAATATTATTTGGGCTAATAGCAGCATAATTTGGTCGTAAAATCGGAAGAGGACCAGAGTTATCCGCATTATTTTTATGCTGCAATTATCGGCATAATAGCAGATTTTGACTTTATGAACGCATTTCGAAACTAAGGCGGGTAATTGCCATGGAGCGATCACAAGGTCACCCTTTGCGATAATGCGGATTATTTTCGGAGTTTATGAACGCAATTTTTATTGAATTATCCGCATAGGTTTATGAAAGGGGTATTAGTGTATTGAATCTGTCCGATCCCTCTTTATCTATATTTAAATATATCATCTTTAGTTTTCTATATTTTGTCTCCTTGTGACTGGCAATAACTTTGTTACAGTACGAAAGCCCGTATGTACGACGAATAGACCCTGACAAAATATGACCAAACTTTACACTGATTCATGATAGAACGATAGTTGACTGGGTCGCAAATGTTTGTTGGCGACACTGGATAGAAATCGCCTACATTATCCAAAACAGTATATAGTTGAGTGCATCGCACACCACAAATCGTATCCAGGTTACGATTTTTCCAAAGCATGTTTTGCATTACGACAATATTGACAAGAATTGAAATGACATAAAAATTTACTCTGGCACTAGAGGGGTATTGGACCTGGCATAGTAAGAGTTAATTATAAATCGCCAAAATATCACACTACATCGCTTATAATTGCCAACAAATGTCATTGACAAGCCCAATTCGCAACTAGTAAGTTCCTTATGAAAGCTTTTGGAGTGTTCCGATTATCTTCTTTAATTTCAATTTTATTTGTAATATTAAAAAAAAAATAAATCTGCATGCCAATTTTTCCTCTAACGGCATACAGCTGTACTTCCCTGCCGGATCACCGGGCATGGTTGAAGTCAGTGTCCCGATGCCATGGTTGCTTTTTCCGCGAATATTTATTTGCTAGTAGCAGAGATGTACAGGTGCCAGCCAATGGGGACCTAAACCACGAAATCGCCGTTGATTTTGTAATGTTTGTGCAACAGCGTGACCATGATTATATTTAAAAATTTGTAATAATAAAAAAGAAATCATTTTACTTACAAACACACGAGATTACTTTCATTTCTCACTTCTCGTTGATGGTTGCGAAAACCCAAAACTAGTTTACATGCATACATGCGTGAGGGACTGCACAGTTATTTGCCCAGTATCGTAAGGGCACTTGTATTCAACCCGTTTGGAGAGTTTCCTCAAATATATAGACATGTAGAATTTACCTGAATTTCAGACCCGTTTTATTTCCAAGAGCAAATGCTGGTTATTCTTTTTCCATTATTTTTTTTCTTCAATCCGTCGACTGTGTGCGCGGGCGATCGAATTATACGGCTTATATACGGTTTATGGCACTAGTATTCAATCCGTCGGCACTAGTATTCAACCTAGCAATGAAAGATGGCCCTGTCTCTCAACCTGCCCTTGTCCCATCCGACTATGGACTAGACCAAATCGCACAAAGAATAATGGTTTATAAAAAGTCAAAGGCTTATAAGTCGCTTATACAAACCACTGACGTCATCAAACCACGCCCATTTTTTGAGGCTTTGAAGACATATTATTTAGGCTAAAACTCGCCAAAAAATCGCACTCGGGAAGTGGATTAGGTCATCAATTTGTCAATGTTTATACTGCGAAGAGGCTATTCTATTTGTTAATTTCATGAAGCATTTTCTTTGCATGATCTGCTTTGAGAGGGAATTCATGCAATGCATTTGCGTTCGAAATCAAATGAATTCTTGCAATATATTTGCGGTGACATACATGTATATCATGAATAAATTCTTGCAATACATCAACGCTCGGTGACAGAGAGGGAATTAGTGCAATACATTTGCGTTCGAAACCACACAGTCCAGGTTAGGCCACATAGAAACTTGACAAAACCTTGTTTTTTTATAAATACATTTTTTATGGTTTCTTGTCACTTCGAGGGTGCTGGTTACGAATCTGGATGATGCCTCGTGTAACCTTAAGGATTTTCTGCAAATTGGCAAAATCCAATATGGCGGCCAAAATATGCAAATTACCCATGAAAATTTCTAGTTAAGTTACAGTTAAAAGGTAAACCCCGAGAGAGGTAACAGTGGAAATAAAGTTGAATGCAAAAGCTGGAAGGTTTAAAGAAGCAACGTGTTGTAGTGATGAAAAAGACCTCTTGGGTTCTTATTTGGTCTTGAGGGCAGCCATGACTCTCCCATCAGTTCACCATGCTGCTTCAACTTTTGGATAGGAGGGCAATTTCATGAGAATTTGATGATTTAATTTAGTTAGGTCCTCCTGGATGGAGATACCTGACCCCCTTCAATTTATGACGATCCTTCATCAAAGCAGCCTTCACTCGATAGGAGCAGAGCTTGACTAGGATAGGCCGAGGCTTTCTGTCAGCGCGGGGCTTTCCCAATCGATGTGATCTCTCTATGGCAGCCTTGCTTATTGGGCAGCCAAGGCGATCTGTCGCAATCTTCACCACCAGGTTGTCCGTAGACTCTGTTGATGACTCTGGTACACCAAACACCCGAACAGAGTTCCTCCTACTCTACTGCTCTAACTCGTTGCTCTTACCCTCGTAAGCCTCTAGTCTGCTTTCCAGCTTCTTCATGGAAATGGTGAGTGAGTCTCCTTTTTATTCAATGCTACTTTTAGATCATGGAATTCACCTTCCTGCTTCTCTATCCTCTCCTCAAACTCTCGCTGGCGCTTTGAGAGAACCTCAATGCTCCTCTCCAACGCGAACACAAAATCATCTTCACAAAATATTCTTTTAATGATATCATGGACATCAGAAGTCTGAAACAAGACTACTCCCAGCAGAAGAACCTTGACGCGTTGATGGCATGATGTTGCTGAAGAACGCGGTGAAGGAGAGATAAGGAAGAATGTAAGCTCCGTGGATAAAGACAAAAGAGGTGGAATAATTGAAAGTGAAAGTACACTCTGTCACATGTTACTCACAGACAGTATCATATGTGGGACAATTTCCACACATACAGATCACAGACAATTTGCCCATTCAAGAGAGGGTGAAAAGTCGGCTCGGTGTAAAAATGGCAGAGGTAAAAATGGCAGAGGTAATAATTGCAGAGGTAAAAATGGCAGAGGTAAAAATGGCAGAGGTAAAAATGACAGAGGTAAGAATGGCAGAGGTAAAAATGGCATTGCCATTATTACCTCTGCCATTTTTACCTGGCACCGAAAATTCAATGACTTGGTGAGATCCTTCATATAAAATTAAATCCACAAAATCCACAAAATATTTATTTTCCTGATATTCAAAATGGCCGCCATAGGCCATTGTATACATGTACTCTATTATGTACAATATGAATAGGGAAAACTAATGTTTACAAAAATGAGCAGTAAACCGCAAAAATCCGCGATGTATGAACGAACTAATATATTAAAATCATCATTACTAATGAGATATATCATTTATTATGTCATATATGGGAACATTTCTCTATTTTGATATCTAAAATAGCCGCCACTGGCCCAAAGAGTATAATGTACAATGGCGATGGCCGGGGTCAAAAAATGGCAAGAGTGAGCCAGTGTTGTAGTCAAGGCTCAAACCTCCAAGGCCAAGGCCAAGGCTTTAATACCCAAGGCCAAGGCTTCAATAACCAAGGCTGAGGCCAAGGCATGGAAACCCAAGGCCAAGGCCAAGGCCTGAAAACCTCAAGGCCAAGGCCAAGGCCAAGGCATTTCAATTGTACAATATATGGAGAAAAAAAATTAGACAACAATGCTTAGGCGGCATACATGACACACAGGACCAAATGTATAAAAGGTGTGAGCGAGCAAAATTTTTGACCCTTGTACATTTAAAATGAAAATAATTTCATGATAGATCATGTAGATTTAGGCATAAAATTAAGATAAATATGTAGTTACCTTTGTACATTTAATTATTGTTCTAGGCGATTCACATTGCAATAATTATTACCAAGGTGATCTGATCCTGGCATGCCCATTCTCAACATATGTCTTTCTCCTCTACCTGGGACAGGGGAGGCAGAATGTATTTTTTTTTTTTTGGGGGGGGGGAGGTCAAAGCCAAAAATGCACTTACAGTATAAGTCAAAATGAGAATTTTGGTGCAGTTCAGCAAAGCTTTTTTAAGTGATTTCTAATTGATAAGACATATATTTTGATTAAGGCTTTAATTTCCCGCTATAGAAAGCATAGCGAGCAAGTGGTTTTGAAAAAAAAAATCAATTTTGAAGTTGTAAAACTCGATTTTGGGTCAATTATGGTGCTAATCACTGTTAAAAGGGCATCCTTGCGAGATGTTGTAATAAGATGCAATAAGAAATGAAATTTAAATATTTCGAGCTGTTTTTGTAATCATGAAAAAGGTGTGCATCTTACTAAACAAATTAACGCGAGCACAAAACACAAGCTGAAAATTTTACTGACCAGAAAAGGAGGCTGTTCTGGACTGCATTTAGTGACTCATAAATAGGATACATAACTCACCAATCAAATAATGCGAGCGCAAAGCGCGAGCTCAAAAATTTGTAATATTCCGACCTTAAAACTAGACATTCTAAGCATTTTTTTTTGTAAATTGAATGCGAACCTTACTTAACAATAATTTATGCAAGCACAATCCAAAATTTGTTGATTTTGAAACCTAAAATTTTGCTCTGTATGCCATGCTTGTCCCTAAATTTTTTTTTGGCTCATCATGCCATTGATGCCATAGCCCATTTGGAAATGACGAAATTGAAGTTTGTGTTTAAGTTTACCGAATCTTTTCAGAATATCATTAAGACTTAAACATTCTTGTTGGTCAAAGAAAATAATATAAGGAAAACCTAATGGAATAGAAATCAACCTTGTTATCATTCTTTAGAGTAAGCTATTTTTAAGGTATGAAAATTGTTATCAAAATTGCAGTCAAATCTGTCAGAATTATTCCTGTCATAAAATCACTATAATCAGTGGCGTACCGTGGGTCACGGCATTGGGGGGCACCAGCAAAAACTTGGAGTTGCCTATGAGCGCGCGAAGCGCGCCCAGTTGCCAGGTATACTGACCTAATAGAGATATTTTTATAAGGACAGTGCCAATAAACGGACATGTATCTCACTTGTCAAATAATACGAACGTGAAGCGCGAGCTTAAAAATTTGTAATATTCCGACCTTAAAACTAGACATTCTAAGCATTTTTTTTGTAAATTGAATGCGAACCTTACTTAACAATAATTTATGCAAGCACAATCCAAAATTTGTTGATTTTGAAACTTAAAATTTTGCTCTGTATGCCATGCTTGGCCCCTCAAAATTGTTGGGCTCATCATGCCATTGATGCCATAGCCCATTTGGAAATGACGAAATTGAAGTTTGTGTTTAAGTTCACTGAATCTTTTCAGAATATCATTAAGACTTAAACATTCTTGTTGGTCAAAGAAAATAATACAAGGAAAACCTAATGGAATAGAATCAACCTTGTTATCATTCTTTAGAGTAAGCTATTTTTAAGGTATGAAAATTGTTGTCAAAATTGCAGTCAAATCTGTCAGAATTATTCCAGTCATAAAATCACTATAATCAGTGGCGTACCGTGGGTCACGGCATTGGGGGGCACCAGCAAAAAACCTGGAATTGCCTATGAGCGCGCGAAGCGCGCCCAGTTGCCAGGTATACTGACCTAATAGAGATATTTTTATAAGGACAGTGCCAATAAACGGACATGTATCTCACTTGTCAAATAATGCGAACGCGAAGCGCGAGCTTAAAATTTTTGATATTCAAACCTAAAAAGGGATATTACAATTAATCTTTTGTAATCATGATACGTACCTGTCTCGCTAAATAATAAGAGCGCGAAGCGCAAACTGAAATTTTTGTAAATATTGACCCCAAACAGGAAGATTTTAAGGACTATATTTTAGGAATCTTTTATCTATTAAGATTATTCACATCTCACCATAGTCATCTAAACGGAGTGCCAATAAGCGCTTGCTGATTTTGTTAGAATTACATCTAAACATGCACATAAAGCACTTGTAATCATGATTAACATACCCATCTCACTGATCAAATCTTGCGAGCGCGAGCTGAAAATTTAGGAAATTCAGATCTGAAGAGGGGCATTTTAAGGCTTGTTTGTAGGAATTCAAGAAGACATTACGTAGTTCACTAACCAAATGATGCGAGCGCAAAGCGCGAGCTGAAAATTTTTGATATTCAGGTCAGAAAACAGAAAAAGGGACATTTTAAGGACTCATTCTAGGAATTGATGGAGAGCAGACATCTTTCAGAAATCCACTACTGCAAACGTAAGCATGGACAGGAAATGTTTTATATTAAGACCTTAAAATGGGACAATCACTTAAAGTATTCATGAAAAAGAAGCATACTATTGTACATGTAAAAGAATAACTCGAAGTGCGAGCAATTATATTTGGTAGTTTGGTGTAGGGGAAGGCGGGGTAAGTTGAGCATAGGGGCAAGTTGAGCCACCAGCCCCAGGCCAATAATGAATGAGTCAGACATTGTGGTGGTGTCATGTATTGATGACCCATAGCATAACCCCTAACCCCACCACATTGTTTCCAACTTTGAAACAAAAAGTAGTTTTTTAGAGGGAAAAATATGAATTTCAGCCAAAAAAGTAAAAAAGAGTGTGAAATAGATAAGTGCTTTATAAACACACACGTCTTTAAATATAATAAAGACATGATAACAATATTATTAGTCCAGGTATGGATCTTCATTCTTGTCATAGTCTTTTATATGATGGATGCATAATAAATGTGTGGATACAAAATTATTGCACTAAGTTCGGACTGGGGTAAGTTGAGCCAAACAGCATGGGGCAAGTTGAGCCATGGTAATTCCTATGGTAATGTATCTTAAAAAACAAACAAACCATAAAAATAGATTGAAATGCAGGCTGAAAGGAGCAAATTTACATGACTGCTCTTTTCCTTTTACAGGATGTTAGTATTTATAGAGAATTAGCAAGTGAAAAGACTTTAAACAAAAAATTGACATGCTGGTTCTCCCCCCATACATTTTGTACATAGTTTTTGTGGCTCAACTTACCCCAGAAGGTGGCTCAAACTTACCCCATATATGGGGCAAGTTGAGCCATTTGACATCGTTTTTTTCAAAGGTCACGATGACTTTCAGTGTTGGGGTAGAAAGTTATATATAGGTGGAAAATATTTCAGAAGAATGAAATTTCAAGGCAAGGTACTTATTTCGACAAGATTATTAATCATATCAATTCTAACATGCAAAAAGCAAAAACTGTCACAACTTACCCCGCCTTCCCCTATATATGTTTGGTGGTAAGCGCATAGAGAACTAGACCAGTTATTATGCGCTTAATAAGTATCCTCTATTATTATTATTATTATTGACTTGAAAACGGGAGGTTTTAGTATAACAGGATTATATATCTCGGTAAACAGACAATGGGAGCACCAGGAACAATGAAGACATATATATGCCCTGAGCAAGTTTCATTTATATGAAAGAAGTGTTTCTTATGTAATGTAACATAACATAATTATAACATATTATAATGAACATAAATGTCTTCTTTCCCACTACATTTCTCTTCCTTTCTCCCTCTTTTCCTCCTTTTTTTAGTCAGCCGATGGGGGGGGGGCACGTGCCCCCATTCCCCCTCCTGTAGTTACGCCACTGACTATAATCCTAATCATAATTATTATCATTATTATTGATATTGTCATTATCCTTATTAGTCATGATTACATCATATTACCAATAAATAATATTAATTTTCATCACTTCTCTTTGTTACATAATTATGTGATGATAATTGCAATTGATGGCACTGCTAAGTACACTTACTGCTTCTGCTGCTGCTGACTGGTAGTATTTAGTGTCATTAGATGTACAGAACAATTGAAACATTTATAATTACTTGTATAAAACAAATAAAAGTACAAAATACAAAATCCCTTGAAAAAGCCTTGAAAATGCCTTGAAAATGCCTTGAAATTTCAAGGCTCAAAATCCTCAAGGCCAAGGCCAAGGCCCTCTCAAGGCCAAGGCTTGAATGTTCAAGGCCAAGGCTTTGAAAAAATAGGCCTTAAGGCGCCTTAAGGCCAAGGCCGAGCATCAAGGCACTACAACACTGGAGTGAGCACTAAAATGCATATTATTAAAATAAACGATTGGAATACTGACTAAAAACATTGTTAATAAGCCATTTATGTGATAAAATGCTGTATTTTTTTTAAATTGAAAATGGCTGCCATAGGCCCTATATTTATCATGTATACAATGCGACTGGAGAAACTAATTTTCACACGAGTAAGAAACATAAAATGCATGTTATTGTGATCTACGAGTAAAATATTGTCTGAACATGTTTTATAGCAAGACATATCAAATCTTTTGTCATGCATGAGAAAAAATTCTGTATTATGAAATTCAAAATGGTCCCTATACATGTATGTCCTAACAGTATTATATACAATGTGAATGGGGGACAAATAATTGTGTAAGAATTTAGATTTGCTTGACTATGACATCCATATAATCATGTTGTATGAATATAATGTTATTTGAAAACGTTTTTTTTTATAATTATAGCATTTCTTCTGCCATAAAGGTGATAAATACTGTATTTTGACATTCAAAATAACCTCTACAAGCCCTTACTAATTTATGTAACATGCGAATAGGGAAACTAATTTTCACAAGAGTGAGAATCATAAAATTCATATAAGTATGATGTACAAGTAAAAATGTTGCCGTAAATATGATTTCTAATCACATATTGGTCGTGGAGGTAATAAGTGCTGTACTTTGAAATCCAAAATAACTGCCTGAAAATATTGTGTACATTGTAACATGGGACATATAATTTTGACATAATTTGACTTTGCTTGACCCTAAATATTGCATATAAATGAGAATTGTGATGCAAGGGTTGAATATTGTCTATTGTTACATATAAGAAGAATTGTAAAAGTAATTACATTCATTTCCCCTTTAAGAATATTTTGGAATGATCAAGAACATCCCACAACATGATTGTAAAAGCCTTTGTTAAGCAGGCCTCTGCCTATTAAAAGGCCAAGGAGTTTTATTGTTGAATAGGGAAAAGCAAACAATAGGATTAGCTCTGAGTTCATTTCACTGAGGTCATTTAAGAGTCTTGTGGAATTTGACTGCTCCTGAAAGGAGAATGTTCTTTTAGAAGACAATATCAGAAGCTTCCATAATAGTGAATATTAGAAGCCTCTAGAACAGTGAATACTAGAAGGATCTAGAATAGTTGTAATTAGTATAAAGCTGGCAGATTCTTCAAGGACATCATCATATCATATTAGATCACTTGATTAGTTCAGATCACTTCGTCACATCAGATCAGAACTCAGAGTTTCACGCCATACTTTATGTTAGAGCAGAGTTTATTTCCACCTGGAATATTTGTCTTCTGTGGAATTATTTACACGCCATCAATGAACTATTTGCAGTTATTTTGAGAGAGGAATTCTCAGGTGTCATCGAGATCATCAACATCATCAACCTGTTCAATGAACGCTTTTCAACCAATGGATTGCTGAAATTGACTGTTTATCATCGTCAACATCATCTTCACGGACATTTCAACTCGTTACCACGGTTACAGTGACTCTTGTTATACATCGTGCTTCAACATCAGTTTCATCATCGCCATCATTGTGAATTTTCGCCAGCCAACTGGGATTTTATCATTTGGATGATAAATTTGGAATAACACCAGAACTGATTTCAAGAGACGTAAGACGATTATCATTTAATGATTTGTTTGTATATATGGTTAATTATTTCCTGTAATAAAAAAAATATTTCAATTTCTCTTTACTTGTTATTTGTTGCAGTATCGTAACAAATAATTTTTGGGGGCTTGTCCGGGAAACGAAAGCCAAATTTGTACAACAAGCCAATCTGAAACTAAAACCAGTTGTCCGGGAAGCAAAAGCCAATTTGCACCAAAAGCCAATTTGAAATCGAACCCCAATTTGAGACGAAGGTCAGTTTGAAACAAAAATCAATTTGAATTGAAAACATTTTGGATTTCTTAGAATATACTGTACTGTGTAATTATTTGCTTGTATTTCTGTATATTCCACTATGGCTACATTTGATGTTGAAGAATTTCTTGCAATGACAGAATTGTCATATGATCATTTGAAGTCAATGAAGAAAGATGATTTGATAACAGTTTGTGATCATTTGGGTGTATCTCTAGCCCCAGGTTTAAAGAAGGAGAGATAATTGAATTGTTAGCTAGTCACATGAAGCTTACAGAGGAGTCTGAAACTTCTACCCATACGTCAGATGATGCTCGGATCCAACTGGCAAACATTGAATTGGAAAAGGAGAAAATCAAACTTGAAAAAGAGGAAATAAAAATCAAAGAACACCTTAAAAAGGAAATAGAAATGGAGAAAATGATATTAGAGTACCAGTTGAAATTGAAAGAAATTGAGTTAGCTCATGCAAATACTAACTCTGCTAAAGATAAATCTCCCCAAGGCTTTGATGTGGCGAAGAATATTCGCATTGTGCCAAAATTTGATGAAGAGGGAGTTGATACATATTTTGTGTCATTTGAATAAGTGGCCAAGAGACTGAATTGGCCGATGAATACTGGACTCTTCTCCTCCAAAGCGTTTTTGTTGGAAAGGTTGCAAAAGTCTATTCTTCACTCTCTGAAATGCAATCATGTGACGATGGTACAGTAAAAAAAACAATTCTCAATGCCTATGAGTTGGTACCAGAAGCGTACTGACATAAATTTAGGAACATGCAAAGACAATCTGGCCAGACGTATGTTGAATTTGCTAGGGAACAAGAAATGATGTTCGATAAGTGGTATAGATCACTGAAAGTTGACAAAGATTTTGTTCACCTTAGGGAAGTTGTCCTCCTAGAAGAATTCAAAAAGAGTCTTCCTTTTGGCATTAAATCTCACATAGATGACAATAGAGTTACTGAAGTCAGTAAAGCAGCCATAGTAGCTGATGAATTTGAGGTCACACATAAAGGTAGTGGAGATAGGCCTCCTTTCAAGAATTATTGGAAAAAGAAAGGTAAAGGGTCATTTGAATCCCACAATAAACCTAGTGAGGGAAAGTATGCAAGCAAGGACAAAGACACTAACAAGAATCAGGCTAGTGGGGGCACAGAATCAACCAAAAGGTCTGAGAGTCGTAGTTCCAAAATTTGTTCTCATTGTCATAAATCGGAACATTTGAAAAAATCATGAGTTAAGAAAGACATGGGTTTTGTCAAGCAAACAAGTGTTCCC
This sequence comes from Lytechinus variegatus, assembly GCF_018143015.1. Lineage (NCBI taxonomy): Eukaryota > Metazoa > Echinodermata > Echinoidea > Temnopleuroida > Toxopneustidae > Lytechinus > Lytechinus variegatus. The sequence goes on from NC_054747.1 coordinate 905,608, forward strand.
CTGATGGAGTTTGTCCCATCAAAGCCCAATCGAGATGTTAAGAGTGTTTCTCTGGTATTTGCTGATAAAGTCAAGCAGGTTGATGAAACCTTTAGAAGTTTTTTGTATGATGGTGAAGTATCCCCTTGTTCGACTGGTGCTGCTGGTAGGTCAGTGGTGATCCTTAGGGATACAGGGGCTGCACAGTCCCTGATGGTGCCAGGGGATTTGGCTCTTCCTCCGGAGAGTACAGAGAATGCCAAAGTCTTAATTCAAGGTATTGGCCCAAATTTCATGTCGGTTCCTTTGCATAAGGTCGACTTAAAGTGTGACCTAGTTAATGGTCCTGTGACTGTTGGTGTCGTTCCAGAATTACCCATGGAAGGTGTTGATTTCTTGTTAGGTAACGACTTGGCTGGAGATAAAGTTGTTGCATCTCCAGTGGTTTCGGAGAAGCCGGTTGAGGTTCCTGAAACGGAAATGTTGCAGGAAGATTTTCCAGGGATTTTCCCGGATTGTGTTGTTACTAGGTCTCAGACTCGTAGAGCTGATAAGGATGATGCGGAATCTGCTGATGTAGAGGAGAGTACTGATGTCTGGTTAGCTGAAACCCTTTTCAAGGATTTGAATGGGGATAGTGTTGAAGGCTCTGTTGCTAACAATGATAGTTTGTTTAGTAAATCCTCCCTTGTACAGGCACAACAGGCAGACCCAGAATTGAAAAGCTTGACACAGAAAGCATGTTCTGAGGCTGATAAGGTTCCTGAGTGCTTTTATGTCAAAGATGACATTTTGATGAGGAAGTGGAGACCTCCCCGGAGACCAGCTGATGAAGACTGGTGTATAATTCACCAGGTAGTAGTTCCTCCCTGTTACCACACAGATATTCTGAAAATGGCTCACGAGTTACCTATGGTAGGTCATGTCGGTATTTGGAAGACAGGAGATAGAATTATGAGGCATTTCTATTGGCCTAAGATGCACAAAGATGTTGTGCATTTTTATAAGACATGTCATACATGTTAGATTATTGGTAAGGCACAGCCTTCTATTGAGCCTGCTCCATTGATACCCATTCCTGCATTTGATGAACCTATTACTAGGGTTCTTGTTGATTGTGTTGGACCCTTACCCAGAACGAGGTCGGGTCACAGATTTCTCCTGACGATTATGGACTTGTCTACACGTTTTCCAGAGGCGATACCTTTGAGGAGTATCACTGCAAAGACAGTGGTACAGGCGTTAGTGCAGTTTTTCACTCGGTATGGTCTGCCTAAGGAAATTCAGTCTGACCAAGGGTCAAATTTCATGTCAGGAATATTTCAGCAAGTTATGAAGGAGTTGGGAATAAAGCAGATCAAGTCCTCTGCTTATCACCCACAGTCCCAAGGAGCGTTAGAACGGTATCATCAGACCTTGAAGACCATAATTAGGGCTTATTGTGAAGACTATCCCGATGACTGGGATAAAGGGATCTCATTCCTATTGTTTGCAACTAGGGATTTCCCTAATGAGTCCACAGGTTTCAGTCCATTTGAATTGGTCTATGGTCATGAGGTTAGGGATCCCCTACATCTTATCAAAGAGAGGTTTATGGTTCAGGATGATGATGTAAACCTTCTAGACTATGTGTCAAAGTTTAGAGAAAGGCTCTCAAAAGCTTGTGATGTGGCTAAGGAACACTTGAAAGTGTCGCAGGGAAAAATGAAAGCTCAAGCTGACAAAAATGCAAAAGAGCGATGTTTCAAGCCTAGAGACAAAGTGCTAGTGTCGTTGGCTTTGCAAGGTGAGCCCTTGAAAGCTAGGTTTAGTGTTCCCTACATAGTCAAAAAGAAATTGAATGATGTTAACTATGTGATCAGTACCCCAGATAGAAGGAAGTCTCAAAGAGTTTGTCATGGAAACATGTTGAAAGAATACTTTGAGTGAGAGGCTAGTCAGCCAATAGGTATAAAGAAGAAGAAAACATGTAAATGTACATGAAGAACGCTATGGAAAGACAGAAAATGAATTGTCTTATACAGATGTATCTAAGAACGAACCATGTGGTGTAAAGTTATCTAACTCAGAGATGTTAGGAAATATGGATGAGGCATTAAAACACCTGCCTGAAGATCAGAGAAATGATATATCTGGCCTGTTAAGAGAATATAAGAATGTATGTAAAGACCAACCAGGTCGTACACCTTTAACTGTACATGATGTAGACGTAGGTGATGTAAGACCTATCAAACAGAATCCTTATAGGCTCAATCCAAGCAAGTTGGAAATGGTGAATAAGGAAATACAGTTTATATTAGATAATGGCATAATCGAACCAAGTCAGAGTAGTTGGAGTTCTCCTATTGTAATAGTTCCAAAGCCAGACGGCTCTCAGTAATTTTGCATTGATTACCGAAAGGTAAATGCAGTAACTAAGACTGCCTCGTATCGAATTCCTAGGTTAGAAGATTGTATTGATAGGGTTGGAAATTCTGCCTATATCACAAAGATAGACTTGCTTAAAGGATATTGGCAAGTGCCACTGACTGACCGAGCCAAAGAGATATCAGCCTTTGTCACACCTGAAGGCTTATTTCAATGCAAAGTCATGCCTTTTGGAATGAAAAATGCACCAGCAACCTTCCAAAGGTTAACAGATCAAGTGATTGCCGGACTTGACAATTGTGTCGTATACATAGACGACATCCTAGTGTACAGTGATACATGGAATGATTATCGAAATCATTTGAGAGAACTGTTTGACAGGCTGGACAAAGCCAATCTAGTAGTGAATCTGATGAAGAGTGAATTTGCCAAGGCGAAGGTCGCATATCTTGGTCATGTGGTTAGTCAAGGGCAAGTGCTACCAAGAGAAGCCAAGATACAAGCTATCTTAGACTTCCCAATTCCCACAACTAAGAAAGAATTGCTCAGATTCTTATGTATGAGTGGCTTCTACAGGAAATTTGTTCCAAAATACAGTACAGTGGTTAGCCCTCTGACAAACCTGCTGAAGGCAAAAGTGAAGTATGTTTGGTCTGACGAATGTCAAAGATCATTTGAGAAATTAAAGGCAATTTTGGTGAATGAGCCTGTTTTTGGCAGCTCCAAACCTCACAAAGCCGTTCAAAGTAGCTATTGATGCTTGTGATGTTGGAGTTGGAGCACTATTGCTTCAAGAAAATGAAGAAGGTATCGAGAAACCAGTGTGCTACTTTTCTAAGAAACTCAATCGGTTTCAAAAGAAGTATTCATCTATTGAAAAAGAGGCCCTGAGTCTCATACTAGCCCTTCAGCAGTTTGAGGTGTATCTAACCAATGGAGAAATTACAGTCTATACAGACCACAATCCTCTTGTGTTTTTGGAGAAATTCAAAACAAAGAACCAAAGACTGTACAGATGGAGCCTAATGCTCCAACCATTCCCTTTGAAAATTGTACACATAAAGGGAAAGAATAATGTAATTGCTGATGCTCTTTCAAGAGTATAAAAAGTGAAATTATTCATGCTTTTGACCAAGTGTGTCATTTGAAGAAAATGTGTTTGATGTTCATTTATTCAAACATGTTCGTTAAGTACTATACCTTTGTACACGATAACTGTAAGTGATTTATCAAGATGACTAAGAAAAGTTAAAAGAAAAAAAAGTAATCTTAAAGAAATCTTTACTACGGTAAAGCTTTCTTTTCCCCAGTGGGGAGTTGTTACATATAAGAAGAATTGTAAAAGCAACTAGAACTGCAATCGTTTCAGAACGATGTGCATGCATTGACGCCTCTGATTTAGAGGGCAAGAAACAGGAGATAGAGAGAAAACTCTAGATGATATACATTCTCAAAATATAAGAGGGGGCTATTTCTTAAAGGAATGGTCACTGATGCGTAAAACACTGTTGCAGTATGTGAAATGATACAATTGGCAAACCCTGAAAACATGAGACCAAAATAAATTCAAACAAGGAAGTTATGGCAATTTAACTATTTCAAGACTTTGCAAGAAAGGGCACTATTTCTAAAGGTTATGGTCACTAATTATGGACAATATGTCTACCAAATCAGAATGAATTTGGATGAGAAACGGAGGCAGGAGAGGACTAAAAAAATTACATGTTAATCAAATTGGATTTTGGCAGATTTTGCCTTCCATAGGAAGTTACATTCTCGAGTCAAACATATTTTGTCAATTTTTAGACCTTGTGGCCGCTGAACAAAGAGAGAGAGAGAGAGAAGGACACAGAGAGAGTAATAGAAATAAGCATACAAATTCGCTGACAATTCATCAACGTAACCCAGTCTTAAAGGACAAGTCCATCCCAACAAAAACTTGATTTTAATAAAAAGAGAAAAATTCAACAAGCGTAACAATGAAAATTTCATCAAAATCGGATGTAAAATAAGAAAGTTTTGACATTTTAAAGTTTCATTTTCATTTCACCAAACAGTTATATGCACATCTCAGTTGGTATGCAAATGAGGGAACTGATGACATCCCTCACTCACTATATCTTTTGTATTTTATTATATTTTAATTTAATAACCAATAATAAAGTTCAACATCAAAAGATAATTGGTCAGTTATATTCATACACATCGTCGATGGGACTTAAATTAAAACCTTCCAAATGTTGCAGTCTGTCAATTTGTGGAGGTACCCCGAAAGAAATCAAGTTCTCAATCGGCACAGAAAGTATCCGTTCAATCAGAGAAAAGCCGCACAAATTTTTGGGATCAAATATCTGTTTCAGTGGCAAACCATCTGAAGTATATGATTTTGTCCATAAGGAAATTGCTGACAGAATCCAAACAGTAGACGAATTATCCCTTCGTCCTGAGTTTAAAGTTGCCATTTACTCACGATACGTACTCAATTCTATCCGCTTTTTGCTCACAGTTCATACATTACAAGAGACCCACTTAGATAAACAGGACGTTCTAACCGATAAATACCTGAAAATTTGGTTAGGTATCCCTTTCCGAGGTGCCAACATTGCTATGGTCCACTTACCTCAAGGTCTCAATATCCCGAGATTATCCGACATTTACCGCCAATCCCAATCCACCGCTTTTAGCAGATCGAGAGTTAAAGCGGATTCAGTAGTTAATGAAGCGATTGACTCTGCTATTGAAAGAGAGTCACAATGGTCACGTAAACAATCAACTGTCGTACAATGTAACGAAACCCATCGTAGAGTTGAAAATGCTATCAATGTTGAGACCAGTACATGGCATACTGTGAAGAAAACCGTTAAGAAGATAATAGAGGAAGACACTGTTAAACATTGGTCTCATAGAGTGGAGCCACTCTTGGTCCAGGGAAAATTTGTCTCCTTGTTATTACTGGAAAATGAAAACCTAACTTGGAAATCTATTATGTATAATCTCCCAAAACGAGTTTTAAGTTTTGTTGTGAATGCATGTATTGACTCTTTGCCCTCTTACACAAACTTGCATACCTGGGGTAAACGCCTAAATGATAAATGTATATTCTGTCCTGGTACCACAGGCACTCTCCATCATATACTCTCAAACTGCCCAGTCTTCCTTGAGAGATACGAGTGGCGTCATAATAACATTTTGAGGTTCATGCTCAAAGCATTTCTTGAAAATTTGACCAACGGGAAAATTTATACGGATTTAGAAGGGCATTCGATTGCCGGGGGCACCATACCTCCCCACATTCTCTCAACCACTTTGCGTCCAGATTTAGTAATTTTACGGGAAGATCAGGAAGAGATAATTATCACCGAATTGACAATCCCATTTGAAACCAACATTGATGACGCACACCAAAGGAAAGTCACAAAGTATGAATCGATCGTCAGGGATATCAAGGAAAAGGGGTACATGGTATCATTTTACGCTGTAGAAGTCGGGGCAAGGGGCCTAGTAGACCGGAATAATAAACACCGTCTTAAAAAACTCCTCAGAACAACAACCTCAAATTTCCAACCAACCAAATTCTTCCATACTCTTTCTAAACTCGCCATACTCTCCTCTTTTTCGATATTCTACGCAAGAAAAGAGCGAACTTGGGGGGAGGTACTTCACTTGGACCCGTAACCATCCCTAAGGGCCCAAGATGATTTACTTGACTATGTTTTTTTTGCGTAAGGCAATGTACTTCACATATTTTACTTTCAATTTAGGAAATTGATTAAGTGTTTTTTTTTTTCAACGTGATATCAACGACAGCTTTAACTAATTATTTCCTACATTTATGTTACTCTGAACAATTTTCTATTTGTATACGTACTTGTTTTGTAATCTATGTAATATCTGACCTGCCAACTGTTTGGAATCGAAACGATGGACCTGGTCTCTTTATGTATATATTTTTATTAGTGTCTTTGAACTTGAATAAAGTCATGATGAAACAACAATATGAAATATTTTTATTTTCTCGTCATTGTCATGTGAAATAAAGTTTTATTCCTCCCTAAACACGTGGAATTCCATTATTTTAACATTTTGTGTTTCAGGCAAGGAGGTCCTAATAATCAAATTCGTAAAAATTGAAATATTGCATAATTCAAACAATAAAAAACAAAAGAATTTAGTGAGTGAGTGACATCATCAACTCTCTCATTTGGATGTAACTGGCTCGTTCAGGTAACTGTTTTGTTAAAAATAAGCGAAACTTTGAAATGTCATAACTTTTTGATTTTACATCCGATTTTGATTAAACTTTCAGCATTGTGCTTGTCTGATATTTCTTTATTGATTCAAATGAACATTTTTATGAGGTGGACTTGACCTTTAAGTACATATCAGAACGACGTGCATGCATAAACTGAGTTTATCGCTTTATGGGACAATGGCGTGCCATAATAGTACGTTAAGTTCGTTTTTGCGCGAAACCGATGCTGCAGCAATAGACACTGTGTACAATTCGGGGTCCATCCGCCAGTCATAAGGACCACTGGTCATAATACCCGCTAGTTATAAAGACCACTAGTCATAATAGTCATAATAATCGCTATTCATAAGGGGCTTTGTTCATAGAGGTCGCAAGTCATAATCAACGATGGGGGTCGCCATTCATAATCAAACAAGAGGGTCGCTAGTCATAATAAAGGAAGAGGGTCGTCAGTCATAAGGAGGAAAAGGGTTCGTTGATCATAAGGGTCGCCATTCATAATAGTGGATGAGGGTCACCAGTCATAATAGTAGAAGGGGTTCGCCAGTCATAATCAAACAAGAGGGTCGCTAGTCATAATAAAGGAAGAGGGTCATCAGTCATAAGGAGGAAATGGGTTCGTTGATCATAAGGGTCGCCATTCATAATAGTGGATGAGGGTCGCCAGTCATAATAGTAGACGGGGTTCGCCAGGCATAATAATGGATGAGGGTCGCCAGTCATAATATCAGAAGGGGTTCGCTAGTCATAATGGTAGATGAGGGTCGCTAGTCATGATAGTAGATGGGGTTCGCCAGTCATAATAGTGGATGAGGGTCGCCAGTCATAATAGTAGAAGGGGTTCGCCAGTCATAATGGTAGATAAGGGTCGGTATTCATAATAGTAGAAAGGGTTCGCCAGTCATAATAATGGATGAGGGTCGCCAGTCATAATAGTAGAAGGGGTTCGCCAGTCATAATGGTAGATGAGGGTCGCTATTAATAATAGCAGAAAGGGTTCGCCAGTCATAATAATGGAAGAGGGTCGCCAGTCATAATAGGAGAAAGGGTTCGCCAGTCATAATAATGGATGAGGGTCGCCAGTCGTAATAGGAGAAAGGGTTCGCCAGTCATAACAATGGATGAGGGTCGCCAGTCATAATACTAAAAGGGGTTCGCCAGTCATAAAAGTAGAAGGGGTTCGCCAGTCATAATGGTAGATGAGGGTCGCTATTCATAATAGTAGAAAGGTTTCGCCAGTCATAATAATGGATGAGAGTCGCCAGTCATAATATCAGAAGGGGTTCGCTAGTCATAATGGTATATGAACGTCGCTAGTCATAATAGTGGATGAGGGTCGCCAGTCATAATAGTACAGTGCGTATCAAAAAAAGTTTACACTTTGAAAAAATCCTGTAAAATTATGCATTTGTAATATCTTGAGGTTTTTTCCACATTGGCACAGGTCCGTTAAAGCAAATAACGATATAACTGTCAAAAATATTTCCGCATGAGTGAGCACCACTTAATTTTGAGAAGTTAGTGAAAAATCATTTGCGCAGAACATTGAAATAGTTATGCGAATAAAAGTAGACCGCAATCATGAAGAACACATGGAATTTAGCTAGTAAAATTACTTTGAAGATATCTTCTACCTTGTTAGACTTGTTTCCTTGCCCAAAACACTTCGAAGAGTGCATTTCGCCCCACCCCACTCCACCACACACCGAGCCCATCGTGACGATATTTATTTTACACTGAGGTGTGATTTACATGGAATGGCTTAAGCTTGATTTTCATTATTTTTATCATTACTAAACTTGAGAAAAGTTTGGAGAAACAAGTATTAAATGAAAAATGAAATGTAAACCCACTTTCAATGATAAAAACTAAGTGAAAAAATACTGGAGATGTGTGATATAAACTTTTCTTGCGATTCAGTTATGTCCTCAGATCCAGCTGGCACAAATAGGGTAAAGGTTGTGCTTAATAAGAGTTGAAATTTCACTTTGGGTGGCAAAATTGTTACAAAATGCTGGAATGTATCCGTTTTATTTCAATTGACTAAAAGTGCAAGTGAAATGTATGATAAATCTTTCGTAAAGTAAATTTGATTTCGCCCTTTCCTCTTGACACCGCATGAAAACGAGCATTTCTGCGCAAACAGATTTCTGCGAGCTTTACAGAAATGGACAGTGCTCACTAGAGAGTAACATTCTGAGAAAACTTTTACTTTCTTTGGATAGATGAGACCAAAACCCAAGATTATATGTGCAAAAATTACCCACATGTTGCATATTCTTAAATTACCAGGGTTTTTCAAAGTGTAATTTTTTTTGATACGCACTGTAGAAGGTTCGCCAGTCAAATGGTAGATAAGGGTCGTTATTCATAATAGTAGAAAGGGTTCGCCAGTCATAATAATGGATGAGGGTCGCCAGTCATAATAATGGATGAGGGCCGCCAGTCATAATAGTAGAAGGGGTTCGCCAGTCATAATGGTAGATAAGGGTCGCTATTCATAATAGTAAAAAGGGTTCGCCAGTCATAATAATGGATGAGGGTCGCCAGTCACTATAGTAGAAGGGGTTCGCCAGTCATAATGGCAGATAAGGGTCGCTATTCATAATAGTAGAAAGGGTTCGACAGTCATAATAAATGGTGAGGGTCGCCAGTCATATTAGTAGAAGGGGTTCGCCAGTCATAATATCAGAAGGGGTTTGATAGTCATAATAATGGATAAGGGTCGCCAGTCATAATAGTAGAAGGGGTTCGCCAGTCATAATGGTAGATAAGGGTCGTTATTCATAATGGTAGAAAGGGTTCGCCAGTCATATTAGTGGATGAGGGTCGCCAGTCATGATAGTAGAAGGGGTTCGCCAGTCATATTCAGTACCTAGTTTTATTCCACAATATAAAAAAATTTCCGCTCGCGCTTTCCGCTCGCAATATCAATGTAGAAAGATATCCAATTACTCATCCTTTTCATGATTTACAAAACATGAATGGAGTGTCCCGTTTTTAGGTGTAAACAGCGGCGTAACAGGGGTCGGTGGCCAAGGAAGGGGGGGGGGGGGGGCAAGAGCCAAACATTTCCCGGTCATATCATGGTATAAACAGGCGCATTGGTGTAATTAGGCGACGATTTCGAAAGCGCAAAACATTGTGTATCAGGTAGAATTTATCTTTTGAAAAGAGAGTTGCGAGGGAGCGATGCGAGCGAGCAAAAATTTTGACATTTTTAATACAAAAATCCAATTTTGTGATAGATTTTTACATTATATCCAGATAATCTATTTCACTCTTCTCTCTTTCCATCCCTTTTTTGTGATCTGTACGCCACTGTTAACAGGATTATTTGCGGCAGTAGCATGCAGAGTAAACAAAACAAAAATTGAGGGGCGCAGTATGGCGCATGTGCTAAAAAGCTGCTTAATATAAGTCCCGAGAGAGCGAAGCGAGAAAAAAATCACCTTTTCATGAGAATCTAACTTTGAGATATCTTTTTTTTACATGGTAAAACTTTTTGGGACCATGGCCCAACCCTTCCATACTCATACACGGCAGTGCTATGCGGTTGGGGTCTGGGGCGGAGCCCCCGGAACTTCTTGATATCAAAGCCATTTAAACCTCGCAGATTGCCGCTATTTAATCAAATTGCGGGTATATACAGAATATAGCTTTTACACAACACATTTATTCAACCCAGTTGAACCAAATATTTTGAGGGGGGCAAAAGATAGCAATGTGAGGGGGGGGGGGGAAGTCGCCAGCGAGCAAAGCGAGCTGGAAAAAAAGTTGCTTATTGAAATTAAATTCTAATTATGTGATAGATTTCTCCATTATATTCAGCAAATAACACATTTCATTGTTCATTAATTTCATTATACATTGTCTCCCATAGATTCTTTTATTTCCTCTTGGGTGTTTGAAGCAATACCCCCCCGCGCCTGTACGCCAGTGATTGAACGTAAAGCTTAATGTAGGAAGGGTCCTTAAAGGGGGTGGTTGTAATAGAGCCATTTGAAGGTCATAGATGGAGAGCCCCTACTGCTTGGGGTCTGGGGCAAAGCCCCGGTAGCTGTTTTGCATAAAATTTAGCAATAGCTTAATGTTGTATCACCAGGAGGTGATAATGTGAAATATGTAAAATAAAGGGGAAAATCTGAAAATATGTGTACAAAACAAATGGAGAGTTGTCCACAAAATCAGCCATTTTGAAGCACGTTTGCCAATTTGAGGATCCACATAGAAAGTACAACAAGACTTTAACCCTAAATAGCTATTTCGACGCCTAAGAAGACGGGGGGGGGGGGCTGATTCAGCCCCCCCTTATGATCTCGACCGTCAATCGCGCGATCGCGACGAAAATTGGCACACGCGTCACCCATAGCATTATCTACAAAACTATAACATCAAATTCTGCAAAAAATCTCATGTCTTCATTAATTATGCTAATTTATGCGTAAAATAATAAGTTTGCTCTAATTAATAAAATAATGCCCCTGAAATGCTAATTTTGGTTTCACATATGCTAGATAGGCATTTGATCAAATTGATTTAATTTTTTTTTCAAAATCACATTTATTTTCTTATGTATTCTATTGTTTTCTAAATTTCTTATGTATTTCTTTATTTTTCGACTTTTTGTTTTTAATTGTTTTTTCAATGAAAATTGTCGGGGACTTTATTTTGACTATAAACAAGGTAAAATTAATTGATTTTAAGCAGTAAAATGAAAAATAATGATACGTTTATGAATTTTGGTTAAGCACACTATTTGCATTGGATTTGTACACAAATTCACGTTTTTGAGTAGTTTTGAGTCTGCATGCACTTACGTAATGCTGCGTAATTTTGAAACCGCGTACCCGGGGGTCACAATTTTGGTTTCAAAAGTTGCGCGAGACTGGAAAGTAAAAAGTCAGCGAGCGACGTGGTCAAAAAATTTCGCGCGGCGGATTTATCGCGAAAAAAGTCAAGGGGGGGGGCTGAATCAGCCCCCCAGTCTTTGTAGGGTTAATATTCCATAACTTGCTTATTTCATAACCGATTTTGATGAAACTTTTTGTAAATTGTTCCTCTCATTTTACTTTTTCCAATAAGATTGATTCTTCTCTTGTGTTTTGGTTTCCTTTAATGCAGTAAGATTTCAAATTACTCATTCTTTTCGTGATTTTAAAAACATGAATATAGTGTCCCGTTTTTAGGTCTTAATTTAGATTTTTTTCCCGCGCCCTTCGCGCTTGCATCAATAAAATGTTTAGTTATATACCTATCCTGTTCACGATTACAAAAATTGATTAAAATTTGACAATTTCTCTGCTCGCGGTTCGCGCTCGCATTATTTGATTGTTGAAATATGGAACGTTTTCATGACAAAATACCTTTTCGATAATGAGTTCAAAACGTATAAACAAAATTCTGCTCGCGCTCGGCGATTGCATTATTAATGTAAGGAAGATCCCCACTTAATCATCCTTTTCATGATTTACAAAACTTGAATAGAGTGTTTCGTTCAGTAGGTCTAAATCTCGAAATATCGCGCTCGCATCAATTGTTTGTTTATATACCTATTCTGTTTGAGCTACAAAAAGTGCTTAGAATTTCCATTCCTTAGGTAAAAATGTCAAAAAAATTTCAGCTCGCGCTCGCATCATTTGATTTTTGAAAGATGTAACGTCTTCATGGCTAACTGCATGCAAGCAGTCTTTAACATGTACCTTTTCCATCAGTTCATTTCTGCTCGCGCTTCACGTTCGTAGTAGTTATTCATTTGCATACACATCTTTTTCAGAAAAAATACTAAAGATTTCCCAAAAAATTAGCTCGCGCTTCGCGCTCACATTATATAAATAAAGATATTATGATATTATCTATTAATGTTTATTCATAGGAATAAAACTAAGAAGTGAGTATTAGGACTACCCCTTCAAAGAAACCAAAAATCATCTTCGAGTGGCTGATCGGGGAAAATATGTCTGAAAAAAATTCCCCCCCCCCCCTATTGGCGAAGGCTAGATCCGCCCCTGCTGTTGATGGAGTTGAGAGCAGCGACTATATTGTATGTAATAAGAGAGAAGAGAAAAAAAGAAAGTGTAGGAAAAACCTCGAAATTGAAATTCTTAACTTAGAAAAACTTCTAGACCAAAATATAAATACAAGAGAAAATTTACAAAAAATTAGGCTACTTAGGAAATAATTAGAACAATTTAGATAACACTCCAAATAATGCAATATGGAGAAAAACCGTCTAAACATTTTTTTATCTTGAAAAGCAGAGGATAGCAGAAATAAACATTTGTTGAATTGATTCATGATAATGGTACAGTATTGCAAGAACAAACAGACAATTTAAGAGAAATTGGCTCATATAATGAACAGTTATATAAATATCACGCAAATAGTGATGCTGAATTACTTTTTTTTTAAAAATCTTATTAGAGAAGAGAGTTTCCATAGTCTTACAGAGGAAGACGATTCTTCTTTAGAAGGAGAAATATCTTACAGTGAAGTTGATTTTGCATTAAAAAATACGAAAAATAATAAGACTCCTGGACGAGATGGATGTACAACTGAATTTTTTAAAGCATGTTTTCAGGACTTAGGTATATTCTTGGTACGAACTACGAAGTATGAATTTTGGTTATATTTCTGGAAAATTATCAATCTCACAAACAATAACGGCTTGATAACATTAATTCCTTAAGGTGACAAGATAAGACATTTCATCGAAAATTGGAGATCAATTTCATTGTTGAATGTTGTTTATAAAATGTTGTAAAGTTGTATTGCTATTAAACAGACTTTAAAAAAGTTTACCATATGATTATTCATGTTAATCAATCAGGATTCTTGTCTGGACGATTTATTGGTAAAAATAGGAACATTTTGTATGATTTAATTGTGTATACGGAGAAGAAACATATTCCTGATTTCTGATTTTGTCATGATTTTTTGTTTAAACGCTTTCCATTTTTAAATTTGGCAAATCTTTCATGACATGAATAAAAATTCTATATCACAATGCATTTTCTAGTGTTATAGTCAATGGGCAAATGACATTAAGATTCGTTTTTGTTATGCGCTAAAATACTTGGGTTGTTAATTCTATATTCACACTCTGTCAAATGAATTTATGTTTTATTTTTATTTATGAATTTATGGCTTAAAAGAATACAAAGTTCTTTAATAAGCGGATGACACAGTTTTATTTCTCGATGGTCGGCTGCCAGTTTATGTAATGCATTAAATATTTTGGATTCATTTGCTGAATGTAGTAGGTTGAAGGTCAATACGAAAAATCTACCATCTACCTCAGCTATCATTATGACTGGCGAACCCCTTCTACTATTATGACTATCGACCCCCATCTACTATTACGACTGGCAATTTCTTTCTTCTATTATGACTGGCGACCCTCATCTAGTATTATGACTGGCGACCCTCATCCACTACTATGAATGGCGAACCCTTTATACTATTATGACTGGCAAACCCCATCCATTATTATGACTGACAAACCCTTTCTACTATTATGAAGAGCTACCCTCATCTACCATTATGACTGGCGAACCCCTTCTACTGTTATGAATAGCGACCCTCATCAACCATTATGACTGGCTAACCCCTACTCCTATTATGAATAGCGACCCTCATCTACCATTATGACTGGCGAACCCCTTCTACTATTATGAATAGCGACCCTCATCTACCATTGTGACTGGCGAACCCCTTCTACTATTATGAATAGCGACCCTCATCTACCATTATGACTGGCGAACCCCTTCTACTATTATGACTGGCGACCCTCATCCATTATTATGAATAGCGACCCTCATCTACCATTATGACTGGCGAACCCCTTCAACTTTTATGACTGGCGACCCTCATCCATTATTATGACTGGCGAACCCTTTCTACCATTATGAATAGCGACCCTCATCTACCTTTATGACTGGCGAACCCTTTCTACTATTATGAATAGCGACCCTCATCTACCATTATGACTGGCGAACCCCTTTTAGTATTATGAATAGCGACCCTCATCGACCATTATGACTGGCGAACCCCTTCTACTATTATGAATAGCGACCCTCATCCATTATTATGACTGGCGACCCTCATCTACCATTATGACTGGCGAACCCTTTCTACTATTATGAATAGCGACCCTCATCTACCATTATGACTGGTGAACCCCTTCAACTAATATGACTGGCGACCCTCATCCATTATTATGACTGGCGAACCCTTTCTACCATTATGAATAGCGACCCTCATCTACCTTTATGACTGGCGAACCCTTTCTACTATTATGAATAGCGACCCTCATCTACCATTATGACTGGCGAACCCCTTCTACTATTATGACTGGCGACCCTCATCTATTATTATGACTGGTGAACACCTTCTACTATTATGACTGGTGACCCTCATCCATTATTATGACTGGCGAACCCCTTCTACTATCAAGAATAGCGACCCTCATCAAGTATTATGACTGACAAACCCCTTCTATTATGACTGGCGATCCTCATCTATTATTATGACTGGCGAACCCTTTCTACTATTAGGAATAGCGACCATCATCTACCATTATGACTGGCGGACCCCTTCTACTATTATGAATAGCGACCCTCATCTACCATTTTGAAGGCGAACCCCTTCTACTATTATGAATAGCGACCCTTATCTACCATTATGACTGGCGAACCCCTTCTACTATTATGAATGGCGACCCTCATCCATTATTATGACTGGCGAACCCTTTCTACTATTATGAATAACGACCCTCATCGATCATTATGTCTGACGACCCCTTCTACTATTATGAATAGCGTCCTTCATCCATTTTTATGACTGGCGACACTCATCTACCATTATGACTGGCGAACCCTTTCTACTATTATGAATAGCGACCCTCATCTACCATTATGACTGGCGAACCCCTTCTACTATTATGACTGGCGACCGTCATCAATTGTTATGACTGGCGAACCCCTTCTACTATTATGAATAGCGACCCTCATCAACCATTATGACTGGCTAACCCCTACTCCTATTATGAATAGCGACCCTCATCTACCATTATGACTGGCGAACCCCTTCTACTATTATGAATAGCGACCCTCATCTACCATTGTGACTGGCGAACCCCTTCTACTATTATGAATAGCGACCCTCATCTACCATTATGACTGGCGAACCCCTTCTACTATTATGACTGGCGACCCTCATCCATTATTATGAATAGCGACCCTCATCTACCATTATGACTGGCGAACCCCTTCAACTATTATGACTGGCGACCCTCATCCATTATTATGACTGGCGAACCCTTTCTACCATTATGAATAGCGACCCTCATCTACCTTTATGACTGGCGAACCCTTTCTACTATTATGAATAGCGACCCTCATCTACCATTATGACTGGCGAACCCCTTTTAGTATTATGAATAGCGACCCTCATCGACCATTATGACTGGTGAACCCCTTCTACTATTATGAATAGCGACCCTCATCCATTATTATGACTGGCGACCCTCATCTACCATTGTGACTGGCGAACCCTTTCTACTATTATGAATAGCAACCCTCATCTACCATTATGACTGGTGAACCCCTTCAACTATTATGACTGGCGACCCTCATCCATTATTATGACTGGCGAACCCTTTCTACCATTATGAATAGCGACCCTCATCTACCTTTATGACTGGCGAACCCTTTCTACTATTATGAATAGCGACCCTCATCTACCATTATGACTGGCGAACCCCTTCTACTATTATGAATGGCGACCCTCATCTATTATTATGACTGTGAACACCTTCTACTATTATGACTGGTGACCCTCATCCATTATTATGACTGGCGAACCCCTTCTACTATCAAGAATAGCGACCCTCATCAAGTATTATGACTGACAAACCCCTTCTATTATGACTGGCGATCCTCATCTATTATTATGACTGGCGAACCCTTTCTACTATTAGGAATAGCGACCATCATCTACCATTATGACTGGCGGACCCCTTCTACTATTATGAATAGCGACCCTCATCTACCATTTTGAAGGCGAACCCCTTCTACTATTATGAATAGCGACCCTCATCTACCATTATGACTGGCGAACCCTTTCTACTATTATGAATAACGACCCTCATCGATCATTATGTCTGACGACCCCTTCTACTATTATGAATAGCGTCCTTCATCCATTTTTATGACTGGCGACACTCATCTACCATTATGACTGGCGAACCCTTTCTACTATTATGAATAGCGACCCTCATCTACCATTATGACTGGCGAACCCTTTCTACTATTATGAATGGCGACCCTCATCTACAATTACGACTGGTGAACCCCTTCTACATTTATGACTGGCGAACCCCTTTTAGTATTATGAATAGCGACCCTCATCGACCATTATGACTGGTGAACCCCTTCTACTATTATGAATAGCGACCCTCATCCATTATTATGACTGGCGACCCTCATCTACCATTGTGACTGGCGAACCCCTTCAACTATTATGACTGGCGACCCTCATCTATTATTATGACTCGCGAACCCTTTCTACTATTATGAATAGCGACCTTAATCTACCGTTATGACTGGCGAACCCTTTCTACTATTAGGAATAGTGACCATCATCTACCATTATGACTGGCGAACCCCTTCTACTATTATGAATAGCGACCCTCATCTACCATTGTGACCGGCGAACCCCTTCTACCATTATGAATAGCGACCCTCATCTACCATTATGACTGGCGAACCCTTTCTACTATTATGACTGGCGACCCTAATCCATTATTATGACTGGCGAACCCTTTCTACCATTATGAATAGCGACCCTCATCTACCATTATGACTGGCGAACCCCTTCTACTATTATGAATAGCGACCCTCATCGACCATAATGACTGGCGAACCCCTTCTACTATTATGAATAGCGAACCTCATCCATTATGACTGACAAACCCCTTCTATTATGACTGGCGATCCTCATCTATTATTATGACTGGCGAACCCTTTCTACTATTATGAATAGCGACCCTCATCCATTATTATGACTGGCGACCCTCATCTACCATTGTGACTGGCGAACCCTTTCTACTATTAGGAATAGTGACCATCATCTACCATTATGACTGGCGAACCCCTTCTACTATTATGAATAGCGACCCTCATCTACCATTATGACTGGCGAACCCCTTCTACTATTATGACTGGCGACCCTCATCCATTATTATGACTGGCGAACCCTTTCTACCATTATGAATAGCGACCCTCATCTACCATCATGACTGGTGAACCCCTTCTACTATTATGAATAGCGACCCTCATCGACCATTATGACTGGCTAACCCCTTCTACTATTATGAATAGCGAACCTCATCTATTATTATGACTGGCGAACCCTTTCTACTATTATGACTGGTGACCCTCATCCATTATTATGACTGGCGAACCCTTTCTACTATTATGAATAGCGACCCTCATCAAGTATTATGACTGACAAACCCCTTCTATTATGACTGGCGATCCTCATCTATTATTATGACTGGCGAACCCTTTCTACTATTATGAATAGCGACCCTCATCCATTATTATGACTGGCGACCCTCATCTACCATTGTGACTGGCGAACCCTTTCTACTATTATGACTGGCGAACCCTTTCTACTATTAGGAATAGCGACCATCATCTACCATTATGACTGGCGAACCCCTTCTACTATTATGAATAGCGACCCTCATCTACCATTGTGACTGGCGAACCCCTTCTACTATAAATAGTGACCCTCATCTACCATTATGACTGGCGAACCCCTTCTACTATTATGACTGGCGACCCTCATCCATTATTATGACTGGCGAACCTTTTCTACTATTATGACTGGCGAACCCCTTCTACTATTATGAATAGCGTCCCTCATCCATTATTATGACTGGCGAACCTCATCTACCATTATGACTGGCGAAGCCTTTCTACTATTATGAATAGCGACCCTCATCTACCATTATGACTGGCGGACCCCTTCTACTATTATGACTGGCGACCCTCATCTATTATTATGACTGGCGAACCCTTTCTACTATTATGAATAGCGACCCTCATCTACCATTATGACTGGCGAACCCCTTCTACTATTATGACTGGCGACCCTCATCTATTATAATGACTCGCGAACCCTTTCTACTATTATGAATAGCGACCTTAATCTACCGTTATGACTGGCGAACCCTTTCTACTATTAGGAATAGTGACCATCATCTACCATTATGACTGGCGAACCCCTTCTACTATTATGAATAGCGACCCTCATCTACCATTGTGACTGGCGAACCCCTTCTACCATTATGAATAGCGACCCTCATCTACCATTATGACTGGCGAACCCTTTCTACTATTATGACTGGCGACCCTCATCCATTATTATGACTGGCGAACCCTTTCTACCATTATGAATAGCGACCCTCATCTACCATTATGACTGGTGAACCCCTTCTACTATTATGAATAGCGACCCTCATCGACCATAATGACTGGCGAACCCCTTCTACTATTATGAATAGCGAACCTCATCCATTATGACTGGCAAACCCCTTCTATTATGACTGGCGATCCTCATCTATTATTATGACTGGCGAACCCTTTCTACTATTATGAATAGCGACCCTCATCCATTATTATGACTGGCGACCCTCATCTACCATTGTGACTGGCGAACCCCTTCTACTATTATGAATAGCGACCCTCATCCATTATTATGACTGGCGACCCTCATCTACCATTATGACTGGCAAACCCTTTCTACTATTATGAATAGCGACCCTCATCTACCATTATGACTGGCGAACCCCTTCTACTATTATGACTGGCGACCCTCATCCATTATTATGACTGGCGAACCCCTTCTACTGTTATGAATAGCGACCCTCATCAACCATTATGACTGGCGAACCCCTTCTCCTATTATGAATAGCGACCCTCATCTACCATTATGACTGGCGAACCCCTTCTACTATTATGAATAGCGACCCTCATCTACCATTATGACTGGCGAACCCCTTCTACTATTATGAATAGCGACCCTCATCTACCATTATGACTGGCGAACCCCTTCTACTATTATGACTGGCGACCCTCATCCATTATTATGAATAGCGACCCTCATCTACCATTATGACTGGCGAACCCCTTCAACTTTTATGACTGGCGACCCTCATCCATTATTATGACTGGCGAACCCTTTCTACCATTATGAATAGCGACCCTCATCTACCTTTATGACTGGCGAACCCTTTCTACTATTATGAATAGCGACCCTCATCTACCATTATGACTGGCGAACCCCTTTTAGTATTATGAATAGCGACCCTCATCGACCATTATGACTGGTGAACCCCTTCTACTATTATGAATAGCGACCCTCATCCATTATTATGACTGGCGACCCTCATCTACCATTGTGACTGGCGAACCCTTTCTACTATTATGAATAGCAACCCTCATCTACCATTATGACTGGTGAACCCCTTCAACTATTATGACTGGCGACCCTCATCCATTATTATGACTGGCGAACCCTTTCTACCATTATGAATAGCGACCCTCATCTACCTTTATGACTGGCGAACCCTTTCTACTATTATGAATAGCGACCCTCATCTACCATTATGACTGGCGAACCCCTTCTACTATTATGAATGGCGACCCTCATCTATTATTATGACTGGTGAACACCTTCTACTATTATGACTGGTGACCCTCATCCATTATTATGACTGGCGAACCCCTTCTACTATCAAGAATAGCGACCCTCATCAAGTATTATGACTGACAAACCCCTTCTATTATGACTGGCGATCCTCATCTATTATTATGACTGGCGAACCCTTTCTACTATTAGGAATAGCGACCATCATCTACCATTATGACTGGCGGACCCCTTCTACTATTATGAATAGCGACCCTCATCTACCATTTTGAAGGCGAACCCCTTCTACTATTATGAATAGCGACCCTCATCTACCATTATGACTGGCGAACCCTTTCTACTATTATGAATAACGACCCTCATCGATCATTATGTCTGACGACCCCTTCTACTATTATGAATAGCGTCCTTCATCCATTTTTATGACTGGCGACACTCATCTACCATTATGACTGGCGAACCCTTTCTACTATTATGAATAGCGACCCTCATCTACCATTATGACTGGCGAACCCTTTCTACTATTATGAATGGCGACCCTCATCTACAATTACGACTGGTGAACCCCTTCTACATTTATGACTGGCGAACCCCTTTTAGTATTATGAATAGCGACCCTCATCGACCATTATGACTGGTGAACCCCTTCTACTATTATGAATAGCGACCCTCATCCATTATTATGACTGGCGACCCTCATCTACCATTGTGACTGGCGAACCCCTTCAACTATTATGACTGGCGACCCTCATCTATTATTATGACTCGCGAACCCTTTCTACTATTATGAATAGCGACCTTAATCTACCGTTATGACTGGCGAACCCTTTCTACTATTAGGAATAGTGACCATCATCTACCATTATGACTGGCGAACCCCTTCTACTATTATGAATAGCGACCCTCATCTACCATTGTGACCGGCGAACCCCTTCTACCATTATGAATAGCGACCCTCATCTACCATTATGACTGGCGAACCCTTTCTACTATTATGACTGGCGACCCTCATCCATTATTATGACTGGCGAACCCTTTCTACCATTATGAATAGCGACCCTCATCTACCATTATGACTGGTGAACCCCTTCTACTATTATGAATAGCGACCCTCATCGACCATAATGACTGGCGAACCCCTTCTACTATTATGAATAGCGACCCTCATCCATTATGACTGACAAACCCCTTCTATTATGACTGGCGATCCTCATCTATTATTATGACTGGCGAACCCTTTCTACTATTATGAATAGCGACCCTCATCCATTATTATGACTGGCGACCCTCATCTACCATTGTGACTGGCGAACCCTTTCTACTATTAGGAATAGTGACCATCATCTACCATTATGACTGGCGAACCCCTTCTACTATTATGAATAGCGACCCTCATCTACCATTATGACTGGCGAACCCCTTCTACTATTATGACTGGCGACCCTCATCCATTATTATGACTGGCGAACCCTTTCTACCATTATGAATAGCGACCCTCATCTACCATCATGACTGGTGAACCCCTTCTACTATTATGAATAGCGACCCTCATCGACCATTATGACTGGCTAACCCCTTCTACTATTATGAATAGCGAACCTCATCTATTATTATGACTGGCGAACCCTTTCTACTATTATGACTGGTGACCCTCATCCATTATTATGACTGGCGAACCCTTTCTACTATTATGAATAGCGACCCTCATCAAGTATTATGACTGACAAACCCCTTCTATTATGACTGGCGATCCTCATCTATTATTATGACTGGCGAACCCTTTCTACTATTATGAATAGCGACCCTCATCCATTATTATGACTGGCGACCCTCATCTACCATTGTGACTGGCGAACCCTTTCTACTATTATGACTGGCGAACCCTTTCTACTATTAGGAATAGCGACCATCATCTACCATTATGACTGGCGAACCCCTTCTACTATTATGAATAGCGACCCTCATCTACCATTGTGACTGGCGAACCCCTTCTACTATAAATAGTGACCCTCATCTACCATTATGACTGGCGAACCCCTTCTACTATTATGACTGGCGACCCTCATCCATTATTATGACTGGCGAACCTTTTCTACTATTATGACTGGCGAACCCCTTCTACTATTATGAATAGCGTCCCTCATCCATTATTATGACTGGCGAACCTCATCTACCATTATGACTGGCGAAGCCTTTCTACTATTATGAATAGCGACCCTCATCTACCATTATGACTGGCGGACCCCTTCTACTATTATGACTGGCGACCCTCATCTATTATTATGACTGGCGAACCCTTTCTACTATTATGAATAGCGACCCTCATCTACCATTATGACTGGCGAACCCCTTCAACTATTATGACTGGCGACCCTCATCTATTATTATGACTCGCGAACCCTTTCTACTATTATGAATAGCGACCTTAATCTACCGTTATGACTGGCGAACCCTTTCTACTATTAGGAATAGTGACCATCATCTACCATTATGACTGGCGAACCCCTTCTACTATTATGAATAGCGACCCTCATCTACCATTGTGACTGGCGAACCCCTTCTACCATTATGAATAGCGACCCTCATCTACCATTATGACTGGCGAACCCTTTCTACTATTATGACTGGCGACCCTCATCCATTATTATGACTGGCGAACCCTTTCTACCATTATGAATAGCGACCCTCATCTACCATTATGACTGGCGAACCCCTTCTACTATTATGAATAGCGACCCTCATCGACCATAATGACTGGCGAACCCCTTCTACTATTATGAATAGCGACCCTCATCCATTATGACTGACAAACCCCTTCTATTATGACTGGCGACCCTCATCTATTATTATGACTGGCGAACCCTTTCTACTATTATGAATAGCGACCCTCATCCATTATTATGACTGGCGACCCTCATCTACCATTGTGACTGGCGAACCCTTTCTACTATTAGGAATAGTGACCATCATCTACCATTATGACTGGCGAACCCCTTCTACTATTATGAATAGCGACCCTCATCTACCATTATGACTGGCGAACCCCTTCTACTATTATGACTGGCGACCCTCATCCATTATTATGACTGGCAAACCCTTTCTACCATTATGAATAGCGACCCTCATCTACCATTATGACTGGTGAACCCCTTCTACTATTATGAATAGCGACCCTCATCGACCATTATGACTGGCTAACCCCTTCTACTATTATGAATAGCGAACCTCATCTATTATTATGACTGGCGAACCCTTTCTACTATTATGACTGGTGACCCTCATCCATTATTATGACTGGCGAACCCTTTCTACTATTATGAATAGCGACCCTCATCAAGTATTATGACTGACAAACCCCTTCTATTATGACTGGCGATCCTCATCTATTATTATGACTGGCGAACCCTTTCTACTATTATGAATAGCGACCCTCATCCATTATTATGACTGGCGACCCTCATCTACCATTGTGACTGGCGAACCCTTTCTACTATTATGACTGGCGAACCCTTTCTACTATTAGGAATAGCGACCATCATCTACCATTATGACTGGCGAACCCCTTCTACTATTATGAATAGCGACCCTCATCTACCATTGTGACTGGCGAACCCCTTCTACTATAAATAGTGACCCTCATCTACCATTATGACTGGCGAACCCCTTCTACTATTATGACTGGCGACCCTCATCCATTATTATGACTGGCGAACCCTTTCTACTATTATGACTGGCGAACCCCTTCTACTATTATGAATAGCGTCCCTCATCCATTATTATGACTGGCGAACCTCATCTACCATTATGACTGGCGAAGCCTTTCTACTATTATGAATAGCGACCCTCATCTACCATTATGACTGGCGGACCCCTTCTACTATTATGACTGGCGACCCTCATCTATTATTATGACTGGCGAACCCTTTCTACTATTATGAATAGCGACCCTCATCTACCATTATGACTGGCGAACCCCTTTTAGTATTATGAATAGCGACCCTCATCCATTATTATGACTCGCGAACCCTTTCTACTATTATGAATAGCGACCCTCATCCACCATTATGACTGGCGACCCCATCTACCATTATGACTGGCGAACCCTTTCTACTATTATGAATAGCGACCCTCATCTACCATTATGACTGGCGAAGCCCTTCTACTATTATGACTGGCGACCCTCATCTATTATTATGACTGGCGAACCCTTTCTACTATTATAAATAGCGACCCTCATTGACCATTATGACTGGCGAACCCCTTCTACTATTATGAATAACGACCCTCATCCATTATTATGACTGGCGACCCTCATCTACCATTATGACTGGCGAACCCTTTCTACTATTATGAATAGCGACCCTCATCTACCATTATGACTCGCGAACCCTTTCTCCTATTATGACTGGCGACCCTCATCCATTATTATGACTGGTGAACCCTTTCTACTATTATGAATAGCGACCCTCATCCCCTATTATGACTGGCGACCCTTATGATTAATAAAGCCTCTTCCTTTTTATGACTAGCGACCCTTATCTAGTATTATGAATACCGATCCTCATTGTTGATTATGACTAGCGATCCTTATGATCAATTATCCTTATCGTCCATTATGAATAGCGACCCTTATCTTGCATTATGAAAATCGGACCTTATGACCTTATGACTAGTGACCCCTTTTGCCTATTATGACTGGTGAGCTTTTGGGTATAGGATTTTACACGTTATGACTAGCGGTCCTTATGACCAGTTAGTATTATGACTTATGGTCCTTATGACTGACGGGCTTATCCCGTACAATTCTGTTGTTGATAATGTGTGCATTGTGAGCAGTATACCATGTGTTCAGATTGACTGATGTTGAAATTTTTTGTTGTAACCTATGTCGTACAGTGCCGGCCGCGGGAAACGTCACGCCCGAGCACGCAAAAAGCCGAGGGGGCTTTCGCATCTAACCGAGGGTATTCAAGGGGAGCAGTTTAGGGCGTTTAGACGGGCCCGCGGTTTCCTACGTGCTATATAATAGAGAGATTTCGATTGTCTGCGACTGCAACGTATTCCTAGTTCACCGGAAGTGGTGACACCGCTCGTTCAGTATCACGTTCGTACATTGATGAAAACAGTTTCGATTTAAGTCGACGTACCCGTACCACGCCACAGCATATACCAGCGTGATAGCGAGCGGGCCGTGGGCCGATGCTTGGCCGGAGAATCAGGCGTAGCATCACGCTACGAACCAGTGGGGCGACTGTGGGTGCAACATTTGCACTCTTGCACAAAAAGCCGAAAAACACGGTTGTTTGGAAATAAAACATCAATTACCTATCGGATATATGTAGTGTCTGAAAACAGGACACACTAAATGTAATGGAAAAGCTGGTAACAAGCAGTAATTTGCAGTTTACCAGCCCTGCTGAATCAACGAAACTCGAGTGTTGATGCGGCTTCATTCATTTTTGCCAAGCTGGGATGACGTCATCATGTACGAACTAGCGCTCGTTCGAGCACTATGACACCGAACGTCAAAACCCTCAAATACGAGTCACAGATTTGGTCAGTGGACGAGAAGGCTCGTCACAGATTACTTCGCGCATGCGCAGTGCTCCCAAAATTCCTTAATCTCGTACGTCCACATGGCACGTCACAGAAAACGAAAGGTCTCAAATATTGGCCGTGCCCGCACTTACCCTAGGAAATCCTAGGGTACGTACATTGCACTATGTTTACATGTTGTTATATATAAGAATAATTGTAAAAGAATTTTAAAAGCAATTGCATTCATCTATTAGTTATTTCCCTTTAATGATAGCCAAGATTTGTAAAGAACGTTCCAGAATGTCTTTTATTATGCAGGCCTTGCCTATTTAAAGGCCAAGGAGTTTTATTGTTGAATAGGGAAAAGCCAAACAATAGAATTGTATTGGTAGTGGAAATGAATAGGCCTAGGTAATTTGTTTACACATGCTGATTTCAATGAGGTCATTCAAGAATGTTTTAGAAATGAAGAAGGTTCCTGAAAGAGGAAGAATATTCTTTTGGAAGACAATGCTAGAACTTTCCATTATAGTGACTTCTAGAAGGATAGCTGTAATGAGTATATAAAGCTGGCAGATTCTTCAAGATCCTCATCACATCATATTAGATCACTTGATCATCACATTATATTAGATCACTTGATCATCACATCATATTAGATCACTTGATCACCACATCATATGAGATCACTTCACCAGATCAGAGCAGTTTATTTCCACCTGGAATATCTATATTGTGTGGAATTATTTGCCCACCATCAATGAACTGTTTGCAGTTATTTTGAGAAATTATCAGTTCTTATCGAGATCATCAACATCATCAACCTGTTCAATGAACACGCTTCATCCCATGGATTACTGAAATTGACTGTTAATCATCATCAACATCGTCTTCACGGTCATTTCAACTCGTTACAGTGACTCTTATTATTCATCGGACTTCAACATCAGTTTCATCATCGCCATCATTGTGAATTTTCGCCAGTCAACTGGGATTTTATCATTTGGATTATTACTTGGATATAGTATTATCACTTCGGGATTTTACATCGGACACTTCAAGAGATTTATGTAAGATCATTATTTGTTTTATTTATGTATAATTATTTCCTGTAATAAAAAAAAGAAGAAATTAAACTTTATATCTCAATTTCTGATTGTTATTTGTTGCAGTATCGTAACAAATAATTTTGGGGGCTTGTCCGGGAAACGAAAACCAAATTTGTATAAGCCAATTTTGAAATTAAAACCAGTTGTCCAGGAAACGAAAGCCAATTTGCACAAAATGCCAATTTGAAACAAAAAACAATTAGAATTGAAAACATTTTGGAAATTTTTGGAAAGTTCTAGAATATACTGTACTGTGTTATTACTTGCTTGTATTTGTGTATATTCACTATGGCTACATTTGATGTTGAAGAATTTCTTGCAATGACAGAATTGTCATATGATCATTTGAAGTCACTGAAGAAGGATGATTTGATAACAGTTTGTGATCGTTTGGGTGTATCTCTAGCCCCAGGTTTAAAGAAGGCAGAGATAATTGACTTGTTAGCTAGTCACATGAAACTTTCAGAGGAGTCTGAAACTTCTATCAATATTTCAGACGATGCTCAGATACAACTGGCAAACATTGAATTTGGAAAAGGAAAGAATCAAAGAAAACCTTGAGAAGGAAAGAATCAAAGAAAACCTTGAGAAGGAAAGAATCAAAGAAAACCTTGAGAAGGAAAGAATCAAAGAAAACCTTCAAAAGGAAAGAATCAGAGAAAACATTGAAATGGAGAAAATGAGATTGGAGTATCAGTTAAAGTTGAAAGAAATGGAGTTAGCTCATGCAAATACTAATACTAACTCTGTTAAAGATAAATCTCCCCAAGGCTTTGATGTGGCGAAAAATATTCGCATTGTGCCAAAATTTGATGAAGAGGGGTTGATACATATTTTGTGTCATTTGAAAAAGTGGCCAAGAGATTGAATTGGCCCGAGGAATACTGGACTCTTCTCCTCCAAAGTGTTTTTGTTGGAAAGGCTGCAAAAGTCTATTCTTCACTCTCTGAAATGCAATCATGTGACTATGCTACAGTGAAAGAAACAATTCTCAATGCATATGAGTTGGTACCAGAAGCGTACAGACATAAATTTAGGAACATGCAAAGACAATCAGGCCAGACTTATGTTGAATTTGCTAGGGAACAAGAGATGATGTTCGATAAGTGGTATAGATCACTAAAAGTTGACAAAGATTTTGTTCACCTTAGGGAAGTTTTCCTCCTAGAAGAATTCAAAAAGAGACCTCCATTTGGCATTAAATCTCACTTAGATGACCATAGAGTTACTGAAGTCAGTAAAGCAGCCATAGTAGCTGATGAATTTGAGGTCACACATAAAGGTAGTGGAGATAGGCCTCCTTTCAAGAATTATTGGAAAAAGAAAGGTAAAGGGTCATTTGAATCCCACAATAAACCTAGTGAGGGAAAATATGCAAGCAAGGATAAAGACGCTAACAAGAATCAGGCTAGTGGGGGCACAGAATCAACCAAAAGGTCTGAGAGTCATAGTTCCAAAATTTGTACTCATTGTCATAAATCGGGACATTTGAAAGAATCATGTTGGAAATTGGTTGGAATGCCAACCAAAACTAAGAAAGACATGGGTTTTGTCAAGCAAACAAGTGTTCCCTCGATGGAGTTTGTTCCATCAGAGCCCAATCGAGATGTTGAGAGTGTTTCTCTGGTATTTGCTGATAAAGTCAAGCAGGTTGATGAAACTTTTAGAAGTTTTTTGCATGATGGTGAAGTATCCCCTTGTTCGACTGGTGCTGCTGGTAGGTCAGTGGTGATCCTTAGGGATACAGGGGCTGCACAGTCCCTGATGGTGCCAGGTGATTCGGCTCTTCCTCCGGAGAGTTCAGAGAATGCCAACGTCTTAGTTCAAGGTATTGGCCCAAATTTCATGTCGGTTCCTTTGCATAAGGTCGACTTAAAGTGTGACCTAGTTAGTGGTCCTGTGACTGTTGGTGTCGTTCCAGAATTACCCATGGAATGTGTTGATTTCTTGTTAGGTAACGACTTGGCTGGAGATAGAGTTGTTGCATCTCCAGTGGTTTCGGAGAAGCCCGTTGAGGTAGCTGAAACTGAATTGTTGCAGAAAGATTTTCCAGGGATTTTCCCGGATTGTGTTGTTACTAGGTCTCAGACTCGTAGAGCTGAAAAAGATGATGCGGAATCTGCTGATGTAGAGGAGAGTACTGATGTCTGGTTAGCTGAAACCTTTTTCAAGGATTTAAATGGGGATAGTGTTGAAGGCTCTGTTGCTAACAATGATAGTTTGTTTAGTAAATCCTCCCTTGTACAGGCACAACAGGCAGACCCAGAATTAAAAAGCTTGTCACAAAAAGCATGTTCTGAGGCTGAGGCTGATAAGGTTCCTGAGTGCTTTTATGTCAAAGATGACATTTTGATGAGGAAATGGAGACCTCCCCGGAGACCAGCTGATGAAGATTGGTGTATAATTCACCAGGTTGTAGTTCCTCCTTGTTACCGCACAGATATTCTGAAAATGGCTCATGAGTTACCTATGGCAGGTCATGTCGGTATTCGGAAGACAGAAGATAGAATTATGAGGCATTTCTATTGGCCTAAGATGCACAAAGATGTTGTGCATTTCTGGCCAAAAGAAATGCCACATATGTCAGATTATTGGTACGGCACAGCCTTCTATCAAGCCTGCTCCATTGATACCCATTCCTGCATTTGATGAACCTTTTACTAGGGTTCTTGTTGATTGTGTCGGACCCTTACCCAGAACGAGGTCGGGTCACAGATTTCTCCTGACGATTATGGACTTGTCTACACGGTTTCCAGAAGCGATACCTTTGAGGAGTATCACTGCAAAGACAGTGGTGCAGGCGTTAGTGCAGTTTTTCACTAGGTACGGTCTGCCGAAGGAAATTCAATCTGATCAAGGGTCAAATTTCATGTCAGGAATATTTCAGCAAGTTATGAAGGAGTTGGGAATAAAGCAGATCAAGTCCTCTGCTTATCACCCACAGTCCCAAGGAGCGTTAGAACGCTACCACCAGACTTTGAAGACCATGATTAGGGCTTATTGTGAAGACTATCCCGATGACTGGGATAAAGGGATCTCATTCCTACTGTTTGCAACTAGGGATCCCCCGAATGAGTCCACAAGTTTCAGTCCATTTGAATTGGTCTATGGTCATGAGGTTAGGGGTCCCCTAAAGCTTATCAAAGAGAGGTTTATGGTTCAGGATGATGATGTAAACCTTCTAGACTATGTGTCAAAGTTTAGAGAAAGGCTCTCAAAAGCTTGTGATGTGGCTAAGGAACACTTGAAAGAGTCGCAGGGGAAAATGAAAGCTAAAGCTGACAAAAATGCAAAAGCGCGAAGTTTCAAGCCTGGAGACAAAGTGTTAGTGTTGTTGCCTTTAAAAGGTGAGCCCTTGAAAGCTAGGTTTAGTGGTCCCTACATAGTCAAAAAGAAATTGAATGATGTCAACTATGTGATCAGTACCCCTGATCGAAGAAAGTCTCAAAGAGTTTGTCATGTAAACATGTTGAAAGAATACTTTGAATGAGAGGCTAGTCAGCCAATAGGTTCAACACAGGTCAAAGAAGAAGAAAAACATGTAGATGTTCATGAAGAAGAATGCTATGAAAAGACAGATAATGAATTGTCTTATACAGATGTATCTAAGAACGAACCATGTGGAGTAAAGTTGTCTAACTCAGAGATGTTAGGAAATATGGATGAGTCATTAAAACACCTGCCTGAAGATCAGAGAAATGATATATCTGGTCTGTTAAGAGAATATGAGAATGTGTGTAAAGACAAACCAGGTCGTACACCTTTAACTGTACATGATGTAGACGTAGGTGATGTAAGACCTATCAAACAGAATCCTTATAGGCTCATTCCAAGCAAGTTGGAAATGGTGAATAAGGAAATACAGTTTATGTTAGATAATGACATAATTGAACCGAGTCAGAGTAGTTGGAGTTCCCCCATTGTAATGGTTCCAAAGCCAGATGGCTCTCAGAGATTTTGCATTGATTACCGAAAGGTAAATGCAGTAACTAAGACTGACTCGTATCCAATTCCTAGGTTAGAAGATTGTATTGATAGAGTTGGAAATTCTGCCTATATCACAAAGATAGACTTGCTTAAAGGATATCGGCAAGTGCCACTGACTGACCGAGCCAAAGAGATATCAGCCTTTGTTACACCTGAAGGCTTGTTTCAATGCAAAGTCATGCCTTTTGGAATGAAAAATGCACCAGCAACCTTCCAAAGGTTGACAAATCAAGTGATTGCCGGACTTGACAATTGTGTCGTATACATAGACGACATCCTAGTATACAGTGATACTTGGAATGATCATCTGAATCATTTGCGAGCACTGTTTGACAGGCTGGACAAAGCCAATCTAGTAGTGAATCTGATGAAAAGTGAATTTGCCAAGGCAAAGGTCACATATCTTGGTCATGTGGTTGGTCAAGGGCAAGTGCTACCAAGAGAAGCCAAGATACAAGCTATCTTAGACTTCCCAATTCCCACAACTAAGAAAGAATTGCTCAGATTCTTAGGTATGAGTGGCTTCTACAGGAAATTTGTTCCAAATTACAGTACTGTGGTTAGTCCTCTGACAAACCTGCTGAAGGCAAAAGTGAAGTATGCTTGGTCTGACGAATGTCAAAGATCGTTTAAAAAATTAAAGGCCATTTTGGTGAATGAGCCTGTTTTGGCAGCTCCAAACTTCACAAAGCCATTCAAAGTAGCTATTGATGCATGTGATGTTGGAGTAGGAGCAGTATTGCTCCAAGAAGATGAAGAAGGCATCGAAAAACCAGTGTGCTACTTTTCTAAGAAACTCAATCGATTTTAGAAGAAGTACTCAACTATTGAAAAAGAGGCCCTGAGTCTCGTACTAGCCCTTCAGCAGGTTGAGGTGTATCTAACCAATGGAGAGATTACAGTCTATACAGATCACAATCCTCTTGTGTTTTTGGAGAAATTCAAAACAAAGAATCAAAGACTGTATAGATGGAGCCTAATGCTCCAACCATTCCCTTTGAAAATTGTACACATAAAGGGAAAGAAAAATGTAATTGCTGATGCTCAGTCAAGAGTATAAAAAGTGAAATTATTCATGATTTTGACCAAGTGTGTCATTTGAAGAAAACATCTTTGATGTTCATCTTTTTTAACATGTTCGTTAAGTACTATACATTTGTACACTATAACTGTAAACAATTTATCAAGATGACTCTGAACAGTTAAAAGAAAAAAAAGGAATCTTAAAGAAACCTTTACTACGGTAAAGGTTTCTTTTCCCCGGTGGGGGAGGTGTTATATATAAGAATAATTGTAAAAGAATTTTAAAAGCAATTACATTCATCTATTAGTTATTTCCCTTTAAGGATAGCCAAGATTTGTAAAGAACGTTCCAGAATGTCTTTTATTATGCAGGCCTTGCCTATTTAAAGGCCAAGGAGTTTTATTGTTGAATAGGGAAAAGCCAAACAATAGAATTGTATTGGTAGTGGAAATGAATAGGCTTAGGTATTTTGTTTACACATGTTGATTTCAATGAGGTCATTCAAGAATGTTTTAGAAATGAAGAAGGCTCCTGAAAGAGGAAGAATATTCTTTTGGAAGACAATGGAAGACCTTCCATTATAGTGACTTCTAGAAGGATAGCTGTAATGAGTATATAAAGCTGGCAGTTTCTTCAAGATCATCATCACATCATATTAGATCACTTGATCATCACATCATATTAGATCACTTGATCACCACATCATATGAGATCACTTCACCAGATCAGAGCAGTTTATTTCCACCTGGAATATCTATATTGTGTGGAATTATTTGCCCACCATCAATGAACTGTTTGCAGTTATTTTGAGAGAGAAATTATCAGTTCTCATCGAGATCATCAACATCATCAACCTGTTCAATGAACACGCTTCAACCCATGGATTGCTGAAATTGACTGTTAATCATCATCAACATCGTCTTCACGGACATTTCAACTCGTTACAGTGACTCTTATTATTCATCGGACTTCAACATCAGTTTCATCATCGCCATCATTGTGAATTTTCGCCAGTCAACTGGGATTTTATCATTTGGATCATTACTTGGATATAGTATCATCACTTCGGGATTTTACATCGGACACTTCAAGAGATTTATGTAAGATCATTATTTGTTTTATTTATGTATAATTATTTCCTGTAATAAAAAAGAGGAAATTAAACTTTATATCTCAATTTCTGATTGTTATTTGTTGCAGCATCGTAACATTGTACATGTACTTCGATTATCTTGTGATAGACCATTATGTTTTTAAACTAGCGTGATCGGGATCTATTGTAGGTTGAATTTTTGATTTAAGATGTTGTTTTCTCTTCTTTCATCCTTTCTTTCATTCTCTAATTTCTGTTTCCCCTTTAATTCTTTTCCCTTATTATTTCTTTCCCTTTTTTCCTTCCCTGTTTCCTTTCCGTTTTTCTTCTGTCTTTGTTTCTTTCAAATAATGAAGGAATTATTTTTCTTTCGTTCTTCCCTTGTTTCTTTCTCTTTTTTCTTACTTTTCTCTTTTCTCTCAATATATTTTTTCTTTCACACATTCATTCATCTTCCCTTCTTTATTTTAATTCTTTCTTCCTTTATTCATTTTAAGTAATGACAGAAACCGTTATCTGTCGTTTATTCTTTCTTTCAACCTTTTAATCATATTTTTTCCTTTAAATTTTACTTCATTTTTTCTTTCTTTCTTTCTTTCCTCTCAATTCATTTCTTGCTTCCTTCTTTCTTCCACTAACCCTCCCTTCCCTTTCTTGATATATTTTGTTAACAAGTCTAACATTGTGTGGCCTTTTTTGGTTGATTTTTTTTTGGCCTGGCTCGGTCAATCCTATGTAGTGCTTTGCCGATTGTCCCGTATTTAATTTTGTGAAATCTGGTCACCCCGGCTGGAACGTCGAAGCTATTATCGCAATGAATCTAAACTTTTCGACATATAGATACATGCATGTACTCTCGGACAAAGGCCTTCCCCGAGTCTTGACATTTTTTCAGTGCTCATTTATCCTTTCCTTTCGCTGGAATAGTCACAATGATCGTTGATTACGATACAACGTTACGACGTGTTTATGACATCGGTCATGCGCGAGGTCGGGGGGGGGGGGAGAAAAAATCCCTCTCATATCAGGGAAAATTGTTCTTTCTCACATTATAAAAAGTAGACGCGCAAAAAGCGAACACCAGCAAAACTTGTTGTGCTCATCGATTTTTTTTATTTGGTTCTTTTGTTATTGTCAACAGCTGGGAGAGTCTTGCTCCCCGTCCACGCCCACTCCTCTCCTTTGATCACATCGGCTTTCCAATTTATGACAGGATGTTCTTAGAAATGGGGGGGGGGGGGCCATTAATTTGTTGATGAGTCAACAACAATGAATAAGGATATTCTTTTCATTTCGGTTCAAATCGGGTCTCCCAAGCCCTCACCCTATAAAAAGTATAAATTTACTTTAATATAACATCACTTTTAGGTTAGTCTTTTAGCTAAAACATCTGATTTCTTGAGAGAGGGATTGAGAGAGAAAGACATGCAAGATGTTTTATTTTGCTGATTGATATATTTCCTGTAATAAAACATGGAAACGAAATTTAAAACTAATTTTTCATTGTTATTTTTTGCGGAATCGTAACAAATTCAATTAATTTTAAAATGATAAAACCAAGTCACAACATCCTGTAATACAAAATTAAGTTTTACGTGGCAGATCAAAATAATAGTACATGAGATTTTTAAAGCGCACTTTCCATCTTGATTATATGCTCAATGCGGTTCAGAGCAGAACAACAACAAAAGGTATTTGCTTATATGTATCTATTAAAAACTTTTAGGCATTTAGCTTCAATGTTTAAACACGTACCCAAGCAAAAGTATGTTTTCGAAAGCTACTATGACGTATTGTATGGAATGGGTACTTAACGAGGTAATTGTCACTTGCCGACAAAGCAAGAATGGAGCTATACAAACCATTCTTTTCTTTTTTAAGAATTTTAGCGGGTGCTCACGCAAACGCTAACTATCAAACCTAACTATTCTTTTCGGGGAACAAAGGAGTTAGTTAAGCCAAGTTGAAGAATAAAAGCCCGTCCCGGTTGCGCGTTTCCGTTTTACACCCTGGCGAAGGCATTTTCCGGAAAAAAGCCAAAAAGCGACTAGTGAAGAGCCTACACACGTCGCTGGTTGCATGCAGCGTGCGACACAGGCGAGTCCACCACCGCATGCAATTTGCACAGTTACTGATCAGAGCACAGAGTTCCTCGGCACTTCACGTACAGAGAGAGCGGCAGTCGTCAGGAGTGAAATCGAACATGCTTTTGCAGTCGCGTTGTTTATATTACTTTTTTTTTCTAAAAATAAATTATTAACTAAATGAATAGAATGACAGACAAAATCAAAATAAACAGATACTTATAATGGAAAGACAAATTGAAGTTTGATGGATTGATACACTTAGAAGCTGCCGAAAGATAGATATAGAAGATTGATAAATAGATAGAGACAAGATAGATAGATAGATAGAAATAGAGACAGAGAGAGAGAGAGGTGAATAGA
Source organism: Lytechinus variegatus (assembly GCF_018143015.1). Taxonomy (NCBI): domain Eukaryota; kingdom Metazoa; phylum Echinodermata; class Echinoidea; order Temnopleuroida; family Toxopneustidae; genus Lytechinus; species Lytechinus variegatus. Next base: position 941,120 of record NC_054747.1, read on the forward strand.
TAGAAAGAGAGAGAGAAAGAGGGAGAGACGGATGGATAGATAGATAAATAGAGAGAGGGGGAGAGACAGAGAGGTCGATATATAGATCGAGCGAGAGGGAGAGAGAGAAAGAGAGAGATAAGGATAGATGGATAGAGAGAGAGATGTTATAGATAGAAATATGGACGGACAAAGAGAGAGAAAAAAGACAGACAGATGCTAGAGAAGGAGAGAGATAGAGAATTTGAGAGACAGATAGATAGATGTTAGATAGATAGAAAGATAAAGAATGAGAGAGACAGAGAAGATAGACAAATTAACAGATAGATAGATATATAGATAGAGAGAAATAGAGAAAGACAGATGGATAGATAGAAATAGATAGATAGATGAGAGATAGATAGATGTTAGATAGATAAAGAGGGAGAGAGACAAAGAATATTAACAAATTAACAGATAGATAAGTTAAAAAAATAGATAGATAAATAGATAGAGAGAATAAGAGAAAGACAGACGGATGGTTAGATAGATAGATAGATAGAAAGAGAGAGAGAGATTAAATAGATAATTAGAGAATGAGAGAGACAGAGAAGATTATTAACAAATTAACAGATAGATAGATACTCTAGTTAAAAAATAGATAAATAGATAGAGAGAAGTAGAGAAAGACAGACAGATGGATAGATAGATGGATAGAGAGATAGATAGAGAATTTGAGAGATAGATAGATGTCAGATAGATCAAGAATGAGAGAGAAGAGCGACAAATTAACAGATAGATACTGTAGTTACATAGGTAGGTAGAGAGAGAGAAATAGAGAAAGACAGACAGATGGATGGATAGATAGAGAGAGATAGATAATTTGAGATAGATAGATGTTAGGTAAAGAATGAGAGAGACAGAGAAGATTATTAGATAGATATATACTGCAGTTACATAGATAGATAGAGATAGAATTTGAGAGATAGATATATAGACAGATAGAGAGAAAGACAGACATCAGCAAATCGGCAAGGCAAATGATCAAGGCAAACATTCGTATTGAACCTGGAAAGTATAAGCTCAGCTGCATTTGCAAGTACGGTATGTTCTGCCAAGGAGATATCACCTCTAACTATCTCCTTGGTTCTGCGGATAACTTCGGTGCGGACTTTGGATCGCGCGCCCAGCTGATAATGTAAACAAACGTAGACGTAGACTCTTCACTAGTCGCTTTTTGGCTACTTTTCCGGAAAATGCCTTCGCCAGGGTGTAAAACGGAAACGCGCGTCCCGGTTCACCTCTATATAATATAGTCGAAAATCCCTTTAATCATCACGCGTGAGCATTACTGAATAAAACAAGTTTCATAACTATATCCTTTTCTATCCTTTTCCTTCTTTCTTTTCTTTGGCCTTTTTCTCTCTCTTTCTCCCCTTCAGTAACTTTTATCCCCTCTATTTCATCTTTCTCAATTTTCCCTTCCTTTTTAATTTCTCACCCCTTATTCTTTCTCTTATTCCAACTTTCTTTTATTTCCCTTCCACCTTCCCTCTTTTCTATCTCACCTTCGCTTTTTTATCCCTTCTGTTTTCTCTCTCTCTAGCTTCTTCTTGTTTAAATTTCCCCTTCCTTATCCCTTCTCCATTGTACCTTTTCCCTCTTTCTCTTCTTCCCCCCCTCTATTCTCTTTCTCCTCTTTCCCCTTCTCTCAGTCCGGGCTCCCAGTTTTCTATTTCTCTTATCTCTTTCCTTCAATCCATCCCTTCCTTTTCGCATTTTTCTTTCATTTTTGCTTTCTTCTTCTCCCTTTTATCTGCACTGATCTCGTAGATCCGCGCCTGAAAGGCATATCAGGGTATATAAAAAAGGATGACCATGCTGGGGAAGAATAGAGTAAATAGTTCTAGGACGACCTCCGGAATGTAGGGTCAACATCGACAAATACCAGCTCCTTTGTCAGAAACTCATTATGTCAGTGAATGAAATAACGGACACCACGGGGAGAATATTAATAGGAAATGACCATTTACGCTGGTGCCAGTGTGTAATCCAACACAATAAGTCATTCGGTGAAAAGCCCAAAATCCCCGTTATCAACCCAAAACTTTGTAATTTTCATAACAGATTTTATCCACGATAAATGATCGAAAACTTATGGTTGATATGAGATAAATATCACATGCAGTCTTGAACGAATGTGTCAAATCAGACCTCTTCTTTCGACCAAGAATGCACGGCCGAACATCCTAGGGAAAACAGCCTATAATAGACGCGGGCGGTTCCCTAGGGCACTCATTTTTTAGGGGAGCGGACGCGGGCGTCTTCCCGCGTCCGCTCCCCTCAAATGCCCGCTACGGGCTACCGCGTCCGCCCTAGGGGGGACTGTGACGTTTCCCGCGGCCGGCACTGTATTTGGTATCACTGGAAAGAGTATTCCAATGCAGTGACATTGATACCACTTTTATTTGTGCGCAGTCAATAGGCCGGAAGTAAATGCCATATAAAAAAGACATTAAAAATGAAGGTTTTGCAAGATAATTTTAAGCTTACGTCAGATTTTTGTCAGTTTCTGTTACAAAAGGTTGACGAACGGTTGAAGAACATATCAATACTCATATCTGCCAAGTTAGAAAGAATAAGCTTCAATAATAAGGAAATAAGAGCAAGTTGAAGTTGTGCTGGCATTAAAGTGCATTTTGGGGTATTTTGCTGATTTTCGGGAGCATTTTTCAGATATTTCGTCAGTTGTAACTTACAGTAGTAAGGTATATATTTTTTTAAATGGCATGAAAGGGCATATCTTGAAGACCCTATATCCCAAAAAAGGGTACGGGTTTGGCCATGCATGACGCAATGAGGAGCATTCAAAGATAAGCTAGAGGGCGCTATTTCAATGACGGAAAGTCAGTGATGCGTGAAAACTGACTAGTATGTATAATATGGTACCATAATCAAATCCTGAAAACATGAGCTCAAAATAAATAAGAACAAGAAAGTTATGGCCATTTTACGATTTTTTTGACTTTATATTACAATAAATATGTTTTTGAAGGAAGGCTATTTTGGATTTGAATTTAGGGCATGAAGATGGCATTTTGAAGGTCAAATATGCGTCGCAGATGATGGAGCAACTCTTTGACTATCTATAGCAATTTGTTAGAAGTCTGTAACATGCAGGATGCGTTAGTTAGGACGAGATTAGTAATGGTATGCAAATGGACTTGAAATTTACAAAATGGCGCCTGGATGGTCATGCATGAGTGATATTGGAAATCGGAAGACAAGGTGCACAACTAGGGATGCTGGACAACATGTCTACCAAGTTTGAATGAATTTGAATGAGGGACGGAGCCAGGGCAGAGCTAACAAAAACCATGTGTTAAACAAATGGGATTTTGTGGAAGAAGAAGATACGGAATAGGAATATGGAACAAGAACAATGCATTGTCGCCATTGGGCGTCAATGCAATTACATTCATTTCCCCCTTTAAGAATATTTTGGAATTATCAAGAACATTCCACAACATGATTGTAAAAGCTTTTTGTTAAGCAGGCCTCTGACTATTAAAAGGCCAATGCGTTTTATTGTTGAATAGGGAAAAGCAGACAATATGATTAGCTATGAGTTGATTTCACTGAGGTCATTCAATAGTCTTCTGGAATTTGACTGCTCCTGAAAGGAGAATGTTCTTTTAAAAGACAATACCAGAAGCTTCCATAATAGTGAATACTAGAAGCCCCTAGAATAGTGAATACCAGAAGGAGCTAGAATAGTTGTAATTAGTATAAAACTAGCAGATTATTCAAGGACATCATCATATCATATTAGATCACTTGATCAGATCAGATCACTTCGTCACATCAGATCAGAACTCAGAGTTTCACGCCAGACTTTATGTCAGAGCAGAGTTTATTTCCACCTGGAATTTTTATCTACTGTGGAACTATTTACACGCCATCAATGTACTGTTCGCAGTCATTTTGAGAGAGGAATTCTCAGTTCACATCGAGATCATCAACATCATCAAACTGTTCAATGAACGCTTTTCAACCAAGGGATTGCTGAAATTGACTGTTAATCATCGTCAACATGGTCTTCACGGACATTTCAACTCGTTACAGTGACTCTTGTTATTCATCGTGCTTCAACATCAGTTTCATCATCGCCATCATTGTGAATTTTCGCCAGCCATCTGGGATTTTATCATTTGGACCATAAATTTGGAATAACACCAGAACTGATTTCAAGAGACGTAAGACCACTATAATTTTATGATTTCTTTGTATGAATGGTTAATTATTACCTGTAATAAAAAAAGGGAAATTCAAATTCTTTTTACTTGTTATTTGTTGCAGTATCATAACACTATATATGTTTCTAACGAGATATATAATAATGTTGGGTAATTAAGGTGATAAATGCTGCATTTTAAAATTGAAAATGGCTATCATAGGCCCTTATCGTATAATATACAATTTGAGTGGAGACAATAATGTTCACAAAAAAGGGTATATGTTAGCCATTTTAATGTTGAAATACAGTATCTATCACCTAAATTACATAATATATATCTTTTGTTACAAATCATGTTTTCAGACAATATTATACTCATACATTACCATTTGGCCAAGCAAAGCCAAATTCTATTCAGCGGCGTCACAGGGATCAGTGGCCGGGGGGGGGGTGTTACACCCACAAATGTAATAATCGCCCACAAATGTAATAACGCCCACAAATGTAATAACACTTTACCCACAAATGTAATTATTTCACCCACAAATGTAATAATGAACTTTACCCACAAATGTAATAATTTTGATCGCCCACAAATGTAATAATGCACTTTACCCACAAATGTAATAATTTTTGATCGCCCACAAATGTAATTATGACTTTACCCACAAATGTAATAAATTTGAAGGGATGTTTTGGCAAATCCGTTCTAAATTAAAATCGTATAGTAATGCGTTTATTTAGCACAAAAGTGCAAAGTCTCTTTTCCTGACCCGGTTAATTAACAAATTATAATATAAGTCCAAAGTCTTTTCTCCAGACCCGGTTCTTTCAAAAATTGTAATATAAATCCAAAGTCTTTATTCCAGACCCGATTAGTTAAAAAATGATGATATAAGTCCAAAGTCTTTTTTCCAGACCCGGTTGTTTCAAAAATTATAATATAAATCGAAAGTCTTTTTCCAGACCCTGTTGTTTCAAAAATTATAATATAAATCAAAAGTCTTTATTCCAGACCCGTTTGTTTAAAATATAATAATATAAGTCCAAAGTCTTTATTCCAGACCCGATTGTTTCAAAAATGATAATATAAGTCCAAAGTCTTTTCTCCAGCCCGGTTGTTAAAAAAATTATAATATAAATCAAAAGTATTTTTCCAGACCCTGTTGTTTCAAAAATTATAATATAAATCAAAAGTCTTTATTCCAGACCCGGTTGTTTAAAAATAATAATATAAGTCCAAAGTCTTTATTCCAGACCCGGTTGTTTAGAAAATAATATGAGCCAAAAGTCTTTATTCAAGACCTGATTGTTTCAAAAAATGATAATATAAGTCCAAAGTCTTCTCCAGACCCAGTTGTTTAAAAAATTGTAATATAAATCCAAAGTCTTTATTCCAGACCCGTTTGTTTAAAAAATCATGATATAAATCCAAAATCTTTTTTTTCCAGACCCAGTTGTTTAAAAAAATCATGATATAAATCGAAAGTCTTTTCCCAGACCCTGTTGTTTCAAAAATTATAATTTTAGTCCCAAACAAGATACATTAATGATATTCCAGTGGAATAAAAATCAGAATCAAGCTTAGTCTATTTTTTCAGACGCTAACAGTAAATTGAAAATCAAGCATAGTCTTTGCTCCAGACCCGGTTGCTAAAAGCTGAAACGTTATAGTAATGCGTTTATATAGCACAAAAATGCGAAATCTTTTTTCCAGACCCGGTTAATTAAAAAATTATAATATAAGTCCAAAGTCTTTTTCCAGATCCATTTATTTCAAAAATTATAATAATTATAAAAAACAAAGACCCATGATCCTATTTATGTTGAATAACATGGAAATGTAGCGTATTCTTTCTGTCAGACCCAGTTATAAAAGTCATTAAAAACACAACAACAAAACAAAGACCCTGCAACCATTAAAGTTCAAGTCCACCTCAGAAAAAAATTTGATTTGAATCAATAGAGAAAAATCAGACAAGCACAATGCTGAAAATTTCATCAAAATCGGATGTAAAATAAGAAAGTTATGACATTTCAAAGTTTTGCTTATTTTTAACAAAATAGTTATATGAACGAGCCAGCTTCATCCAAATAAGAGAGTCGATGATGTCACTCACTCACTATATCTTTTGGTTTTCATTGTTTGAATTATACATTATTTCAATTTTTACGAATTTGACGATTAGGACCTCCTTGCCTGAAGCACAAAATGTTAAAATAATAAATTTCCACGTGTTGCAGGGAGGAATGAAACTTCATTTCACATGACAATGACGAGAAAAGAAAAATATTTCATATTTCATTTAAAGGGAATATTTAACTTTGTGAGCAATTTAAAAAATTATCATATTGCTCTTTGAAAATGTTATGAACATTCGACTAACAACTCAAAAATACCCATGTGAAAGTTTGGGATCATAACATATTCGGGAAGTGTTTTTAAAAACTGAAAATCTGAGGCATTGTTTGAAGAGAAAAATGCACTTCTCGACGGTTGATTCATGATTCTGTGTCCAATTTAAATCGATATTATATAGCGCCACCTTGTGATGTATGTAAGAAAGTAGGCGGAGCTTACCACGGCGGAATTCAGTTCTCCGTGATCTGTTGTGTTCGAAGTTTGTTGGGGGGGGGGGGGTCTGTGTTCTCTCGGTGTCCGCTCTGTGTGATAAGCGCATGTGCCTTGAAGTCTGTAATAGCTCTATAGTGAAAGGGTTTAGTTCTGTGTGTATCGCTTGCATTTCATTGGGGAATCTAATGTACTGTCAGGTGTCGAAATCGTGAGTGTCCATTCCGCCTTTGGTCTATACATTTTGTATATGCTATAGCCTGGGTCAAGCCACATGTATGCCTCGAATGATAGACCAATAGCTCTATGGATAGACCATGGGATTTTGATGAATTTATATTTTGGCGACATAAATTAGTAGCAAATAAAACGGCAACAGAAAATAACGCTAAATAACGGCCAGGTCTACAAATACATGAAGAATCCCAGAGCTGCGTACAGTGTTATGAGTAGGGATTTTTTTTTTTTTTTTTTTTTTTTGGTTATGTGGATCATGGAGGGATGGAGCGTGATTTTCCAGAAGCTATATTGTGCCCCTCCCCCCAAAATTACCTTTCTGTTCTTTGCTTTACCTTTGCATAAACTACAATACGTCCTTGTGGTTCTTAATTATTCTCTTTTACCTGGTCACGATATAGCAAACGTCCGTCGACTGGTTCGATCGAGATAAACTGATATGGACGATAAAAGAGGCGAATGCACTGAATATAGCTCCGATCCATGTATGTATCCGAGCGCAACTCTTGTCATGATATGTCGATGTGCATGTTTACATGCACGGAACATAGCTGGGAATAAAGGCAGCCCGAAAGGCAGTGACCTCCCCTCCTCCACCCCCGTGCCCCTGACATGGAAACTTCATCATCCACCATCGTGTTTGTGTGTTTACGTTCTTCCAACCCCCCCCCCCCCCAACAAAGATCATCCCATCCATTGGCGGCGGAAGCCAAAAAATTTAGGGGGTGTCCACCTGAATTTTCATGGACACAGGTAAAAAATTTGACAAGCGCCCACAAAAAAGGGTTATCAACCTAAATTTTAGGAGTTGCTTACCTAAAATTTTTGACAAGGAAAAAAAAGGTCATCAACCTAAATTTTAGGGGGGGGGGGGCAACACACGTTTCACGGTGGTCCACGTGAATTTAGGGGGGATCACGCAGGAAAAAAAATTGACAAGAAAAAAAAAAGATTATCAACAAAAAAATTTAGGGGGGCCGTCCCCCCCCCCCCGCTTCCGCCGCCTATGTTCCCATCAACAATCTTCGGTATAGGCATATCTTCACGTAAGATACTTGGGAGAAACTCCCGGGTCCTGTTGCTTCCCCCCCCCCCCCCTCCGATCGATCGGGGCCTATCCGTTTTAGACTATTTTGGAACGTGTTAGATATAGGGTAGTAATTTGCAAACCCAAACATCTCAACTCCCGAGACCCTGGAATATCATGACTGTATAAGACCTACAAATTATTATGCATAAGTTTGTTTGTTTTGTGTATTTGATTTGCATGTATGACAGTGTGTTTTTTTGGAAGGGGTAGCCGTATTTAATTTTATCCATGATTGGGGTCAATAATTCTTTACATTTCTCCGCCATATAATCCGCTCATGACACCTTTCAAATCATATCACATTTCTTTTTCAATTTCCATTTCTTTCCCGCTATTTTATTCTTTTCTGCTTCCCTTAATTCGCTCTTCCTTCCGTAAATTCTTTACAGTATAAAGACGCAATCTGATTTTTGTTACACAATCCTATGAACCTTACGTGAAGATAGTTTTTTGTGTTCTTTTCTAGCTCGTAATACCTGAAAACCTGTAAATTGGTTATTGATTTTCTTTATACAATTTTTTTTATAAACCCCTCATTATTTCAGCGTATTATGAAGCATCCTTTACCTTCAATCTGGCATTGTTTATATATATCATCATATCATGTTCATTTTAGGAAAATAATGAAAAATGAAACAATGTAAAAATCTTAGTTTGAGTCAGAATTTTAAACAAAACTAGTCACACCGTCAATCACGAAAGTTCCCGTTTCTGCTCGATCCAATCACTAATTTTTAGATTCCATGGAATAATTAGTCCATCATCACCACAGCCATCAAGTAACAGTACACTTAAATTCGTGTACAGTATTTTAAAACAAATGCTTGTGAATGAGCATAATTGTATTTCCGTCAATATTGAAAGGCCATCTCTAACAGGGTAAGACCCCCCCCCCCCCCCCACCACCACTCTGGATATTTTATCGTCGGTTAATATGCGTGACTGTCGGGATAAGGGAAGAGAGGGAAAATAGAAGGGAAAAGGGTGGGGAAGAAGAGAAAGAAGAAAAGTGGAAAAGGGGAAAAATTAAAAGAAAAGAGGTTGTCGGACTGACGCCTACTGGAAAAATGATAGAAATGATTGTCACGAAGGAATGTTCCTCTACTCCATGTATATAGGCTAAATACCATCAGTGTAATGTAGGCACACAGGGCTGTTCTAATAAAATGTTTTGAATGTATAGGTTTTATGTCTAAATCCCTTAAAATTAAGCCCATCATTTTTTACGTACAGTGATTAAAATTGCCCGGCCGTAGGTCCCAGTCGCGAAAATTGTCATTCAATTAGAATATTCAATATATTCACAAAATTCTTATATACGTGTTGGGCAGCACTTTTAAAATAGTCCCTTTCAGATCAGTAAATTTAGTTCGCAATATAGACAGCTTGTTCTTTATTGTTGTACAACGTCCAGTCGTGATCAAGTATTTATATCACAAAATATATTGTTGAGATGATAACCTTCGTATATACGTGTAGATAAAATAGCTTATTGTGTTTCGCGCTTGCAATGATTTTTTATTGAGGTACATCGAATTTGATATTTACATTTAAAGAATAACCTACTTAGAATGTTTAGTTGTCGGGTCATAATATAGAAAACTTCAGCTCGCGCTATTCGCTTGCATTGTTTCAATGAATATCCCCCATGTCAGCAGTGACGTATCTAGAACAAACGAAGCCCAGGCAAGTGCTAAAATCGCACCTCTTTCAAATTGTAGGTCTATTATAATACTCGGCAGTTGACCAGTCAAAACAAAATAATAGTTTAGTCCGTTTCTTTTAATCATGCAAATGATGCGTATCTAGCGTAAACAATGTATGCGAGCGCTAAGCACGTGCCTATTAAGATCGTATAAAGGAATATTCTAAGCAATTTTTGTAATGATTAACATAATGCATATCCAGACAATGAAAGCAAGCGCGAAGCGCGAGCCGAAAATTGATATTGAGACCTACAATCGGGACATTTTTCACGATGCGTATCTATAATTAAGCAACTCATGCAAGCACGAGGGTGAGCTGAAAAAATATATTGAGGGGAAATTTTAATAATAATAATAATTATAATACTAACAATAATAATAATTCATAATAATAATAATAATGGTGGCTTATATAGCTCACAGGTCCACCTTTCGGTGCTCATGGCGCTTCAAAAAAAAAAATAAACACAACACACACCAACAATATAAAGCGAAAGGGTATAGATTTTGAATTCTCCTGAATGTTAGTGGGAGATCAAAATTTAGTTTTCAACTGGGACTTGAATGTTTCTGTTGATGAAAATTTGACAATTGATTCCATAGCTTTGGTCCTATAACAGAGAATGCATGGTCCCCCATTTGTGTTTTGTTCTGGGTGTCGGGAGCAATAGAGCATCAGATGATGATCAGAGCTACATGAATGCTAATATTTTGAGATAGAGCTTCGGAGATATATGGGGAAGAGAGAATATAGATTGAATGATGTATAAGTAAAAGAATTTTGAAGGTGATTCGTTTATCAACAGGCAGCCAATGTAAGGACTGAAGGATTGGCGAGATGGAGTCATACGTTTCAGTGTACGTTAGGAGACGGGCAGCAGAGTTTTGTAGACGTTAAAGTTTCGTCGAATCTTTTTGTGGGAGGTTACAGAACAATGAGTTTGATAAATCTAAACGAATGGAAATCAAAACATCGATAATTTTTAGGACTTTTGTAGGAATTCATGAAAGGGATACGTATCTCATTGGGGTAGGCCCTAATGTGAGCGCGAAGCGCGAGCTGATTATTGTTTTACACAAACATGTATATCCTCACCTAAAAATGTCCTTTTAATTATCGTTTGTAAAACTAATGGAGAGTTTTTATCTCCCTTTTGACAAACCAGAAAAAATATACTTCCGAACTGTTTGCAAGAATTAATGAAAAGGTATAAAAAAAAATTATGCAAACTCGTAGCTATAGATTAAAAGTTATGACATTTGCGTTTGAAAAAGGATTTTATTTTTATAAGGAGTGTTTGTTAGAATTCAAGGAGAGAATATAAGTAGATCACTAATCAAAAGTTGTCACGAATATTCATCTCTGGGTAAGGACATGCAAGATCATTAAAGGTGCATAGGACGGGGGTATTAATCACACCGTCAGCGGTATTCCTTTTCTGCGTCTTAATTCCTTTGTCTTTTCTCTTCATTTTTTGTTTTCTTTTTTTTTTTCTTAGCATCCCTCTTTCCATTTTGCACCACTGAAAGTGGCTCCCGGGGCACGTGCCTCCCTTGCCGCCCCTGCTAGATACGCCATGAGCTGAAATTTTTTATATATTGAACCCAACATGGATATTTTAAGGACTAAAGGTGGACCTGTGAGCTATATAAGCCACTTTTCATGTCGGAAAAAATATCAGCTTGCGCTCTGCGCTCGCATCGATTGTCGAGTTGCATATATATATAGAGAGAGAGAGGGGGGGGGGGTGGGGGAAATCAGCTCGCGCTTCGCGCTCACATTGATTGATTGCTTACTCATCCTATTAATGACTTCAAAAAACGTGGTTAATATGTTCAGTTCTCAATAATACTCATAAAAAATTATTGTACATGACAGAAAAAGTGCTTAGAATGTCCGAGTTTGGGCGGAAAATTAGAATTTCAGTTCGCGCTTCACGCTCGCATCATAAAGTTATGCTTATAATATATCCATCCAATTTTTGGTTGAAAATGTGATTAGAATATACATTTTTATGTCCGAGGTTTTTAAAATGTACAACTCGCGCTCGCATTTTATTGATTGGTGAGATTTGTATGACATATTTATTCATGAGTCACTGCAAAATGGATACTTTTGTAGGTGAGTATGTTAAAAAATTACTTCTGTGTTTCGCGCTCGCATGCATGAATCATAGATACGCATCTTGTTCATGACTACAATAACTGCCCAGAATATTCAACTCTCAGTTCTAAATAAAAAGTATACAATAAAATGAGCTGAAATGTGATATATTTAGACCTTATGAGATATGGTAAGATAAGACTGTATTAGAACTTCGATCCTTAGTAGTACGTCAAGCCCTCCAATATATAACAGATAAATAAATGAAATGAATAATGCCAAAACTGAGAAAGCTGGTAATGCCCCTTGGGCCTTGGTATGGCGAAATAAAATGTGACTGAGAGTGTCGAACACTTCCAAGACTCATGGTCGTCTGACGTCGGTACCGGTAGTATACGTTTGTAGAATCAAGGGCTATACCGACAAACATTTTGAACATTTACGATGGAGTGTAGCTCGTAAGCAAAACTATAAATGAATAAAGAAATAAAATAAAATAATCACTTTTGAAAATGAACACCACTCCCTCCCCCCTCTCTCTCTCTCTATTGCATGATTGTGGAAGTTCGTAGAGTGCTTTTCGTTTGCGCGGGCGAGGGGCTCAAATAAAGGATTATAGGTATGTTCGTTTTGATCACACGAATCAAGCAGTAAAATGATACATTGGCACCTTGAGCACCTAACAAGATGGACACGTGTGTTATATAAATCTGATATTATTTTATTACTATCATTATCATTATTTAGAACAAATACGCTACTTGCCCCTTCCAATTCCCTCGTCTCCATTTTTTTTCAGGGGGCCGCGGGTTGGCTTAATCTGTAGCGTTCCGTTCCCGCTACCCCTTTCAATAATTTTAATTTTTTCTTCGACCATTCTGGAGATATACGATTTCATCTCTCCGATCCGCTTCGTCAGTGTGTAAATGTGCTGGCGTGAAGAGAGGGGGTCGCTGGCAACCAACCTCCAACCTCGGACAAGACAAGAAATTGAAGAAGGAGAAAAAACAAAGCACATTTTGATTTTAGAAACGAAAATGTCTGCTATGTTCTTGTGTGTCTTTTCCCCCTGTTTATATCCCATAATGATGTAATGATATTCATTTCAAGATTTCAAAAATCACGACATGTTCAGACCCCCCCCCCCCATTCCTCCATGTCCAGGGTTGCACTTTGTGAATAATTAGAGAATTCAACCACGTCACACTATCGTTTTTGTCCTTTCATTTTACGTATCTCTCCCAATTTTCTCTCTTTCATGTGTTGTATAATAGTGTACACTTTGACGTCGAAATAAGATTTGCAGACCAACGAAGGGAATGGGAAAGGTATCGATAAATGGAAGCGAGGGGGGGGGGACGCCCTCCTGAATTTAAATAAGTGGGGCAGTTCCCCCTTAAAAAGGAAGAGGGAAAGAAAAAAAAGAAAAGAAAGAATAAATATGGAAATAAAATAAGAAAAAGTTGAATATTACGATTTACTAATGATACCAAACTAGCAGTTTTGACAAAGGAAAACAATTAAAATTTAAAGCAAAATAATCATACAATCAAAAATATATTTAAAAAAATCCCCTCCGAAATGAAGGTGTTTGGATCAAACCAGTACATTATAGCATTGTACCCCCATATAAATCTTGGAGGTGATTTAGCACCACCGCTTCCCAGGGTCATGTGCATCGGTGTTTCCACAGATCCAAAACAAACTTCTCGAATTTATAGACATTTCCTGGAATTTCTAGTTTGATATTTAAAAAAAAATCGTACAAATAATGTAGCCAGCCGAAACAAAATTAAGGACTTAAAACCCGTTTATTCATGCCCTTTTTTGAAAGATCAACATAATTACGAAATCCGTTAGCGCGAACAGAAAATTTTCAGCAAACAATTTAAAAAAATATAACATGAATGTTGATAGTTGCTATGTTTAATTATTGTTTACTTGTAATCTTCGGATTTCCCGAAATTTCCTTGATTTGTTTCATTCAGAACCCTTCCTGGAAAAGGTCAAATCTCCCGAAATTCCGAAAATTTCGGGAGATTTGAAACCGTGCATCCCGGGAATAGCTTTATACATGTATAACCCTTTATAATGCAATTTTATATAAGGAATTTCACGAAAATGCTATTGAAATAAAAATATAGGGTTTGAATATAAGATCGAGGAACTTTTAAAACTCAACTCTCTGCGTTTACTAGCATTTCTTTATTTTATTCTTTAACTTTATATGCCCTGTCGCCGAACACTATGTGTCTTTCCACATTTTTTTAAAAATCCGATTGAATTGATATTTTTAGGTTGGTGCTTGACTTCATATTTTTTGGTACAAAATACCATCTTGACGTCTCAGGATTCTGGAGTTTCTTGGGCTTTTCTACCTATGCCTATATAGAGCAAGGGGAAACAGAGAGGATCAATAAGAAAGGATATAAGAAGAAGAAGAATAAATGTGAATGAAATAAGGAAAGAGGAACGATTTGAAATAAAGAAAAATAGAAATCATTATACAAAAAAATTCAATCGCGAATATATAAAAAAAAAATCAGCTTGCGTTCTACATGCGCTCTTATCATTATTTAGGAAAATATGCAATATTATAGAACCAGCGGCGTACCGTGGGTCACGGCATTGGGGGGCACCAGCAAAAATTTTGAGTCACTTAGTGAGCGCGCGAAGCGCGCGCCCAGTTACCAGGTATACTAACCTATTAGAGACATTTTAAGGACAGTGCAATTAAACGGATATGTATCTCACTTGTCAAATAATGCGAGCGCGAAGCGCGAGCTTAAAATTTTTGATATTCAGACCTAAAAAGAGACATTATAATCAATCTTTTGTAATCATGATACGTACCTGTCTCGCTAAAAAAATGCGAGCGCGAAGCGCGAGCTGAAATTTTTGTAAATATTGACCCCCAAACAGGAAGATTTTAAGGACTATATTTGAATTATACTTGCTTATATAGCGCTTAACACTTACTTTGTCAGAAGTCTCTAAGCGCTCTACAGTATATGCAGCATAATTACTTTAGGAATCCAATAAGAGTATATACATCTCACTATAAGTCATCCAATGCGATTGCCAATAAGCACTTGCTGATTTTGTTAGAATTATATCTAAACATGCACATAAAGCACTTGTAATCGTGATTAACATGCCCATCTCACTAATCATAACTTGCGAATTCACGAAGACCATACGTAGTTCACTAACCAAATGATGCATGCGCGAAGCTCGAGCTGAAAATTTAGGAAATTCAGACCTGAAGAGGGGCATTTTAAGGCTTGTTTGTAGGAATTCACGAAGACCATACGTAGTTCACTAACCAAATGATGCGAGCGCGAAGCGCGAGCTGAAAATTTTTGATATTTAGATCAGAAAAGGGAAATTTTAAGGACTGATTCTAGGAATTCTTGGAGAGCAGACATATTTCACCAATCCACTACTGCGAACGTAATCACGGAAAGGAAATGTTTTATATTAAGACCTTAAATAGGGCGCTTTAAGCAGTCATGAAAAAGAAGCATACTATTTTACATAAAACAATAATAACTCGATCGAAGTGCGAGGAAATATATTTGGCAGTTTGGTGTATATTGACTTGAAAACGGGAGGTTTTAGTATAACAGGAGTATATACATGTATCTCGGCAAACAGACAATGCAAGCACCAGGAACAATGAAGAGACAGGCCCTGAGCAAATTATGTTTCATTAAGTTATGAAATTTTTTTTTTATGTAATATAACATAACATAATTATGATATAATATAACATTATAATGAATAATAATGTCTTCTTTCCCACTACGTTTCCCTTCCTTTCTCCCTCTTTTTTTTCCCTTTTTCCCGTTTTTTTTTTTTTTTTTGGTCAGCCGATTGGGGGGGGGGGGCACGTGCCCCCCCATGCCCCCCCGTAGTTACGCCACTGTACAGAACAGTTTATCCAATGTTCAGCAAATTTCAGCTCGCTTAGCGTATAATCTTTACACTTACCATAAGACCGTATTTTAGAATGACCCGATTCAGCTCTTCATGTCAAAATATTAACAATTTTCAACTTGTGCATCGTGCTCCGCGCTCGCACCATTCTGTTGTATAATCAATGCAAATTAAATAGTAAGTTTGAATCTCGGCTTTCAGTCATTTTTTTAAAAGCAATATGCTTACAATATGAAAATCCTCGATCTTGCTAATTTTTAATTTATCGTAATAGTTGGATATGGATAATTTGGTGTGTGTGTGGGTTGAATCATAATGTTTAATTACACTCTATGATTCATGCCAAAATTTTAAACAATGTTATACGCGAGAACATAAATCAAAATGTTTAAGATATCCATACCCTGCTTGATTACCAAGAGTAGAATGACCCGTTTAAGATGTACATGTACATAAAACAGTTCGCGCTCCTATATTTCCTTTCAAATCGAAATATAAGAGTGAACATTAACTTGCGCTTCGCGCTCGCATCATTAATTTAGGCCATAGTAGGTCCATGATTATAAAAATAAAGCTACGATGTACTTAAAAAATCAGACTTTAGTTGCATGGGACATCCCTCCTAAATGATAATAAGTATTGTATCTGCTGATGTGAAACGTGGATGGAAATATTTCTTACCATCCCCGAAGGACCTAAAAATATACATTCTGGCACTGGCGGCGGAAGATTATGCTTCAACGCTGCCAATCCAGAATCTAATATTTTTATACTTTCGCCGCCGGCCGCAGAATGCAATTATTTTTATGTCCTTTTTATGCCCAAGATATACCTTTATATGTATATATATATTATACTGCACGAACTCTTTTTACTAACTCTTTTTAGGAATCACATTACATTGGTTGTTTGGCTGTGTGCAGTTATGTGTTGGAGGGGGAGATAAACAGCTTTATGTTGTGCAGGGGTGGATCCAGGACTTTCTAAAGGGAGGGGGCACCATTTCCTGAGAAAATTTTGACACGGCAAAAAAAATAAAAAGGTTTTCATCTAAAAGGTATTTCGCCAAAAATTTGTCAAGCAAAAAAAGAAGAGGAAAGGACCTCCCGTTCAAGGAGTGGGGGGGGGGGGGGGTGGGTGGTGCACACGTGGGAAAAATGTATGGCATATTTACCTCACAAGTTTTGATTACTACTCTCAAAAAGGGGGTGCAAGTCGGATTTGCCCCCCCCCCTCCCCTCCTTGACCAGCTAGCGCAGTTGTGCTCGGCCCATCAGAGCTCAGTCTTAAATATATGAAATATTATAATCATATGACTGCACATGCATTAGAAATGAAAACATTATGTCCTGCATTATGTTCATTTTTCGAGCGATATGAGAAGAGTCTTACGTAATACCAAGTAATTTGCATACCCACATCAACTATGAAACGTTCATGCATGGGATGAAGGCATTCTCCCCCCGGCCCCGGATCCTCCCCTCAGTTCACGACATACTACACAGAGCTCGAGAGACCACATGTCCTTATTCCATTCGCAAGTACATGTATGATATGTTTTGGATCGCACATATTCTTATGCTACACTTTAGATTTATCTTCAAGTAATACATCGACCCAAATTTGCCACGTAACTATCATCCCGGCGAGGAATCAGTAAGTCCGCAATTTTTCTTATCTAAAAGGGTCTGTACGTATCTTGTATTGCGCTCAGATTCTGTTTCTCTTCTTTGAAAGTGAATTTCTCTGCTTCGACACCCAAGAACCGTCAAGGCGCTACATTACACGGCACGGGCCAGCGGAACATGCGCTGCATGTAATGTTTACAATTCTCAGTGCAGCCGCCGACACCGGCCGTAGAGGCCCTCCCCCCCCCCACTATTCACTGTTGGTTGATTGACAGTTCTCGCTTGCGTAGCCGTTAATACTAGTACGATCTCAACGGCAGAGGGAGTCGTACAATTTATTTCAAATTGGCGAAGTCTCAGTGATTTGAAAAATCGTCTAGTAGACGCGATCCAATATAATCACATATTCCCACATACTAACAACTTTTCATCCGAAATAAAGATGATTTCTAGGGTTTCTTGGAACAAATACATAAACTCATAAACATATTTCATCTTAGTTTGAGAATTTTTTAAATCAGCTTCTCACAAAGTTAAACGATCCCTTTAAGAAAATTCAAAAGAAATAGTGAATGAGTGATGTCATCAGTTCCTCATTTGCATACCGACCGAGATGTGCATATAACTGTTTTTTTAAATGAAGCAAAACATTAAAATGCCATAACTTTCTTATTTTACATCCGATTTTGATGAATTTTTAAGTGTTATGCTTGTTGATTTTTTCTCTTTTTATTAAAATCAAGTTTTGTTGGGGTGGACTTGTCCTTTAAAAAACATTTTTTTTTTGTATATCCCTTCCTTTTTTTCTATGAAAAAACCTAAATAACAAAACATTAAAATACATATGAAAAAAACTGAGAAATAAGATATCAGTAAACAATAGGGGACTACTTCCCGAAAACGATAAAGTTGTTGATCGACGATCTATGATATATTATATAAAAAATATTCTAACAAGAGGGGATAACCGTTCCATTCCATGTTTTTATTTGGCAATAAGTCATGATTGACTATTTTTGCCACCCACTGTATGAGAAGTAGGGTAAAAATTTTATTTAGTATTATTTTTATTACTTCTTTTTGTCTCACCTGCATAGCAGAGTGAGACTATAGGCGCCGCTTTTCCGACGGCGGCGGCGGCGTCAACATCAAATCTTAACCTAAGGTTAAGTTTTTGAAATAACATCATAACTTAGAAAGTTTATAAACCTAGTTCATGAAAATTAGATATAAGGTTAATCGAGTATTACTGAACATCCTATTAGAGTTTCATGTCACATGACCAAGGTCAAAGGTCATTTAGGGTCAATGAACTTAGACTATGTAGGGGGAATCAACATCAAAATCTTAACCTGAGGTTGGGATTTTGAAATATCATCATAACTTAGTAAATATATAGACCTAGTTCATTAAACTTTGACATAAGGTTAATCAAGTATCATCAAACATCCTGCATGAGTTTTACGTCACATGACCAAGGTCAAAGGTCATTTAGGGTCAATGAACTTTGGCCGATTTGGGGGTATCTGATGAATTACAATTAAAACTGAAAAAGGTTTTGGATCTGATTCATGAAACTTGGACATAATAGTAATCAAGTATCACTGAACACCCTGGGTAAGTTTCAGGTCACATGGTCAAGGTCAAAGGTCATTTAGGGTCAATGAAGTTTGGCCGAATTGGGGGTATTTGCTGAATTACCATCATAAATTTGAAAGTATGTTGGTCTAGTTCATAAAACTTGGACATAAGAGTAATCAAGTATCATTGAACATCCTGTGTGCATTTTAGGTCACATGACCAAGGTCAAATGTCAATGAACTTTGGCCATAATGGGGGTATCTGTTGAATTACCATCATAACTTTGCAAGTTTATTGATCTGACTTTTGAAACTTGGACATAAGAGTAATCAAGTATCACTGAATATCCTGTGTAAGTTTCAGGTCACATGATCAAGGTCAAAGGTCATGTGAGGTCAATGAATTTTGGCCACATTGGGGGTATTTGTTGAATTACCATCCTATCTCTGTAAGTGTATTGGTCTAGTTCATAAAACGTGGAAATAAGAGTAACCAAGTATTACTTAACATCTTGTGCGAGTTATAGTAGTTTTCAAAGTCAGCACTGCTGCTATGTTGAATCGCGTGATGCAGGTGAGACAGTTAGAGGCATTCCACTTGTTCATTATTATTTCTTGTATATTCATTCCTTTTTTATGAAAAAAACACCAAAACTTTTAAATACATATAAAACAAAAAAACTGAGGAATAAGATGTCAGCACACAATATGGGGATTACGTCCCGTAAACGATAAGGTTGTTGATCGACGATCTATGAGATATTATATAAAAGAAAATCATTCTAACAAAAGGGGATAACGTTTTAACAGGTTCTTTGGTACTTTAAATTTTCAGTGTACCAAGCACCATTTGTAATATATTCAGCATTTTTTTTATTACTTATAATTCCAATAATCTCAGTGCCCTAAGATATATTTTCTGGGGTTATATTGACCCGTCAAGTAAAGAGAGAGAGTGAGAGGATTTATGTGATCAAGAAGTGATAAGATAGGAAAACAAGTGGAATGCCTCTGGCCGTCTCACCTGCATCACGCAGTTCAATATAGCAGCAGTGCTGACTTTGAAACTACTTTAACTCGCACAAGATGTTCAGTGATACATGGTTACTCTTACATCCACTTTTTATGAACTAGACAAATAAACTTACAGAGATATGATGGTTATTCAACAAAAAAACGCAACATTGCCAAAGTTCATTGGCCTTACATGACATTTGACCTTGATCATGTGACTTGAATCTCGCACAGGATGTTCAGTGATACTTGATTACTCTTATGTCCAAGATTCATGAATCAGATCCATAAACTTTCAAAGTTATGATGGTAATTCAACAGTTACACCCAATTCGGCCAAAGTTCATTGACCTTTGACCTTGGTCATGTGACCTGAAATGCGCACAGGATGTTCACTGAATCTTGATTACTCTAATGTCCAAGTTTAACGAACAAGACCAATAAATTTTCAAAGTTATGATGGTAATTCAACAGATACCCCTAAATCGGCCAAAGTTCGTTGACCCTAAATGACCTTTGACCTTAATCATGAGACCTGAAACTTGCACAAAATGTTAATTGATGCTTGATTACTATTATGTCCATGTTTCATGAATCAAATCAATAAACTTTCAAAGTTATGATGGGAATTCAACAGATACCCCCAATTCGGCCAAAGTTCATTGACGCTAAATGACCTTTGACCTTAGTCATGTGACTTAAAACTCACGCAGGATGTTCAGTGATAATTGATTAATCTTATGTCCAAGTTTCAAGAACTAGGTCCATATATTTTCTAAGTTATGATGACATTTCAAAAACTTAACCTCAGGTTAAGATTTCGATGTTGATTCCTCCAACATGGTCTAAGTTCATTGACCCTAAATGACCTTTGACCTTGGTCATGTGACATGAAACTCTAAAAGAATGTTCAGTAATACTTGATTAACCTTATGGCCAAGTGTCATGAGCTAGGTCCACATACTTTCTAAGTTATGATGTCATTTCAAAAACTAAACCTCAGGTTAAGATTTGATGTTGACGCCGCCGCCGCCGCCGTCGTCGTCGGAAAAGCGGCGCCTATAGTCTCACTCTGCTTCGCAGGTGAGACAAAAAAATGATTTGAAATGACTGAAAGAGAGACAGGCAAAGAAAGAAGAGCCCCCTCCCACACCCGTAACAGACTTAGGCTGTCCCGTCGGTGGATTCAGATCCATCAACATCTTAAGGTTTAATCTTTCTAGGGGGCAAACGTTTGTGTGTGTATGTTTGAGTTTTGTCAGACGTGTCTCAATCAGATATAATTATTTACGTCTGGGACCGACCTTTAACGTCACCATCCGAAAGACGTGACCAGGGCTCGAACCTCGAACCTCTGCATCAATTCGTAACTTCCCCACATAGCTTGGATTACAGGCGCACGCCACAACGCCCAGTCTTTAAATATGGTGTAGTCTTTGCTCTAGACCCATGCAGTTATTTCAAAAAAGGAAATTATTAGAAACGATAAAAACAGACAAACAATATTAACAAAGACGCCACAATATCATTGATGTAGAATAACGTTGTTGTTGTTGTTATTTTGGGTTTTTAAGGCGCGTACCATTCAGATCTGAATATTTACGCCTTTTATTAATTTGACGTTTTTGTGGTATGCCTTATCACAGGGTTTCATAGTTTTGGAGATGCTGGTGTCTAAGTTTTTAGATTAATCTTTTGCTTAATTTGTATTTTAAGAGAACTGGATGTGTGGTAAAGACAACTCTCTAAACCCAAGCATTTTAACTGGGTTTAATTTTAAAGATTGGTCTAAGCTTTGATTTTTTCAGTATTTGTTTATCTTATAAATAGCTGGGTCTAGACGAAGGTCTAAGCATAATAATAATGTTATTCAACAGGAATAAGAATATGACAAAGTCTTATGTTTTTAAGATTGTTTGAATTGATTTCTAAATGACTGGGTCTGGAATAGAGACAACGCTCTAAACATGTGCTTTTGTACTTGGAATGGTCTTAATTTGGAGGATAATTGGTTCTTAGATTCGTTGTTGGGGGTTGGGTTTTATTGTGTTTTTATTCTTGAAATAATTGTGTCTGGAGGAAAGTCTACAATAGATCTCCATGTTATTCCATAGAAGTAAGATTATTGGGTATTTGTTTTAGACAATTTTATTTTTAAATAATAACCAAGTCTGGAAAATGGACGTTTTCTTTGCCCATGCATAATTACATTTTTTTGTAGGGGTCTTGGTATTATTATATAAAAAAATCTTGGTGTGGGGTACAGACATATTTTTACTGGGTGTAACTTTTAAAAACTGGTTTTCGATTTGATTTTCTTTTTTAATTAATTTCTTAGATAACCTGGTCTGGAGGAAAGAGTACGTTTTTACAACTCATGTTATTCCAAGAGAATATAGTAGGGTCTTAAGTTAGATTTTTTTTCGTAATTTTGTAATGATTAGGTCTGGAATAAAGACAACATTCTAAACCTCTTTTTAAAAACATGTTCTTAGGTTCAAGGATTGCTTGGTATTATATTTGGATTTATTTATATTTTTACTATTAGCCTTATTTTGAAAAACGAATGACTGGGTCTGGCTGAAAGACTACGCTATATGTCCATGTTATCCAGTATTAATAAGATTATGGGGTCTTTATACGGTTTTTGTTGTTGTTGTTGTTGTTGTATTGTTATTTACAATTTTTGAATAACAGGGTTTGGAGAAAAGGCTACGCTCGATTTTCTTTTTTTTCCACTGGAATATCATTATGGTATCTTAGTTTGGACTTATAATAATTTTTGAAATAACTGGGTCTGGAAAAAAGACTTTGGACTTACATTATAATTTTTGAAACTACTGCGTCTGGAAAAAAGACTTTGGAATTTTGTGCTATATGAAGGCATTACTATAGGGTTTTAGTTTTTAGTTTTAAATAACCGGGTCTGGAAAAAAGACTATGCTTGATTCTCAATTTACTCATAGCTCGTATATTCACAATACGTTCAGTATAATTTAAAACAACAACAAAGACTTTGATTCCACTAGTTTTAATTAACTGGGTCTGGAGAGAAGACTAGGCTCGATTCTCATTTTTTTTCCACCGGAACATCATTATCGTATCTTAGTTTGGACTTATATCATAATATTTGAAATAATCAGGTCTGGAAAAAAAGACTTTGGACTTATATTATAATTTTTTTGAAACAACCGGGTCTGAAGAATACACTTTTGACTATATTATTATTCTTTTAAACAATTGTGTCTGGAATAAAGACTTCGGATTTATATTATAATTTTTGAAACAACCGGGTCTGAAGAAAAGACTATGGACTTATATTATCATTTTTGAAACAATCGGGTCTGGAATAAAGACTTAAGGCTCATATGATTATTTTTTAAACAACCGGGTCTGGAATAAAGATTTTGGGCTCATATTATTATTTTTGAAACAACCGGGTCTGGAATAAAGACTTTGGATTTATATTATAATTTTTGAAACAACCGGGTCTTGAATAAAGACTTTGGGCTCATATTATTATTTTTGAAACAACCGGGTCTGGAATAAAGACTTTGGATTTATATTATAATTTAAAAAAAAACCGGGTTTGGAATAAAAACTTTTGACTTATATTATAATTTGTTAATTAACCGGGTCAGGAAAAGAGACTTTGCACTTTTGTGCTATATGAACGCATTACTATACGATTTTAGTTCAGAACGGATTTGCCAGAAATCCCTTCAAATTTATTACATTTGTGGGTAAAGTCATTATTACATTTGTGGGCCATCAAAAATTATTACATTTGTGGGTAAAGTGCATTATTACATTTGTGGGTTATATCATAGTATGAACAGGCATACTGGTATAATATTTTGAGAGGGCCAGACATTGCATATCAGGCAGAATTTATCTTTAAAGAAAGATTTGCGAGCGAGCAAAAAAATTGACATTTTTGATACAAAAATCCAATTTTGTGATATATTTTGACATGATATCCAGATAATATATTTCACTGTTCTGTCTTTCCATTCCTTTTTTTGTTATCTGTACGCCACTGTGAACAGCATTATTTGCGGCAGTAGCGTGCAGAGTAAAAAAAAAACGAGGGGTGCAGTATGGCGCATGTGCTAAAAAGCTGCTTAATGTAAGTCCCGAGCGAGCGAAGCGAGCGAGAAAAAAATCACCCCTTAATGAGAATCTAACTACGACATATTTTTTGACATTATATTCAGTAAATACAATCATATCCTACACTTTTCCTTTGCTTTTCTTTCCTCCTTTTTTTTCTTGGTAGAACTTTTAGGACCATGGCCCAACCCTTCCATACTCCTATACGCAGTGCTATGCGGTTGGGGTCTGGGGCGGAGACCCTGAAGCCTCTTGATATCAAAGCCATTTAAACCTCGCAGATTGCCGCTATTTAATGAAATCGCGGGTATATACAGAATATAGCTTTTACACAACACATCTATTCAACCCAGTTGAACCAAATATTTTTAGGGGGCAAAACATAGCAATGTGATGGAAAATTTGTAAAAAATAAACAATAAAAAAAGTCGCCAGCGAGCAAAGCGAGCTGGAAAAAAAATTGCCTATTGAAATAAAATTCTGATTATCTGATAGATTTCTCCAAACTATTCAGCAAATAACACATTTCATTGTTACCATTCATGTCATTACACGTTGTCTCCTGTAATTTCTTTTATTTCCTTTTCGGTGTGGAACCAAGACCCCCCACGCCTGTACGCCAGTGATTGAGCGTAAAGCTTAATGTAGGAAGGGTCCCTACAGGGAGCGTAATAGAGCCATTTGAAGGTCATAGATGAAGACCCCCTATACTGCTTGGGGTCTGGGGCAACGTCCCGGTAGCTTATCTGCATAAAATTTGGCAAGGTAATAGCACAATATGTTGTATGCAGTTCATATTTCTTCCCGCTCTTTATTTTCTATCCTCGTCAGCCCGGTCGTTTTTATTTGTTGTCCTTTTTCTTTGTTTTCCAATTTAGCTTTTGACTAATTTCATTCTACCTTCATTTCCCGCTATTGTTTGCCATTTTGTCATCTTTTAATTTATTTCCCATCGTGATATTGCACTACATAGGTCTATTTGGGAATGATTTGTTCTTTCTCAAATGTTCCTCTTTCGTCCTTCTTCCCGCTTTCCTTCCTTTTCCATTTTATTTTTTTTCTTTGTCTTCTTTCTTTGTTTTCCTTCCACTTTTCCCTTTCTCTTTCCTTTTCATCCTTTCCTTCCGCTTTCCCTTTATTTCTCCCCCTTCCCTTTCCCTTTTTTTATTTTCCCGGTGAAATCGGCCAGGAGGGGGGGGGCAGCTTACCCCCCCCGCCTGTTACGCCAATGATTCTATTGAAATGATTTGTTCCCATTCACATTGTGCATAATACGGTAAGGGCCTTTAAAGGCCATTTTGACTTTCCAATAACTGGCAGAATAAATGATATTAGAAATTATGCTTTCAGACAATATTTTACTTATAGATCACTATTACGTGCATTTATGGTGCTCACTCCTGTGTATATTGGTTTCCCACTTTGCATTGTACATAATACTCTTAATGTCTATGGCAGCCATTTTGAAAGTAAAAATTACAGTATTTAACACAAACTTGAAACCTGAATGATATATTTCGTTAGAAAACATGTTTTAGACAGTATTCCAGTCACATATATATGTATTTTAGTGCTCATTCTTGTGATTTATTTGCTCCTCTTTCTCATTGTGCATAATACTTTTAGCAATGACAGTCATTTTGAATATCAAAATTACAATATTCATCACATGCATGGCATGTTAATTAATTCATTCATTTATTCAATTTTCCAACAAAATTTAGAAGCAATAATTACAATGAGTAATATTTTTCGTTAACAATTATGTTTCTAGTCAGCATTGCACTCGTTTAATGTTAATAATACGCATTTTAATGATCACTCTTGTGAATTTCTTTGGCCCCCATTGCCATTGTACGCAATACTGTTTGTGCCAGTGGCGGCTATTTTAGATATCACAATACAGCAATGTTCCCATATATGACATAATAAATGATATCTCGTTAGTAATGATGACTTGCATGTATTACTTTGTTCATACATGATTTTTTGGAGTATAGTGCTCATTTTTGTGATTTTTAGTTTTCCCTATTCATATTGTACATAATTGAGTATACAAGGGCATATGGCAGCCATTTCTTATATCAAGAAAATAAATATTTTGTCAAAAATTATTTTCTCAGAGAGTATTTTACTCCTGCCACACAATTTCATGCATTTCATAGCAGATGTGCGGTCAAGTTTATAATTTTCATGGGTAATTTGCATGTTTTGGCGGTCATATTGGATTTTGCCAATTTGCGGAAAATGCTCAAGGTTACACGAGTGGCATCATTCATATTCGTAATCAGCACCCTCGAATTGACAAGAAAACATAAAAAAGTATTGTATATATAAAAACAAGGTTATTCCTCTTCTATCCTGGACTAACAATGAATTCTTGCAATAAATTAACGCTCGTTGACAGTGATTGAATTCGTGCAATATATTTGCGTTCGAAATAGCAGTGAATTCTTGGAATACATTGACACTCGGTGTAAGAGAGGGAATTTGTGCAATACATTTGCGTTCGAAACCACAATGGATTCTTGCAATACATTAACGCTCGGTGACATATGATTTAATTCTCGCAATACATTGACGCTCAGTACCAGATAGAATTTGTGCAATAAATTTGCGTTCAAAACCACAATGAATTCTTTCAATACATTAACGCTCGGTGACATATTATGAATGAATTCTTGCAATACATTAACGCTCGTTGACAGTAAGGGAATTCGTGTAATACATTTGCGTTCGAAATAGCAATGAATTCTTGCAATACATTGACGCTCGGTACCAGAGAGAGGGAATTCATGCATTTCATTTGCGTTAGAAACCAAAATGATTCATTGCGATACATTGACGCTCAAAATCAGAAATGAATTCTTGATATCAAGAATTGAATTCTTGATATTAAGAAATGAATTCTTTATTATCAAGAAATGAATACGTGATATCAAGAAATTAATTCTTGATTTTAAGAAATGAATTCTTTATATCAAGAAATCTAATTCTCGATATCAGAAAATGTGAATAAATGTTAAAACGGCTAGCCATACATGCACCCACACGCACATAACAAATAAATAACAGAGTGAAGGACATCCCACACACCCATGTCCATAATTACATACTTGTATTTCAGGATAAAGATAGGACAGTCGATTCTTTCTCCAGTAGTCTGAGAACGTGGGTTGATTCCTCGTTTTCCAGCTATTTGGAAGAGTTTGATTAAACAAAATAAAATGGTTAGTACCTGTTATAACAGTTGTTTTGTACCAAAGACTTCACAAACTATCAAACAAAATAACAATAATTTATAGTCAGGTTCACTTTTTCATATTGTTCATATTTTGAAGAAATTAGAAACGATATACCTTTGGAAAGGTTGTTGTATAATGAATGATAAGAATAACAATGTTTCCATTTGCACCGAGACCTATATGGCCACACTCTTGAATATTACCAAATGGTCGCCAAGTACATGGTTTTCGACAAAATATTTCAGTTTCAGTTTGGTTTATTTTAATTTCAACTCAAGTCAAGTTAACAGTAAAAGAAATCGTTACCAAGATATAAATGAATATACAAATATATACAGTCTGACAATATGACATAGATAAATGAATATTTACACTAAACACTAACAATGTGATAATTATATTAATAATATTTACAATGAACTAGATAATCAAGAATATGTTTTATAGCTTGATTTTAAAAGCAGTTCAGACTAACGGAATCAATGATGTGGTAACTGAGTTTATTCCAGTATTTAGGAAATAGTTTTTTGGTGCAAATTGAGTGCGGGTCCGGGAAGGTGAAAACGGTGGGAATGTCTTATTGGGTAATTGTGAATGGCGTTATCTTTTTTAAACATTAATTAATATGTTTGACAGTTCGTTTAAATTCAATTTGTACATGAATTGCCCTGTTTGAAAAAGAAATAGATCTGTAAGTTTTAAAATATTTGACTTGTAAAATAAATTGTTAGTATGAGAACGAGGAGGAGTATTATGTATAGTTCTTATAATGTTCTTTTGTAATATGAACATTTTGTCTGTAAGATATGTGTTGGCGTTACCCCATGCCATTGTTCCATAATTAAGATACGGAAGTATTAGGAGGAAATATATTGTTAAAAGTGTTGATTTTAGAAAAAAGGGTCTATTAAAGCTTAGTCATTCTCCAATATTTCTGGATATAGTTTTCGATATATTTTGAATTTGAATGTTCCATATCAATTCATCGTCAATCATGAGCCCTAAGCATGCTAAGAATTTGGTTGAAGAGACCCTATTTAGAGGAATGTCGTCCAAAAGCATGTCTCCAGGTAGATTTTGCAAAGTATTACTAAATAACATAAAGTTTGTCTTCAGGATGTTAAGGGATAATTTATTAGCTTTAACCCATTCAACTACATGTCTCAGTTCAAGATTTATAGTAGATAAGGATATATTTTGGTTCGCATGAGAATAAAATAAGCAAATAAAATGAAAGATAAAATATCTGAAGATTTATAAAAGTCACTTATATTTACATATTTAATAACAAGGGACCCTATACACTACCCTGCGGAACACCACAATTTATTGTCGCAATGGAGAACTATGATTATCTATTTTGTACAGATTGTTTTCTATTTGAGAAATAATTCCTGAACTATTCCAAGGCTTTCCCTCTAGCACCATAGTGTGACAACTTTACTAAAATAGGATACCATGGTTGATTGTATCGAAAGCATTGGAAAAGTCCAGGAATATAGCAATTGTAAGTAAATGTTGATCAACGGCATGTGATAATATATCGATGCATTTCAATATCGCTTGAGTTCTATTGTGATTTGCTCGGAAGCCAAACCATGGTTCGCAAAAATACTATGTTTGTTTAAGAAGTCTGTCACTCTGATAAATACGATCCTTTCCAAAACTTTGGATAATGATGGTAATAGTGATATTGGTTTGTATTTTTTGTTCCAGATGTGTCTCTTTTGTTTAATATTGCGATTACTTCGCAATTTTGATGTCATTAGGTACAATGCCTCTAGCTAGTGATAAGTTAAAAATGTGGGCCAGCGGAGTCGCTATTGTTACGATTATGAATTTGAGGAGACGGTTATCAATCTCGTCGTGTCCTGATTTTTTTTTATTTCCTTCTAACCTATTCACTATACCGATAATTTCCTCACGGTCGCTAGGGGAAAAAACAAAGAAGATGAGTTATTATCCCCTAGATAATTTTCAAATTTACTACTAGTTGTCGCAATATTTTCTGAAACATTTTCTCCAATTTGAGAGAAGGAGTTAAAAGTCTCAGCTATTGCTTGTTGCTCTTAAATAAAACCGTTAGTCTCTGACTTAATTTTGATATTTTTTTTTGCCTTTTACTGTTTCTGTTTAATGTTCTGTTAATTTCTCCATGTGTTTCTCATATTATGTTTATTAAGCTCAAATTTCATTTCGCTTGTCGTAGTAAATTGGTAAAAATATTCTTATATCGAGTGTATCTTTTACGATGCTTATTATTTGGATTAGTTTTGTATTCATTAAACAGAATATTATTTCGATTTATCGATCTTAAGATAGATTTAGTTACCCATAAGGCGGTGCTGCACCATCCCGAGTTTGCTTGAGATTTTAGCCCGATCGGCCCTCTTCGCGATTTATCTCAAGATTCAAGAAACCCCGTCTCGATCACCGAAAGAAGAGCGATTCCTGCTCGAGTGAGGCAACAAGCACGATATTCCGAGCATGCGCACTTTCGATCTTGGAGTTTCAACGGCCCGCGCTTTTGAATAACTTCCGCGATATGCAATCAAATACATGTACTCTTTTCACTAGCACTTTCGCTGAATTCGACCGTTGTTCACTGATCTTTCCCCTAACTGGATATGCGGGGAGGGTCCTTTGTTTGAAGCCTGCGAGTTCTCTTGTCCGCCATACCAATTCCCCCAAAAGGAACGCGATCGCTCCATTAGCATGTGCATTGTGAGCGATACGCTAGCTGTCTGCACACTGAAGCACTCATTGCTTTTTATACAAAACTTCGTATATTTAAGGTGCCAGAATTCGCAATTTTCTTGAAACCATGGTACTTTCCCAGTATACAATTGGGAAACATAATTTTGAAGGGGTTGGTGTTTTTCTCACCTACGGAAGAATGGATGAAATCCTTGACTTGTCTAGGCGTATTTTGGAGGTTTGCCAAATAACCATCTTAGGATCGATATGGCGAGGACTTTCTAGGTTATTAAGGCTTATAACACTGGGCTTGAACCCCCCCCCCCTTTAATTTAAGTCTACCCCACCCCCCAAAAAAATCAAACAAGTGTAACACCCGCCGAAAATTCATCGTTTTCAAACGTTGAAAATATAACTTTCATATTCTATTTCTGATTTTGATTAAATTTTGAGCATCATTGTGTGTTTTTCTCTCTTTTCAAATAATCATTTTCATGAGGTGGACTCGCCCTTTAAAGAACAAGTCCACCCAACAAAAACTTGATTTGAATAAAAAGGAAAAAAAATCAACAAGCATAACCCTGAAAATTTCATCAAAATCGGATGTAATATGAAAGTTATGGCAGTTTAAAGTTTCGCTTCATTTCACAAAACAGTTATATGCACATCTCGGTTGGTATTCCATTATTTTAACATTTTGTGCTTCCGGCAAGGAGGTCCTAAACGTCAAATTCGTAAAAATTGAAATATTGTATAATTCAAACTATAAAACACTTAAGAAATAGTGAGTAAAATCATTGACTCTCTCATTTGGATGTAACTGACTCGTTCATATTACTATTTCTTTAATTAGCGAAACTTTGAAATGTCATAACTTTTTATTTTATATCAGATTTTAATGAAATTTCCAGCATTGTGCTTGTCTGATTTTTCTCTATTGATTCAAATCAACATTTTTCTGAGGTGGACTTGACCTTCTCTTTCTCTCTTTCCTTCTGTCACATCGATCGGCCCTCTTCAATTTTCCTCTACCCAGTTTGTTCATATACACTGTAGGCAGCGGAAGCGGGGGGGGGGGGGGTCCTGTACCCCTAAATTTTAGGTGGGGGACAAACCCCCAAAATTTATGTTGACAACTTTTTTTTTGTTCCTTTTGCTTGTCATTTTTTTTCCTGCATCCCCCTAAATTCAGGTGGACCGTTGTGGTCCGCCCTGAAATTCTGGTTGATAACCCTTTTTGATGCTTGTCAGATTATTTTTTGTTTTGCATCCCTTCGGCTAAATTTTGGGTTGATAACCTTTTTTTGCTTGTCAGATTATTTTTATTGCGTCACCCCCTAAATTTTTGGTTGATAACCCCCCCCCCCTTTTTTTTTGCTCCACCGAGACCGTTCTTTGAGACATTCGGCATCTCAAAATAAGTTCTGCGAAATTTCTGAAGTCTGTAAATCCGTCTCTGTAGCTTAATGTCTTTTTACGTACTTAAAAAAGAGTTCTTGGAAAAAATAATTCGATCTATTGTTGACAGAGAAATATCACAAATTCACATGCCACAAGTTACATAAGCCCCCTAAAGTCCTAGTCCTATACCGTACATGTACCTATAGCTTGTAAATTTTATTGTCCTTTCACAAATAAAAGATAAATAATTTTCAGAATACCTTGTAGATTTTCAGTCTGAACTTAAGTTTCACAATACATGCTATACACGGTCAGTATTTTCGTGTCTCAGTCGTGATATTCTTCTGTCCAAACATGATTGATAAACTCATAAAACTTGGTGACATTTGTGAATATTAATAAACTGAATATTCATTTGAATCATGGTTTGAATTCATCACGCTTCCAGAGAAATCACAACAATCGATAACCCCCCCCCCCCCGGAGTTTTAAAGTTTTGGAAACTTGCTCTGGTAATTTAGAATTACCACACATGTATTTGAGCACATGGGACTACATAAAGTCTACAACTATGCAGTTCACCAGCTTGTCTTATCTGTGAAAAGTAATCCCATTTTCTCTGTTTCCACGGTCGTCACAATAAGTGCAGTTATACGTGGCACAGGACGAAATCTTAAACTTTGTATCAGGTATAAATTCACATTGAAAAGTGCTGTTATAAAAATTGATTTGGTAAGTATAATTAAGAATTGACACCATTGCCGTGTACTAGTCTCTACTCCGATTTTGGCTTTTTTGGGGGAACTCGGCGTGCGGAGGTACCAACTTCCGGTGCTTCAACACGGAATAGGCCAATCAGCGTTATTGTTCCCATCCAGGTAGGGGAGAGATCAGTGCCGTTGTTATGCAACAATCCTCTCAGCTCAGCCGCGCTATAATTATAAGCGAGTGAAGTATTTTTCGTTTAATATGATGGCGGAGAAGGAGGCAACAACAGAGAGGGAGAGGGAGAAAAGGAGGAAAGAAAGGCTATTTGCTCACATTTTGCGAAGGAATAAGACAACACTGCTGTCAGTGTTGTTATAATAAGCTACTCGCCTCCCCCATCGGTCTGGTCTCTCCGAAAATCCATTCACTGGGGGGACACCATCGTGATTGTGGAATTGATGAACGTTTTTCGTGATATAAAGTTGACTTTCGCATGCGTTCGGTACGATCGCGATGTCTTTATGTTTTGACTAAGGCGGAAATGGAAGGAGAATTGCATTATGGACTGACGTCATGAATAAATTACCTCGAGTCCAATCTCGAGTGCGTCCGCACCTACGAATTAGCAGGATAATTCGTAAAATAGCGCGCTATTTTGCAAATAAACCCGAGTTGACTTGGGATTGCAATCTCGAGATTAATCCTACGAATTAGTGCGATAATTGCATCTGCATTACAAACAATCCCGAGATTTTTCAGATCGGGATAATTTGCCGGATCAGAAATAGCGCGCTAATTTGAAAACTCGGGATGTGCATACGGCCCTAAAGAGATCTAGGGTATTTTCTTTTTACAGTTACTCACTCGTTCTCTAATTAAGGGCCGTCTGCACCATCCCGAGTTTTCAGTAGCGCGCTATTTCTGATCCGGCAAATTATCCCGATCTGAAAAATCTCGAGATTGTTTGTAATGCAGATGCAATTATCGCACTAGTTCGTAGGATTAATCTCGAGATTGCAATCCAAAGTAAACTCGGGTTTATTTGCAAAATAGCGCGCTATTTTACAAGTTATCCCGCTAATTCTAGGTGCGGACGCACTCGAGATTGGACTCGAGGTAATTTATTCATGACGTCAGTCCATAATGCAATTCTCCTTCCATTTCCGCCTTGGTTAAAACATAAACACATCGCGATTGTACCGAACGCATGCGAAAGTCAACTTTATATCGCGAATAGCGTTCAATTCCCCAATCAGCAATTATGGTGTCCCCTCAGCCCCCCCCCCCCAGTGAACGGGTTTTGGGAGAGACCAGACCGATGGGGGAGGCGCTAATTATTGACGATTGTCATAGTCAATAACAACACTGATAGCAGTGTCGTCTTATTCCTTCGCAAAATGTGAGCAAATAGCATTTCTTTCCTCCTCTCTCCCTCTCTCTCTATCGTTGCCTCCTTCTCCGCCATCATATTAAACGAAGAATACTTCACTCGCTTATAATTATAGCGGGCTGAGCTGAGAGGATTGTTGCATAACAACGGTCGAATTCGGCGAAAGTGCTAGTAAAAATAGTACATGTACTTCATCGCGGGAAGTTATTCAAAAGCGCGGGCAGTTGAAACTCCATGATCGAAAGTGCGCATGCTCGGAATATCGGGCTTGTTGCCTCGCTCGAGCAGGAATCGCTCTTCTTTCGATGGTGGAGACGGGGTTTCTTGAATCTCGAGATTAATCGCGAAGAGGGCCGATCGGGCTAAAATCTCGAGATTGAGCAAACTCGGGATGGTGCAGCACCGCCTTAAATTGTATACAAATATAAAATTTATCCTTTAAAATACCAATGAAATTATCCTAAATCTCATCCAAATCTTCAGATATATAAATTTGTTGCCAGTCAAGTGTACCTAACTTTTCATTGAGGCATTCTATATTTTTGGCATTGAGACTTCGAATTTTTATTTCAGAATTACGACTATCATCTCGTGTGTTTAAAATAGTACTTCTACAAAATAGGGTAATAGTCAGAAATATCAGAAATAACGATTCCTTATTCTAAAGGCATATCTTGCATATTAGTAAAATATCATCAATTAATGAGACAGATCGGTCTGTTACTCTCCTATGTTTAGTTATGGTAGGTAAAAAGGAAGCCGAAATAATTATTTCAAGAAAAAAAGTAAGGGAATCCTTGAGCATTAAAGTCGTCCATTAAGAAACAGTGTTTACTTTGAATTATTGGACTTTGTAAAATATTTTGGACATCTTTTAAGAAATCATGGGGACATTGTGGAGGGCGGTAAATCACCCCTATCATAATATTTCTTCTTCTTCTTCCTGTAAAGTACAGACTGCCGTTGGCATATTGTCGTACTTGTGCTTGTCAAGTGCCCAGATGAATAGTGCAAGTAAAAATCTCTACAAAACTATGCGCGGCTAAAAACAGAAGAGGCCTTAACGAAGCCTCCTTTGCTGCACCTCCTGCTTGAAAGACGCGAGGGAGGCGCTGTGAACTATCTTTGCTGGGAGTGAGTTCCATATTCTGATAGCATCAGGAAAGAATGACTTTTGATATACTTGTGTTCTGGCATATGGAATTTGGAACTTATCAGGATTTCCACGTGTACATGGTCCAGTTGATGGAATAAAGTGGTCATCCGGGATGTCAATAAGCTTGTTGATGATGCAGTAGACCATGCTAGCTGGCTGTTGTGCCCTTCTTTCCTGAAGAGTAGCCCACTAGAGTTAGCATATCTGATACACTGCTGGTACGTCGAAAGTCTCCTAAAGCAAAGCGGGCATAACGGCGTTGTACCATTTCCAGTTTTGAGATGTTCCTCTGGGTAAATGGGTCCCACACCACAGCAGCATATTCCAGTACTGGAAGGACAAGTGCTTTGTAGCACAACACTTTCGTCTTGAGAGGACAGTCTCTGATATTTCTCTGCAGGAAGCTGCTGACTGAGTTGGCAGACTTAGTTGTTTTGTCTACATGGTGATTCCACTTAAGGTTTTCCTGAAAGTTTACTACACCAAGGTATTTTGCTTTATCAGTCTCTACCAGGGGTATTCCATGAATGCAATATGGTGTCGAACTCTTGATAACTACCCTCTTATTCGTAGCATGCATAACTTGGCATTTTTGCGGGTAAAATTGCATGAGCCAGTCATCTTCCCATACTTGAAGAGCATCCAGGTCCCTCTGAAGCTGTTTAGTGTCCTCCTCTGTCTTGACCTTTCTGTACAAGATGCAGTCGTCAGCAAAGAGGCGCACCGTAGACTGTGATGATACATATTCGGGGAGGTCATTAATGAAGAGGAGGAAGAGCAGAGGTCCGACCACGCTACCTTGCGGTACTCCTGAGAGAACGGGGGCTTCATGAGAAGTAACTCCTTCAATAAGAACCCTCCGGGAGCGGTTGCTGAGTAGATGTTCAATCCATGAGTGAATATTGCCTCTGACTCCATAATAGTTGACTTTGTACATCAATCTACCATGGGGAACCTTGTCAAAGGCTTTTGACAAGTCCAGTAGAATCACATCAAGCTGATCGCCATCATCAATACCCTGGGAAAGGTCCTGAACAGCATGTAAGAGCTGAGATGTACAGGAGCGCTTCTTGTGAAAGCCATGCTGCGCGTCACATAAAATGTTATGGCTATCCAGGTGGTCAAGAATGCTACTGCAGACAATGTGTTCCAGGGTCTTGCACACATTAGAGGTCAGCGAGATTTGCCTGTAGTTTTCTGCTCTGTTTCTCCCTCCCTTCTTGAAGACAGGAACTACATTAGCTCTTTTCCAGTCATCCGGAATAATGCCTTGGTCAACAGATGCTTGAAAGAGAATAGTGAGGATAGGCGTGAGTTCTGTCGCAAGTTCCTTCAAAAGTCTCGCTTGCAAGCCGTCTGGACCTGTTGCTTTGTGTATCTGCAGTGTTGATAGCAGCTTGTACACTCCATCAGGACTAATGTTGATTTGTTCCATGTCTGGATACGGGCTTTGCCCTTGTCTTTGATGGTGGTTATGTTTTCATCCTTGTTGAAGACAGAAGTAAACTGATCATTCAAGATGTGAGCCTTCCTCGTGCTGTCTGTAATAGTCCTTCCACTTTGAGCTTTCAGAGGTGCTACTCCAGTGTTATCATTCCTCTTGCTGTTAATAAAGCTCCAAAAGCGCTTGGGATTTGAGGAAAAGTTTGGATTTATCATGTGATTAATGTAATCACTGTATGCTTGTTTACATGCCACCTGTAAAGACTTTTTACGTTTTTGATATTTATGGAAATCTCTCTGCTGCCCGGTACACCGTGCCAGTTTGAAGGCACGTTTCTTCCTTCTGGAAAGCCGCTTGACAGAAGAATTGATCCATGGCTGATTAAACCGACTTGAGGTCATCTTAGATGGTACATGCTTTTGTAGCAAGTCCTGCAAGAAGGTCTTGATTTCCTCCCACATGTTGATGACTAAACTCTTTTCGTCGTGCATCTTTATGAAGCGCTGTTGGTATAAGCCACATTCTCTCTTCATTTCACTCAGGTTAGCATTCTTCCATATATGCATTAACCTCTTCACTGGTTTTCGCCTCTTAGATGTTACATCTGTGTCAACACCGACAATATCATGGTCTCCAAGCCCTGGTAGTGGAGAGCACTTGTTGACCAGAGATGGTCGGTTCGTCAGAAACAAGTCCAAAGTGCTCTGTAAACGTGTGGGAAAAGTCACCATCTGTTGAAGAGCGCAGTCATGAGTCATGTTTAACAATCTGTTGTTCATGCTGGCTGGGTAGTTATGACCGCTGACCCTGAGGTTCGTCCAATCAATATCTGGAAGAATCAGATCACCACCAATCCACAAAGCTACTTTCTTGTTTTTGAATGCAACATTCTCAACAATAGAACAGAGATCATTGAGATAGCTAATGTCACTGTTTGGGGGACGATACAAAGCTCCAATTATCAGCTTGACGTTAGCCCCGAATGAGAGCTTCACGTAGACTTGTTCACCAGTCCCTGTAGTATCTATGACATCGTATATGAGATCATTCCTTATTGCCAGCAGAACTCCGCCATAGCTATCCGCCCTATCTTTGCGAATCACTTCAGAATTGGAAGGAAAGATCTCTGAACTCTTGATGGTAGGGTTGAGCCAGGTTTCTATACCAATAATAACAGAAGGTTCTGTTGTCTCAATGAGTACAGCCAATTCTTCCTTCTTATTTCTGATGCTTTGAAAGTTAATATTGGGAACTTTCATAGTTCTAGGTTTGATGTGCTGCCTTTTATTTCTGCCTTGTTTTGAAGATGACCTCCCGTTAGGTGGCAACGATGAAGACCTTCTTGGTCTAACTGGAGTAGATGCCCGTTGCGGTGATCCCAGGCCGTCTTCTGAAAATGACAAGTTGCGTGTATGGTTTGTTTCTGTAGTACTACTTGTAGTAACATCATTTGATGATCCTAGGACATCAAATGAATTGCTGACCTCTATACTTGTCGAATTAAAGAGACTGGACGAGAACTGGGGCATCCCACATCTGATGCAATGCCAGGACACACTGTTCAATGCTTCATAGACTTGCGTCGACATCCCCATGCAGTCAACGTGGTACCACTGATCGCAGTCGTCACAAGCAACACCACGTTGTCTCCAGGTTACAGCACGAGAACATAACTGGCATGGGTATTTCGGTACTCTATGCCCTGGATTCGATTCAATGTCAGCTGCATTTGATAGCAGTATAAAGCTCAAGTAGAGAAGAGTATGCCTCTTACGATGCATAGAATTTTGACAATAATTCCTCATACGCTTACCACCAAGTGTTGATATGAGTAAGGAATCCTGTAAAGAAATATCATGGCTACCATTCAAGAAGCTACTGCTACTGCTGTTTTGGTTAAGATTCAGATAAAGCTTTGTCCATTCTGGATTATTATAATTCTTTGCTTTGGATGGTCCATTTTTGCAAGAGTCAGATGTGGATTGACTTTGCTGTACATGAATGTTGATAACAGAAGCTATTAGGAATAACCAACATAGGTAATCTAGTAGAGCACTAGGCATGATGACTACATGTGTAGTGCTAAATATTCATATCATAAATATGAACGAGTCCTAAATTCAATATGGATGGAATGACTCAGCAAATTTTTCCCATGTCCATGCAAGGTAACTTTCAATGTCCACGATCTAAATCTACAGAATTTAACTACAAAGTTCCACTTCAGCATTTATAAGCAATGTCAACATCAACAAGCATCAGCTTAACATAGTATAATCATGAGGCAATAGATACAAAGAGACCTTTGCTGCAGTAAGCTGTGTATTCACTGGTACCTGTACAGGAAACCAAGTTGTCCAACATGAAATCCTATATATGGGACATACATGACACTGTGCCATTCAAAACAGAGCCTCTGGATGGAGAAATCATCCATGAAAATCACTGCAATCCTTTTCCAACAATCAATCAAAAGTAATCATTGGGTGTCTTGAGTCCTTGATTGTGATCTAGAATATGGAATTAGATGACTATTTCCAAGATCTTACTACAAAAATGTAAAATTTGAAAGAGATATTTCAAGCACAACACACTGGGCACTGACATCACACTCCTCCATTTAATTCTAAATTAATTCTAAACCACTTGACCATTATTAAATGAAAGTTTTATATAATGGGGACTTAAACTTGCAAAATTAACTTAAAAATTCAAATCTTAGCCTCGGTAAAGTAATGGAACCACATCAAGATGAAGGTTTAATGACCCTATATGACGTTTGACCTTGAACATGTGACACGAAACTCGTGCAAGATACTGAGTGATACGTCATGACTGCCATACGCCTTTTAGTGAAGACAATTTTGTAGAAAACGTATTCTTGAAATCGATACCCCAATATGGTCAAAGTTCATTGACCCTTGATTACCTTTGACCTTGATCATGGTACCTGAAACACAAAGGGATACAATACACACTGTTTAGCGTGTCCATACTGAAAGGTAAGATGTGGAATTACCCAAGCATCATATGAACCCAGTGTCAACATATTTCATGCGTAAATAAAAAAGGCAAGTTGAACATAAACTTTAACATTATCATTTAACCTTTTAAAAGCTTTTGACCGCTATATGAACTTTGACCCCATCACCATCATAATCGGACATGTAGTATTAGCGAAATACCATATGTTTCAAGTGCCAACATAATTGATGCAGAAATAAGTGAGAGTAATTTGAAAAAAAACCCTGACCCTTTGACCCCTAGATGACCATTGACCCAATCACCCTCATGGACAAACATGTAGTATTACCCAAGGATCATATAAACCAAGTGTGGGCACAATTGATGCGTAACAAAATAGAGCAAATTACACAAAAACTTTAATATTATCCTTTTACCTTTTGACCCCTATATGACGTTGACACTATCATCCTCATGGACAACCATGTGGTATTATCCTAGGGTCATATGTACCCAGTTTAAACTTAATTGATGCAGAATGAGAGAAATAAGAGCAAGTTTAACAAAAATTTGGGGAACATACATGACCTCATATCATTTGACTTTTTGACCCCTAGATGACCTTAGACCCAATCATTCTCACGGATATACATGTGGTATTACTAAATGATCATATGTGCCAAGTATGAGAGCAAGTTGAACAAAGACTTTAACATTTTCGAACAGACTAATGTACAAACAGACCAACAGACTAACGTACCAACATGAAACGTGATTACTAGGTATCTACCGAACTTCGTTTAGACAAGACAAAAAGAAAAAAAATATTAAATGATTTTATTTCTGAAAGAAAGTTTATTATTTGCTATCAATAGAGTCCTTGTCAGTGCAAATGCAAACATTGTAATACTGATTCTTTATACAACATCCTTTAAAAAATGACAATGTTTGATTCGAGTGTCCCCCAAATCGAGGGGGGGGGGTTAAACACGTCGGTGGGGTTAACACGCACTATCAATTATAAGCAAAAGACATGTTAAAAATGCAAAACACTCAACTGATTTCATCCATTACATCCGCAACTTTGGCACTACTCAGATCAGATAGCCCACGTGTATCGAAAGTTGTTACTTGACCAGTTAGTATAACCGGATCTCGAAACATAGTCTCGCCTCCTTGTCCTACCTTACTGCTCTCGATGTAGACTTGCTCCCATACACCTTTGTAATGAAGTGAACAAATTTGCACAAAGTTGCTTTAGCACAGTTACTTTAGTTTATGCAAACATTTACAAGGGTTCATCCCTGTGGTTGATTTTGTTTGTTATTTGCATCAATAACAACACAATATTAGATCGCGTGCAAAACACATCATCAACATCAAATAATAATAATAGCGGTATTTATAAAGCGCCTTTTGCCTGAGGATACAAAGCGCTGCTATTATTACCCCGGCTTTAGCTCGAGCTGCCATCACTGGCGCTCAGTGCATGCAAGGAATTAATCCTGCCGGGTACCCATTCACCTCACCTGGGTCGAGTGCAGCACATTGCGGATAAATTTCTTGCTGAAGGAAAACACGCAAACATTTACAAGGGTTCATCCCTGTGGTTGATTTTGTTTGTTATTTGCATCAATAACAAAACAATATTAGATCGCGTGCAAAACACATCATCAACATCAAATAATAATAATAATAATAATAGCGGTATTTATAAAGTGCCTTTTGCCTGAGGATACAAAGTGCTGCTATTATTACCCCGGCTTTAGCTCGAGCTGCCATCAGCGGCGCTCAGTGCATGCAAGGAATTAATCCTGCCGGGTACCCATTCACCTCACCTGGGTCGAGTGCAGCACATTGCGGATAAATTTCTTGCTGAAGGAAAACACGCCATGGTTAGGATTCGAACACATCTAGATCATTGCAGGGCGCATGTGATACCATTTCGCAAGTTTTGACATAAGAAAATTTCGTGCTTTCACCATGGACCCGTTCTATTAGGATCCATGCTGTCACGTACGACTGCTCACTCCACAGCATGCCCGTCTGACCCCGGGACTCCACTTGGCATGCTTGGCTAGACGTCATGAGAGGCGCTATAGCTAGCCGTATTTATGGTGTATCATGAGTCACCATGACCGTTAAAAAGTGGTTCTTCACACAAATCGAGTGAAAGGTTGCAACGCATTCAAATCGCGCCGCTAGGATTAGCTTGAAAGCTCAGAAGTATGAGCGGGCAACTCCCTTGTTAAAGCATTTGCACTGGTTACCAGTTGACAAAAGAATATCTTACAAAGTTGCACTGTTAGTTTTTAAGTGTATGCATAAAATGGCACCTGAATACCTTTATAGTTTACTTAGATCCCCACACCGGCCACATTATAGACTTCGTTCTTGTGAAGACACTACAATTTTACAAATTCCTAGAGTTGTTTCAAGGGGGGGGAGCTAGTTTTGATTTTTGCGGTCCCAAAATATGGAATAGTTTACCAATTCACCTCCGATCATGTACTTCTGTTGAATCTTTTAAAAGAAATTTGAAAACATATTTATTTTTGTTGTAGTGTAACTGTAATATTGGAGAGCAATTTGAACTAAGCGCATAGAGCAGTTTCCATTGATTATGCGCTATAGAACCAATTTATTATTATTATTATTATTACAAACTTACTGAATTAAGGCTTAGGTATATAACATCACAGTCCATCGAATCGATATTCACCTCTCCAGCTAAGCAATTTCTCATGCGCAATACATGCCCAGCAAAATCCGTCTCGAAAGCCTTCCGAGTGTATGTGTCTTTCCGTCTCCCCACTAGTCCTTTGCCAGGACTGTTCTACATTTCAGTTAAGTTGTTGATCGATAACACAATCTTCGACCTCTACGCCCAAAATGAAAACAGCCGCACGATTTCCTACCATCATCACAAGAGGGGATAGCGCGATCACTGGGGAAGGCGGGCAGGGGATGGAGAATGAAGCAAATGGAGAGAAATAACAAGTTCATCGACGTCTAGAATCTACACTATATCTCCCGGCCCCCTACACAAACGGCAAGCCATCTTGCACAAAATGTGAAGGACATTTGCAATATGGGCATTATGTTTTACTATCCCACGAAATGGGGGATCAGGTTTCAAATGTTTCTTACATAGTAAGGAAATTATAACTGGAAGTGGTGATGATTATCATAGGCCCTATTGTTTCTATTTTCAAAACCTGCAGTATAGACCTTTAGTTTGATGAAAATCTTGTTTTGATGGAAAAATCAAGAATTTAGTACTGGGCATATAGCTTCTCTTACAGAGTGCAATAATGTAAGAACCTGTCTAGAGGCGAGTTGATTGACTGTTGCTTCTACATAATGACACGAAAGAAGGCGCTCTCGAGCTCTACGACGACTCTAAAGTAGCTCTAAAAATTCCTCTCACATCGGAGATGTCTTTGTTACCACAGTAGCAACTTGAATTTTGCACACAAACCGCAGATCTAATATCCCCCGTTGCGGTTGCGAAATACAAATTGCATTGCTGGACATGTTGCTACGACGGGGCGAAAAGTCTCTTCCAAAAGGAACTACGGTCGTAAAAGTACGTTTCCGTCCTTAGGCGGAAAGGAACTCCGAGCTTTGAAGTTCACCCAATTGAAAGTTCTCGAGTGGAGAATTGCGCATCCAAAAGGATTGGCATTTTCAGACACCACGAGATCAGTACGTTGAACCTCTATAAGTAAGTATAATAAGTATAAGTCAAAATCCACGTAAATTCCAGCAGGTTTTACAGTATAGTACAGAATTATATACGGAAGATTGAAAATTCATTCGCATTGCAATTTATTTGCCTTTT
The DNA here is from genome assembly GCF_018143015.1 of Lytechinus variegatus. Classification (NCBI taxonomy): domain Eukaryota; kingdom Metazoa; phylum Echinodermata; class Echinoidea; order Temnopleuroida; family Toxopneustidae; genus Lytechinus; species Lytechinus variegatus. The sequence continues at coordinate 984,147 of NC_054747.1, forward strand.
TAAGGCAAACAGCACTTAATTTCTTTCACATGTTGTGAGAGATGACAAAAACATAATCTGATCCCCAAAATATTTTTTTACTACATTTATGAGAAATACAATAGAATGAATAAATGTTGTATTTTATTTAAAATCCACGTCATTTTCAGCAAAACTTGCAAGCTTTTTAGAGAAAGGTGTACATAAGCGGGGTAAACAAAAACAAATGGGGTTCAGGTGCTTGTTTTCAAACTATCAACACGTTTGTTGGGGAAAGTGTGGTATTCAAAGCACCCCTTAAAGGCCTTGTAACTATGTGAGGAAAAGTTCCTGAACACTCTACCATTACTTTTGTTAACTTTATAAGATAACACATCGAATCTGCAGTTAGAATGTAGATCTTGTAAAAATATGTACATTTATAAGTGGATTTTCCCTTGATCTGCATGCTAATGACATATAAGATGTGTTATTTAAGAGGCTAATTGACTGAATTATCCATGGAACCGTTTTTTAAACACCTCTACAATTTTAGAATACTTTACTCTGCATTAATTTTAATAAAGTATGACGACTATAACCTCGACTTTGAAAAAACGGTAGAGCAATTTTAGATGCTTCCTCACATCGATACAATGAATTTGGGACGATCTTGATCATGTTGATGTTTTAAAAAGCTCGTTTCCTACGACAAAAGTTTTGATAGTTTAAAGTAGGCACATGAACCCCTATTATTCAATGTCTGTGCCTCTTTTGTATACTTTCCTCTACAACTTCGCATATTTTTGTGGAAATGACATGGGTTTTGAGAAAAGTGCAGCACTTATTCGCAAATTTGTTACAGAATTTCCAAATTTTGGGAAAGGTTTTTGAGTTCTTTTCGCAACACTTTAAAGACCTGAATGTGCTGCTAGCATTAAAATGACAATCGAATAGCAATATGAATGGATTATCCATCTTAGATACATGCAATTCTCAATTATACTGTGAAATTGGATGAAATTCACATAGATTTTTACTAAGTAGTAGATGCTTAGACTCATAGGAGTGATCCAATTATGTTTAAAAATGCTCAAACCTTGTGAATGAGAAATTCTAAAGAACTTCAAATTTGGTAAGCTTCAAGTTTAATATAGGCCTAGAGTATTAAGTTTAACGTGGAAATTTTTGGTAACAAGCTTTTTTTCAGGATAGGTCCAGAAATATGTCTAAAATAACATAGTAAAATTCCTCATATATCCTCTTTAAGGGTTTTCCGTAATCCAAGATGGCGTCCATAATGGCTGCCATTTACAGACAATTGACATAACTCACTCATTATCCACCCTACACACCTATTTTGGTGCATATTTCATGGTTTAAAGGGGTAAAAAGAGCTATAGATACAGGTTAGAGTGAACATAAGCAGACCAGTGTACCTAAAAATCTAAGATGGCGTCTAAAATAGCTGCCAAAGCCTCAAATCCCGAAATCATCTATTACTTATGTCAATATCATTAATTTTGTTTTATTCAATGATGTTAAGGGTCAAGTAGTACATTGGGGCAAGCTACAAGGACGTCAGTTGTCAAGTATTTCCAAAATCCAAGTTGGCTTTCAAAATGGGGTCTAAAATGGCTGCTATTACTTACAAATGGACATTGTACATTTAATATCTGCCTGCAGATTCGGGTATCTAAACCATGGTTTAAAGCGTCAAATAATACATTTAAACAGGTTAAAAGGACACTCTGAGGTGCAGAATGTCCAAAAATACAAGATTGTTTCCAGAAATCGAGTCTAAAATGGCTGCTAATACTTACTAAGGGACGGACATAATTAAAAGTCACGTCCACCTAAGAAAAATGTTGATTTGTATCAATAGAAAAAAAATCAGACAAGCACAATGCTGAAAATTTCATCAAAATCGGATGTAAAATAAGAAAGTTATGACATTTCAAAGTTTCGCTTATTTTTAACAAAGTAGTTATATGAACGACCAGTAACTTCCAATTGAGAGAGTCGATGATGTCACTCACGCACTATTTCTTTTGTTTTTTATTGCTAGAATTATATAATATTTCAATTTTTACGAATTTGACGATTAGGACCTCCTTGCCTGAAGAACAAAATGTTAAAATAATTGAATTCCACGTGTTCAGGGAGGAATGAAACTTCATTTCACATGACAATGACGAGAAAATAAAAATATTTCATATAATAAAATACAAAATAAATAGTTAGCGAGTGATGTCATCATTTCATCATTTGCATAGCGACCGAGATGTGCGTATAACTGTTTTGTGAAATGAAGCGAAACTTTAAAATGCCATAACTTTCCTATTTTGCATCCGATTTTGATGAAATTTTCAGTGTTATGCTGAATTTTTGAATTAGTTGAATTTTTCTCTTTTTATTCAAATCAAGTTTTTGTTGGGGTGGACTTGTCCTTTATATTACATCCGCGTGAGAGATATTATTTTGGTGTCTGAACCATGGCTTGAAGGGTCAAACAATACATTAGGTCAGGTTAAAAGGACAGTCAGTGGTCCAGTATGTCCGAAAGTCCAAGATGGTTTCCAAAAATGGAGTCTAAACTCACAGTTGTTACGGAAAAAATGTACATAAAAAATCGAAGACGGCATGAAAATGGTGTCTAAAATTTACATACATGTAGTTCATCTATTATCTGCCGGGTAGATAATATTTTGGTGTCTAAAGCATGGTTTAAAGGGTAAAAAAGGCATTAGGACAGGTTAAAGGACAATCAGTGGTCCAGTATGTCATGAAATCCAAGATTACTTCCAAAAATGGGCTCTAAAATAGTTGCTTTTACTTGAAAATTGACAGAGTTCATTATTTTGATATATGCCTGGGAAAATTATTATGGTGTCTAAACCATTGTCTTAAGGGCCAAATGATATATTATTACAGTTACTTGACCACTGCCTATCCTTGTAACTTGTCCAAGCGTACTACTTGACCCTTAAAACCATTGAATAGAAACAAAATTATAGATACTAACATAAGTAATTGATGAATTGTGGATTTTAGGCTTTGGCGGTCATTTTAAACGCCATCTTGGATTTTTAGGTATATTGGTCTACTTATGTTCATTCTAGCCCGTATCAATAGCTCTATATCCCTTTAAATCCTGAAATATTCATAAAAATTTGATGTCTAGGATGGATAATGACTGAGTTATGGACATTTTCTTTGAATGGCGGCCATTTTGGACGCCATCTTGGAATACGGAAAACCCTCAAGTAAGATATATGAGGACTTTTAGTATGTTATTCTAGATATATTCCTGGACCTATCCTGAAAAAAATCAGCTTGTTACCTGAAATTTCCTTTCTTAAGCCTATTTTGGCCTAATGCTCTTCGCCTAATAGAAAAAGTCAAGCACATATTTTGCATATTTCGAATATTCTGGCGCCGAATTACCTCTGTGCAAAACTAAGTGACAATGACATGGATTTTATTCTAACTGTGGCACGTCCTTAATCCATGTTGCTTCGCATAAAGAAATAAAGCAAGAATTTGCACACGCACCGTATGAACTAATATATAAAATATATAAAAAGGGGCAAGTATACCCTAATGGGGGAAAACACAGCGTCCCACTGTGTGTGACAGTGTGTTCACATTGTCGAGAACAATGCGAGATTACTTTCACAATGTTAAATTTGAGCATTTCTACTATGATAATTTCATATTCACATAGTCGACCACGTGACAGTCACACTGTCGAGGCGTCCACAGTGTGTAAACATCTTGGCACTATTTAATTTGTGCATTTTAACAGCTTTTATACTATGATACTAATTTTACTATGTGAAGACACTGTGATCACAATAATGAAATGAAGAAAGATATTTCTGCGAAAATATAAAAGTCAGTTTCACAACATAAGGCTGGATTTTGCCAATCAACCCTTTGTTTTTATTAATTGTTATTTGGGCCGGACGTCGCCATGATGGTGAAAAGTGGTCCTTAACTGCCACATAAACCATAATTAATCTAATTAGCAGAAAAGGTTTGTGCATCAAGCTAACTTGAGGAAACAGTAATATGCTTTCATGGAAAATTCCGAACCTTTGTAAGCAAAGTGAAGAGAGTTGAGAAAGGTACTCTTGCCTGAGTCTTGCACCCCAAAGACACCTAGTGTAACCTTGGATGGTTTTTCGAAGCTAGACCCTGCATCTCTGATAGTCCAATTGCCAGGTCGGTAATCTTGGATCTTTTTACAGAGTCGTTGAATTTCAGCTGGCAAGCGTAAAAAAATAACAAAATGATAGAAAGTAAGAAAGTTGTTAGTGAGTACATTTGTATTGCATAGAAATGAAACATAGTTATTAGATTTTTAATAAATATTTGATTGCACTCTATTCGAGCCTTTAAAACCCAACAAAAACCAGATTGTTCACAGTGTATACAATCATGACAATGTTGTATGCAATTTACACAGTTGTGCCTTTTCCCTTGCTCGCTCTGCCCTAACTACTATACCATGTATACGGGACGACATTACGAGAAAGTTTGGTGCAAGATGAATTTTTGAAACCTACTTTATGGTGATGAAAACCTGAATAATATTTTCTCCCAGTTTAACACCGAATTCCCTGAATAACTAAATTGGCTTCGTTATAGTAAATTGTGGCTTAATATCAGTAAGACCAATTATATTATATTTCATAACATAAACAAACCAATTGTTGATAACCCAATTTTTTTACGTATATGTGGCATTATGCCTAAGCTTAATTTCTACCTTCCCTCTAAGTCAATGATTTTAATATATAACTATTTCATCTTGTCTTCATTGCCATATGGTGTCATTGTCTGGGGAAATTGTAACTCCTAACATATAGATATGTTGTTCAAATTGCAAACAGAGCTGTAAGATTGTGTTCAAAATCTTACTATCTAGCCCACACCGATCCAATTTTTAAAGAGCTGGGACCAATAAAAAGTGCTGATATAAATATCATTCAGACTGCAATTTTCATGTTTAGTTTAAATAGGATATTGCCTTCCTAATTTGATTCAATGTTTACACGTAATTGTCAAATTCATTCATTACAAGAAGCTCGGAAAAAAAATACCATTAATGTTGACATCTTAATCAATAAGACACAGGGGTCCCGATGTCTAGCACTCACTTTCCAGTGAGATCAAACAATCTTCATTCTTATCGATATTTAGAAGGAAGTTTAAAAATCAAATCATAGCAAAATTTTAATAGGAAGAAGGCAACTTATGATTATGTAAGGGGTTGGGGTAGTTAAGGATTTCTCTTGGGCAAGTTACATTATAATTGTGATTTCTTTGTATGTTATTTTATGTATAGGTTAGGAAATCTTGCGGTCCAGACGGGATCTCATCAAGGTTTATCAGGTTATTTGCATATGAACTTACTAAACCTCTGACCCATTTCATCAATGCATCCTATACCCAACTGTCTATTCCGCCAATGTGGAAGCGAGCACACATTACGCCTCTTCCAAAGACTACACCTGCTCACGTAGACAGTCTGCGACCAGTTGCACTAATAGACACCTTTTCCAAGGTAGCAGAGCACTTTGTTGCTAGGGATGTTCTTCAATCAATGATGCCAAGGATGGATCCTGCTCAGTTTGGTAATCTAAAGGGTGTTTCCACTAGTCACTGTTCGATTGACATTCTGCATATCCTCCACAGTCATGCTGATAAGGGTGGTTCAGCCTCTACAGTCCTCGTCACCGATTTTTCTAAAGCTTTCGATCGAGCGGATCATACAGTAGCGATCAACAAGCTGCTAGACATGGGTGTGCATGGCAGTCATGTGGCGTGGATGGAGAACTTTCTTTCAGAGCGCCATCAAAGGGTGAAATACAAAGGAGCTCTATCGAATTGGTGCACTTCAGCGGGCGTGCCCAAGGGCACGAAATTAGGCCCGGTTGTGTTTCTGGCATTGGTCAACGACGCTGCAACCAATGAACTCAGTTTATCAAGGACCAATGACATATGTGTGGATCATTTCAAATATGTGGATGACCTTACCTTTATTGAGACCCGTCCTGTGAGAGCACCGTCAACACTCTTGTCTGCACTTACTGAATTACATGAATGGTCAATTGCAAATGGAATGCGTTTGAATTTACAAAAGTGTTTCACAATGGACAGAAGTTTTGTAGAAATGTACCAAACCCGACGGTGCTCTCACTCCATGATGTGTCTCTTCATCGTAGCAATACTTTGAAATTATTTGGTGTCTATATCCAGTCGGATTTGAAATGGTCTATACATGTTGAATATATGGTCAAGCGTGCAAATAGTCGTTTGTATGTTCTTCGCACTTTGAAATATCATAGTCTGTCATTATAGTTGTATATACTAGTTTCGTGAGACCAGTTGTTGAACATGCTGTACCTGTATGGTCAGGAGCACTAACAAAACAACAAGTACAAGTCATCGAACGTATTCAGAAACGTGCCCTTAGAATCATTTTTGGAGCAGCATATTCTTCACATGAGCATGCTTTACTCCAGTCAAAACTGATGTCTCTTGAAGATAGACGGATCAAACTCTGTCTTGCGTTTGCGAAGTCTATGCAAATCCCCACGTCTAAACTGCATCATCTTCTACCTCAAAATAGGACTTGTCAATATCAGACCAGAAGCTCGACTGGAATAGTAGAGATGCGATGTCGAACTTCACGATATAGAAATAGCCCCTTGCCCTCTGTGATTCGTCACCTAAACTCTAAAAGAATTGAGTACAAGGAGTAGTTTTGTTTATATATCTTCCCCTATCGTTACATGTATAATGATATGAAGTTATTCAACATTCATTGGACTCTTTAAATAGGATATCATTAAAAGATTGTTGCTTTTTGTAAAATGCAGATTATATGTACATAATAATCTAATGTTGAGCTCTCTTTATGTTGGAGAACTCAAGTTTCATTTCATCTCATTTTACTTTGTTAATCAAAATATTTTTCTTCCATATGAGTAATTCTTCACTGATATCTAGTCGTGAACTTAATAAATCACAAAAATCTGCCAAAATATGTATCATTGCAAGTATGTATGAAAACATGTGACCTAATTGCTTTTTCGCCCTTTTCTCTCAGCTTCCCTTTCACTATCAATATCTTCTGTTCTCTCTCCCCCTCTCTGCTTCTCTTCTCTCTTCAACTATTTTTATTCATTTCTGCTTTCCATTTCATTTCCTGTATCCACTCATATTTACATGTATTTTGAATATTTTCCATTTTTGTTTCATTTATCAGTATTGATTTGAATTTCTTTATGAAATACTTTGTTACACATATGTCTATATTGAAATTTTTCCGTAGTACTATAAGTTATTTTTACCTTGTTATTGATGATTTTGTTTGAAATGTAAACTCTCGCAATTCGGCTTTGGCTGCAAAGAAAGGATTTTTAATAAACCATTTTGAATTGAATTGAATTAAATATGTGATCCTATTATGCTGAAAATAGTGACAATATTTGTCCCCAAGATCACATCATCCACACACACGCTTGTCGAATATCTTTAGCCAGATTTGCGCCAATAGAAGAGTAATAGTTATTAAAAATATTTGAAAGGTTGTCACCATCATCAACAAAAGCATTATTAAATCAAATTTTGGAAATATTTAATTTATTATTGGATAAGTTCATGGTCTGTTTTAGAACCTTCCATGTATTTTGCCTGTCGTGTTTATATAGAGCCAACTGCCTAGCAAAGTAATTTTTCTTTTCAATGTGTAATATTTTAGTGTATGTATTCTTATAAGATGTGTATTTTATCTTTGATTGTTGTTTGAATTTATGAAATAAGTTATTTTTTTCTATTAATCGAACATAAGACATGTAAGATAGATGGCAATATTCAATGTGACTTAAGAATAATTTTATATGTACTACGCTTAGTTTTTTTAACGGTATATGCAGGTTTAAGTTCGCATTATCTATATTCATCAAAAGGTTAAAGGACGCATTAACATCTACAGAATTGTATACAAATGACCGGTTACAGTCCGATAGTCCACATTGTGTGTAAACTTTTGATCAGAATATAAATAGTGAGATGAAATGCCATCGAGAGATCAAAAAGTCATATGATACGAGACCGAGGGTTTCCATAATAATAATTCAAAAGACGATCGCCCCCTGACAAGTACTTCCCGGGGGAGGGGGCTTTCAAATATATTGCAGTACACATGCATGACCAAAAAACGTGTTTAAAGGGGGGGGGTCTTTTAGTTTTGGGAGCGGCTTGCGCTTGCACTCGTTAAGGATATAAAAAAACACCAATTTTACAAAAAAGGTGGTTGTAAAAGACCAGCCAATTAATGGTCAATCGCAGGGTCGAACGTACACGGGGTATATTTTTTTCCAATAAATTTATTTTTCTTAAGACTAGCCAAACATGTTTAGGGTATGTTTTTTCCCAGGGGTCATATTCCGGCGACAACTTATTTAGGGGCCAAAATTTGTAAATAATTAAGCCCACTAAAAACTTAATTAGGGGATTATTTTTCACACAGAGAAAAACTCGTTTAGGGGTGTTTGGAAATAATTGGGTCACGCATGTGTACAGCGCGATACATTTGACTGCCCCCCGGAGTACTGCAAGGAAAACATTATCCCACATTTTTGTCGCCGGGGACTATTAGGCCCCCCCTCCCCTAATTTACCCTCTAGACAATTACACCTAGTAAGGAGCTTTTGAAATGCCATCAACGAAGCGCTAGCTGAAATCTTTGAAAATGATGAAATGAAAAAGGACACTTTCAGTTGTCAGGTAAGAATATCAAATATTTACAGCCCGCGCTTCTCGTTCGCATACCTTAACAATCGGTGCTAGTGCGAAGCTCGAGCTTAAAATTAACAATATATGCGGGCGCGAGTTGATTTTTTTTTCCAGATTTTAGACCCGATTTTTTAAAGCACTTTTTGTAACTATGAACAGAATAGCTATCTCACTATAATTGATGTGAGCGCAAAGTACATGTAGGAAATGAAAAAATAAATTATTTTCGACTTTTAAACTGGCAATTTTTACATTCTGCAACTATGAACAAAATAGGTATCTCACTAATTTTCCGACTGGAAAACTAAAAATGTACTTTTCGAAATCATTAAAAAGGTAAGTATCAACGTCAACAATTTATGCGAAACAATTGAAATGAAGCTTAATGTGACTTATAATTAAATTTTCCGACCTGAAAAGCAGATACTCTGAGCACTTTTGACAGGATTAATTGCTAGTTAATAGTTTGTGCTAGGTCAAATCGTGAAGCTAAACAGGGGAAAATGGGATATCTATGCACTTTTTCTAACAATGGAAAGGAGGGGTAATCTTCACTAAATAAGTGACGCGAGCTCGAAGAGCGAACAAAAAATATATTTCGATATATTAAAAAAAGCTATTTTAATCGTCTTTTACTAAAGTACACAAAGTGTAACCCACCCCGTAAAACTGGATATTTTAATTCAGCCGCATGTATTTTTAAACTTTACGAGCAATGTTGCGCCCCCGGTCGAACATGAATAGGCATGGGGCCCCACAAGTTTAAGGCAAATGGCGCCTCGGTTGAACATGAATTTAGCGCCCCTATGTGAAATATAACTTTCGACTCTGGTCAACTATCAAAATGGCGCTCCCCTAATTGAAACATCAATTTAGGGCCCCCCTAGTTCAAGCATCAATTTGGCACCTTCTAGTTCGAACATCAATTGGGCGCCCTCTCCTAGTTCAAACATTAATTTGCCCCACCCCCTCCCTAGTTCGAACCTCAAATCGACGTCCCGGTCAATATCTCCCTCTTTTCTTTCTTTTCCTCATTCCCCTTCCTCTCTCTATCTTTCACCTTCTCCCCATTCTTTTCCACTTTTCCTCTCTTTGTTTTCTTCTCTTTCTTTCCCCCTCTTCCTCCCTATTTTTTCGGGGGGGGGGGCATGGTTCCCCGCCTAATAGAACCCCATAGTCTTGTATCATTTGATCCTTTGACCTCTTGATGACATTAGATCTCACTATATCCTGATCATAATTTTACACACATTGCGGACTATCCGACTAACGGACTTACGAACCGCGGACTATCGGACCTGCGGACTATCGGGATATCCCCAACTGACCAGTCGACATCATCTAGAAACACCTAAACTGACTGTATTTTCGTGCGTAGGTCTGCGTCTTCATAGTTAGTCGTCTTTATGAAAAAAGAGTAAAAATCGGTAAATGGTCCGTTATGTCAGAAAGGATTATAGAAGAATAGGAAGGAGGGAGAATGTTACAGAAAATATCGTCAAAAAGTGTAGCAGTTTCATTATCTACACGAGTAGGCTTATAAATCAGTGGCAAGAAGGAGGCCCAAAAAAAGTTTCAAGAAAATATTGAGATGTATTGTTGTGTTTCAATAAATCAATGTTAAAATCACCTAAAAATACTAAATCCTTATTGACATGATTAACGAAAGCTGGATTATTTGTTGTTTCGGAAAGGTAAGCTAGAAAGTCATTCGTATTTGAGTTGGGGGTCTATAAACTAAACCAATAATCATATTTTTTTTGCTCCCAGGAATGTTAATTTGAATACATAGAGATTATACAGTGGGGTTCATGGAGTTGAGATAATCACAAACCGTACACTCATAGTCATGTGAAATATAGAACGCTACCCCACCCCTAGGTCTGTCTTCTCGGCTATTCATTTAATACCAAATCATATCCGTTTAGTGAAAAGGGATGGTTGGAATCACACAATATCTATTTCTCGGTGAGACCAATAAAGAAAAGGGGCATGTTTATTAGAATTTGAAGTGTTATTCAAAAGTAACTGAAGTTCATCAAAATGTTTATTTAAACTTCTTATTAAAGCTTGCATTATGCAGAATGTATCGTCATTAATTTTTTTGTAAGATTACTTACCTGATGTTGCGTAATATACTCAGAAGGGGGATTTTGCAATATATTATTTGCACAAAACCGAGAAAGTAAGGCAAATACCTTTAAGTGTGAACGACGCGAAGTCAATGAGAACGTAACGAGTATAAGCGAAACAGACATAGGCGGAGGACATAAAGTGAGAAGCTCCAAAATAAAAGAATATATAGCGAGATACACCTAAATAGCAAATTCAAATATCAAGATATTATTTCAAATACGAATAGTAAAGTCGTTTACGCATGCATAATACAATGAGATCGACGTTACAAGAGAATATTACCATTCAGTAGAGTCAACCAATAGAAGTTAGGCACAAAGGAAAGACATGACTAGATCAAGCGAATTGTCTAACACATAGTCGAATTATTCAAATAGAAGTTAATAATAAAATAGACGTTAATTAAGGGGCAATGCAAGCATGCAAGGCATGATCAAGAGCACACAATGAAAACGTTTCTTTACTTTTTTTTCTAATATAGTCAGGTCCAGAATTGAGAAAAGTAAACTGCCTTAGGCAAATCGTGTTAATGCTGAATTGAGAAGTGTTTTAGCATAATTTGAGGGCGCTGAGTCCGAATATGCTGTTTGCCAACCTTGATTTTGATGTTAAAATCCTCAAATTGGCAAAAACAATATGGCCGCCATTCTACACCATTTTTGCTCTATTTTTAACCCCCAAAATTATTACAAAAATGGTTGTCAACTGTTTTTGGTATTATTTGATATCAGGAATAACATACTAAAAATCTACCAAAATCCGCATCCGGGAAAGTGGTTATTTTCAAGATGGCGTCTAAGATGGCCGCCATTCACTGAAAATTTACATAACCGACTCTTTATCTACCCTAGACATCTTTTCCAGTGCATACATGTATTCAGTGGTGTGGGGGTTAAAGGAAAGAGTGAACATAAGCACTCCAGAGTACCTAAAAATCAAAAATTGCTTAAAAATGGCTGCCATGGCCTAAAAATTCACAATTCATCTATTACATATTATAGTGTCTTTTATTTGGGTTTTATTCATTGGTGATTCCAAGGGCAAGTAGTAAACTGAGACTAGTAACAAGGACAGCCAACGGTCTACTTTGTCCAAAAATCCAAGATTTGGGGGTTTCAAAATTGGAGTCTAAAATAGCTATTGTTATCTAACCAAAAACTCTAAAACCCAACATAGTTTGTTTATCATCTGCATTGGGGATATGATGTTGGTGTCTAACCCATGAATAATAATTAATGGGTCAAGAAATAGGTTGGGACAAGTAACAATGACAATCAGTGGTCCTCCATTTAAAAAATCTAAGATGGTTTGAAAAAATGGAGTATAAAATGACTGTCGTTAATTACGAACCTACATAGTTTTTTTGATAACCGCCTGGAGAATGTGATTTTTTAGTATAACCCATGGTTTAAAGGGTCACGTATTACATTGGGAAAGTTAAAAGGGCAGTGAGTGGTTCAAGAATGTCAAAAAATCCAAAATGGCTTCCAAAAATGGAGTTTAAAATGGCCGTTCTTACCGAAAAACTTACATAGTTTGTTTAATATCAGCCTGGGGTATAGGATTTTTATGTTTAACCCATGGTTTAAAGGGTAAAGTAATAAATTAGGACAAGTTACAAGGACATTCAGAGGTCCAGCATGTCTAAGAATCTAAAAGGCTTCATAAATTAAAGTCTAAAATGGCTATTTTTACCTATAAACTGACATAGTCTGTTTAAAATTCGCCTGGGGTATATGATTGTGTTGTCTATCCCTTGGTTTAGAGGCTCAAGTAATACATTAAGATAAGTTACTATTGCAATCAATGGTCTTGTTTGTCTAAAAATCCAAGATGGCGTCCAATAAAGTAGTCTAAAATGGTTGCTGATACTTTAAAATGGGCATAATCCATTTAGAATCCATCTGGGAAATATGATTTTGATGTGTACAAGATGGTTTCAAGGGTTAAATGATACTTTTGGATTATTTAAATGGTATGAAGCTGTCCATTTTGCCTATTATTTAAAAATGGCTTTGAAAAACGATTCGAAAAAGACTTCCATTACTCAAACATAGTCATAATTAGGTGACCAAAACTACACTATTGTGGTTTGAAGGATGAAATAATAAATCGGGACAAATAACAAGGATGGTCAATTTTCCTTTTCGTCGTAAAAAGTCCAAAACGACTTCTAAAATTGCGTTAAAATTAGTGCTTTCCCCCAATCATGAAACCATAGGATAGTCCTAAGCACTTAAATGTTGCGTCTTGAAATACTTATCAGTGAATTATGGTACTTTTTATGTGAAAGTGTAGGCCTACCTCATTTCTTAAAGTTAGTTCTTCGGATGTTTACTTATTGTTGCACCATCATCTAATTATGTCACTATCTCTTGTAAAACACATATTTATGAGCCTTAAAAGCATAACAGAGACATCAAAATAGTGGCGCTAGGTGGGATATGAAGTATTACCATTTTTGTTTCAATGGTTGCCAATTCTAATGCAATTTTTTTAGCATTCTTCATTTTTCACATAATAGACAACAGCGTATCACTGTAATTCGTCTTCACCTATATTAAAGAAATAAAGATAAGAAAGACACAAATATGTCTCTAGGTAGATAATATATGCACTTTGTAGCCAAATTTTTAACTAATAGCTACCATTTTTAAGCCATCAGGATTTTTTTGTCAAACTGCACCACTGGTAAACCTCGAAACATTTCCAATGCAATTTTCCCCCTTGGAACCATGATTTGTTAAATGTTTTATTTTTTCTCGGTAGACCCCAAAGTTATTTCTACCGGGTGGATATTATATGAATTTGGACCATTTCAAAGTTACTACGTCCGTTGGTCTCTGACACACTCACTGACTATCTTGTAAACATTTCCTAATTTTTCATTTGCCTTGAAAACTTTTTGATGATTTTACTTTAATTGTTTGGAGGTGATGTTACGACGACTGCGGTTATGGACGCTATGTTGGGTTTCCAGGTACCCTGGACGACCTTTTGTAACTACTACCTGTCTCAATAGAGGCGAGGAAAAATGGCGGACACGTTAAGGATATCAATATCTGATTATGCCAGCATTGCCCCCAAATTATCAAACATTTGACCATATTATTCATCAATCAGCAGTTGTGAATCATGGCATCCATCTTAGAATTAAAGATGGCTGACGAATCAGTTGGATGAATTGTGTTTGCAACCCAGGGTATCAAAAATAAGGCATAGACCCCAATTTCTGAAATATAATCACCCATACAAATCGTTAAATATGGAAAACTGCATTCAAAATGCCGCCATTTTGTTTTTTGCCGATTTGAGGATGAAAACGTCGGAATCAAGTTTGGCAAACAGCATTTTTGGATTCAGCACCCCTGAATTACCTTAAAACAATCGATAAATCAGCATTAACACAAAATGCCCATAGCACTTTTTCTGAGCACATATTTTAAAATCTACACCTGACTAATAGAAGAATGTTGGCATAGCAAAGGTGAACAATAAAAGACAAAAGTAGTAAAAGAGTAACGAGTATGGCCTGCATGACATTAATCAAAAGCATTGTTAACTATGCACATCTTTGACATTCTTTTATCATGAAAACGTGCGAGATATTAATGGCATGATAAGTGAACATATTTGCGCACAAGTCCTATTAGTATTCTAAGAATCGAACAAGAATATACCAATCACCAAATACACCGAAATTTCTTTTTAGGTGTGGAAAGAGCAAACAAAAAAAAGTCAATGAATTGAAACATGTTGAAGTATCAAATGGATAATAGAAAAGGAAGATTGCCATTTTGGTGAAACAAGCAATTGAAAATAATTATTAACAAAAGGCAGACATTACCTTTTCAAGTAAATTGTTAAACAAAATGTCGAATATTCAACTTGTAATCCAAAGTTAAACTGACAATAAAAGTGATGCAAGCATACTTGCCATGATCAAGAGCAAACAAACACAGATCTTTTTTTATAATTGGGTAATGTTAATGTTACAAAAATAAAGGAGTAAGTCAAGCATGGCATTAATCTGAAGACATTTGTAGCTAATGATTTGCGTATCTTAACAAGCCCTGCTTTTTAGTGGATCCCTCCATTACCTCAACATTTATTTAAATAGTAAAGTTGAATAAAAGAAATTATATACACAATTCTTTATCATTAATAGTTTACAGTTATTATTATGATTATCTAGTTCATTGTGAATATTATTATTATGATTATATTGCTTCGTGTCTATTGTAAATATTTATTTATCTATGCCATATTGTCATACTGTATATACTTGCATATTCATTATATCTTTGTAATGATTTCTTTTGCTGTTGAATTGATTTGAGTTTAAATGAAATAAACCAAACTGAACTGAACTGAACTATCTTTGGCGCTCTTTTATGATCTTGCACGATACTGAAACATGTGAGAGATATGACATGCATGGCTTGATAAGTTTACGTAATTAAGCACTGGTCCTTTTTGTATTCTGAGAAACAATCAGCAATACCAATCACCAAATTCACAGTATTTATTTTATAGGTGAGGCAAGAGCGAAGAAAAAGTAAGGAGTTAACCATGGACCTATCCACGGAGGATCATCTATTGTTACTGTAGGTGCTGTGACAATGCTCAGCAACCCCCAGCAACAACAGAATAAACCTCCGTGGATAGGTCCATGGAGTTAACGAATTGAAGGAGAGGTCATGCCCAACATGTTCAAACACCAAATGGATAATGTATAAGGAAGATTCCCATTTGGTGAAGCCAGCCATTGGAAGTTATCACAAAGGGCAGACTTTACCACAATCAAGCACTTTTTTTTTAACAAAGAGTTGATTATTCAACTGGAAATCGATTGTAAAATAGACGAATGTTGAATAATGAGGCAAACATGCTCGCCATGATCAAGAGCTGATAACACAGATCTTTACTCAAAATTGGGTAACGTTAATGTTACAAGAATAAAGGAGTAAGTCAAGCAAGGCATTAATCCTAACTCAAGACCTTTGTAGTTAATGATTTGCATATCTTTGGCGCTCTTTTATGATCTTGCAAGATGCTAAAACATGTGAGGGATATTAGTAGACTTGTTATGAGGTTGAACGCTTCATTTTTGAGTACAAATGTCCCACTTGGCACAAATGTTCCTCGAGTCAAAAGAAAAAGATTCATCAAAAGAGACACGCTGTATCTATGCAAATAAGCAAGTAATTTGCATATTATGTCTATATAGTGAAAACAAGTATTTAAGATAATATATTTAACAAGAACTGCCCTAAAATTGGAAATAAAGACTTAGGGTAAGAAAGGGAAGAAAATTGTCATAAAATGATTGGGATATCCTTGTTTATTATTACCTAATTTGCATAAATTATAATTCAAAACAGAGTATTTTTTCATGAATCCTCAACTGTTTTATAAATAATAGCAATTAATACACAATGTCAACATTCTACATGAAAGAGAATATATTAGCGAAAACATTGATATGCTTCATGACAGTATTGGTGTCCTAATTTGCTTAAAAAGAGGGCAAATATGTCATAATGTATGACGTGATATTGCGCTAAAACGAGACCAAAACAACCTCTATGTCACAGTCACACTCACGAATCCGACAATAAAGCGATCAATGTTATGTCATTCGAGATAACACATTCCCAACACAATAGCTTCCATCGGCTTCTCATATCGATTTTGTTGGTGTGTCTGCCACACCGTAATCTATGGCAAATACGGGCAAAATGCATTTCGGTATCGGTAAAACACCATTTGTTTTACATGAATTTGTTTCTAATTTGTTCCCCTTAAAATTAAGAGGAGACATTGCTTTGCAGGTTACTGCTTTAATGAAGCTCTGGGCCATAAATTCATGAATCATGATGAATGTACCCTACCTCAATCCATATTTCAACTTTATTAAAATATGTATCTTTTGGAGACCCCGAAGTGGCAAAACTTTACAACACCAGTTTGACTTGTATTATCGACTTGCAAAAGACAAATGTATGAGACATCAGTCAACATGTTTCCTGAAGAAAGTTTTTTTTGTTTATTTAAGCCTACGCCCATAGGAGCCCTCCGAATTTACCCCATCCCCTCTCCGTATTTCGACACTAAATAAAAAATATCGTGTTTTAAAGCCATCGGCAAGGCAAATTGCGTTTTTTTGGTATAATAAAGCAACTTTTATATCTATATTTTCAAATCTATATTCATCATTATTGATATTATTATAAACATTATTAAAATTATTAAAGGTATTATTACAATTATTATCATTATTATTATTATCATTATTGTTATCATTATTATTATTATCATTGTTCTGCAGTTTGTAATAATGCTCTAGCACAGTAAAGGCGATAACCCAACAGGAGCATGCCTAGGATACCCTTTCCCCTTTTGGTTTTATGTATTCAAAAATAATTTATTGTCTTTAGAACTCTTAAAAAGATTACTTTTGTTTGTATTGATATCTTGGAATAATACTCTACAATTGACATGTAGAGGAGCTGTGGAACATTGAAGAACAGCCACACGTAAGCTCTAAACTACTCAAAGTCCTATATTGATTCCACTCTATGTTAAATTTAAATATTTTTAGAGCCCAACCAGAAGAAAGAAGCGTTTCTACTACACAGTAAAGCCGCTTTACGTTCTCCTCTTGAATAAACCCCCAAAACATAGAAGGCATTGTTTTATATCGCATAAAATAAGTTTTTGTACATGACGCTGGCCTGTCGAAGTTGCTCAACCCTTTATTTTGTTTTGACAATATATATTTAGAATATTGTCTAAATGAAGCCCTCATTTGGTAAAAGGGCACTTATTAAAGGCAGCATCTACATTATAGGCCCTAGCACTGGGAAGCGGGGCCTGAAGCACCCTCAATATTTTTTTTTTTTGGGGGGGGTGTGCGTGTATTATTTTCCATAGACAGCAGCCCTGCATGGAATTCCAGCAGACGTGACAAAACGAAAAAAGAAACGTTACCAAAATAACCTTCATTTTGTAGTGCAATCCTTTTTGTTTATTTGCTTGTTAAATTTCCTGGGATCAAAATTTTACATTGAACTTGTTTGCATTTCAAATTTACATCAAGAAATTTAACAAAATTGAGGTGGGGGTACATTCGTCATGATTCCTGTGCCAGAGCTTCATTTAAGCAGTAACCTGCAAAGCATGCAATGTCACCTGTAAATTTTCCAAGAGAAACAAATTAGAAAGAAATAAAACAAAATTAATAGTGTTTTACCGATACCAAAATGCATTTTGCCCGTATATACCATAGATTACGGTGTGGTAGACTCACCAACAAAAGCGATACGAGAAGCCGATGGAAGCTATTGTGTTGAGATCGGGTTATCTCGAATGACATACCATTGATCGCTTTATTGTCCGATTCGCGAGTGTGACTGTGACATAGAGGTTGTTTTGGTCTCGTTTTAGCGAAATATCACGTCATACATTTTGACATATTTGCCATCTTTCTAAGCAAAATAAGACACTAATACTGTCATGAAGCATATCGATGTTTTCGCTAATATATTGTCTTTCATGTAGAATGTTGACATTATGTATTAATTGCTGTTATTTATAAAACGGTTCAGGATTCATGAAAAAAATACTCTGTTTTGAAATATAATTTGCATAATTCATGTAAATTAGGTAGGGGAAGGCGGGGTAAGTTGTGACAGTTTTTGCTTTTTGCATGTTAGAATTGATATGATTAATAATCTTGTCGAAATAAGTACCTTGCTTTGAAATTTAATACTTCTGAAATATTTTCCACCTATATATAACTTTCTATCCCCACACTGAAAATCATCGTGACCTTTGAAAAAATCGATGTCAAATGGCTCAACTTGCCCCATATATGGGGTAAGTTTGAGCCACCTTCTGGGGTAAGTTGAGCCACAAAAACTATGTACAAAATGTATGAGGGGAGAACCAGCATGTCAATTTTTTATTTAAAGTCTTTTCACTTGCTAATTCTCTATAAATACTAACATCCTTTAAAAGGAAAAGAGCAGTCATGTAAATTTGCTCCTTTCAGCCAGCATTTCAATCGATTTTTATGGTTTGTTTGTTTTTTAAGATACATTACCATAGGAATTACCATGGCTCAACTTGCCCCATGCTGTTTGGCTCAACTTACCCCAGTCCGAACTTAGTGCGATAATTTTGATAATTTTGTATCCACACATTTATTATGCATCCATCATATAAAAGACTCTGACAAGAATGAAGATTCGTACCTGGACTAATAATGTTGTTATTACGTCTTTATTATATTCAAAGACGTGTGTGTTTATAAAGCACTTATCTATTTCACACTCTTTTTTACTTTTTTGGCTGAAATTCATGTTTTTCCCTCTAAAAAACTTCTTTTTGTTTCAAAGTTGAAAACAATGTGGTGGGATTAGGGGTTATGCTATGGGTCATCAATACATGACACCACCACAATGTCTGACTCATTCATTATTGGCCTGGGGCTGGTGGCTCAACTTGCCCCTATGCTCAACTTACCCCGCCTTTCCCTAATAATAAACAAGGATATCCCAATCATTTTATGTCAACTTTCTTCCCTTTCTTACCCTAAGTCTTTATTTCCAACTTTTGGGCAGTTCTGGTTAAATATGTATTCTTAAATACTTGTTTTCATGATATAGACATAATATGCACATTTATGCAAATTAGACCTTTGTAGTTAATGATTTGCATATCTTTGGCGCTCTTTTATGATCTTGCAAGATGCTAAAACATGTGAGGGATATTAGTAGACTTGTTAAGAGGTTGAACGCTGCATTTTTTTATTATTTAGTGTCGAAATAAGGAGAAGGGATTGGGTAATTTCGGAGGGCTCCCGTGGGCATAGGCTTAAATAAAAAAAAACTTTCTTCAGGAAACATGTTGACTGGTGTCTTATACATCTGTCTTTTCCAAGTCTCTTATATAAGTCAAACTGGTTTTGTAAAGTGGCTGGAACGCTGGGGGATGCAGTTTTGCCACTTCAGGGTCTCCAATAGATATATATTTTAATTAAGTTAAAATATTGCTTGGGGTAAGATACATTCATCACGATTCATGTGCCGGAGTTTCATTAAAGCAGTAACCTGCAAAGCAATGCCTCCTGTAAATTTTCTAAGAGAAACAACTAAGAAACAAATAAAACAAATGGTGATACCGAAATGCATTTTGCCCGTATATCCCATAGATTATGGTGTGGCAGACACACCAACAAAAGCGATAGAGAAGCCGATGGAAGCTATTGTGTTGAGATCGGGTTATCTCGAATGACATACCATTTATCGCTTTATTGTCCGATTCGTGAGTGTGACTGTGACATAAGGTGGTTTCAGACCGCCTCGAAGTTCGCCAGTTCCAGGTATTCTCTGATCGGGAAATTTACCCCGATCAGAAAATACCAGGTATTTTGGTAATGTGAAAGCAAACTACGCGTAATTTCCCCGAAAGAAAATACCCGCTAAATAGTAGGTACTTGGCGAAATTACGAGAACTTTCGTGGGGATTTTTCCAAGGTCGCAGGTATTTTGGCGATGTGAAAGCAAATTACGGGAACTTTTAGCCCAGCGTGTCGTTGGGCGCGGCGGCATGGGTGGCTGCTGGGCTAGTGATTTTGAATTTCGCGCCTTGCCTGCTTATCAGACCATAGTGCGCATGCTCGTAACTTCGGGAACTTATCCCGAAGGATGTGTTTCGGGCGGTGTGAATGCAGGAATAATTAACGGGTATTTTTTAGCCGAAAACAGTTCCCGTAATTTAACGGGGATTCTTGTGATCGAGGCGGTTTGAAACCGCCTAAAGACGTTGTTTTGGTCTCATTTTAGCGCAATATCACGTCATACATTTTGACATATTTGCCCTCTTTCTAAGCAAATTAAGACACTAATACTGTCATGAAGCATATCGATGTTTTCGCTAATACATTCTCTTTCATGTAGAATGTTGACATTGTGTATTAGTTGCTGTTTTTTTCAAACAGTTCAAGATTCATGAAAAAACCTCTGTTTTAAATCTTAATTTGCATAATTTATGTAAATTAGGTAATAATTAACGAGGATATCCCAATTATTTTATCACAATTTTCTTCCCTTTCTTACCCTAAGTCTTTATTTCCAATTTTAGGGCAGTTCTGATTAAATATATATTCTGAAATACTTGTTTTTACAATATCGACATAATATTTCATTTCATTTCATTTATTTCCATTTCCAACAATCATTTACATTTACAATAGTTTTGTTACATACATCTTGATATAATTATAATCAATAAAACAAAGAAACTTATTATGTATAATAATCAAGATAACAGGTCGGAAACGGAGGAGGCTGCTAAAAAGCGAAGCTTGTAAGATGCAGCCTCCTATAACACACGTATGAAGAATGTAAACAAAACACAAACCCAACATGGTAGACATTTGAACTTAAATCTATCTGAATGAATAATTTAAAAGAAATAAAAAGAAAGAAATAGAAAATAAGAGAAAATATGCAAATTTATGCAAATTACTTAATTATTTGCATAGATACAGCGTGTGTCTTTGGATGGGAATCTTTTTCTTTTGAGTCAAGGAACATTTGTGCCAAGTGGGACATTTGTACTAAAAAATGCAGCGTTCCACCTCTTAACAAGTCTATTATAGGGTTCGGCCACACAAAGAGGAACTTATGTAAATAACTAGAGTAGATCACTAGATATTACAAATAGAGTAATAATGCATGCATGAAGGTGTACACAAGCACACTATTTATATAATATTGGATGGCCTTGAGGTTAATACAAGGAAATATTGTACGAGCTTTGCATGAATATTGGACGAGTCGAAGACGAGTCCAATATTTTTACTTAACGTTGTTTAGTAAAATAATAATAACAATAACAGCAATTGTATATACCACAAATTCGAAATTGCCTCTAAGCGGTTAGGAGAAAGGAAATATGAAGTATAAAGGAAATAGAAATAGAAACATTTCATAATGACAGGATATTATAATTGCACATGGAAACAAACACTCTTTATTACTAAGTTCTTTGTTTTAATAATTAATGCATCTAAACGTTTATTGCCATCTTATACCGATTTTGTTTTTGGATAGTTTGTAAACCCGACTAGTAAGAAGAGTTTCATAACAGAGACTATTTTTCCTTTTAGTCATCCTCAAGCACTAGTCGGTGGTAATTTCTTCCTCTTGTACATATTCTTATTGTCTTTTGCCTGGAAATACAATATATAAATAAAATAAATAAATAAAGCGCTACTGATGAGACAGTCGTTTCACTTTGTATCATCATGTAAGAAGTGATATGAAACTCTACTTATGGTGATTATTATGGTTATTATCGTCATTATTATTATAATTATTGTCATTTTTAATTATTATTATTACGATTTGTGTTATTACTATTATCATTATTACTAAAAATGTCACAAATACATCTTATAATCACTTATTATATAAATGCAACTGCATTGTAGGTCTAGTGAATAGGAAAAGTAGAAAATATGCTACAAACCTGTGTTGTTCATATACCAGACGGCATATGAAGCGAGTAGAACGAGAACCGCCAATGATACTTTATAAACCGTTTCACTTCCTGAAAGAAATTAAATCATTATTACATATTTTATGATGTAGTATGTGCAAATGTTAAAAGCTTAACTTAATGAAGAAGTTCATCAAGACGATAAGCCGTTTTAAAGAGACCATATCATTTCATTTGTGAAATAATGGAAATCCATCAACAAATGAAAGCGTACTGAATAGTCTCTGTGACGTCATATGCCAGCAGCTCCCCGTATTTTGAAAGACGGCGTGAAAGCTGACTGGTGATATATCCACTGCACGAATTTATTCACTTTTACCTTTAAAAAAGAAGTGGGGGAATTTATATCCAATAAAATAATAGATGAGATGATCGTCTGTGACGTCATAAAACCGGTAGGAAGTAATTCCTCAAGAAGCTGTGTGCGCTATGAACGCCTAGCTTAGCTGGGTAATATAGGAGCGCCTTGAGCACCTAACAAGGTGGATATGTACGCAATATAAATACCCTATATTATAAAATAACGATAACTAATATTTTTTTTAATTTCATGTTAAGATATTCACCAAACCTTTCCCACTATTTTTTTCTGCTTTCAAAATCAATTCAACATCAGGGTGAACTTAATCTTGTCTCGGCTGCATAGCAGAGCAAGAACCAAACATGTAGGCGCCGCTTTCACGACGTCGACGACGACGATGGTGAAGGCTGCGCCGGCAATATTAAAATCTTTACAAAGCCAAAGGTTAATTTTTTTCAGTTGTCATCATAATTTTGAAAGTATATTTACCTAGTTAATGAAACCTGGACATACAAAAGAAATCAAGTATCACTGATCGTCTTGCCTAAGGTTTTGGTCACATGAATAAGTTCAAACGTCACACAACGTCAATGAACTTTCACCAAGGGAGAGAGAGAGAGAGAGCTACATGCACACCGGAGTATGATGTGTGGGTTTTACCATGGACCCTACATGGTTTTACTTACCCGTCACAACTGCGCATAACAAAGAAACGGCGATCAATCCAATGAAACATTTCTTCACAAGTTGTTCTTCCATGTCCCCTTGTATGGCAGATATCACCTGCAGAAAATTACGAAAAGGTTGGAACTTGAGATTAGCAGAAAAAATAGATATTGCGCACTCATTTGCAGAGAAATGGTATTTGTTGTGGTAATTGTGCTTCGTTCAGTACAGTTTGTTGGCGGTGGGGAATCCCCAGGCTTTTTGACTCATGACCTTGCTGTCAGACTAACTTCCGGAGGTTGGTCTGTATAAATTGTGTTAGACCTTCGACGTCTTTCAGAACTCTATGCAAGTTTAATACAAACCAGCCTAATAAATGCATGTATATTATAATTAGGATCATTTAAGGGAAATAAAGCGATTTGACTATGTTGTCTGCAAATGAACCTGAATTCCCATAATGCACTGGGAGAACATTTTCCAGCCCATAATTCATGTTGTCATGGGATTCCCCAAATGTTCTGCGTTCGAATCATTGATTAAACATCGGCTGTCATAATACAATAGTTGCGCACTATTGAATGGAACGAAATGGTGTTGGATCAAACGGCATTAGACGACAAGGTTATCTGACGAAATGGCATAGGACGTATAGAGGCAAATCACCCTCAAATAACTAATCTTTATTCCATTACAGCCATCTAATCTACTTTTAAATTATTACCGAAATGTACATGTTGTCCAAAAGAGCAAGTACATCACGTAATAACTGCGCATTTTGGTAATAAAAAAGTCCTGTCAGGCATACATGTAGGTGCACTATCGGCACATATTGATAACAGATTTATTTCACCAAAATGTGCCATAAAAAGGCCCATTAGTGCATAGATTAAGGCAAAAATTCCACGACCATCGTTTTTTTTTTTGGGGGGGGGGGACTTTAAGTAGGTTGTTATAGAATTAATACAAAGGTTTACATACTTGCCAATCAAAATACGAGCGCGCAGTTCTAGCTGATAGGCCTATGTTTTGGCAATCACACCTGAAAAAGGGATATTTTGAATATTTTATGGAATATACATTCAGAATAGTAAGCTTGGAAATCTGAAAATGCTGATATTTAGACCTTTAAACCAACATTTTACAGAACACTTACAAATTAATTTATAGATAAAGAGAAGTACCGAGCTGACATACGTTTTTTGTATTGACTTCAAAACTTGATATTTTAAGCTCCATATCGGCCTATGGAGCAAGATATGCGAAAATTTTATATAGTGACTTGAAAGTTTTCTTCGCAAATTCCCCCCTTACCTTATTTTATTCACTCGTCTTTTTTCCTCTAGTTTTCCTCTTCTTTTTCCTTCTATTTTCTCCCTCCTTTTTTTCCCTTTCTTTCTCCCTTTTTTTTGCTCCGCCTGTAGCTACGCCCCTGTGAATCATCAGCCAAACCTAGGGGATTTTAATGTACACATAGATAACCCCAATGATAATACTGCAAAGTCATTATTTTCAGATTTGAATATTAAAAAATGTTCATTTCGCGCTTCACGCTCGCATCAGTAATTATGGTTGAGTCAGATACTATCTTGTTTATTGCTATAAGGTGAAAAGAAGATTACATTTTTGGTCGGAAAATAAAAAGAATCAGGATACACTTTGCGCTCACATTAATCAAAATTTAGTGAGATAGCTATCCTGTCCTTGATTTTGAAATATGCTAATAATACCATTTTTTAGGCCGGAAATGACATATCTTCAGCACACACTTTGCGTTCGAATCTAATATAGTTTAGTAAAATTTCTATCCTGTTCGTGATTTGAAAAAGTGTTACGATTGTCAAGTTTTTATTTTGGAAATACAAACTTTCAGCTCGCTCTTTAGAATCCTATCCTGTTCGTTTTTTAGGTGCCAGGTAAAAATGGCAGAGGTAATAATGGCAGAGGTAAAACTGGCACAGGTAAAAACGGCAGAGGTAAAAAGAGCAGAGGCATAAATGACAAAAGGTAAAAATGGAAGATATGATAATGGCAGGGGTTAAAGTGGCCGAGGTACACTATTGGAAAAAAACAGAAGATTCTACAGAAGAAAAATAAAAAAACAGGTTTCACCAAAAAAATGATAATTTTCGTAAATTATAATAACAGGAGGATTTTCCACAATTTTTCTACAATTTTACAGAACAGATATTTTTAAAAGGGGAAAATATGTAGTTTAACTACAATAAACTTGTAAGGGTACACGCACATTACCAAGAGGGTGATGCTTATGGTGTACAAAATACCCAACGGCACTTCCGCTTCCAAGGGGTATGACCATCAAGGCATTTATATCATATTGGATGCAGTGGTAAAGGTTCAGGGTCTTCTTTTGTGCAAAGAATCTGAACCAGACGTTTCCCCTCGATTGAGCCCAAATTTTACAATTAGTTACATATTCAATGCCAAGCCTGGGAACGCATGCTCATTATTGTCATTCAAATATTCAAAAAGAATAGTACAGACGACATTACAAATAAGGAAATAATATTTAACCACAATCATTCGTGACAATTTCAACGCCTAAGCTTTTCCCGTTATGTTCTCTATGATTTCCCCGACCCCTAACCCTCTCTGTCTCTCCACCTCTCTTATGTCTACTCTTCCTTTATTTATGTATCGGTATACCTGGCAAAATATTAGATATATAAAAAAAACAGCCAGACAAAAATGAATGTTACAAAACAATGAATGAGAATAGTGCAGTTCCATTTGCTCCCAATAAACCAATAAACCAAACTGAAACTGAAACTGAAACTGAAACTGAAACTGAATAAATTCTTTTTAAAAATCGTTCACGGTACACCTCCAACGAATTCGTAAATAGCATTGTTTGGCCGATTGAGACATGATTATAATGCCTAATCGTGACATGCAGTTATAATTTAATATATGTACATGCGGGGGCTGTTTTGACAATTCATTGCATGGGGGTTTAAGACTGGCCATATTTTACCCATAGCTGTCATTTTTACCTCTCCCATTATAACCCCTGCCATTTTTACCTCTGCCATTTTACCCCTGCCATTTTTACCTCTTCCATTTTTTACACCGAGCCGTATAAACAAGTGTATTTAGCCGAAAACTAGTTTTGACCAAGGCAAGTGGTGAAAATATACTTGTCTTGTATAGTAAATATGGATTTGGTCATTTCTAACAGACAATGAAGCAAGAGCAAGTGGAGGTTCTCTTTTATTTAATTGATACATAATGAAACCGAGGTTGAGATCAAATAGGCCTATGCCATGTAAATTAAGGAACTTGTTTTCATAAAACAAAATATTAGAATGAGATAGTGAATTTACTCCACATACTAGTCTAATTAGCTTTTCTGGACTTTAATAACCCATCTAAAGGAACTTTAGTAGCGTCACCACCCCATGCAAGGATGCAGTCATACAAGACACAATGAAGGTTGAGTACAACATGTATAACATATTTTTGGGAATATTCTCTTAAATGAATTAATGACTCCTGAATTTCTGGGAAGAAGTTTACATAAATAAGATGTGTGAACTTTCCAATTCAGCTTACTATCAATGTGTACCCCAAGGAATTTTGTACTCAGGACTTCAGTAATCTGAACATCACTGATTGTAATATTATCTGGCAATGTTGCTAGGGTGTTGCTGAATAACATGTAGCTTGTTCCATCAAGATTTAGGGAAGCCTGTTAGCAATGATCCAATCGTTAACAGAAATCAATTCTGAATTGTCCAATAAGGATAAAAAATAAATAACCAGCAATTACTTTAGAGTGGGCAACATTTTTGAAACTTTATTGATCCTCCTTGAAAAAGTAACATATAACAAGAAACATATACACAAGTTACAGTTATACGCTAACGCATATATCGAAGACTTTAAAAAGCAACAAACATCGATAATTAAAGGAAAGTAATATAAAGACAAGAAAGACGAGGAGACCTTTGGAAGGCAGGCTTGTTATATGGTCCCTCAGTATTGAAACAATACGTTATTTGTTTGTTTAAAGCAAAACTTGAATCTACACATAATTGAAAAAAAAATGATTCTAGCTTAACTGGTTCATAATACTAAAAAAAGAAAAAAAAGTTGTACTAAGGTTATACAAGGATACATATGTAGTTAAAATCTATTTACAGAAAAATAATGGATATGTTGAAAAAAAAGTAGGTATAAAATATAGATAGACAAATAGATAGATAGAAAAACGGGGGGAGCACGAAGTTACAAGCTAGAAAATGGCAAGAGATGAGAGATTTGTAACAAAAATGCAATTGAAATGACTACTAGTACTTAATGATAGGAGTACATGTACATGTACCAGTTGGTCGAGACATTTTACAGAAATTATATTGCTAATCACAAAGTTATGCATGTATTTAAAAGAAAAACAATTATACATCATAAATGTACTTTTATATTAAAAAAATAAGAAATTCGATTTCCTTTTAAAAACAGAAATACTAACAGACCCGGTAATGTTGGAGTTCAAAGAATTCCATAACTTTGGCCCTGTACAGATCAGTGTTTTCTGAGCAAATATTGTCCTTGCATGAGGAATACGCAGTGCTGTAGCATTTCTTGTTGGGTAATTATGAAATTGGTTGTTCCTATGAAATAAATATGCTAACGTCAATGGCAAATCACCTCTGAAAATTATACAAGAGCGACCGCAATTGCAGAAGACAAACATCTTCCAACTTCAAAACATGATGTTCATATAAAATAAAGGAGAAGTGGGAACTAGAAAGTCAGCATTACTAACTGCTCTGTAAAATGCCTAAAGGATATGCCAAATGTTGGTTGGACACTTAATTACCCTCATGGAACATTTTTACCCAGTATTTTTTTTTTTTTTTGACACACCTGAGTGCAGCGAAATCAAACGCTTTCTTAAAACCTACTGAAGCAATGAATGATTTTGCTATATGTCAGTTTCAGATTACTCTTCCTCGTAGGAATGCAAAATTGATTTTTGTCTATTATTTCATCTATAAGATTGATTGTTCTCTTCGCTAATGCCTTTGAACATATATTATTTGCGTCCACAGTTATTAATGATTTAGATTTATAACTCTCCAATAGACGTTTGTCTTTAGTTACGAATTAAAGATATGACACTTTGCTTTTGATTTGCTGACGATTCGTTTTCTTGAAAAGAAATATTACAAACGAGTAAGTTATCCACAATGACCCTAATAAACATATGCATAAAATTTCTTAAAATGCCTATCATTCTCCAGAGACTTTCCTTAATGCATTTCCGTCAATACTGTCTTACACTCGCGTTCAGTGAGGAGCCCTTTACATGATAATACATAACATTTATAAGGCGCTTACTACTGGCGTTTCTAAGCGCACTGTGTTTTGTTCATGGTTTGTACTTGGGTTAAAAAAAATATTTAAAAAATAGTAATAAAAGTGGCAGGGGAAAATGGCACAGCTAATACAGCTATACTAATAATCAAAACTCAAAACTTGTGTGCACCTCCAATTTACCGACCCACAACTGTGAATTATCTATTAAACAGGTAGGTTTTGAGTAGGGTTTTGAACTAATTCACAGACTTGGCATTATGAATGTATTATGGTAGCTTATTCCAAAGGGAAGGGGCAATTGAAGAAAAAGCGCGGTCACCATATTTTGTAGAGGTTCGAGGTCCAGGAGTTAACTGCATTGTAGACGATGAACATGATGAACATGATGAACGAGGAGGTCTTGAAGAGATACTAGAGCGTAAGGAAATGAGATCTGTAAGATATTTTGGGGCTTGGCCATTGAGAACTTTGGAGGTGAGGAGAACTTTAAAAGATACGGTGATGTATGGGGATCCCCCGAGGGGGGGGGGGCACTCGACCAAAAAATGGTGGAGGTGTGCCGCGGTCGAGACAAAAAACGGGGGCCTCGGAGCGAGCTTATTGTAAAAAGGAGGGTCCTCGGAGCGGGCTTCGGAACTACAAATGTTTGTGAAAACGGAGGTCCTTGGAACGGATCCCAGAGTGTGAGTGCGTATGCATCCCTATGGAACGATCATTTGTGCATGATATAGCTTGCGCGGCCCCGCCGGGTGCACTCGCGGAGAGCTGACGGCGCTCTTCACCAAACTTGCATCTCGGAACGGCGTAACAAGAAATATGCGAAGCTTTGGAGCGGATTTCTTCTTTTTTTCTCGATAAGAAGAAAATGCTATGCCTTGGAGCGGCTTTCTTTGTTCTTCTTTATCAATAAGACAAAAATGCTATGCATTGGAACGGAAATTTGAGTGTAAAAATGGGGGTCCCCTCCGCGGCACATACCCACTATGCATTATACACTTAGTGCCCCCCTCCGGGGGGGGGGGCAATGAAGAGAACACAGCATGGGAGTTATGTCAACCCATGGAAGTGGAACAATGTATGTATGAGGAAGGTTGGAAAATATTGAGTTACAGTAATCCAGGTGACAGGAAACAAATGCATGTGTTAGTTTGGCAGTTGTGGGTCGGTCAAGTAATTTCCTAATCCAGGGGCGGAAATCCGTCCCAAAAGCTAGGGGGGACAATAAGCTGGAAAATTTTACAAGCAAAAAAAACAACAAAAAACAAAGGTTATGATCCCCAAAGTAAGGTCATCTCGTTCTAAAATGCATGCTTCATTTCGATTTTGAATACTGTATTTCTTATCATCATAAAAGACCACAAATAGTAGGGGGGGGCATTTGATATTGTGTCCCCCTACTCTTTTGAGTAGGGGGGGGGGCACGTCCCCCCTGGGATTTTCGCCCATGACTTAGGATGATATTGTACCCAGACCAGCATCACTGGGAGGAACTCCTGAACGGTTTTATCATTCATTTCCCAGCCAAGAGAAGAAAAAATACCTGATCAACTTTGCCAAGTCAATCCTTGTCTCATCGCGACATCGTCGTTTGCTACCGGCTCCGAGTAACAGCTGACCGGCAGCATGTCTCACGAGGTACACTAAGTAATTCCCATCATTTGGACCTTCCTTTTACTAGAACTGAACGATATAGGAAATCAAGGACTAGTCAATGCTCAGTAAAGATAAAAAAAATTATATGCATGTCCACTTTAAAAGCGAAAGGAAGGAACAATCGAACTAGAGCATATCAATCAAGTTATCAATTATGTTTTCTTTATAACCTTATCCTACCAAGTACCGCTCTGTCCTTAAATCCTTCTTCTGTCTGTGAAAACATGAAAACAAAATAAAGAAACAGAAGCAACAACAACACCGTGCAACCAATTTTTATTATTGAATCACTGAAAATGGCATAACATAGCACGGCGTGCAGAAAGTATCCTTTTATTGTGCTTATTACCGTATATTTTTTTTGCTCCAAATGACAAATATGTATGTCTTGATTTTATTACATGAAGAGATAATCTACGACTGTAATTTAATTCTACAACTTGTAGATCTGTTTCACGACCAGCGAAAAAAATCAGCAAATCAATATTTATCTAGATATAAATAATAATGTCTGTTGTACCTGCCCGATTAGATATTACTAGTGTTGTAGCGCCTTGATGCTTGGCCTTGGCCTTAAGGCGCCTTCAGGTCTACTTTTTCAAACTCTTGGCGTTGAACATTCAAGCCTTGGCCTTGAGGATTTTGAGCCCTGAAATTTCAAAGCATTTTCAAGGCATTTTTTGTGCTTTCAATTATTTTTTATATAAGTAATTATAAATGTTATTATTTATTAGTAATTGTTCTGTATATTCAATGACACTACTTCCATGCAGTCAGCAGTAGAAAGTGTACTAGCAGTGTCATAAAATGTGATTATCACCATCATCAAGAATTATCATCATCATATTCATGTATGTGACAAAGAAAACAGTATGATGAAAAATAAAATTATTTATTGGTAACGAGTTGTAATCATGACTAATAATGATAATAATGATAGTAATAATCATTGTGATAAAGATTAGAGTGATTTGATGACAAGAATAATTCTGACAGATCTGACAGCTAAATTTGACAACAATTTTCATAAAGAATGATAACAAGGATTTTCCTTGTATTATTTTCTTTGGCCAAGAAGAATGTTTTAAGTCTTAATAATATTCTGAAAAGATTCGGTAGACTTGAACACAATCTTCAATTCTGTCATATCCAAATGGGCTATGCCAATGGCATGATGAACCAAAAGTTGTGAGGGGCCAAGCATGGCATACATATAGAGCAAAATTTCTGCGAAAAAAAGTGAAAGCAATTGAAGTGAGCGAGTGAGCAAAGTTTTTTCAACCTCTTACTATAAGAAATGCTAATTTTGTGATAGATTGTGACAATTATGTTAAGAAAATAATATCACACTCCTTTACTTTTCCTTTTTTCCTTTTCTAAGTTTATTCTTGGTGATGGAAATTCTTTCTCTCTCTCTCTCTTTTTTTTGGGGGGGAGGGGGTTCTGATATTTGTAAAGAGGTGAGAAAGAGGGAATATAGCTTTGTTTTGTTAGTATTCATTATTCCCGTTTTTGAGCTATAATAAGTGTAGAAGATAAATGCACAAGAAATGAGAATTGAAATTTAAAAGGGTTTGTGAGCAGGAAAAAAAACATGAAAATGGACACGAGTCCTGAAAGTGATTCATTTTCAGGTCAGCATTGAAAATTTCAACTTGTGCTCTCTTGCATCCCTCCCCCCCCCGAAAAAAAACCTTGTGGGAAAAAATGCCTCTATTCCAGAATCGAAAATGCTCTTTTTTACAAATGAAATACACTTTTTTTTATAGTACATTATAATACATTTTAGGTTCGAAAGTCGCCAAATTTTGGATCGCGCTTGCATCATTTATTGTATAGTACAATATTAATCTTGTTCATGGTTACAAAAATGTTTAGAATTTTCAGGTTAGAATATCACAAATGGTTTGGTTCGCGTTCTACACTTACATCAAGTATTGTTAGGTACATGTAAGGTACTTAATCTGTTCCTGTTTGCAAAAAATGTTTAGAATGTCAAATTTTCAGGTTGGAATATCACAAATTTTTGAGCTCGCGCTTTGCGCTCGCATTATTTGATCGATGAGTTATGTATTATATTTATGAGTCACTAAACATGCTAAATGCAGTTTTTATCAGCTTACTTTGCAGACCTGTCAGTATATTAAAAATTTCAGCTTGCGCTTAATTCTTTAGCTGGATACACATCTTTTTCACGATTACAAAAACAGCCTGGAATATTTAATTTTTATGTCACAATGTCAAAAAGTTTTTGCTTATGATTCGTGCTGGCAACTTCTCGCAAGGACGCCCTTTTAAAAGTGATTAGCACTGTAATTGACCAAACATCGTGTCTTTCGACTTCAGAATTGAATTTTTTAAACCACTAACCCAAAATATCTATCTTATCAATGAGAAATTACTAAAAAAAGCATTAGTCAACTTAATTCCTACAAAATACACAACAACTTCACGTAGTTGATAATATCATTCAGAAAATATCTGTTTGCACGAAATGCCAGTTTTGACATGTAAGTGCCCTTTTTGGCTTTGACCCCCCCCCCCAAAAAAAAATAATACGTTCTGCCGCCCCTGTCCTAGGGAGTGGAGAACGCAATACGTTGAGAATGGGCATGCCAGGATCAGATGACCGTGGTAATAATAATTATTGCAATGTAAATTGCATAAAAAATAATAAATTATAATAATAATTTAATAAAACAAATAATGATTATATGTACAAAGGTAACTAAATTATTATCTTAATATAATGTCTAAATCTGCCATGAAATTATTTTTGTTTGTCGTGTATAATGGTCAAACTTTTTGCTCGCTCAGTTCGCTCGCTCTCACTTATTATAATATATCGAAGGTTTGAAATGCCTTGGCCTCGGCCTTGCGGTTTTCAGGCCTTGCCTTGGGTATGCTTGCCTTGGCATCGGCCTTGGGTATTAAAGCCTTGGCCTTGGAGGTTTATGCCTTGACTACAACACTGGATATTACATACAGCACTTAATCAAATCAACTGAGCAAAGTGTAATGAACAGCAGCTTTACATTTATCTCTTCCCTTGCTCCGCAATCTCTTTATTCTGCCAGAGAGGGCAGTATTCCATTTTCATGAAATATAATATCAAGGAAATGAAAAAAATGCATCAAATATCATATTACTACATTACCAATCATTGAACATTATTCAGCTGAGTAGCTGTATTATTATTTAACCAACCAAAATTAAAATCATCGCACATGAATAGGCCAAATGAGTTGATAACCTAAGCAACAAAACAAACAACGTAGGTTGGTTGTTATAAGTCAAACGGTTTATTTTCATTAGGTCCAATGCCAATTCGTCCAATTGCCAACAACTCGTCTAATATCATTTGGTCTACCATCAGTTCGTCCAACATCCACATGATTCAATCGACATTGCATCCACTCACCATTTCGTCTAACAACCGATTGGTCCAATAGCCATTTTAGTCCATAAACCATTTGGTCTAATTGGATAAGTGATTATTGGACCGAGTAGTTGTTAGACAAATGATCGATGGACGGAATGGTATAAGACTAAATGAAGGTAGACCATATGGTAAGCGGTCGATTTGGCAGTAGACGAATTGGCAACTTACCTCATCAAACAATAGTATCATTATCATCGCTATTATTATTTTTATTATCATCATGCCATTTGACAGCGGTAATCATGCCAATATACATCAAAGAAATAGTTACGATAATCTGTTATAAAATTGAAGCTAAATGATAGTAGTCATGGTAGTTGCAGTAAAACACTAATTTCGTGAAAAAGTCTGTAAAACAAGGTTAAGTATGACTATATCATCATGGATCTGGATCTGGTACAGTTACATAAACTGAACTTTGTGAATTTTCATAAAATCTAAGCTGAAATACGATCACACTGAAGATCGCCAACACAGATAGGCACACGTGGGACAGTCTATTATTATTGCTGGAATAAAGACCCGACGGAAGTGACCGAATCCGCGCTTATTTTGCTTATTTCTCCGCAATTACTCAATTTATTCCAGAATCCTTTGGCACGTATTTTTTATTCATACAAACAGACACTTGGGTGGTCTTTATATTAGATTCTGTAAAAAGTCATTTTGAGATCGTTACCAGAACTGGAATTTATCTTTAAACATCAATATAAGTCAAGTAGGACTGGTAGTTGTGCATTAAAAAATATCATTGATATTATTGACTTTATCATTATCATCATTATCATTGCCCTCATCGTGATCATTACGCCAATGTACTGTGGCTATTATGCATAAATGCGTCGAAGAAATTGCCCTTTGGTATAATATCATACAGCACAATAATATGTATAACAAAACATAATGCAGACTGCCATGGGTATTGTTTATAATATAAACAGGTTAACTAGATAGAAGAAGTGCATCGAATAATGACTATTTGAATTGACAACATTTTATGATATTAAGTGGAAGAAAAGCAGAGAAATAGAAATGAGCAAACACGTTAATAAACAATATATGAAATGAGCATGTTTAATACAACTTCAACTTCGTCCAATTGCCAACTCGTCTGCTATCATTTGGTCTACCATCAGTTCGTCCAATATCCAATGGTCTAATCGACATTTCGTCCACTTACCATTTCGTCTTATGACCGGTTGGTCCAATGGTCATTTAGTCCATAAACCACTTGATCTAAATGAATATGTGTTTATCATGCGAAATGAATAATGAATCTCCACCCTACATATCAGAGCTCTTATCTCAGCATAATAATAATAATAATAATATTCCGCATTTATATAGCGCTTAATACATCGGAACGACGTCTCTAAGCGCTTTACATATATATTATTACCCCGGTCATCGGATCCTAGCATAGACCAACACGCAGTCTCAGATCAGCAGATCAAGCATTGCTGACAGAATCTCTCAGCCATACAACCTGGGGTGACATAGCCTTCTACATCTCTGGACCAAAGCTGTGGAATAGCCCTCCCCAATTTATCAGGAGAGCAGAGACCCAATCAACTTTTGAGTCTTATCTGAAGACCTTTCTGTTCCCCACTCCAACATTATTGCAGGAATAACTAAATTGTAGCTTTACTAGGACAGTACTTGAACTGAATGATGATCCTACGCACTGTTTGAAGACATTGACATTTGTGAGGTATTTCCTATTTTTGAGCAAGCGCCATGAGCGCCAAGCTGAGGCGGATATCGGCGCTATACAAGAACCCATCCTCCTCCTCCTCCTCATCAATTAAAACAGATGGGTATAATCAACTAATTATTACTTGTCAGACGAAATGGGTATAGACAAACCGATGATGAAGCGAAGTGATTCTTGGATCGAATGGTTGTTAGAAAACATATTGATGGACGGAATGACGTTATACTAAATGAAGGTAGACCATGTGCTAAGTGGACGAGTTGGCAGTAGACAAATTGGCAATATACCTCATCAAACAATATCATTATATTATCGCTATTATCATCATTATCATCATGACATTTGACATAGGTAATCATGCCAATATATATCAAAGAAATTGTGTGATAATCTCTTATAATATTAACATTAAAATAAAGCAAGAAAGTAGTTGTGCATTAAAAAATATATCATTGACATTGAACATTACATAATATTCATATTAGTATAATCATTGATATTATATATATATATACATGAGTGGAGCATCATAAGCTCTATGAGCTTGAGAACGATGTTCCAAGAAAAAATAACAAAGATAAATAATTATACATTGGCTAAAAGAATACATTCAATGATGCGAACATCAAATAACAGTTACAAGAAGAGCAAGAGAGACAGAGTGGGAAAGAAAGAACTGAATAGAAAGAGTGAAACATGAAGAATTATTATGAATCATTACGCCAATTTACTTCCGCTCTCATGCTTACATACATCGAAGAAATTGCTCTATGGTATAATATCATACAGCACAATCGTGACAATAATGTGCATAATAGAAACAGAATGCGCACCCCTTGGACTACCATGGATATTATATACAGCGTGTCCCAGAAAAAAAAAGCGAAACTGAGATTCAGTGTAATTTTTTGCTATCATGATCATAATTTTGCTTCATGAAATGTACATGTACAGAAAGATATGCTTCTCTTCTTTCATTTGAAGCCCATCTCAACGTTTATAATGAATGCATGACTGAGTAAGAACAATGGAAAGTGGTGTTCCCAAATTTTCATTTGCAAGAGCAATTTGCGATTTTGAGTTAGTTTTTCTGGTTTTTAGTGCTGACTATTCGGAAAACAAAGTTCATAACTTAAATATGCATCTTTTCTTCTTTCATATGAAACATCACGAGTTAAATATGATTGACGCATGTTTGAAAAAAAATTGCCTGAAAACACGCTCGATTACTATCTATTCGCCGGATCGTTGAAAAACGATCATTTCGTTTTCTCAACGTTTCCAAATAGTGTTAATTCACATTTAAATCGCTGGATGTAAAGCCTCGTACTTTTGATTCTATTATGGTTTATTACGTGTCAGTCATGGGCCAATTTTCATCATTTTATGATGGCAACAACAGGTCCAAAGAACAATCTAAAAAAAAAAGAAACATCTGCCACAAGAGATCTTTGCCTTATTATTGAAGCTTCCATAAACCTTACTATCGTAAAACCTGTCCGAAATCAAACATTGTGTCCGTCCTATTGAGAATCCATCCTGATTTTCCTTTGTTTGATTTGATGTTCCATAAATGTCGGATGCTTCATTTTTTTTGTAAGAATAATAATAACTATTATTTGTTCTGGTTCAACTACAACACTTATATGCCGTGAATTTGTTTTCAAATTTACCAGACGTGACAAATTAATCCTTATGATTTAATTTGTAGAATCCCCCTCCCCACTTAACTCCATTTCTTTGTTTACATTGTTATAACAGATACAATAATACGTCTCTTACACATATTTGGAAGTATATCTTACTTACTAAATAGGTTCACTATTGCGGATTGAAATAATCACTAGAGGGTATTCATTTGTCTCGCAATCTACTATGGTCAACAAGGAAATTCGTGATCACTCTCGCAAAAAGTGTTCACTGGCTTTCTAGCAAATTCGTGATCACTCTCGCAAAAAGTGTTCACTAGCTTACAAGTTCACGAGCTTTCGAGTGCCGCTGCAACTCTTTCTCATGTGACACAAATCTTTATCAAGTGACACAACTCTTTATCAAGTGACACAACTCTTTATCAAGTGTCACTTGATAAAGAGTTGCAGTGGCACTCGAAAGCTCGTGAACTTGTAAGCTAGTGAACACTTTTTGCGAGAGTGATCACGAATTTCCTTGTTGACCATAGTAGATTGCGAGACAAATGAATACCCTCCAGCGAGTATATCTTACTTGGTTCCAATTTCTTTCATGCTCATCCTTGCTTCAATTGCTTTAATGTTTGTTTGATATTTTTGAAAACTATATACGTTTTGATGAAATTTGAATCTATGTCTTTTTATTCATTTCAATGTTTATAATTATGTTTGTAAACTATCGACCGGTGATGGTAGAACTTCAATATGAACTAGTGCCCTTTTGTCTATCCTTTGCCATCGGTCAATGGGTTTATAAATTTTCTTTTGCAATTGTAATTTCCTTTTCTGCTTTTTCCAGGAATAAAATGAATAAAAGTAAATAGACAGAACTTGACAAAGGTCGCGTACGTTCTTGTGCACGTACGTGACCTTGACGTATATATGTACTAATTATGTAAAATTTCATTCACCCCGACTTGATGCGCGCTAAATTTACATTATCTTACACTTTTTTTTGGACAGTGGCTGCTTCTCTTTTCGCCAGTGAAAGGTGACGTTATCATCGGCTCGCTGAATACAGGCTTCCAGGATCTTGAGAAGAGCAATGTGTTTCTTAGAATCCATCTCGTGGTTCGAAGCTGTGTAGTTCTCAATGAAGAATAGACTGTTCTTGTCCATACCAGCTAAGGTGATGTCCCCAATGATCTCTTCCTGGTTCAAGATGCTCTCTGCGAATGTTACGACCATGATCGGATACGAGCCTGCAGGATGATGGTGATGATAGTGATGATGATGATAGAGATGATGATAATTATGATGGTGATGATAATGATGGTGACAATGATGATGATGATGATGATGATGATGGTGATAATGATGATCATGATGATAATGATGATGGAGATGATGATGATGAAGATGATAATGATGATGGAGATGATGAAGATGTTAATGATGATGGTGATGATGATGATGACAATGATGATGGAGATGATAATGATGGTGGTGATGATGATGGTAATGGTGATGGTGATAATGATGATAATGATGATGGAGATGATAATGATGGTGATGATAATGATGGTGAAGATGGAGATGACGATGATGATGGTAATGATGATGATGGAGATGATGATGAAAATAATGATGATGACGATAATAATGATTATGGTGAAGATGGACATGATGATGGAGATGATGATGGTGATGATGATGATAATGATGATGGTGATGATGATAATGATGATGGTGATGATGATAATGATGGTGATGATGATGACAATGATGATGACGATGATGATGATGATGACGATGATGATGATAATGATGATGGAGATGATGATGATAATGATGATGGTGATTTTGATGATGATGGTGATTTTGATGATAATGGTGATGGTGATGATGATGACGATGGTAATGATGACGATGATGATAATGATGGTGATGATGATTGTGATTGTGATGATAATGTTGATTACAATGATGATGGTGATGACGATGATAATGATGACGATGATGGTGGTGATGAAGATGGTGGTAAAAAGTGGTGATGATGATGATAATGATGATAATAAGGATGATGATGGTGATGATGTTGATGGTAATGATGACGATGATGGTGGTGATGAAATTGATGGTAAAATGTGGTGATGATGATGATAACGACGAAGATCGTGATGAGGATAATGAAAGTGATGTTGAATACGTTGATGATAATAACGAAAGTGGTGAGGTTGATGATGATTGTAAAAAAGGATAATGGTAATATAAAAATAAAAATGTATTTAGTAGTAGTACACTCTAAATTCCAAGGCTTTTTAATAAATCCAGATCGGCTGTGGATAGTGACCAGTCGAAAGTTGTATTAATTTCAAATCCTTAGGATTAACTTTCAAATTAAAAAAAACCTTGATTTAAATCTTTAAGATTTATATTTAAATCTACAAGGTGTAAAGCTAAATCTAATATTCGGCTGGCCACTTTTGACAGCCGATCTGGATTTATTTTAAATCCTTGGAATTAAGAGTGTAGTCTTTCGAGTAACAATCTAGAAGATTTACAGGCATGGCTGCTAGTAGAAGCAGAGTGGCAATTGGTGTAGTATTATATTTTACGCAACTTCTGAAGGTTTTCATCTCAAAGAAGGCTAGTGTAGTAGGTTTCGTGGTACATTTATCTTTGTTGGGCTAAAGTGGGTCCTGAAAAGGACCACCCAAACTCCACGTTCGACATGCACAGCAACTTGACGGAGTATATAACACCTACTTTTACAAACTCTGCTCATTCACCTGAAGACGACAAGAACACACTTGTCGAAACGTCGAGTTTGGGCGGCTCTTTTCAGGACCAATATTTGCCCAAGAAAGATACAAGGTGTATCGTGAAACCTACTGCACTATATTTTACGTGTTAAAAGTAAAAAAAATGTAATGGTAATAACTTTTTTATATTTTTTTAAGATAAGACAACTTACCGAACTCTTGCCTGATTTTTGGTATAAGTGACGATATAAATTCACGACAATGTTGTATTCCAGTAGTTGTGCTAGGAAATAAAATACAAAAGAAATGATAACGATGACGGTGATATTTTTTGTGGCGACGCAGCGCACTCGATGCGATTTACAATATTCAATTAATACGAGGCGCCTGCCCCCAAGCGTTTGTGCATTTAGGGAGTATTTGCACCACGACGCAGGACGAATCTTAGAACACAGCAAATGCATTGAAAACGTCCGTCAAATCACAATGAACAGCTGGAAGGTCTTTGTCGAAAATTGGTGAATAAGAACAGCGGCTTTCTCCTACGCTTTGGAGCTGACGAAAAAAAATATGCAAATATGACGTTTGTCCATTATAGTCCAGGAAGAAACTGATGCCTCGATTGACCAACCATCGACAAAGACGTCAATGTCATAAACGGCATTTGACAATACATTGTCGATGTTCATGGGAGTGGTCTGCCTCGCGGTTGCGCAAAAATCCGAATGAGATGAGTAACCTAGATCCATACATCGTCCCGATCATCTCAAATAGGGCATATAAAACTGTGCATTCTATACACAACAAAAAGTAAGTCCCCTTAAATCAAATTGCTGTGACTTTTGAACGGAATTATTTTGTGATATGATATTTCGTAGATATTATTTCTACACTCATTAAGCAAATCCTGGTAAAAAATTAGTAATTAAAGATTAAAAAGTGACCATTTTTGAAAGTCACAAGAGTCTTTTTCAGATTGTGCAAATACAAAGTTGGGCAATAGTTGATTTTAGGTGAATTTTATGGTGTTATGCTGTTTTACTATCCACCATTTAGCCACTCCACATACAATTTTGACATCGTAATGTTCATGGTTGAGTGAGCACAATGTATTGCAGGGGCCGCGGAAGTGGGGGGGGGGGGGGGCTTCACCCCAGCTTTTTTCCAAAAGCATGTACAAAAATGTAAAATTGACCATACGATTTTTTGCATGGTCAGCCGCCCCCCCCCCCACTTTGAAAACCGTTCCGCGGCCCCTGTATTGTGACGTATCATCATAAGAGTTTATGGTAGTATCCTCTACAACTTGCTAAATCATGTTAAAATTTGAAGATGTTGGTGTCTCCCCCGATTATATGCCCCTCCCTCATTTAAAATTCTGGTTTCACCAGTGATTTGTTCATAACTCTCTTCTCATTTGCATAATTTTCGAATATTGTGTGCTCACTGATGCATTAAACATCGGGATTTTCATAAAAATCAAAACAAATGAACTATGCAAGGAGGTTTGTGACAGATATCCACAGTTACAAATTGCATTTTTTCCAATAACGTAAAAAGAGCCAATCACTTTTCACATGTTCATTCAAGCGTGAATGTTTGATTAAATGCCTTTGAATCATTGAAGCATGTTAATTGGTCATGAACATAACGAAAAAGTTGAGAAAATATCCTTTTCAGTTACCAAAATGAAACGATACATGCCTATGATATTTGAAAATCTTATTTTTTGTTTTCAATCAATGTTCATTGAACCGTGAAACGATGAATATTGTATAAGATACTCTTCTCAAAATTAAATGTCATTATATTCCATCATTTTTATTGATAGACATGTGTAAAAAAATCCAATTATAGTAACTTTGGACTTGTGTTTATTCAACCGTGAAATTTAGTCAAAAAAGTTGCATCGTCTTTTAGAAAGTACCTTTTTACAAGCCTTCTGACTATTTTTCATAATGAGAATGTGGAATTAGTTCCAATAAAATGGAATCAAAGTAATGATATTTGGCTTGTGACTTTTGAAAAGTGACATTTTTTCCTTCTGACGGTGCTCACTGAAGCATGACATAACATACGTCCATAACATTTACTCAGAGGATAGCTTATAAAATACCTACATGCTCATGTAAAAATATATTAAAAACTCGCATTGGTTCGGAAATTATTGATGTTTGTTTAAGGGTGGGGACTTACTTTTTTTGTTGTGTATATATTTTATGAAACGAGAGAATGCATTTCTAGATGATAGTTGGCTTAAATTACTTCATATCTTCTAGGATGGTCGCGGTAATTTTTATTTCTTGATATGATTTATCTAGGCCCGTCATACAGACTACATATGAAAAATAAACCCACAAGCACTGCAAGTCTATACAATATTAAATAGGGGTACGTCAGGCTGAAAAAATATAAAAACAAGCACAATAACAAATCAACTGCATCAAAAGAAAATTCCAAAACCCTTTGGAAATTAAGCAGTCCATGTATTTCGGAATGAGCGACTGGAGTGCAAATGACTTCACTTTATCCCCCTCTCTCTATTCAACGCACACCCCACAGACACCCTAACACGCCCCTCCCACACATAAAGGTCCCCTTCATGGGCGGATATCTCTCCCAAAAATAGGGGGACAAGGGGCCGAAAAAATTGACAAGCAAAAAAAAAAATCACCCAAACAGTAACGTCATCTCGTCCAAAATACATGTTTTATTTTGATTTTGAAATTATGTATTTCTTTCCACCAAAAATAGTAGGGGGACATTTGATATTGTGTCCCCCTACTATTTTGACGAGAGGGGACGCGTCCCCCCTGGGATTTCCGCCCATGGTCCCCACTCATACACATCCATTTACCTTCACGCAAGCACTCACACAAATCACTCCCAAAGCACTCCCAAATTCATACGAACGGACACATCTACACACCTGCATACCCACACAGATATGCACATAATAAACATGACAAATAAATGACAGAATGAATGGATAGATGTACATGTACATAATTACATACTTGTATTTAAGGACAAAGATGGGACAGTCGATCCTTTCTCCAGCCGTCTTAGAATTAGGGTCGATTCCTCGCTTTCCAGCTGTTTGAAAGAGTTCAATTAAAAATGTTAAAGAAGATGAAACGGTTGAATAACAGTGATTGCCCCTTGTTCCAAAGACTTCAAAAACTGATAAACAAGCTAACAAAAACTTTTTGCCAGGTTCACTGTTCATATTTGAAGAAGAAAAAAAAACCGATGTATTTTTGGAAAGGCTATTGTATAAGGAATTAGAATAACAATGTTTTACAAAATAGCCGTCAAGTACAAGGTTTTCGACAATATCTTGGATTCTAAAACCACTTTATGACCGTTAAATGCAAGTTTTGTAGAATAAGGACTTATACTTGGGAAATTATCTTGAAAATTGAATCTAAGCCTAAAATTGGTAAAGTATTGAAACTACATCATGATCGAAGTTCATTGACCTTATATGACCTTCAGCATGTGACATGAAACTCATGCAAGATAATCTGTGATACGTCATAACCACTTTTTCAGTTAAGTCAAATTGATATCGCAATATGGTCAAAGCTCATTGACCCTTACTGATACGAGTAGTGTTTCCTGATCTTATAGATCTCAGTGCAAATGCAAACATTGTTATGCTGATTCCTTATACAATGACCTTTCCAAAAATGGATAATTGTCAATGTCTTCCCCAAATCTGGCGAAATTACGTAGTGATCTGTCTCTGAGACATGGCGGTACATGTATGCAGATTTTTTTTTGTTGGGCAGACAGGATGCATAAACTTTTTCGAAAAAAATTCTTCGACCGAGCCTGCATTTTGTAAAGTGAAATTAAAGGGATTTGTGAGAAATGTGTGAGTGATTTTTTCCAACATTATTTTCTGGGGGTGGGACAATCATTCAACTGATTTTCTGTTAATAGATAAAAATGTTGTAATCATATTTTATAACTTGTTGGTTTTATTTATATTATCATTATATCTATATTCATTATTTAAATTGTTGCCTTCCGATAACGTCTTTTAAATTCATATAACTGGTTAAAATTATCTTTAAAAAAATAAATTATGACTACTAATTTCAATCGCATTAGGCGATTTTTGCAAGTCATTAAAAGATCCTTTTATATATACACATATTTATTGTCACTAAATTGTAATACATCTCGACAAACTCATCAATGCGTAAAGTCAGTGTAATTAATGCTTCAGAACTGTAAAGCGATATATAAACTATTGCTATTATCATTATAACTGTTCTTTCCAAGACTATTCCGAAAACATGAGCACAATACGGAATAACTTGAATGAGAGAGAGAGAGGGAGAGAGGGGAAAATCACAAACAAAACTATGGTAGGCATTTTCGATTATCAGGGGTGGGGATCAATATCCCAGTGGGGATAAACATTGTCAATTATAAAAATAAAAAAAAATTAATAAATGCCAAATACTCACTGATTTCACTCATTACATCCCCTACT
Source organism: Lytechinus variegatus (assembly GCF_018143015.1). Taxonomy (NCBI): domain Eukaryota; kingdom Metazoa; phylum Echinodermata; class Echinoidea; order Temnopleuroida; family Toxopneustidae; genus Lytechinus; species Lytechinus variegatus. Next base: position 1,028,642 of record NC_054747.1, read on the forward strand.
TTGGAATGACCCATGTCCGATAATCCACGTGTATCGAAAGTTGTAACTTGATCGGTAAGTATAGCAGGGTCTCGAAATAGAGTCTCTCCTCCCTGCCCTAACAAATTGCTCTCGATGTAGACTTGCTGCCATACACCTTTGTAATAAAGCGAAGATAAAAAAAAAAAAAAAACAATAAAAACTGGTCCCTAAGTAATACAGGAATCTTCGTATGCGTAATTCATTCAGTAAATTCCTGTGTGACAGATGTAGTAATAAGTACTATCACCCGTATCAGACATCTGAGCTGGTCATTTACAAAACCGTATTGCCCTACATGTTCTGAATATCGGGAAGGGTAGGTATATTGTTTGTATTTTCCTCGGTCACAATGCGCGTATTTACTTTGCATGCAGAGACGACGCAAAATATACCTTTGTATTTTCCCTGGTCTCACATCCAGGCATTTGTGGATGCGTATAAAGAGATACGCTTCATAAGGATCCGCGCACCAACAATATACGTCATAATAAAGACAACGCTGGATCCGAGCGCTTGCAAGTACGTCATAATGGTAAAGTGCAGAGCCTAGGCCGATATTAACATGACACAAGAGAACTCTATTTTTAAGATAAAAGAAATATCCCCATTAACATGATTTTTGCTCTAGATATCTGATTTGGATGATAATAAAAATATTGACTGGCTCTTCTTTCGGGGAACATCAAATATATTGCCCTTAAAAGACCCATATTGCCCTGGTCTAAAGACTCGGGCGAATATGATTCTTTTGCTGGCAATATATTTGATGTTCCCCTCAAGGCCAGTCAATATTATATAAATATCTTACGAATTTTGCACTAAACGCATTTATTGCAATAAAATCAAGAAAGATTACCTCATGTTGCTTCGTATAAAGAAATTCAAAAGAATGTGCACATCCAACGTGTTGAACCAATATACAAAATATTACAAATCACCAAGCATACCCCAATGAAATAAATAGTGTCGCCTAGTGTGTGCCACAGTAAGTTCACAGTGTGGAAATTAATGCAAAGTCACTTTCACACTAAGAGTTAAATTTAAGCATTTCAACAGTGTGAATCAATACATTCATATATTCGACCATGTGAACACGTTGTGTACAGTCACACTGTCGAGGTGTCCACAGTGTGAAAAATATCATCACATTGTTGAATTTGTGCATTTTAAAAGTTTGTGTAATATTTTCACTACTGTGATCACACAGTATGGCACTGGTCATTTTTGACAGGTTAAGGCCACAACGAATGGATGAAATTAATATTAAAGGATATTTCTGCTGAAATGGAAACACAGGATCATAATTATAAGAGCTCAATTTGCAACATAACTATGGATTTCGCCAATCATCACTTTTAGATTGTTTTCGGAGCCTGATATTGCAATCATAAAACGAATAAAATTGGCCCATAACTACCACATAATAAACCATAATTGATTTAAAAAGTAGAAAATTTTACATCGAAGCTAACGTGATGAAATGTAAAATGCTTTTACTGAAAACAGACCTGTGTAAGCAAAGTGAATAGAGTTGAGAAAGGCACTCTTGCCTGAGTCTTGCACTCCGAAGACACCTAGTTTAACATTGGATGGTTTTTTGAAGCTTGCCCCTGCATCTCTGATCGTCCAATTACCAGGTCTGTAATCTTGGATCTTCCCATGGAGTCGACGAATATCAGCTGGAAGACGTAAAATATGAATTTGTAACAGAAAATGTCAAAAGATTCCAACAGTTGTCACTGATATTATTGCATTGTATTGCCTAAAAGTGGAACATAATTTTTAGATCTTTAATAAACATTTGATTGTACTATATTCGAGCCCGCAAAACCCAACAAAAACCAGATTATTCACAGTGTACACAAGGTTGTATGCAATTTATACAGTTGTGCTTATTCCCCTCGCTCTGCTCTGACTACTACATGGGTGGCATGATAATAATAATTGTAATAATAAAAAATAATCATGATAATAATAATAATAATAGTAATAATAAAAATAATCATGATAATAATAATAATATACAGTTCTTGTATAGTGCATATCACAATTATGGATAATGTCTCTATGCGCTTCCAAAGGACCTAGATATCATTACCCCAGCTGTAGCCTGGCAGTCGTAATTACTACAATTACATCGCACACGCATTTCTAGGAATAAATTCCTGCCAGTTACCCATTTACCTCACCTGAGTGCAGCACATTTTGGATAAATTTCTTGCCGAAGGCATAACGAGGACGTTTGGTGCAAGATGATTTTTTTAATCAGTCAAAGTCAGATAATTAGGCGAAACAAGACTGACAATTACTCATTTTCCAGCTAAATAAACCTGTGGCATTCAGCAAAATGTAGGCTAAAATTCAAGAGGTAGTTTCATAATAGACCGAGCGGTGCTGATGAGGCGGCAACTATTGTTACTGTAATTAGTCAGTGAGATTTGTCTCTTCAGTGAAGAGATATATAACTCTAGTTATGACGATGAATATTATTTTAATCTTTATAATTTTTATCATTATTATTATCATTACCATTATTTTTATTATTACAGTTATTGTTATTATTATCTTTAATATCAATATCATTTTCAATAATCTTATACTTATGTATTGTATAATTGGAATGATATTGTGTATTGGTAAGTCTAGTGAATTGGAAAAGGATAGAAATATAATACAAACCTGTGTTCCTCATATACCAAGCGACGGCAAATGGAGCGAGTACAACGAGAACCGACAATAATACTTTGAAAACCGTTTCACTTCCTGAAATAAATCAAATCATTACTAAATATTTTATCATGTAGTTTGTGTAAAAGAGGCCGAGTTGAAAGCGTAACTTAAAGAAAAAGTTCATCAAGACGATAAGCTCTTTTAATGAAACCATATAACAATTATTACATTTGTGAAGACTTCACGAATGAAAGCGCACTGAATAGTCTCCTTGACCACGTTCACGTCATATGCGAGCAACTCCCCGATACTCTGTAATATGGAACATGATTTTTCTTTTGAAATACGGAGTGAAATGATGTTATTGGTGATATATCCACTGCACAAATTTAATCACTTTTACCTTTAAAAAAGAAGACATTCTGGGTAATGTGAAAATCTTAGAAATTTATAGAAAGAGAGTTGCTTTCTCATTTTAGGGGAATGTTGATTTGCATGGGACTACGCAACATGTTATTGTTGCTATGTTAGGTGGAAGAGAGAATTCGGATTAGCATTCAGTCGCGTTCATCACACCATACAGGAAAGTAACATTTTCTCCGCTCACAATTAGACACTACATATACTTATGCCCATGGATGCCAACGCGCAGTAACCCAAACTCAATGCAGAATTGGTGAATCTTGACTTTGTTGCCACAGTCCTAGATTCTAATTTGGAAAAAAACTGAAACGAGATTTAACTGAAGAATCCAGTCTGCACCTCGACTCTGCAGTAAATCGTGCTAAGACAACCTCTAAAACCTTTATGAAAAAAGGCTATCAGCGCCAATTCGATCACAGACAAGGCGTGCGTGGAAAAATTGAAGAAGCCGCCAAATCTATCGATAACGGAAAGTTCCAGAGGGCAAAGGGCATACTTTCAGAAGGTATCGAGCTCATTGACAAGCGTCAAAAAATCCTAAAAATAGCAGATAGTCATGGCTGGGATACTGTTAATTGCTATATTTCTTATGACCTCGCTAACGACTCAGAGGACGACAAGCGTCTTTCTAAAGCCGAGAAGCTGGCTACAAACGACGCGAAAATGAGCGACAGCGAAGTAAACGTCCTACCACACGTCGTCCTAATTTTCATCCCTTCGCATCAGCTACCGTGTCAGCGCAGAACCTTGCCATCCCCAAGCCCATCCGGTTCTAGCGCCAAAGCACACGACCCCATTTCGGCTACCAAACATGTTGGTCATGCGGACATCTTCATTTTCAGTGTTCTCAGAGAAGCGGAGGTGCCCCTCAGCACTCTAGGCGACACCACAATACTTACCCTTGTTAATAAACTGGGATTCCACTCACGCGCGTTTGGGCCGCCCTAGCTTAGAACTAAAGCGCAAAATCTAGAAGTTGTTAAACTTTACTGATAACATATGGTTCATTCAATAACTTCATACTGTTTAATCGGTACTCGACGGTTCTTTTGTTGCATTTTCAGTCCCATTCTCACAATTCTTGGTAAATATTCGCGACAAACCTTGTCGCCATCGACAGCTACACATTCATCTTTATTTATAAATGGAGCGCCCTTTAAGATAGTTGTTAATGCCGCTGAGAAATCGTTAGGCATTTTGGCCTGTGTTCAAGGCGTAGCTGTTCTATTTTTTTATAGGTATGAGATCAAAATCACAGCGAGTATTTAAACTCTTCCATAATAATTCCGAAAGGGAGGCGCAACCCCCCCCCCCCCGCACCAACATGGGCGCAAATTCTAGGGGGACATGTCCCCCTCACCCACACTTAGTAGGGGGGGGGGCACATTATGAAGTGTCCCACTACTATTTTGGTCTTTTCATTCAAAATCGAAATAAAACATGCATTTTGGAAGTGACGATCTTACTTTTGGGGTGCCCTTTTTTGTTTTTTTTTGCCTGTTTACATGTCAAATTTCTTTTGGTCAAGATGACCTTCTTTTTGGGGTGATAAACCTTCTTTTTGTTTGTTTGTTTTTTTTTTCTTGTCAAATTTTCCAGCCTCTGGTCCCGGCTACCTTTGGGGAGAGATTTCCGCCCTTGGCTAGCAGTACACTTGATACTGTTTGCAAATCTGCGTGGGCGTCGGGGGTGATGGAAAAGCGGTGAGACAAGAAAAAAATAGACGGAAAAAGAGGACAGAAAAAAAGTGAACGAGAGAAAAATTAATGGAAAATAAAAGGAGGAGAACAGTGAGAAAATGATGGGTAGGTCGAGATTTTATGCGTGCGTGCAAAAAATAAATAAGCAGAGGTTGAGATCAGTGGCGTACCTAGGATTTTCCACAGGGGTAGGCAAAACCGTCCGCCAAAAAATTTGACAAGCCAAAAAAAAAAGAACCCCCCAAAAAAGGTTATTAAACATAAATAAAGGATTTCGTACCAGAAAAAAATGACAAGCAAAAAAAAAAACCAAGGTCTTCAAGTTCGTCGGGGGGGGGGGGATATAGGTCTTTCAAGCTCGTCAGGGGGGCAGGGATACGTCCTTTGCATGGGTGGTGGCCACTGATCAGTGGTGGTGGCTCGTCGGGGGGGGGCAGACTTCCCCCCCCCGTAGGTACGCTAGTTGTTGAGATGTTGTCCGTTTGGGCAAAATGTCTGTCTGTTTGTTGGACTGGCGCCTGTTGCAAATATTATCATATTATGTTTTCTGTCATATCTCTTAGGATTTGGCTAATTTTAGATGCGACTTTAATAATATACCGATATTGTTGTTTGGAGATTTCAATTCTAGAACAGGCATTTTGAGTGATTTCATTGAGCCTAGTGGCCTTGTTACTATTGAAGGTGGTTTTGAGCTGTCATCTGAATCTTTTGTTAATAGTAAAGCTGAAATCGACAAGGCTGGGATAGGGTCAGAACGCTATAGTCATGATAGTAAAGACCACAACGTTAATGATAATGGTCTTAATCTCATTGAGCTATGTAAGAACTTTGACATCAAAATAGTTAATGGTAGGTTTGGTAGTGACATGGGAATTGGTGAATTTACATGCCAAAATGCAAAAGGCATAGTGTGGTGGATTATGTGCTTGTTTCCTCACAATTCATGTCGAAGATTACAGATTTTCATGTTTACCCCTTAGATAAATGCTTGTCTGATGCTCATGGAGCCATTTCTGTCCAACTCACTTTTGATGTTGCTCAGCTAAGTGATACATGCCACGACATGCCTCCGACTACAGAAAATTATTGTTTTGTCGATGAAGATGGTATATATGAACCTTTGAAAATATCTTGGAAAAAGGAAGTTGAAACTTCCTATCTTAATGCTTTCGATACTGAGGCAATTAATGATGTGAATAATAAGATTGACTCTTTTTATAGTGAATCAACTTCTCAGTGCATTATGGACGATATGGTTAAAGACTTAAGTCTAAGGCACCTGCTACAATGGACAAGTACTTGGGTGGCTGGAAGCGTTGGAAGTTATTCGCAGCCCAACATGATCTACAGGCATTTCCCGTGAAGCTAGTACATCTAGCCTTATACGTTCAACACTTGGCGAAATCCGCAAGCATTTCTCCGATTTACACCGCCATTTATAGTATATGATGGGCAAACACTCTGGCTGATATCTCACCATATCCTGCTGATAGATATATTGTCAAATCGACAGTTGAGGGATCTCGTCGAAGTCTGGCTAAACCAAAATCACCAAAAGTATCATCAGGGCACATTTTCGTTTGATCTTCGTCTCCTATTCATATGCTTGGTAGCTTTCGCTGGTATGATTCGGTGCGACGAGCTCATATCTATTCGTATGAGGGAAATATCCTTCCATGATCACATGGCTTTGCACGTTCCAAGAAGGAAAAACGATGAGTACCGCCAAGGTCTCACAGTGTTCATCGCTAGATCAGGTAATCAAACTTGCCCAATAGTTGTGGCGGCACCAGGATTTTCAAAGTGGGGGGGGCAAATGGGGGGCAAAAGAAAATATTGGGGGGCAAGGGCAGTCAAAAAATTTTTTTGCATGTGTGGAAAAATCGAGCGCGAAGCGCGAGTTTTAGTGGCCCCAATAAACATTTTTTTGTTACACTTGATATAAACAGAAATTTTTGTAAAATCAGGTAATGCTTAATGGAGCAAAGTTATTGATCAAAACTAGATCATGAACTGAACATTTACATATATGTAATCTTAAGGCGTATATATTCTACTTTTACATTTTTGTATCACATCAGAAAAAATGCATGATCGCATTGTAAAAGACTTCAATATTTAATTTCTGTTCTCTTTTTCATATCTTATTTTTTTCATACATAGGCCTAATAATTTTCTTCCGAAGACAGGAAAGTTTTTAATACACAGGGTAAAGTTTATTTTCAAATATACTATAGTTGGGTGTCTTGTTATGAGAATATAGCCTAATAGATACAGACATTCCCCTCGTGGAAAGGTCGAAAATTTAAGAGGGAGGGGACAGAACACCCATCGCAGATTGCACATCTTTACATAGCCTATTTACTTTTTCACTAAAAACCATGACGGTGACAAATTATGAACGAAGAGTTCAAGCATTCTTATTTGTTAATGAAGCAAATCGATGAGTTTAATCCAAATTTTACATGAGTAGATGCATATTTATTTCAAGGAAGGGGGCAGACTTTGAGTATTTGTCCTCCACGCCCCCCCCCCCCAAAGAATAAACATTGCTGACGACAGAATACACGCCATGTACTGTAGTTTAACACTTACATTAGCTTGTGTATCACACATTGAAATGTCTGCCTTAATGCAAGATATAACAAGCGATATAAACTTATTACAAACTAATAGTGTGCGAGGAAGCCAACAGCGACTAAGTGAGAAAATTTTCAAGTTTTGAAGAGCAGAAAATGGTATTTTAGAGCACTTCACAGCTGAGCTTGAATATGTAGTACGACAGCATCTACTTATTTACAAATTACTGTATAATTTTCTTTTAAGTCCTCAAAATTTCTGGGGGGGCAACTGGGGGGGCAAAGCTTCTGAGTGGGGGGGCAAATGCCCCCCCATGCCCCCCCTTGGTGCCGCCACTGAACTTGCCCAATAGTTATGTCAGAGAGATATATTGCCATGTTAGGTATTTCTGATAAGCCACATCCTCCCCTTGTCTGTGAATTCAAGCGTACGAAGCGTCATGGTCTCAAACCTACAAGCAAACCTTTGTCCTACACGACCGTAAGAGATATCATAGTCAATGGTCTTTCATCGTACGAGGATCCTTCCACACTCGGAACGTACAGTTTACGAGCTGGCGGAGCATCGGAAGCCACTTCAAGCTTCGTTAATGAGAGATGTATTGCACGGCAAGGTGACTGGAAGTCCACATCTTCAAAGGACATGTACATAAAGATTCAATTTCCAGCAAATTATCCGTTACAAGAGCAATAAATCACTGAATTTACTTACGTCTTAATCAAATGTCAAAAGGTTTAGCTCTTTCGTGTTGATTTTGTTTGTGTGGGATAATTAGGATATTTGCTCTTTTAATATCTTCAAATTTTGTTTCAATGTTCACTGTGTTGAAAATGATAATAGATCTTATTTTATCACATGTCTCATTGTAGTTTTTCAAAGACAAAGAGTTAATACTTTCATGGTTGTACTTTTAATAGTTTGGAAGTACAAAGGTACAACCTACTGCCTACCCTGAGAAGAAGACGTGATCAACTCTGCTTACAGTTTGCTCGGAAAGCTTTTAAATCTGGGTGCCCATGGAACACAAATACAAGGACACTAAGAACAAGAAGAATATGTATGGAACCTCGAAGTAGAACGCTGCAGGAACAGCCCAGTCCCCTTCTTTACGAGACTTTTAAACTCAAATGGACTATGAAGAACTATGTTTTTATACCTTTGTTGTTTTATTTGTCGCTTCTCTTAAACTGTAACTGACTTTTTAAATGTTTTTGTTATTGTTGACTTCTGCAGTAATCATTGAACTTTCTTTTCCGTAAAGTCACTGGCTCATATTCATGAAAATGTTATAACCCACTTTTCATTAATATTTTTGTACAGATCATATTATTTCAACGTCCTCTTATTTTTAATTTTAATTTCTTTTGAGATAATTCTTTATGATTATCATTCATGACTCCGATTCCTACAACTTTTATTATTACCATCAACACAGTATTTCTTTAGAATCATCATCAAGCAAATCGAGAACAATCCCAACCCAGATTACAGTTTCATTTTATAAATCATTTGTATGGAATACAATTTTCCTCCTTCAATTTGATCCGAATCAATAGCTTTCGTTTGTTTCTTTTTTTTTTAAAAGCAAGTATTATTTCATACAATTCACACTTTAACCCTAAAAAGACTGGGCTATTTTGGAGGCTAGAAAAACTGGGGGGGGGGGCCTTTTGGCCCTCCTAAGATCTCGGTCGTTGGTCGTCCGATCGCAACCAAATTTGGCACACGCATCCTTTGTCATGTGCTCTAAAAGAAAACATGGTCAAAATACTGATATTCATTTTATTTTATAATATATGCATAATTAATTATGCGAATATGCAAATTTTTATCAAAAAATTGAATTTTTCATACTTTGGTACCTATTACGGTCCATAAATTCCCGTTTCAAGGTTTTCAGCTGTAAGAAGAGGTTGTTTATCATGGAATTGTGTTATTTCGTGCTTGAATTATTAGATATACTTATGCAAATTAGTAATTACTAAATATGCAAGTAAGTACTCTGCACTCGTTATGTAGAGAAATACAACATTTGGCATGTTTTATTGCATTACACTCTCTTGCAATGAGCCAAAGCAATTTTGGAAGATAAACAAGTGATGTGTTACATGTACACTAGCTGGTGAAAACAAAGCATAAGAGATATCACATAATTTATGCAAATTATATTCATAATTAATTATGTGAATATGCAAATTTTTATCAAAAAATTGAATTTTTCATAGTTTGGTACTTATTGCGGTCCATAAGTTCCTGTTTCAAGATTTTCAGCTGTAAGAAGAGGTTGTTTATCATGGAATTGTGTTGTTTCATGCTTGAATTATTAGATATGCTTATGCAAATTAGTAATTACTAAATATGCAAATAAGTACTCTGCACTCGTTATGTAGAGAAATACAACATTTGGCATGTTTTATTGCATTACACTCTCTTGCAATGAGCCAAAGCAATCTTGGAAGATAAACAAGTGATGTGTTACATGTACACTAGCTGGTGAAAACAAAGCATAAGAGATATCACATAATTTATGCAAATTATATTCATAATTGATTATGTGAATATGCAAATTTTTATCAAAAAATTGAATTTTTCATATTTTGGTACTTATTGCGGTCCATAAATTCCTGTTTCAAGATTTGCAGCTGTAAGAAGAGGTTGTTTATCATGGAATTGTGTTGTTTCATGCTTGAATTATTAGATATGCTTATGCAAATTAGTAATTACTAAATATGCAAATAAGTATTCCGCATGCGTTATGCAGAGAAATACAATAATTGGCATGTTTTATTGCATTACACTCTCTTGCAATGAGACAAAGCAATCTTGGAAGATAAACAAGTGATGTGTTACATGTACACTAGCTGGTGAAAACAAAGCATAGGAGATATCACTTAATTTATGCAAATTATATTCATAATTAATTATGCAAATATGCAAATTTTTATCAAAAAATTGAATTTTTCATATTTTGGTACCTATTGCGGTCCTAAATTCCTGTTTGCAAATTCTTGAGTATTCTAGATATATTTTGGGTTTGTGTAATATAGAACTTATTCAATATCAATTATAGCATAATCAACTAAAGTGTGGCATTACTTGTCTATTCAGTGTTTCCTGCACCCAAAAATATAGTTGTGCAAGCGATTCTGGTATTTTGCACTACTTTTCTTATGTTTTTCTTTGATTTTAATTTCTTATGTATTTCTTTATTTTGCATTTCTTATGTATTTCTTTATTTTTTATGCAATGTTTTTCATTATTTCATATCCTAGAACTGCTACTTGAATTCACAAGTGACATAATATAGAAAGAAACAAATAAAATGTAGTTAGAAAACAATGTGTATAACATTCATTCAAATACCATACACTTTACACACAAACGAATACAAATTTCAATTTCTTACATGACATGTGATACGAAAATGTTACGTAACTCCGCAACCGCGGCATGGTGGTATACAGATTTGGTATCAAAAGTTGCGCAAAACTCAAGAAAAAAAGTCATGAAATGGCGGTGCGAACGCTTCATGTGCAAAAATGTTATCGCGATTTATGTACAGGGGGGGGGGCCTAAAAGGCCCCCCAGTCTTTTTAGGGTTAACCCCTTGCGTGCGGGCCCTCGAAACCGGATACCTCTCCCTGCGGCGGAGCCGTTTTTGTACATTGATGGTATTTGGATCTGTGGTGGTGTTTTCCTAATCTATTGCTAATTGCGCGAAACTGAAGTATTTTCAGGATTTTTAGTAAATGTAAAGATGAAAGATCAGACATTTTTCTTTCTAGAATTAAAGGTCTCGCTTCTCAAATCAACAGAATAGTTAAGAAATTTACGAGGAAAAGGTGTTATTTTATCATATCTTCGCTTTTTCCCAAGTCAATAGGCACTGTGTACAAAAATGCGTAAGGGCAATCAGCAAGCGCGGACAAGTTGGGTTCGATCGATACCGCTTTGTTGTCTGCTCTGGTGCTTTTTTCATTGCCTGCTGTCACGCTACTCATGAATAGTCTCTTTACCCCTTGTATACAGACCATTTGCAAAGTGTATGATTACGATGATAATCCGTTTTGGGCGAAATCACAGCATACCAATAACCTTTATTTTCCAGAATGAATAAAAAAGGTGAATATTCCCTTGCAAGTACGATGATAAAACTGCGCAACGAAAGTCCGAAACTATTTTGTGATTTTTTACTTCGGGGCTTCAAGACGGTGGCCTCAATGTTTCACTAAAAATCGCCTTGGGTTTCTTCTTTTCATGAATTATAGTTTGAAATAGAAAATAATTTTGTTCCTGAAGATTGCATACCAGTGTTCGATTTGTTTTCCTATTGCAATTTCAAAGAGCGAAGGGGGTAAATGTGACTCAAATAGTGGATCTGAAATCATACCTCTCAACCCTCTCCTCGTCTCGTTGTACGTTTCACTTTCTATCTCCCTTTTAAAATAACCACGCTACCGATTATTGTTCGTCACAATGAGAGAAAGTTTATTATTTTTATCTATTGAAATTGTAGCATCTAAATTAAAAGTGTTTTATTCTATTCTTTCATTTTGTTCATTTTTTAACCGTTCTAGTTTGTTTCACCACCGAAAACAAAAGTAATAAATAAACCATGAAAAATTTGTATCCCGTTTTAATAATAATAATAATAGGCATTTATATAGCGCCATCTAACTAGAAATATTCTATTCCGAGGTGCGTTGTTATTATTATTATTACCCCGGCTTTAGCTCGAGCTGCCTCTCAGCGCTCATGCATTCAAGGAATTAATCCTGCCGGGTACCCATTCACCTCACCTTGGTCGAGTGCAGCACAATGTGGAAATTTTCTTGCTGAAGACTGAAAAGATAACTTTGTCAATTGACAAATATAAATTCGTCATTACTGTGGTTTAATTTAACAAATTAATAAATTTGTCATGCCAAAGATTTGTCATTATAGATTTGTCATGCACCATAACATGACGAATTTTAATTTGTCATGAAAAGTGGTCTAATTTGACAAACTTTTTTCAAAGTTTGTCATTGCAACATTTTAATTCCTCATTCTCATTTTTTAATTTGTTTTTTACATTCATCAATTTGTAATGCATTTGACGTTTATTTGTCATGTAATAGTCAGAAAGCACACCTGTGATAAACAAACAAATACAGATATAGTTAATATTTTTGTAAGTTTTAATAGAACCTCGAAATTCCTGAGGAGACAAATTCAAAATACATCAAATCCAGTCAACACTTGCCAGCAAGTAACATATTATAAAATATAACATATTATAAAATATTTACTGAAATTCACTGCAAATTCAAAATACTCTGCATTAAAGGGGAAGTTCACCCCGACAAAAAGTTTATTGTAACAATAGCAGAAAAAATAATAAAAAATATTGCCGAAGGTTTGAGAAAATTCATCAAATAATTAAAAAGTTATTAGAATTTCAATTATTTGATTTGTGACGTCATATGCGAGCAGCATTTATACATAGTGAATGGTAAAAAATCAATGAAATGTCATTTCCTCAGAAAATAGAAAATGGTTTTTACTGTAACTTGTTGTATATTAATAGACATATCATTCCACACCCGATCATGAAAAGAAAACAAATTAAGTCATCAGGAACCATACAAAATTTGAAATTCATACATTTTATATTACATAACACATGGGGCAGCTGCTCGTTTATGACGTCACAAATCCCAAATTTTGAACTCTAATAACTTTTTTACTCTTTAACAGATTTTCCTCAAACCTTCACCAATATTTTTTACTATTTTTTCTGCTATTTTTACAACAAAGTTTTCTTCAGGGTGAACTTCCCCTTTAAGGATGTTAATCTCCTTTGCAGTCTGACTGATAATTCTTCTATCACAGTATGAGTGTCAAGCAGACTGCGAAGGAGATTAGCTATAACTCCTATAAGAGCAACAATCTTCATTCTGACAAAAAATTCGTTATAACCATTGCAACAAATTCGGTTACAAACCTAGCCTACATCAAATTCACTACAATGTCAATATACTCTGCATTAGGGATATAGAGAAGTTTTGGCTTTTCTCCTTAGCAGCCTGATTGAGATTTCTGCCGTCACAGTATGATTTTCAAGCAGGCTGCAAAGGAGATAAACCAAAACTCCTATATATCCTTAAGAGCAACAAACAATCTTCATTCCAACAACAAATTATTTTTATTAGTTACCACTACTGTATAACAATCGCAACAAATTCAGTTACAACAATTAGGGCCTACATTAAATTCTCTAGCAATGTCAAAATACTCTGCATTTAAATAAAGATATAGAGTTTTAGCAAATCTCCTTCGCAGTCTCATACTGAGACTACTGCTGTCACAGTAAGTAGGCTGCGAAGGAGATTAGCTGGAACTCCTTGATATATTCTTAAGAGCAACAAGCAATCTTCGTCCTGACAACAAATTCTTTTCAGTTACCACTACTGTATAACAATTGCAACAAATTCAGTTGGAACAATTAGGGCCTACATTAAACTCACTAAAAATGTCAAAATACTTTGCATTAACCTGGGGCATGCATTGCAGGGGGTGGTGCGGGTTTGCGTTCGCAAAATGCGAAAGTCTACTTTTGTGCATCTGCGTTTAACCCTATCTAGGCCGGGGGGGGGGGCTCGGAAGCCCCCCCTCAATGAATTGCTCGATATTTTCGCCGTGCGAAATTTTTTGACTGCGCCACTCGCTGAGTTTTTACTTTCAAGTCTTGCGCAACTTTTGAGACCAATTTTGCGTCACCCGGGTACGTGGTTCCGAAATTACGTAACATTATGTAAGTGCATGTCAGACCGAAAATTGCTCAAAAACTTGATTTCGTGTACAAAGTCAATGCAAATTGTGTTTTCAACCAAATTTCATAAATGTATGATTATTTTTAGTTCTGCTAGTCTAAATGTATTCATTTTATGCTTTTTATGATCACAGAAGAGTCCCCAACAAATTTCATTGAAAAAACAATGAAAAACAAAAGGTCCAAAAAACAAAGAAATACATAAGAAATTGCAAAAAACAATACATAAGAAAATGATTTGATATCACAATTTTTTTCATGTACTCTTGCTTAGGACACTTCAAAGAGTTTCTATACCAAAAATTAGTACATTTGGAGCTTTATTTAGGGAGTTAGAGGAAAAAGTATGATTTCGCATACTAATTACGCATAAATTAGCATAATCACTTAATAGCGATTCGCATGAAATAAATTACTATACAATCTTGTAGATTATGTCCCAGGCAACCCGTGTGCCAATTTTCGGCGCGATCGCGCGGTCGACGGCCGAGATCTTAGGGGGGGGCTGGGAGGCCCCCCCCCCCCGGCCATAGGAACTCCCAAAATACCCCGGCCTAGATAGGGTTAATAAATCGCCCTTTTTTTACGTTTGAAAAAGAAAATTGGGTTGTCAAATTGCCGCCCCCTTAGCTTTTTTGGTCGATGATTAAAAATAAATGTATATTTCAGGAAAATTTAGCAAAAGTCCACTTTCCAAAACTTCTCCACCCCCCAAAAAAAATAAAATCCTGCATATGCCCCTGGCATTAACTTCCTGACATCAAATGCAGTTACCAGTACCATGCAACAATAGCATCAAATTCAATAATATCAAAATACCAAATTTGTTGTTTTTGCTTGACAAAACCATTTGATTTTTGTCAAACAAAAACAACAAATTTGATGATTTATTACAAACCTGACGAATCAAAATACTTTCCATTAAGAGTTGAAAATCATTCCAAAAGAACAATAAAATGTTGGACAACTTTAAAAAAAAAAGAAAAGAAATTTCCCTGATCCAAAGCCATTAAAGAATGAAAATTCCTCTTTAGTGTTTCAGTCTTTTTGGAACTGTATTTACTGTTTTTGTTCTTCCTTCCTTGAAAGAGGGTTCTCACTTTTTTCCATGATTTACTCAAGAAATTGAGAGCCCACTTGCCACTTCCCATTCAGAGAGCAAAACATTTTAGCTATACACAATGCCAGTCCAAAACTGCCAACATTGATAGTATAAAATCACCAAATTGAAAAGATGGGTGATTTTTTCCAATTAATTTATATATAAAATCTTTGAACTTTAAGATTGAATTAACCATCATGAAGAATTTCAAAATCTGAACTATCCAGAATTTTTAGTTTGAAAGCTCAAAAATCTGAATAGTTGGCAGGTATGTAGAAAACACATTTACGTCGAGACCAAAACTAATGTCCAATCAAGTTTTAAAATATTGTCCTTTTGTTTGACTTGTTCACAATACTATTTTTTCTTTTCTTTTTTTACAAGCATATTTTCAAAAACAATTTTGCATTCAGCTGTTGCAATAACATAAACAAGGCATTTCTTGAACCGATACAGGTTGATATGAGAGAATCCTTATGCAGTTGGTGAGGCTACCTCACAATATATTCAAAAGCTCGCAAGCTTCACTTTGGCATCGTCCATCAGGCCAACCTCGGCAATTGTACAAGGATTCTCTGTACAGGAGATTTGAGAGTCAACATTGATTGTGTGCAGAAGTTCCCACATATTCTAAAGAAGATACAAGACCTTGCACTATGTTTTCTCAGGAATGGAGCTCTTGAGATATTCAGATTTTTCCTGTGAGTAGATGAAGTGTGAATATTATGGAAGCTTAAAAGTGGCACCGAGATGTTGTGATAATTATCTTGGGAAGTCGACATCATGATAGCAAAAGATCAGATGACGAGATCCCTGATCTCATCATGTTGACATCTTTTAGAAGAGATGATCAGATGACAAGATCCAGGTTCTCATCATGTTGACATGTCGACATGACGAGATCCGGGATCTTGTCATCTGATCATCTCTCCTACAAGATGTAGATATGACGAGTTACGAGATCATGACACCTAATCATCTCTTCCACTGGATGTAGACATGACGAGATAGAAGATCTCGTCATGTCAACATCTTGTAGAAGAGATGATCAGATAACAAGGTCCCGAATGTCGACATCTTGTAGGAGAGATGATCAGATGACAAGATCCCGGATCTCGTCATCCTTTAGAAGAGATGATCAGATGACAAGATCTTCGATTCATGATCATGTCATCTGATCATCTCTTCTAAAAGATGTCGACATGATGAGATCAGGGATCTTGTCTGCTGATCATCTCGTCTGAAAGATGTGGACATGAGATCCAGGATCTCGTCATTTGATCTTTTGCTACCATGATGTTGACTTCTCAACATCTCGGTGGCACTTTTGAGCTTCCATAGAATATGCTTCATCAAGTGTGTGAGCCATCTCCATCTACTGTGCTCTGAATGTGACTTTAAACTTTCTTTTTCAAATCTCTTTCAAAAAATCACAATTTATCAATACAACTGTACATACATGTACTTACAATCTTTAAACTTGTAACAATTTTAACCTAAAGGACATGCTCTGTAACTTAAAAACAGCTGTTCCATGACTTCAGCCAGACTTCAGTTACTTCCCTTGTCTGGAGGGCACTTTCTTCTTCAACATGTTCAGAAGGTTGATAACAGATTTATCAACAGGACATGCATCTTTCACCTGAAGAATTCCAAGTTGGCAAAACTTACAAATTTTCATGACTGATGGCTCACAGCCATAGGCTGAATGAAAAATAAAAACCAGCTACTTAACAAGCCAATGCATGCACTTTATCCTGGACTTGACAGACTCTTTGCTCCTCCAGAACAAGCTCATATGATTCCTCTTGATTGCAGGATACACGTATGTACATGGGCTTCGTATCAACCTGTCAATGAAAAACAATAACAAGGGTTTCTTATTCAATGCATGTGGTTTAGCTTCTCAACAAGAAATATGTTTGTTTTTTTAAGAAACTTGGCCCACCATTATGGGACAATGGATGGGCAGACGGAGTAAAAACGATGAGATTTCTTAGCAAGCAACACACAATATTTTTCACCCTACTTGGATTGAAATATTTCTCTTTCAATTAGTATTCAAATAACATTAAATAAGATGTAACAATATTTTTGGAAAATAAATCACTCTGATAGAATGCAAAACTAACAAAATTCCACCAATCAGAATGTATTCAGCTTTGTTTGGTGCTGTAATTTGCAACTGCATGCTAGTGGGCTGACTGGAATGTTGTGTTATCACACATCACACATAGCATGCATGTTAATCTTAAGTACCTGATCACATAATACCAGTGTACTTTGTCATAAACAAAACCCACCAGTTGGCTCAGCAGTCTAAAGTTGTAGAGCGGAGTGCAAAAGAATGCTAAAATATGATTCTTAGGTTTTGGCTTTATGAAACTTATAATCTAGTCTATGTCAATGTTGTAAAATTACTTCTAACTGGTTATGCGGTACCATACCTTGTCACTTGAGATGAATACATCACCAGGTCTTCCTTGAAAAAGGTTGGTAGAATCTGTATGGCAATTTCTGGAATCAGATTAAGAAATGTTAATAATTTAAAAAATGCACCATGTTTTTAAATCAAAACAGAAGCTTGTATTCTGCAAGTTGGAATCCAACATTGATTATACCACCATGTTACCACCGCAATCTTTAGATCATGAATGAATTGAAGGGACTGAAGTTCTGAGCTGTAATTTTGCTCAAAACTAATGAATAGCTTCCTGCCTTCATTCTCATGATACCAGCTTGCAAGAATCAAGTTTGATTCACACATAAAGTTGTCTACAAGAACCTATCAGCGAATCAATTTGCACCAAATTCTGGCCCTGCCAACGATTCTAAATTTAAATACCAACATGCTTCATAACTAACAGCTGTCTATTAATGCTCAAATTATTGAAAGATAGAAAAGAAAAAACCCAAATTCAATGAAGAATTATCTCAGAATGTCGGCTTCAAAAATGACCACAAATGGACAGGAGTTAAACACTTTTAGGCAGGCATGAGACAAACTCATGAATTGTTGGACATTGATATTACACATCCATTTTACATCAAGTGACTAGGCCAAGTGCGAGTGTAAAATGGTTGCATGCCTTTGTCAGCATAAAGTTGGTTGCCTGAAGGGGTTCGAACTTCAATTCTTAAAGTGTATTTACAGTTTCCTTTTGTCATGTGTGGCACCGTGGAATGAAGAGATAATTATCCATTGTATAATAAGAAAATAATGTTACAAATTATTTTTCCATTGTATAACAATTTGGGGTTTTAATGTGTGATGTTACAAATTAAAAAAATCCGAATAACAGAATACCTTCTTAGCTTCCGGAAGTAAACTGTCACATCTTTCTTGGCTCATTTGCATCTATCTTTGTGAAGTCTAGAAAGGGGTTCTGCCAGTCTTTGTAGTCCTTGGTTGAACAGTGTGATTAGGTCCTCACCATGAATCCTGCGAAACTCTGCAAGAAACTGAAAATATGAAAAACATCATGACCTCTGTTCACTAGGTTAATGCTGGTGTTGTTGAACATGTTAACTTATTGGTGTTTTAGTGACAGGCTGATAACCACAAACACACTCCTGTACAGATCTTGTTTAGACTACTTCAGGCATTAATTTTATAAAATTGTAATCATAAACCCTACCATCTTTGGTAGGGTTCATGTGGCTTGCGACAGTGAAAATCGCAAATCGAAATCTAAGCGAACTATGCTAGTTTATGTGTAAATTGCCCCCGTAATGACGTCGGTGGGGCATAGGAATGTGCAAAGTCGGATTAATTTGTAGATACATGTAGGCCAAGGCCATGTCAAAAGCCTGGCAATCATATGGTAGTCAGGCCTGGGCCAAAACTATTGACTGTCATGAGACATGAGTGTAGCAAACAGTCTGCAGTCCAGACAGGTCTCTCCTTATTGCTACTTATTGAATTTGAGTACAAATATTGACTGATAACAGGTAGGGCCTAGCCTATGATATTACATTTACTTAGGCCTAGTCCCATAATAGGCCTACTTTTTTCAAACATAGCAATTGTCTAAGTTTAACATAAAACATGTAAGTTAGGCCCTAAAAAGGCCTAGCCCAGGCCTACCTCGTATGAGACTGGTGAAACTAGCCTAGAATAGTCTACACGTACGTGAGTACAGGACACTCGGTCAAGACCAGGCAAGACACACATGACACACAGAGTACGGTATACATTGTACACGCATTCGACATTGTTGGAGTCAATCGCATTTTACAAGCTTATTAGGCCTACATTGTATTGTCATTGTGCATGGGATGCCCGTCCCGCCGTGTGCTACCTCGAGCGAAGTTCGTGCAGGTTTCACTCCACTTCACTACCGTACACTACACTCCACGTACCGGTACTTTCGGGTAGGTGGAGACGGGTGTGTAGTACCGGTAGTGAAGTCTGCACGAACTTCGCTCGAGGTAGCCGTGAGCATGCAGGTATGCATACTCAATTTACTAATATTTCGGTGAAAAACACTCACTATCATAGAATTTCATACAATAGTTATCTCCACAGTAATATACTACAATCAAATGCATTAATTAATCATTTAATTTATTTTTTTAGTATAAAAGTTTACCTTTTACGATCTACCCAAGCCTTGCTTCGCAGCAAAATCACGGCGACCGGCGAGTGATTCGAAGACGCTGATTATGTGCGGGGTGTCCCGAACTGTCTTCAGGAGCTAAATTTGTCATGCATTTTTCCTCAACAAATTGATTTGTTTTTCAGCAAATAATTTGTAATATAATTCGTTACGGCCGACTTAAACTCGTCATTTCTACATTGACCGCGAAGAGGATTTGTCAAATACGGTTGTGAAGAGTCGTCACGCAAATAAATCAGTCATGCGCAAGTTTGTTTTTGTCAACACCAGTTGAAACTTTGTAATAATGCTCGATCAATTTGTTATGTTACTACCATGAGTTTGTCATTTCACAGTTATATCGCAAAACAAATTATTTTTTACCCCGATTGACGAATTAATCGGGCCTTGTGACAAAGTTATCTTTTCAGTGAAGGAAATTACGCCATGGCTGGGATTCGAACCTACGACCCTCTGTTTCAAAGTCAGAAGACTTATCCACTGGGCCACAACGCTCCACTTTTTCTCTATCATTTAAATCGTTCAATGAAATACAGATGCGTTGGAGTCGGTTGGAGGCGTCAGTCCATGCACCCCCTCCATTCAGCAAACGTATACAAAAACCCGAAGTCCATAGATTTGTGATTTTTAGGGGCTGATCACTCCCTCCCACATTCAGCTCAACCCCTCCATTATCGAAAACGCTCAGCGGCCCCAGTTATTTATACATCTTTTTCAAATATTTGGGTGTTGATGCTCACCAGGGTGAGCGCCCCAATAGTATGCTTGCCGTCAAAAAATATAAGGTCATCCTGTCTTTTTTTTATTTACATGGATCTTTTTTTCTTGCTACGCTATTCTCCAGAAAAACAAAAGATAAAAAGAAGAAGAAATAAACTGGCAAAAAAATAATAACATTTTAGGGGGGGGGGGGGGTAGTTGTAAGATTGAGAGGGGGTTTTCGGGACACGTCAAACAAACGTGTTTTTTTTAGGTGGATGCCTCAACGTAAATTCTCATTCTATTTCCTCAGTTTCCGGCGAGGAAACTTTTAGTTCATTGTTAGTTTTAGCGTTTGAACTGATTATGCTTTTGTCGAATTTTCAGTGCAAAAATTTTCACATGGGAGAGAAAGAGAGAATGAGATGAAGAGCTTCAAAACCTAACATGACAAATTCATTCTATAAAATGGCGTGAATTACAAAGTGAGGTGGAGGACTAGTATTCTATAATTCTTTATGAGTAAATATTCATGCAATAGCAAAAGCGCACATTATGGTTTACATTATACCTTTTTGGTCTATTTCATCCCTATGTGTATCATCACCCAGGGGAAATTGTATTTTTGTGAAAAAGCACTGTCATGCTCAAGAAAAAAAAATGTTCTTGCCATGTCTTAAGCGCCTGCATGTTTGTCAATAAATGAGTAAACATTTACTTTTTTAATGTTACTGTCGTAATATGAGAAGCAGTATTCCTATTAGCTTTTTTGTATTGCTAATTACGGGAAGCATTCAGTAGGTCATCCTGACGAAATACACTAATCTTCATTTTATTCAGGGTGTTGGCTATTTGTCCCCTGCTCTTTTTATAAGGGATTTGTTTGAGCGTCCGCCATGACTTTCCTTTTTTGGGGGAGTGCCGAGACCAAGAACTGCATGGACGTTTTCATTTTCAAAAGAGCAGAGGATAAACGGTGTTATAAATTCCTTTATTTTCTGTTTGTTTTCTTAGAAATAGAAGACAAAAATAAGAGTAATATCGGATGAGAGAACGAGAGAAAGCGCGGGGGGGGGGGGTCAAAAGTTTACCAGGGGCCCGTTTTATATAAAATTTGTTTACAAATTTTCAATAACACATGAAAGCTTTTGAAATCCTATTTGACTGGCGGATGGTAAATTTGTTTAAATTGTTGCGCATTTGTCAATATAAAATGTACATGTATAATGTTTTCATAAAACAATACCAATTAGTGATTTCCTCGTTTTCCTTTCTCTGGTTTCTAACCTGTAACTGAATGTATTATCTACCGCTTTCATTCCCTTATATATATCGTCTTTCTATATCCTCTCCCTTCTACACCTTTTTTTCTCCGAGTTCTTCTCATACCGCCCTCATCCCCCTCAATCCTTTCTCTCTGATTTTTCTTCTCAGTACCTGTCATTTTACATTAAATCTAACGCCCCCCTCTCTCTCTCTTCATCGGAAACGGTTCCGAGAGAATGCCTTTTTTGCCAACTTGTATTGATCGGAGATGGTTGCATTTATGGGCCTCTCGTCCTATTGCATCGAGGTCATCATGTCGAAAAATTTGGGGTGTTTTCCCCAGTTTCTCAAATAATGTCCCGAAAATCTTTTAAAGTTACTATTGTAACTGTCATGTCACAATAAATTCTATATGATCTTCCATTTTCTATATTGATAACGTTAGTAGATATCTTTCTCCAAAGACAATAATGATGATGATGATCATCATCATCGTATAAAAATACACGACTAAACTTTTTTTTGTGAACTTGGGGTTTAGGGTTATGGCAAGACAGAGTCCTCAATCTTTCACTAAGATAATTTTCTTTTTTAGATTTTTTTTCATGAATTATATGTCTCATTTAAATCGATTTTCCATGCAGCTTTTATAATAATAATAATATAATTTTGTTTCTGAAGTTTGCGCACCGGTATTCGATTTGTAATATCATGAAATTATTTCAAAGAGTTAAACAAATAAAAGTGACTTAAATTGTAAAAGTCATACCTCCAAACTCTCTTCTTGTCATATTCTACGTTTCTTTCTTTATCTTACTACTCCCTCAAAAAGAGCCATGAGAGCAATTACTGAAAGTACGAGAAAGTATTTTTTCTTGAACAAATTATAGCATCCGCAATTATAAGTGTGTTTTTTCATTTGTTCTTTCGTTTTGTTCGATTATCTCCTTCGTTTTGTTCTACTGTTTCGTTGATTTCACAATCGAAAACAAAGTAATAAATGAATTATAAAAAAAAAAATCACAATAAAGTTACAACTCATTATTGTCTCTATCATTTTAATCGTTCAATCTAATAGTACAGTAGGAAGTTTCAGTCCTCAACCCTTTCACCAAACATGTACGAAAAATCCGAATTCTATATAAATTTGTAATTTTTTTTGGCCGGTCCATTCCCTCACACATTCAGCTAAACCCCTCCATTATAAAAAACGCTCAGAGGTCCCTGTCTTTTTATTTACCCTGTTTTTTTATTTAAAAAATTTAGATATCTTGGTTTTGATGCTAACCATGGTATAAATCTATGAATTTTTTCTACCCCGCTATTCGCCGGTTAAAAAAAAAATTGCGAAAAAGTAGGAAAATCAATAAAATTTGGATCGGTATCAACAATTTTTTTTTTTTGGGGGTGTAGGTCACACATGAATAAAAGTTTGTAGGATTGAGAGGGTTCTATCGGGTGACACGCCAGGCAAACGTGTTTTCTTTATAAGCGGTGCCTAAACGTAATTTCTCATCCTGTATCATTCTATTTCCTCCATTTCTCGCTAGGAAACTTTTAGTTCATTATTGGTTTTATCACTTGAAGTGATTATATTTCCGTCAACTTTTAATGCAAAATTTTTCATTTTGGAGAGAAAAGGAAATAAAATGAAGAGTTTCTAAAACCTAAGCTATTATAAATTCATTCTGTAAAATGACATGAATTAACAAATTGTGATTTTCTTAGCCGCTTCCCCCCCCCCCCCCCCGTCCCACAGCTCAACCCCTGCACCATAAAAAAAACATCGCTGTCCCTGTATAACATCTTTTTTTTCAAATATTTTGGTATAGATGCTAACCGTGGTAAGCCCCCCAAATGCGATTTTTGTTTGGGTCGTAACGGATAAAAGAGTGGCCAGGACGGTTTTTATTTTTATCTTTTCTACCGCGTTACTCGCATGACAAACAAGCAATATTAGAGTGTAGGTCAGAACATTTCCATGGGGGGGGGGGGCAAGATCAAACAAAAATAATGATAAAAAGTCATCAGTTGTTAAAGTCATGTTGTTATTCGCTTAAGTAGATATTCTTGGAATTTTAGCGAAAGCGCACTTGTTTATTTCCTATTTTATCTCTCTCTCTCTCTCGTTCTCCGTGATATCTGAAGTAGATTTTTTTATAATGAAATAATTCTTCGTTCATCCTTATATGCATTATCATCCAGGGGAAGCGCTTTTATGCAATATGAATCACTGAAGGATATTATAAGCACTTGTGTTGTCGGTAAATGAGACATATTTTTTAGATACGGTATGTTGGTCGAAAAAAAAGTATTCATAAAAGCTTTTCGTATTGAGTACGAAAAGCATTCAATGGGTGATCCCACCGATAAACACTAATCTTCCTTTTGTTCGGGGCGTTGACCATCTGTATCCTGCTCTTTTCAGGAGGAATTTGTTTGAGTAGCCGCCCAGACAGTCTTTTGTTCGGGTAGTGCCGATATCATGAATTACATGGACGTTTCCCTTTTGAAAAGAGCAGAAGATGAATGTTGTGCTAAATTGCTTTCTTTTCTTTTTTTTTTAGAATAGTAGACAAAAATAATGAGAAGAAGAGGGATGATGAGGAAGGAAAAACTTCATGCACCGAGATCAGCTCAAAGTACTAAGACATTAAAAGCTTTTTGTTTTTCTGAAAATACAATCGATCGATGAAACCTCTTTATTTTGTGTATTGAATTAATGGCTCATAAATTACGAAAAGATAATCTGATTGAAGGAATTAAATTTGGAGATGAAGAAATTAAATAAGCTCTTTATGCAGATGACATGACAGTTTTTGCTCGTAATGTACAATCAGTGGATAGACTAAAAGTTCTATTTGCAGATTTAGAAAAACTGTCTGGATTAAAAATAAATAATGACAAAACTAAAGTATTAAAATTAGGTTCATGCCAACATTTGCATTATGACTTCTCCTTCGGCGAGACCGTGGATTTTCTTAAAGTTTTAGGAGTATTTTTTTTTACCTTAGATGAACATAAGGAAGAAGATCTACATTGCAAAGAAATCTTAAGCAAAATTAAAACACTCTTGAACTTTTGGAAGCTAAGGGATATAACGCTTGTGGGGAAAATTCAACTATTGAAGGTTCATATCTATTCTAAAGTCTTCTTCCGAGCGTCTCTTACTCCTGTTCCTAAGTGGGTTTATGAATCATTGGATGAATAAATTTTTTATTTTTATGGAAAGGTAAGAAAGACAAAATTAATAGGAATACAATTTTTTTAGATTATAAGCAAGGATGATTAAAGATGTTAAACTTCCCTGTACAGGTAAAGGCACAGCATATAATGTTTATTAAAAGACTTTTAAATAAAGATGAAGATATGAAATGGAAACGGTACTTTAATTTTGCCACTAAACATTTGGGTGGAGATTTGTTATTTTCATGTGACTATATACCAGGTTTATTGAAAGTAGCAGCTTCCATATTTTACATGGACTTATTAGAAGAGTGGGTAAATATGAGACATATTAGAAGTACAGAGTTTGGGAAAGTGGTGATTTTAATAATAAGCCTTTTCGATATAAAGGGAGTTGTATATTTGATAAGATTCTATACGATAAAGGGGTTTATAGACTGCATCATATTTTGAATAATAACGGTAAACTAAAATGTGATACAGATTTTCTTAATTTGAATTTAGATGCAAATGATGTTGAAAAGAATAAGCATATTTATGCCTGTTTACCCGTTAGTTGGAAGAACAATATTGAAATAAATGCAAAGCATAACTCTGGAATCGGTTTCAATTTGGGTTAGAAAACGACTAATTTAATGTTTTTAAAATCAAAAGAAATATACGAACAGCTGTTGTATAAAAATAAAATTAAACCTTCTATTTTTGACAGAATTAGAACGAATTATGATCTTACCAATAAGGAAATAGAAAGTATATTTTATATTGCACACTGAATAGGCGATTAAAGGAGTTCCAGTATAAACTCTTGCATAATATTTTATACACTAACCACCACCTCTTTCTGTTTTGGTCTTATTTCGACCAATTTATGCTCATTTTGTGAAAAAGAAGAAGAAACGTATGTACATCTATTTTATACTTGTGAATTTTCAAAATCACTTTAGGATCTGTGTGCAAGAAGTTTAAATTTTGAAATACTAAATCTAGTTGGCAGGAAATTCTTTCGGGAAGCAGGAGAAAAGTAAAGGTAAATATCAATTAATCATCATGTCTTGATTTTAGTTAAATATTTTATTTAAAAAAAACGAGAATTAAAAAAACCTCCTTTATTGATTAAAATAAAAAATAGTATTATGGGGGGATCAAAGAGAAGAAAAGAAATTAACAACAAAGAGGGGGATCCAATCCATTTCTCTAAATGGGAAAACTTAAATATTAGACCATGTATTTGGAGCCCAAAGCCAGTTCTCCAACGGATAGGGGATGGGGGTGTTTAAGGGGGGGAGGGGGGGGGGGGGGGTAAGGACCAGGGCTGAGTTTGTGTTTGAATTTATTTGGGTGAAGAGGCCGAGCTGATGGGTTAAAAATATATATGCTGATGGCTTCAATTCGTTTAGGTTTTATTAATGATTTATTCATTTATTTATTTTTGTATTTGGAAAATTTCTCTTATGTTTTTTATTTGACACTGAAACAAAATCAATATGTTGGAATTTTCTGTAGAAGTTTCTTCTTGATGCATATAATTATCATCAATGGTATTTATAATTATGTATTGGAAGATGTCTGACATTGTGTTTTATTGTAACATTCATGAAAATATTATGTTTCAAAGTTCTATTTGTTATATATATTTTATTATGTATATGAATTGAAGTTGTCAATAAAAACTACTCAATAAAAAAAGTATATATCATTCTATCTAGAGTCATATCTTTTTGATTAAACAAATAAAACGAAAATGGTGAATAAACGCTTAGCTTATTACGTGACGATCTTGCAGAAAAGAGCTTATTACGTGACGATCTTGCAGAAAAGAGCTTTATTACGTGACAATCTTGCAGAGAAGATATCAGAACGATATGGATCAAATCAAGTGATCTGAACAAATCACGTGATCAGGCCTTGTGCGCGCGCGTACATGCTCGTCACAAAATTTATACTCCCCGTCAGACTCCAACGAAAAAATCGGGTAAAGTTGAAATAATTTCCTATTTTCGGGATTTTTCCTCACGTAGCTGTACATTTTTTTTCAATCTGTTATCGAAAAAGGTTTTAAAAAGGAAAAAGTGGGAGAGGTTTTAGTAGATAACAATTACGAAAAAGCTGAAAACTTCATAGAATTAAACCAAATATATCTCGGCTTCTGTGGAAGCCCGTCGTAGCTAAGTGTACGACTCGCTGGGCTTCTGTGGAAACCCGTAGCACGCAAAGGGTTAATCTACATGTATAGTTATTCTTTCAACATTGGTTAAATATATATTTATGTTAAAATGTTCATTATGTTAAATGTATATATATACATGTACATATATATATATATAAATATATATATATATATATTATATATAATATGTATATATATATATATATATATATATATATATATATATATAAATATATATATATATATATACATATATATATATATATATATACATTTAGTCTACTCCTAACCTTTCCCCATTTTCCTGCTTTTGACATTACTTGTCCCTCTGTATACTTTTCTTCTTGTATCTCCTAGCATGCAGGCTGTGTGAAACACAAGTCGTTGCATTATGTTTTTGAAGTGAAATTATTTTGAGAAATGATCGTGTTATTTGTTTTTGAGGTGTCGGTGACCGCACTCTCCCAAGTGTAAAACAAGTATTAAACAAATTGATTACAAGCATAAAAAACAATTTGTTTTCGTGGAGAAAGGAGATTGAAATGAGATTTTATATCTCATAAAAATAGATGATCGTGACGTCATAAAATAAAAGAAATAACGATAACTTACTTTTTCAACTTTATGTTAAGATATTCATTAAACCTTCCCCAATATTTTTTTCTGCTTTTAAAATCAATTTAACATCAAGGTGAACTTTCATTTGTCTCGACTGCATAGCCGAGCAATAACATACATGTAGGCGCCGTTTTTACGACGTCGACTATGGTAAAGGCTGCGTCGTCAATATTTAAATCTTAACAAAGGTTAAGTTTATGAGATGTCATCAAGACTTTGAAAGTATACAGACCTAGTTAATGAAATTTGACATAAAAGTAATCAAGTATCACTGGTCGTCTTGTCTAAGGTTTTTGTCACATGATTAACTTCAAAAGTCATACAACATCAATGAATCTTCACCATGTTGGGGGATTTGTTGAAAAATTCTTGCGTTGCATTCCCTTTTCAAAACTCTCCTCTGCCGAAAAACGTTTTGCTCTAATAGCTGCCAAGACTTGGAATGCTTTCCCTCTTTCAATAAAAAATACTTCCAGTGTTATTAGCTTCAAATCTTCCCTTAAAACAGACCCTTTCCCTCAATAATCAATTTCTCTTTTTTTAGCGCCTCTAAGTATCCATTATTGTTATTATTATTATAACTTAACATGTAAATGGACCTATTGAATGTAATAATGAGTTCCACTGATCTCTTTGTGTGAGTTTCAGGTCACATGATCAAGGTCAAAGGCAATTTAAGGTCCTTGAATTGAAGTATATTTTACATTATTATGAAAGTTGTTTCTTCTGTATAATACTCATCTCAGTTATTTTCAAAGTCAGCATTCGAGGCTGCCAGGACCATTTGACTTTTTTTGATTGTTAAGTTATAGTTTTGAGACCTATTAACATTAAAGCGAAAAGATTTATAACAAAATAAATAAAGTAAATAAAAGAGCAAAATGCTGAAAATTCAATCAAATCGGATATCGGATAACAAATAACAACGCTATTGAATTTTAAAGTTTATAAACATTTCTGAAAATAGTAAAATGCACATCATAATCATGAATATTCATTAGGTGGGCTGATGATGTCATATCCCCACTTCCCCTTTTCTTATGTTCTTACATGAAATCATAATTGTTTCATTTGTTCATACATGCTTAAAATGATGAGTCTCCATTATAATGAAATATGTTGCGGCAATAAATACCTAATGCACTTAATCTGTTTTCAATCCAATTGTTTTACTTCTTGGTAGAAGTGTTTTTAATAAACCTAATTTCATATAATAAAATAGAAAAGAACAAGTGGAAATATGAAATCATCAGTCCATCTTACGAATATTCATGTAGACATGCCTGGAACTGTTTCACCGGGATAATGCAAATCTTTAAAATTCATTAGCTTCGTCATTTGTTATCTGAGTTTGATCAAATATTCAGCATTTTGCTCTGTGAATTTTTACTAAATTTATTGATATATGAATATCTCCAGCCTGGACCATCATTTTAACACTGATGTGAAAAACAAACACAATAAAACTAGATAAAAAATAATAATGGTACAATATTATTCAGCTGAGACAGTATAACGCAACCTCCATCCTGTCTCTCAGGAATTTCCAACACCCTTTCATGTTTCCAAAACCAGAAAATTAAATCTTAAGTATATTCCAACCATGGCGTTGAAAATACACGGGCCTTAGATGTTTATTGATCTCATGCAGTGCCCCTCACATCGGTCTTGGATATTTTCACTCCCCTTTGCATTTCCCTATTCGTGAAAATGAGCCTAGTTTGCAGCAGGTTGAAAAACGGTCTTGACCTAAGAAGAGGCCCGTATGCTGAAATGAGGTTTAACTTAGACCTCAGTCTAACTCTGTGCTAAAATTATGGGGAGCCAAAAGTTAAAAAAATTGTTTAAATTGAATATTTCTTCTGTTTACTATTTTGTTCTTTTTGCTTTCATAATGAAGATTACTTCAGTTATCATTCCCAGACAATTATGAACAATTTGAGTGTCATGCGAGTTAATGAATTGAATGTGTACTGTAAGGGATTTGTGCTCCAATTGGCTCTCCATAGTTAAACCACAACTTAAAACCAGGGTTTAATTCAAACCCTAGTTCAGAATACCGGCCTAAAGGTTTGTCCAGAATATAGAAGGATTTTGGACCGGACCTTAAAATTATTGATAAATCAGGTCAACTTATTTTTAAATTGGAAACTTGAAATAGGAATTGTGATCCAACACTCACCCCCTTGGCTTACGTTCAGGAGAGAGAGAGAGAGAGAAATGGAGAGAGGCTGTAGGGAAATGCCAAACAGAAAAAGGATAAAGAGACGTGGTCATGGGAAGATAGAGAAGAGAGAGATAGAGTTACAAGAGAGTATGAAGAATGGGTATCACTTACCCGTAACAACTGAGCCTAACAAAGAAACGGCGACAAATCCAATGAAACATTTCTTCACAAGTTGTTCATCCATATCCCATTTCATGGCTGATATATATCACTTGCAGGAAATTACTAAAAAAAGTGTGAACTTGAGAGCAGCAGAAAAAAATAGATGTTGCGCACTCATGTGCAGAGAAATGTATTGGTTATGATAATTATGCTTGGTTCTGTACATCATGTTGGCGATGGGGAATTCCCGAGCTTTTTGATTCATGACCTTGCTGTCAGACTCACTTCCGGAATTTGGTCTGAATAAATTGTGTTAGACCTTCGACGTCTTTCAGGACTCTAGGCAAGTTAGATATAAACTATGCTAATAAATGCATGCATAATAATAGTTGGACCGTAAGTAAAATAAAGCTATTTGACTATATTGTCTGCAAATGAACCTGACTAGTTAAAGGATAGACCTCATCCTATGACCTCTGACTCCATGACCTTTGACCTTTACCCCATGACCTTTGACTCGGTCAGCCATGACCTTTAGCCACATGACCTTTGACCACATAACCTTTGACCTGACCTTTGACCCGGTCAGCCATGACCTTTGACCCGACCTTTAGTCCGGTCAGCCATGACCTTTAGTCCTGTTAACCATGACCCGGACATGAAATGGTATTACGATACAGTTACGCAACCACCATGATGTCATCCCAGGGAATTACCCTTATTGCACCCTCTGTATTGCACCACCGTTGCGTCATCGCCACTTAAAGGATACGATGCACAAAAAGGATATGCCCTTCAGTCACAAGGACCATAAGTCATAATACTAACTGGTCATAAGGACCGCTAGTCAAAACGTGTAAAATCCTATACCCAAAAGCTCGCTAGTCATAATAGGCAAAAGGGGTCACTAGTCATAAGGTCATAAAGACCGTGGGTCATAAGGTCCGATTTTCATAATGCAAGGCAAGATAAGGGTCGCTATTCATCATGGACCATCAGGGTAATTGATCATAATGATCGCTTGTCATAATCAACAATGAGGGTCGGTATTCATAATACTATATAACGGTCGGTAGTCATAAAAAGGAAGAGGCTACATTAATCATTAGGGTCGCCAGTCATAATAGGGGATGAGGGACACCAGTCATATTAGTAGAAGAGGTTCGCAAGTTATAATGGTAGATGAGGGTCGCCAGTCATAATACTAAAAGGGGTTCGCCAGTCATAATGGTAGATGAGGGTCGCCAGTCATAATAGTAGAAAGGATTCGCTAGTCATAATAATGGATGAGGGTCGCCAGTCCTAATAATACATGAGGGTCGCCAGTCGTAATACTAAAAGGGGTTCGCCAGTCGTAATAGTAGAAGGGTTCGCCAGTCATAATGGTAGATGAGGGTCGCTATTCAAAACAGTAGAAGGGGTTCGCCAGTCATAATGGTAGATGAGGGTTGCTATTCATAGTAGTAGAAAGGGTTCGCCAGTCATAATAATGGATGAGGGTCGCCAGTCATAATAATACATTAGGGTCGCCAGTCATAATACTAAAAGGGGTTCGCCAGTCATAATAGTAGAAGGGGTTCGCCAGTCATAATGGTAGATGAGGGTCGCTATTCAAAACAGTAGAAGGGGTTCGCCAGTGATAATGGTAGATGAGGGTCGCTATTCATGCAGAGGCATGAACAAAATGAGCATGACACTGGAAAAGAAACGAGTGAAGATGAAGATGACTCCGACCCACCGTCTCAAATGCAAAGGTTGAAGAATCCAACAATGATTCCGAAACGAGCGTATCAGAAAGTGATGGGCACGAATCGTCAATGACAGCAAACATGGAGGAAATTGAAGACAAAATTGCTTATCGAGGATGGTTAGAGCAAGCCATGACAGCCACCAAGGACTTGAGAGACGAAATATATCAAAAATACATCTCAGAAGGAATGGAAGAAGACGACGCCAAAGCAAAGGCTCACGTGAAACTACTGTGGGCAGTCAAACGCATCTTTTTCGATCTTTACTCTCAGTTCTTGCAGCAGAACGTGTACCTCGAAGACGCTGACATCAATCATAATATCGTGTCCGATCTCACGGAAAGATTAGAGAATGGCATGTAATTCCGGAAAGCCTTACAAAGAGTGTTAGCTAGGCATGGTTCACAATTCGATGGTATATTCCAGTATCAAGCTGACAATGACGATAATGATGATGGTGGAGAAGAAACGAAGGGTGAAGATGGAGTCCACAAACATCAGCTTGTCAAAAAATAATAATCCAAGAAAACGTCGTCAACCTAAATGACAGATTGAACTTCATTGTGTTCATAGCCGATATTTTCTGAATGCCATCCATATACATGTGTTACAATACATGTGAGTTAAGCGAAGATATAGGAAAACGAGAACTTCACTTCAAAATTAACAATGAACAGCTAACAATTATTTTGTTATGTCAACATAAGTTGATAACATAATCTACATTATTGTTACCTTTGTATCAAAATCTGCTGTGTATACACTATCTGAATCTATCTACATTGAAATGGAATAAATGACAATAATAATAAAGAATCATCCTTGACTATATAGTGTTTCATGTTATCTGTACTGCGCATGAACGAAGTTGATTTAAAGAAGTCATCTATTGGTTTACTTTTTTTCGAGTCAGGAAGCCGGGCAGGTCGTGTGAGTTATGAAAAGTATGGAAGTATGAACAAAACGGTATGAAAAGGAGAGTTTTGATGGGGAAAAGTCTGAAATGAGAAGAGCCTGAGATGTCACTATTATCATGATTATAATCACATATTGGATTACCAATAATTGTTGTAATACGAGGCAGAGGGAGTCGGCATTCACCTTTCCAATAGGATATCCCAAGTTCAATGTAGCGCGTTGGCCGTGCATTTGGTGATCGATTCGTGAATCTCGAGGCACTTGACATATCGATGTCAAATTATCTGCTGGTAGGCGGAGAAAGATAACATTTTTTTTAAATAGGAAACTGTGTTGAGATCATACGTCTGTTTTGTGCATCGTATCCTTTACGTGGTGATGACGCAACGGTGGTGCAATACAGAGGGTGCAATAAGGGTAATTCCCTGGGATGACATCATGGTGGTTGCGTAACTGTGTCGTAATACCATTTCATGGTGACGTCATGGCTGACCGGAAGTATGCGTGATGACCGTTTGGGTCATGGCTGTCCGGGTCATGGTTAATCGGACTAAAGGTCATGGCTGACCGGACTAAAGGTCGGGTCAAAGGTCATAGCTGACCAGGTCAAAGGTCATGGGGGTGAAGGTCAAAGGTCATAGGATGAGGTCTATCCTTTATACTACTAACCTGGTTACCCAGAATGCACTGGGGACAACATTATCCAGCTCATAATCCATGTTGTCATGGGATTCCCCGAATGTTCTGCGTACGAATCAGGAAGTAAACATCGCCTGTCATGATATAATAGTTGCGCACTATTGATCGGAACGAAATGATATTGGATCAAACGGCATTAGACGACACGGTTATCGGACGAAATGGTATAGGACGTAGAGGCAAATCACCCCAAACAATTAATCTTAACTCCATTACAGCCGTCTAATCTTTTTTTTAAATGATTACCAAAATGTGCATATTGTGCAAAAGTGCAGGTACATCACGTAATAACTGTACATATTGGTAATAAACATAATCCTGTCAGGCAAATTTATTTTACCAAAATGTGCCGTAACAAGGCCAATTAATGCATAGATTTAGGCAAAAATTCCGCAAGCATCGTTTTCTTCCCCCATTTTTTTTTTTTGGGGGGGGGTCCAGCTGACCTCCCCTTGATCTGCGCTTGCTTGCAACAGTGTATACGATCTGACAAAACATCCCAACCCTGATTGCTGCTTATAGCTTTATAGACTGTGCATGAAAGTTATGAAAGCACAATTATTGTCTTTTAATTTTATGAGTTGCGCATTTTTTTTTCATTTTGCTTTACGTTTTGCGAGAGCCTTGTATTTCAAAATGCGTCCTTTCCGTATTATTTTAACGGCATAATATGCATTATTATTTTTTTTATTTTTGCGTTGTTTTTTACGATTTGCGTCGTTTTAACGAGAAAGGCCCATATTCTGAGAAAGAAGAAACGTCTTAAGAGAGAGAGAGAGAGAGAGAGAGAGAGAGAGAGAAAGCGGAAACAACGGTTCACGGGAGAGAAATATCAGCAACAGTAGTGATAATAATAATAACCACTGGCGTAAATCCGGGGGGGGGGGTGGGGGATATATCCCCCCACTTTTCGAGGAGGGGGGTGGCCTGTACAAACATCCCCCCACTTTTTACGGAAGAAATAAAAAAAAATCACAAGAGATAATTGTTTTGTTGGTGAAAATTCTTCCTAGAATACCGCTTAACAAATAAAACAATATTATTGGATCATAAAATGCAAATAAAGAGCCAGTTCACCATTTGCAAACGAAATACTTCTGTCCTTATTATAACATCGAAGAGAAACCCCCGTTTCTTCCAATTCATCAATGTTAGGGTTTTGGGGAGGGATTAAGATGGAATGTGAAAACATTTTGAATGTAATCTCTAATAAAACCAATAAACCATCATGAGGTAAAAAAAGATAACAATATCGGAGGGGTATTTGCCATATGGACATACAGTGGCGTAACTACCGGGGGGCATGGGGGCCACATCCCCCCATCGGCTGACCCCCCCAAAAAAAAACGGGAGAAAGGAGAAATGAGGGAGAAAGGAAGAGAAACGTAGTGGGAAAGAAGAAAATATTATTAATTATACTGTTATATTACAATTATTTATGTTACATTACATAAGAAACATTTTTATCATGACTTTATGAAACATAATTTGCCTAGGGCCTACGTCTTCATTGTTCCTGGTGCTCGCATTGTCTGTTTAACAAGATATATAATCCTGTTGTACTAAAACATCACGTTTTCAAGTCAATATAGACCAAATATATTTCCTAGCACTTGAGTTATCATATAGTGACATATTCTTCTTTTACATGACTCAAAAAGTGATTGCCCCATGTTAAGGTCTTCGTATACAGTGCGTATTAAAAAAAAACGGGACAGTTTTGAAAAGTCTATTAAAAAATTGTTTCAAAATATTATATCTATATTTTGATGTTAATAGATGCTCTGATATCTTATCTTTGAAATGTTATTTAAAAAAATAAATTTTGTTCATACTTGAGCGAACACGGGGCAATTTTGTCGGGGGTTCAAAAAGAGGCTTGCGCCAAAATGGCAGAAATTAGAAATTTGACAATAAGGCTTTTGGCTAATCAGCACACTTTCTCTTAATCTTTTCATTGTATTTGCCATAATTTTCGAATCATGCTGTCAATTTTCATGACAATTTTATTTATTTACCTGAATTATTTTGTTTTTCATTTAAACTTCTTTTACCTTTGAATTTTCCTTCATACATGTAAGTAAGAAAATAAGACTTTTTGTCAACCCAAGTAGGAAGATTTGCATTATTTAATTGAAGAATTTGTAATTTTTCAAATCTTTCTATTATGTGAAACAAATCATGTTATGGTACCTATAAAAGACATGAATCCTATTTTCAATGGGTTATTGAATCCTTCACCAAGTTTAATTATGTGCCTGACAGGCCAAACAGAAAAGGACCCATGTCTTTTAATGGCAATCATTGCTCCTTCAAAATTGACTCAATAAACCATTATGGTTTATTGAGCAATGGTTCATTGAGTCAATTTTGAAGGAGCAAGATATGGCAGATCGAGTAAAATGTATTAAAAATTGTGAAGCGAGAAAGCAAAAAAATTTCCACCTTTTCATTAAAATGTCTAATTTTGTGATTTTGACATAATATTCAGAAGCGATATCATATTTCACTTTCCATGTTTTCTGTTATTTTCTTTCCACCTTTTTTTTCTTGGTCATGATTTTTTTTTTTTTTTTTTTGGGGGGGGGGAAGGGAGGGGGACATCCCGATAGACCGCGGGTCCGATAGACCGCGGGTCCGATAGTCCGCGGGTTCCGATAGACCGCGGGTCCGTTAGACCGCGGGTCCGTTAGACGGGGATAGACCGCGGTCCGATAGTCCACAGTGCGTGTAAAATTATGATCAGATATATCAAATGTCATCGAGAGGTCCATAGGTCAAATGGTACGAGACCATGGGGTTCTATCAGGTGCGGATCCATGGGGGGGGGCGAGGGGGAACTGCCTCACCCACCCCCCCCCCCCCCCCCGCTCAAAAAAAGAGGGAGAGGGGAAAGGAGAGAATGGAGAGAATAAAAAGAGAGAGGAAGATGGGAAAAGAAGATAATAGAAAAGAGAGTAAGAGGGGGAAAGGAAAGACAAAGAAAAGGGAGAAGAAACAGGGAAAGAAGAGAAAAAAGAGAAAGGGAAAAGGAAGAGAAAAAAGAAAGCTAGGAGAAAGGAAAAGGAGGAAAAAGAAGAAGAAAAAAAGGAAGGAAAAGAAGAATATTTAAATAGAGAGGAAGATGGAAGAAAGATAAGGAAAAAGAGAGATAGAGGAAGAGGGAAAAGAAGAAATAAAAAGAGAGAGAGTGGAAGGGGGGGGGAAGAAAAAAAAATTAAAAGAGAAAAAAGGGGAAAGGAAGAAAAAGAAATAGGGATAAGTAATGGGGAAAGAGAAAAAAGAGGAAGAGGGAAAAGAAAGAAAAGAAAAGAGAAAAGAAAGGAAAGGAAAAGAAGAAGAAAAAATAGGAAGAGAATAATATTAAAAAGAGAGAAAGATGGGAAGAAAGATAACAAAAAGAGAGATGGAAATGAATGTCGAATGTCCGATTGGGGATTTGAAATCTCATCTTATTAGGTTGGAATATAAAAAAAAATCAGTTTAATCGTTGAAATATGTAACGTCTTAATGACTAACTTTTCGACCAGTCCATATATTTAACATTTCTGCTCGCGCTTCGCGCTCGTGGTAATTATCTAGTTACATACGCGTCCTGTTCAGGTTCACAAACATTGCCCAGAATGTTAAATTTTCAGGACAATCCGACAATATACATGAAATTTAATTTGTAGCTTGCATATGGCTTATGAGATTATAACATATTCAGTTGCTAATAAAGTAAATCTAGGACATGACTGTTAGGACATGGACGTTTGCCCCCCCCCCCCGACAAAAAAGAGAGAATCAAGGCTAAGAAAAAATAGAGAGAAAAGGAAAGGGAGTAGGATGAGATATACTATTATTTTCCAAATGTTATGTCAAAATCTATCACGACCTTGTATTTTTGTAATAAAAGTGTCAACATATTTGCTTGTTCGCTTCGCTCACTGCCAACTTCTTATCAATTTTATGCGATACGCCATATCGAGCCCCTCCAAATTGTTGGCTCATTACGACACTTGGACTTTGAGCGGCCGATCGGGGAAAATATGGGTGAAAAAATGGCCCCTCCCCCTATTAGCGGAAGCTGGGTCCGCCCCTGACTTAGGCTTTCAGGATAAAATACAGGAAAATTCTTTTTAAAAAATGAGATCGCGCTTCGCGTTCTCATTATTTAATTAGACCTTGTGAGATACCTCAATGTGTTTTTCAAGAATAAAATCTCGGATTTTGTTTAACGTCTTCTCCCCCCACTTCATTTATTTCTTTATATTGGTGCCCTCGCCCAACCCTCCCCCCCCCGCACCCATGCTGAATAAATACGCCACTGATGAGGATAATTAGTCGAGACTGCATATTTCCTAGAGGTTATCATTAATAATATTTAAGGGTATACTAAAACAACAGTACAGAAACTACAGCTCCCGTTCACAATATTCTAGTTGGGCCTACTCTGGTGAGAAGTTAAACCAAACCCCCCAAAATCACTCGTGCTTCGCGCTCCCATTGATATCACATCATGGGCGGAAATCCCAGGGGGCAGGGGCGTGTCCCACCTACTCAAAATAGTAGGGGGCACAATATCAAATGTCCCCCTACTATTTTGGTCTTTGATAATCATAGAAATACATCAATCTAAATCGAAATAAAACACGTGTATTTTGGGACGAGATGACCTTACTTTGGCGATGATAACCTTTTTTTTTGCTTGTCATATTTTCCCGCCCCTTGTCCCCATAGGCGGATCCAGGGGGCCGAGCTCCCCCCCCCCCCCCTCTTGGCGGAGCAAAAAAAAAAGAAAATAAAAGGAAAAAGGAAAAAAGGAGGAAAAAGAGAGGAGAAAAGGACGACGAAGGCATAAAATAAGATGAGGGGAAGACTTGGAAAATAAAAAGAATCTTTCGTGCAACTATATAAAACTTTTTCTCGCGCTTCGCGCTTACATTGCCTATTAGGTGATTTACATATTGTTCAATGTGGAGTTCGAATATCAAGTTTGGAAGTCAATATACAACACATATTTCACCTCGGAAATCGAACTTTCATTATTTTGTGTAATTTACAAATTGGTTTTTAAAAAGTGCTCTGTAAAAATGTCAATTTTAGGGTTCGAATGTTAACAGTTTTTGCTTGCGCTACGCGCTTGCAGATTTTGATTTATCAGGTACCTATATTTTCGTGTATTCCATAAAGTTTTCAAAATATCCCTTTTCTGGTCTGATTATTAAGGCGCATCAGCTAGAGCGCTGCACGCTCGCATTTTGATTGGCGAGTTATATAAATGTTTCAATATTGTTTATACAACAAACTACTTAAAATCCCCTTTTCATGACAGTTTATCAAAAATTATAGCTCGCGACTTGCGCTCGCATTAATGGTTAAAAATATATAAACTGATGCATCCTATTCATAATCACAAAAGTGAAATGTCCAGTTTTTATGCCATGATATCATCACATTTTGCGCCCTCATTAGGCATTAATAAATATGATATCAATTTAATAATCAAATTGCCCCTTTGTTTCATCTCGCGCTTAGCAAGATAAATAGGAAGATAGTCATCATTTTTCATATGATGGCATGTTGTAAGGATGTCCCGGTCCTATGTCAAAACTCAAAGTAATAATATTATCAGCTCTTTTTAAGTGCGATCCATATCCACCTTACAATTTTTTTACAAAGTGCTAGAAATATAAAGCTGAAATTGACTCTTTTTTTCAGATCGGACTATCAAAGCTTCATGATTTCCATGATTAAAGTTGTATTTAGAATGCCTAGATTCCAGGTCTAAATATGAAACACGCTCGCGCATGTTTATTCAGATACCCAACTTGTTCTCTAATTTAAATCATTATCCAGTTTCAGATCACAATATCACAATTTTCTGCTCGCGCTTTGTGCTCGCATTATTAATGTAGGAAGACCCCATATTACTCATCCTTTTGATGATTTACAAAACATGAACAGAGTGGCCCAATTTTAGGTCTAAATCTCGATTTTTCTTTTCTGCTCGCGCTTCGCGCTCGCATCAATCGTTAAATTACATAGCTATCCTGTTTACGATTACAAAAACTGATTGAAATTTTCCATTCTTTTTTTTAAAAGGTCAAAAATGTTCAGCTCGCGCTCGCCTTTTTTGATTGTTGAAATATGTGACGCCTTCATGGCTAAGTGCAAGCAGTCCTTAACAGGTACCAGTTTAAAACGTATATTTTTTTTGCTCGCGCTTTGCGCTCGCATTATTAATACTCATATTTTTTTAGGATTTACAAATCATGAATAGAGTGTCTCGTTCAGTAAATATTATAGGACTAAATCTATAAATTTTCCGCTCGCGCTTGCTTTAATTGTTTACTCATATACATATTCTGCTTGAGTTAAAAAAAGTGCTTAGAATTTCCTATCTTTGGGTGAAAATTTCAAAAAGATTCAGCTCGCGCTTTGCGTTCGTAGTAATTATTAAGTCGCATACATGTCTTTTTCACGATAACAAACATTGCCCAGAATTAGGAAAAAAATACATAAAATTTCTCCAAAATAGTTCGCGCTTCGTGCTCGCATCATATAGATGAGGATTATGATATTATGTATTAATTCATATGAATAAAGCCAAGAAGTGACTAATGAAGACTACCCTTCAAAGAAACAAACAAAAATTGTTCGAGCTGCGGATCGGGGAAAAAGGCTGAAACAAATTTCCGCCCCATCCCCCCCCCCCCTATTGGCGAAGGCTGGAACCGCCCCTGTGTCCCCCCTACCTTTTGGTATTTATGTATTCATGGATTTTTTTTCAAGAACATATTAAAAAGTGGTCTTTATTTTTTTAATGTGATTATAAGATAATTTAAGTTAGCCTGGCCGGGAGGGCGTGGGCGCCATTTTTCGAAAAGTACACATGGGCGCCAAACATCAGGTCGAATTTGCTCCCCCTCCCTCCCCTTGAAATCCTGGATCCGCGCCTGGGTTCTATAACAATAACACAATTAGGGCAATCACCCCCTGACAACTACTTCAAGGAAAATATTATCACCATATTTTTACCGCCGGGACTGTACCCCCCCCCCCGGAAATTTACTCTCCAGATAATTATGAAAAAAAAATTGTGAAAATGCCTTAACGTGACGACATGGCGTGGTACTTTATCTTACCATGTCTTAATTAATCATTGGCGGCCGAAGGCAAAACATTTAGGGGGATCCACCTGAAATTTTGGGATGGACACAGGTAAAAAATTGACAAGCAAATCAACCAAAATTTTAGGAGGGACCACCAAAATATTTTGACAAGGAAAAAAAAGATGGTTATCAACCAAAATTAAGGGGGACAAAAATATTTTAGGGTGGTCTACCTCAATTTAGGGGGACGTAGAAAAGAAATTGACGACCAAAAAAAGGATCTCAACTAAAAATTTAGGGGACCGTCCTCCCACCTCAAATTTAGGGGGAAAGCACCCCCCCCGCTTCCGCCGCCTAAGTAATTAATAAGCTTCTTATTTCGACATAGCGATATATTCTATCTTGCCAAGTCGATATGTCAACATGGCGAGATATGAAGTGTACAAGTCCCGGCAAGAATCCCGATATATCGCCATGTTGACATATAACTTTTTATAAGTGGAGTGACTTGACAGGATAACGTATCTCGCCATGCGGACATAATAAGCTTATTTAGTCGACATGGCAAGACAAAGTATCTAGCCATGTCGTCAAGTCGATGGCATTTTAGAGGCTCCGCATGCATGGCGTCTAGAGGGCATATTTTCGGGGGGGGGGGGGTGTGTAACAGTCCCCGACGATAAAAATATGGAGATAATATTTTCTTTTGAGTAGTAGATGTCAGGGGGCGATTGTCCTGTGGGTCATCGTTATAGAACCCCATGGACTCGTATCAATGACCTTTTGACCTCCTGATGACATGGATTTCACTATATTGTCCTGATCATAATTTTACACACACCGCGGACTATCGGACCCGCGGTCTATCGGGCCGCGGTCTATCGGACCCGCGGTCTATCGGACCGCGGTCTATCGGGCTGTAACCGAAGGGAGCACCCTGAGCCCCAACCCATCAGTATGCCACTGTTCAAGCACCATAACATTTGTAGCACACAATGAAAGGATTTGAAAAAATAAAACGCTCTCTCATACTTGGGTTTAAAAAAATTGTTCTTGCCTAAAGAAGGAAAATTCAATGCTAAAACAGGATATTAAAAAGTATTAAATATTAAAAAAAATTTGAGCAAATCAGTAGATGTGGAAATGAATTTTGACCGCATAATACAAAAATTATGGCAAAGATAATGTAAAGATTAAGAGGAAGTCTGCTGATAGCAAGAAGTCCGATCATCATGTTTATCATTTGATGCCATTTTGGCGCAAGCCTCCTTTTTAACCCGAGACAAAAACATTCCGTGTTCGCTCAAGCGTGAACGAAACTAATTTTTTTAATAACATTTGAAGGATAAGACCCCAGAGCATCTTTTGACACCAAAATATAGAGGTCATAATTTGAAACAAAAATTTTATAGACTTTTCAAATCTGTCCCTTTTTTTGATACGCACTGTATAAACATTTCCTGTCCGTGATTACGTTCGCATTATTGGATTGGTGAGATATGTCTGCTCTTCATAAATTCCAAAAATCAGTCCTTAAAATGTCCCTTCTTCTGATCTGAATATCAAAAAATTTTCAGCTCGCGCTTCGCGCTCGCATCATTTGGTTAATGAAATACCTATATGGTCCTAGTTAATTCCTACAAAGAAACCTTAGAATGCCCCATTTTAGGTCTGAATTATCTAAATTTTCAGCTCACGCTTCGCACTCGCAATATTTGATTGGTGAGATGCGTATGATAATCTTGATTGCAAGGACTACAAAAATTGTTTCATGTGTTTAGATGTAATTCTAATAAAATCAGCAAGCACTTGGTACTCGCATTAGATGACTTTGTTGAGATATGCATACTCTTAATGGATTCCTAAAATATATTCCTTAAAATCTCGCTGTTTGGGGTCAAAATATACGAAAAATTCAGCTCGTGCTTCGCGCTCGCATTGTTTAGCAAGACAGGTACCTATCATGATAACATATATTTGATTATAATGTCCCTTTTTAGGTGTGAATATAAAAAATTTCAGCTCGCGCTTTGTGCGCTCACTCAGTGATTCAAAAAAATTGCTGGTGCCTCCACAATGGCGTGACCCGTGGATCGCCGGTGTGGACATATCAATGACAATTTCTTGCATATCTAAAAACATGATTGCAAAAAAAAAAATGCCAACATTTT
This sequence comes from Lytechinus variegatus, assembly GCF_018143015.1. Classification (NCBI taxonomy): domain Eukaryota; kingdom Metazoa; phylum Echinodermata; class Echinoidea; order Temnopleuroida; family Toxopneustidae; genus Lytechinus; species Lytechinus variegatus. The sequence goes on from NC_054747.1 coordinate 1,071,472, forward strand.
TCAGTCATCCCCCCACCCATCAACACGGATTTACGCCAGTGATATAACGGCATTTTTCCCCAGGGTAGCCACTTCAGTTCCAAAAACTTTTCTCCCATTGGGCCCTGTTATTATTATTATTCCGGCTTAATTAAGCACGGCTACCTTGATCGGGCGCTCGAGCATTCGAGGAATTTCTTCCTACCGTGTACCGATTCACCCATTCAGTGAAAGCGAATTAGAAAGTGTGCCGGAATCCCCGCTAATAGCATCATTTGCATGGGCTTCTACTTAAGTCATTAATGAAAGCTGACAAAGCAGAAAAGGGAAACAAAAAGTACAGACCAAGCAAAGAAATAAGAAAAATTAACGATTCAGGATTATCTGGAATGGAAGCTGATGGACTAATCCCGCACCCATGATTAAGAACATCCGACTACGTGGAATTAGAGAGTATACTTAAAGGAAAAAGGGTTTCAAGATTTTGCAGAATAAGAATTTCGATATAATATATTTACAAGAGACACATAGTACAGCTGATAAAGATTTCTTTTTATGGAAGCAAGAAATAATAAGCAATTTCTTCTTTTTTTTAGTCACGGAACTAATAATAGCCGTGGAATCCTGATGAATATATTTCAGGGACGGGTTAGATTATACAATAAAAATCAATAGTTTATAAAGAAGGTAGATGTATTATGATGACGGTAGATATAAATGGGAAAACGTTTTTATCAACGAATATTCATGCTCCAATTAATTATCATGAGTAAGATTTGGTCAGAGTTCAGTGACATTTGGGGAAGAACATGTAATGCCGAGCCCCAAAATACATTATTAAGAGGAATGGATTTCAATGTGGTTATGAATCCCAACTAGATAGGACGAACCAGTCAAAAATTACATCCTACTCACATGTATGTAGGGATAATCAAGTATCATTTACTAAATTATTTCAACTTTTGTGATATACGGCGCTTTTTAAACCGTCACGATAAACCATACTCTTTAGAAAATCAGATTGTTCTTCTCAGAGAAGATAGGATTGTTGGTTTGTTCCTTTTTGATGTACAAGATATTATATCTAAGATGGTTAACGCACCTTCAGTAGCAATTGATTATTAAGCGCTTGTAAAAGAATTTGTTTTTGAATAAAGTTAAATCCAAGAAAATGTTACTAGAAATTTAATTCATCACTGTGTCAGGACTCAGGACGAAGAATACTGTAAGCATCCGAAAGGAGTTCCAAGTATGGTTGGAAGAATATAAGGTTTTCCTTTATTCCAGAGTTAGGTGGGATTATATTAAATATCGAATTCGAAGATACACACAAAAGTATAGTTAAAAGAAGAAAAGAGGTTAGGTCCACTTTGGACCATTTCGAGAAAAATCGTGATTTTTATTCTCACTTATTGCAATATTCTTATGAGAAACTAAATTGTCAAAGTGTACTACCCTATTTGTGAAGATACAATTGGGTATAAAAGAAATCTACCTGTCTTCATGTTTTTCCTATATATTACATTTGTCAAAAATCATCAATGTGGGCTTAACCCCTTTTGCAAGCAAACTGGAATGAAAAAAAGTGATTATTCTTCGCCACTTTCATTCGCGTTTTAATGTGAATTTCAATTTTTCTTTGGTATCATCAGAGCGACTGAAAATCTATAGGTTTTGAGACAGCGAACAATAAAATTTATTAAATATGGACCTAACCACTTTTTTACGAATGAGCTCTTCAGTAGAATTTGGTTGCAAAAGGGGTTAGGTCCACTCCAATAATTTTTTTTTCTCCCGTATTGCAATATTCTTATGCGAAACTAAATTTCCATGATATCCTATCATGTGAACATAAAATTGGGTATAACAGAAATCTACCTATGTTCATATTTTTGTTACATATTCTTTTCCAAAAATATTATTTGTGGACCTAACCCCTTTTGCAACCAAACTGAAATGGACCTTTTGAAAAAGAGTGATTATTCTTTGCCATTTTGTTCACTTTTTAATGGGAATTTCATTTTCTTTGGTATAATGTTTTAGAGCTACTAAAAATCTTTACATTAAGACCAAAAATCAAATTTAATGAAAAATTGACCTAGCCCCTTTTGCAAGTGAGTTCTTCAAATAATGCAAGCGTGAAGTGAGAGCTAAATTTTTTTGACATGCTGAGCCCCCCCAAAAAAGGAGTAATTCTAAGCACTTTTTGTAATCATGAATGGTTAAGGTATGTAACTAAACAATTGATGCGAGCGCGAGAGGAAGAAAAAATTCAGATTTTAGACCTAAGAACGGGACATTCTTTTCATGTTTTGTAAGTCATGAATAATGCGAGCGTAAAGTGCGAGCAGAAAATAATGATATTCTGATCTGAAACTAGATAATCTTTTAAAAGCACTAGTGAAATACAGCACAAGCTGCGTATCTCAATAAACATGTGTGCGCGTATTTTGGATTTATACCTAGAATCTGGGCATTCTGAATACATTTTTTTAATCATGAAGATGAATAATGGAAGCTGGAAGCGCGGGCTGACAACATTCGATATTACGATCTGAAAAGAGTCGATATAAGCACTATTTCAAGCATTGTGCAGGAAAAATTTCGAAGTGGATTTGAATCACACTTTATAATAAATGATGCAATCGCAAAGCGCGAACTGATATTTTTTAATTATTATTTTGACCTAGGTCCGGGATATTTAAGGACATTTTGTCATTATGAAAATGATGACTTTCTTCATATTATTCCTAAGCACGAGATGAACTTGTCATTATTCCATTCTTTGACTAAAAAAGGGCCAATTTAGTTATTAGAAATCTATGAAAATGTTGTTTTGTTATTTATTATTCTAATTTGCTTAATAAGAGCGTGGAATTTGTTGATATTAAGGCCTGGAAACTGGACATTTTAAGAATTTTATAGTTAAAAATAGGACGCATGGGTTAATACATTTTAGAAAAATAATGCAAGCGCAAATGAGCCGATTTTATTTTAGAAATTGTCATGAAAAGAGGACTTTAAATAGCTTTCTATAGAATGGATACCGGGGTATACATAGTCACAAATCAAAATGCGAGCGCGCAGCGCTAGCTGGTAGGCCTACGTTTTGACAATCATATCTGATAAAGGATATCTGAGAACTTTATACACAAAAAACAGTAACCCGGCAAATAAAATAATGCGACCGCGCAGCGTGAGCTGAAATGTTGATACTTAGACCATAAAACGAACATTTTACAGAGCACTTAAAATCAATTCATAAACAAAGAGAAATAATGAAAGATCGATGTACGAGCTAATATATGATCGAACAGGCTATGTGAGCGCGAAGCGCATGCGAAAATTTTATGTACATGTAGTGACATGATTTTTTTTTTGCTAGTCTTCCCCTCACCTTATTTTATTAACTTGTGTTCCTCTTCTAGCTTTTCTCTTCTATCCTTCCCCTTTTCGTTTTCTTTCTTTCTCACCTTTTGTTTTTGCTCGGCCAGTTTTTTTCAGGGGGGGGGGGGCAAGGGCACATGCCCCCGCTACGCCCCTGTAAATTATCCGCCAAATCATGTAAAGGGCCCCTCACTGAACATGAGTGTAAGAAAGTATTGATGGAAATGCATGTAGGATAGTCTCCGGAGAATGGATATTCCAAGGAATTTTCTGCTACTCTTTGGGTCATTCTGGATCTCTTACTTGTTTCTTTGAATTGTTGTTTTCAAAAAAAAAAATTGTCAGCAAGTCAAAGCAAAGTGTCATATATTTAATTCGTAAGCAAAATAGAGACAAACGTCTATTAGAGAGTTATGGATCTAAATTATTAATAAATGTGGACACAAATACATGTTCAAATGCATTACGAATAGAATAATCAATGTTTTAGATGAAATAAATGGACAAAAATCAATTTGCATTCCTACGCGGAAGAGCAATAGGGGAAGCTATCCGAAACTGACATAACGTATATATAAGAATTAATTGCTTCAGTATATTTTAAGAAAGCGTTTAATTTGCTACACTCTTAAAAATATTGGGTAAAAATATTCCATGAGGGTAATTATGTGTCCAACCAACATTTAGCATTTCTTTTGGGCATTTTTGTATCCAGTGCGATGAAAATTCTGCCACATTTTGCCCAAGTAATTCCTGCTTATTTTTTTAACCTTACTGGACTATATGCTTCCCGCATTGGGTAAAATACTGTTCCAAATCGGTTGGACACATAATTACCATCTTGGTGGTTGAAGTTTTACCCAATATTTTTACAGTGTAGATCATGAATATATCTATTCGAATGCTATTCGTTTGGTTTTGGTGCATCCTTCATTTAGTGGGTTAAAGCTCTGTAAACGAATGTAAAATATTGTGTTTTTAATAATGGTAAATGTAATGGATACTTTCAAATCAAGGGTGGAGAAAGACAGGCAGTTCCCCTTTCTACGTATCTATACGATTCTTAGTTGATGTAAGAGGTATATCAGTTGGTACCAGCGAATTGAAATTGTCTTTATACGCAGACGATATTTGTTCATTTTGTTGACTGTTTGATTTTATTTGTAAGGTAACTGTGAACAAGTACATGAAAATATGAACAGTAGTGTATACCTTGACAGGATTGCCCATGAAGCCAAGATGGCTTATTTCCAATGGGGTCCTTACATCAGTAATTGACAACAATGTACATCTATGAAAAACACCTATAGAAATCTACAAACTACATCAATTAAGTCTAGACCACTAAAATTACATGAATAATTGTAAAACTTAATATATAAAAAGACAAAAACAAATATGTTTGCCATGAAAACCATTTACGCAAAATATGATTAAAATAATTGTAAAACAGGTTGAGTAAACGATCATTACTTCTAAGCTTACATATGAAAATTATACTATAATTAGTTTTTAAATAGCGCTAAATGCATCGTAACTAATACAAGATTCATGAATCGTAAAACCTAAGATATGAAAAAGTACAAATAAGTTTGACATCAAACTTTCACGCAAACAACAAAAGATGATGAAAAAATGTAAAACAAGTTGATTATTGAAATAAATCATAACTAAATAGTTATATATAAGACTACATGATACACATGAAATTAGAAAGAATATTTAACATTACAGAGTGGGGACATTTTTGAAGTGTTGTTTCAATACTCTTTTAAATTGTGTAAAAGTCTTAACCGATTTAACATGATTAGGGAGGGAATTCCAAAAATGTATACCATTATAATAAAATGTGTTGCCAATTTGACCTTTTCTCATAGGTACAACAAAGTTAAACAGCCTATTTCTTGTTTCATGCCCGTGAATATTAAATGATCGTATAAAGTTTATCGCTCTGAACTCATTATTTGATATTATACATCAGTTTGGAAAATGCTAAAGTTTGACAACTGATTTATATAAGAAAAAAATGATAAAGATGGGAAATGCGTCGAACGCAGTGCTCTGACATAAATTTCAATTTTGTAGATACTACAATTGTGCTCGGTACTTTTGTAGGAACTGAATAAGATATTGCGCTGGTTAAAAAGCAGAAGAAATATTATCATCAATACAAATAAACATGTGGACAATTAGAAAATCTCACTTAATTCGGCAAAATTCAATTATTAAATTATTTGGAATATCCATTTTCATTTATTTATTTTCATACACACTTCTGTCAGAGTTTTTTTGTTTGATATTTTGATATATTATATGATATTATATTATATGATATATTATAAAAATGTGCAATTATTACATTTTTTGGTGTATTTCGTTTTCCAACATGCACACATGTATGCTTCAATTTCTTTTTCGCTTCATTCTTTCATTTCCCTTACCTTTCTGCCAACTCATTCAAGCCTTTTCATTCCCACTTCTCCACCCCATGATTTATCCTTTTGTAAACATCTCTCCCTCTCTTACTCTCTTTCTCTCTCCCTGTTTTCCTTTTTCTTATCCCATATTTCATCCGCTCCTTCATTTCCATGTTTCTTTCTCTCTTGCTCTCTTTCTTTATTCCCTGTTCAACTCTTAGTCTGTTAAAAGTTGTATTAAGTCTTAAGATGTAGTTATTTCATATTATTATGTAATTGAATTGTGAAAATGATGTATAATCAAATTTTTAACTTTACAATTGTAAACTTCATGTAATTCAGCCTTTGGGCTGCGATATGTTGTTTTTACCAACAAATACCATTTTACTACTACTACTACTACTACTGGAGTTAGAGAGAGGTATTTTCAGATTCATCTGGAATGGACCCGACAAAAAAAATCATGATCCAGGACTATCAAATGGAAGAATCAAGATCGTACATGTAAATGTGCATTCAGCTGTATAAGTCTAGCAGCTATTTGGGATTGAGAGAAAAAAAAGTTAATTCAATTAAACATTTATTTCCTCCGAGTGACATTACACGGGTGACATTCGATTTCATGTAAAATAAACAGATCAGTAATATAGAAATATAACAATGAATGTGAATACAATATGTAATTTATATACATGTACATGAAAAAAGGCGCAAAACCCAGCAAGCAGCAGGTGCTTGTGTTGGGGTTCAACTAAACAGCAAAACAATATAAAGTGGATTAACTAGGATGGTGTCAAATTCTTCAATATCATCTTAAACAGAAAAATTGGGGATTATTTATTTTTAATTGTAACTACAGTCCCAAAATGTTGAGCATGGATATTCCTTAATTCTATATAGCTATTTAACAAGGTTGGAATGCTCGTAATGCGGGAAACAGAGATGATAATAGGAAGTTCCAGATTATCTGGAACAATAAACATCTAAAAATTACTCGAGATATGATCTTCTTTAGAAACTTTCTTTTTTTTTTTTTAAAGAACTCTGTTTCTCACTGCCATCCTTTCCGGCGTAATGTTTCACCTCCTGGTGACAACCATCGGAAATCAAGTTTTGAAGGCTGTAACATGTCTCTGCTTGTTTGGCGTTGTTATCCAATCAAACCTAAAGTGAAATCTTCAAATGGTACAGCTCATCGAACGTGCTTCGAAACGTCTGTATGTCTGTGCAAGCTGAAAAGAAATGGAGTTCCAGCAAGTGATCTTGAGCTCCTATACACAAGATATATCAGGCCATCGATTGTGCACCTGTTTGGAGCAGTAGTTTGACAACTCAGCAATCAGACCGTCTAGAGAGGGTACAGCGTACCCAGACCAGCATCACTTTGAGGAACTCCTGAACAGTTTTATCATTCCTTCCCTTGCCAAGAGAAGAAAATACCTGCTGATCAGTTTTGCCAAGGCAATCCTTGTCTCATCGCGATATCGTAATTTGCTAGCTGCTGAACGGCAGCATGTCTCACGTGGTGTACTGAGGAATCAGAACGTGATAGGAAATCAAGCGTACCCTCACTTGTCAATGCTCAGTTGTAGACGTTAAGCCACTTAATTTTTTTTTTAATTTGTATTTGTTTCCATTAATTGTTAAGTTGCTAAATTTATATCATTCATTGTTTAAATCTTATTTTTTAAGGAATAATTCTAATTTATTTTACCAGCCTCAATCTCTTATCTCAAAGTATTTTTTTTTCTAAATGGATTTCATATCTCAAAAGTCGTGTTTTTAATTTGAAATTTCTATAAATATGATAAATTCTTTTGCAATAACTTGTTTCCAAATATCTTTTTCATAACTTCATAATGCAAATTAAATCTGAATGATATTTTTGACATTTTTGTTATATACTTTTGAATTTAAAACATTTTTTAATCGAATTCACAATTATCAAAATCCCAGGCTGATATCATCTAATAAAATCTCACTTATGCATGTCTCAATCAATCACTTGTTTCTCATTTAAATGTGAATGATTTTAGGTGTATATACAATCTTCGAATGTAAATAATACTTTAAAATAAGCATTGCTCAATCAGCCTTCGGACAACAGCATTGTGCTATGTTTTATATCTAATAAACCGAAATTGAATTGAATTTTTTTTATAGATGGCAGCAATTATTAATCCGCATACATTCGTAATTCCGAAGCTTCGTAATTCCGAAGGTTCGGTTATTCCGAAGGTTCGTATTTCCGAAGGTTCGTATTTCCGAAGGTTCGTAATTCCGAAGGTTCGTCAATCCGAAAACGAAATAAGGTTCGTAATTCCGAAGGTTCGTTAATCCGAAAACAAAATAAGGTTCGTAATTCCGAAGGTTCGTTAATCCGAAAACAAAATAAGGTTCGTAATTCCGAAGGTTCGTTAATCCGAAAACGAAATAAGGTTCGTAATTCCGAAGGTTCGTTAATCCGAAAACGAAATAAGGTTCGTTAATCCGAAAACGAAATAAGGTTCGTTAATCCGAAAATTAAATAAGGTTTGTATTTCCGAAAATGAAAATAATTCATTTTGGTAACAAAAACGATGTTGTCATTACAAGATTACACGATATTATGCAATGATAGTAATAACGATCGATGATACATGCGTGTGTTGGGGCCAAAGCATGTATTTCATTAAGAATGGCGCCCTGATCAAGCATAGGCTAATTTCGATTTTATCTGAGCAATTGCTGCCTATAAGCAAATGGTTTAATTAAAGATGCAGGGGATCAAGTGTGTTGGAAGCGTGCGAGCAACCTCTAGATAATAGGATTTGTATTGGAGGGGATGTCATTTTAAATAACAGCTTCTGCTGGTAATAAAAATAAAAATAATACTAATAATGATCCTTGTGAAATGTTGAAAGCGCGAATCGCAAGATGAAACTAGTAGACATTTCATGTAACAAGACGTGAAGTGAGCATTCGGAGCATTTTTTGTAATCGTGAGAAAGATGTGTATCTTTCTAAAGAATTAATGCGAGGGCGAGCTGTAATTTGTTTATATACTGACCTGGGGCCCGTTGCATGAAACTTTTTACCTGAGAAAACTCAGGTTGTTTTTACAGGAGTTTTTGCCCTGTACTAAAGTCATTGGCGGAAATCAGACTAACCTTAGTTTTCAGTTTTTACCAGAGTTTTCTCAGGTAAAAAGTTTTATGCAACAGGCTTCAGAAAGTAATCTTTTAAGGACTGCATTTAGTGACTCATGAATAGAATATATATCTCACGAACTAAATAATGAGAGCGCGAACCGCAAGCTTAAAATTTGTGATATTCCAACCTGAAAACTGGACATTTCATACTTCTTTTTTGTAATCAGGAATAGAATGAGTTCCTCAATAAACAATACTTGATGCGAGCGAGAAACGTGAGCCAAATTTTTCCGATTTTCCAACCTGAAAACTGGACATTCTAAGCATTCTTGTAAAAAAAATAATAATAGCTGGGAGAATAGTTTTCAGAACTGAAGTGGCTTCCCTGGGTAAATGATATCTATATCAATATTATCGTTCTAGGCCCACATGAAATTTCCAAAAGTTTGAGCACGTTATTCGCTCGCAACATCTCACAAGGATGCCCTTTTAACAGTATTGACCAAAAAGGTGAATTTTACATCTTCAGATTTGACTTTTTCCCCCAAACCGCTTGCTCTCTACGCTCGCAGAAATGAAACGTAAATATATAACTTTAGTGATCACTTAAAAAATTGTGCTCAATTTAGTTACTACAAAACACACAACCTCTTTACACAGATGATAATCTAATGGTGAAAATATCCGTTTGCACCAAATTGCCCCTATTTGCCCTTTTTTTTGCTTTGCCCCCCCCAAAAAAAAAAATACGTTCCGCCGCCATTGGCTAAAACACGCATCGTCTTCATGGCTAACTGCAAAAAGTTCTTAAAATGTCCCCTTTAGATCAGGTCAGAGCTTATATATTTAAAAATTCTCTTCGCGCTTCTTGCTAGCAGTTATTGTCTAATTTTAGTTACATAGGCATCTCGCTTTGAAGATCACAAACATATTGCCCATCATATTAACAAAAATATATAGCTCGCGCTCGCATTATTTAAAAGGGTTTATCATGTTATTACATATTTACTTTATTTTATAAGGATAAAGCTAATTATTGACTGTTAGGACTACCCTTTCAAAGAAACAAACAAATATCAACTTTAAACTGCCGATCAAGGAAAATATGGCTTAAAAAAATTGCCCCCCCCTCTATTTGACGAAAGTTGGATCCACCGGGAGGGAGGCAGGGGGCATCAAAAATGGAATAAAAAACAGGGGAATTAATATTTTCCAAAATGGGAAAGTTCCTTTTTCAAAAATAAATATTTTTAATGACAGCAGAAATCTGCTCGGATTTTTAAAAACTAATTTTCATTTTTTATTGAAATAACCTAAGGTTTAGCTTGTGATTCACGCTCGCAACACCTCGCAATAATGCCATTTTAAGAATAATTGACCACAAAAAACGTTATACAACTTCATCTTTGAATTTGTTTGACCAAGCCGCTCGCTCATTATACTCTCTCCCGAAAAATAAAGCCTAAATATACATTTTGCCATAATAAGAAGTCACTTCAAAAAAGTTTTTCTCTTCTTAATCACTATCAAACACACATGACTTCAAGCAGATGATAATCTTAAGGTGAAAATATCACCAAAGTGCCCATTTCGTTCGTTCGGCCGCCCTTGCCTTCCCATCCTCATATGATAATTGAACGGCAACAGTGTCTCCCGCCCCCCTCCCTTGCCTCTGCCTCTGCTTTCCCGTTTTCATTTTTCGGATTAACGAACCTTATTTTGTTTTCGGATTAACGAACCTTATTTTGTTTTCGGATTAACGAACCTTATTTCGTTTTCGGATTAACGAACCTTCGGAAAAACGAACCTTATTTCGTTTTCGGATTAACGAACCTTCGGAATAACGAACCTTATTTCGTTTTCGGATCAACGAACCTTCGGAATAACGAACCTTTTTTCGTTTTCGGATTAACGAACCTTCGGAACAACGAACCTTATTTCGTTTTCGGATTAACGAACCTTCGGAACAACGAACCTTATTTCGTTTTCGGATTATCGAACCTTCGGAATAACGAATCGTCGGAATTACGCCACAAATGTTCGGATTAACGAACCCTTTTTCGTTTTCGGATTAACGAACATCGAGGTATAGGCAATTTACGTGTTTCGGAATTACGAACCTTCGGAATAAAGAACCTTCGGAATTACGAAGCTTCGGAATTACGAAGTGTAACCTATTAATCAACTTTTGCTTATTGAATCACAGAACCAGAGACGTATATGAGCTGACAATTCAAGGTGGCAACATATTGCAATGGAGCCAAAAAATGATGCGATTGAGCGAAGCGAGTAAGCAAAATATTTGATTTTGTTTGACTCACAAATACGAATTTTTAATAGATTTTGACGCAATATCCAAGACAATGTAACAAGATTTCACTTTTTCCTTCTTTCTTCTTCATCATAAAACTGCTCTGAGGGAAGGGCGGCCGTTACATGGCAAAACGATGTATCTGCAAAATGCACATTCGTAGAAAAATCACTTTGAAGTTACAGCTTTTGTCTTTCTTCAAAAGAAAATTTCCCAGTATTGAATTTAGTTAGATTCATTAGAATGTCATTTAAATAATCTTCCTTAATAGTTTTCATCATATTTAACTTGTTATTTTCATCAAAATAACTGTTTTTATGTAGATACAGCATTTAGCCAAAATATCCAACTGTCCATATTAGTCCTACGATTATGGCAAAATGGTGTATCTGAAGTTACATCATACAGTTTCTACGGCGATATCATGGCAAAAAGGTGTATCTGCAGATACATTGATTAGTTTCTGTGGTCGAATCATGGCAAAATGATGTATCTGCAGATACACCATTTGGTGTTTATGGTCAAATCACGGCAAAAAGATGTATCTGCAGATACACCAATTGGTTTTCATGGTCAAATCATGGTAAAAGGGTGTATCTGCAGAAACACCATTCGTTCATTTTGGACGAACTATGGCAAAGTGATGATGTATAGATCATTTGTTCATGATTGGGATTAAGGACTGTATCAAATTCTGTAATTAGTCCAAATTGATCAGTAATCTCAATGAAATAAAAGCATTTTCTTTATCAGATAGTTATTGTTTTGATATGTATTCATTGTATGAATTAATGCGTTTGTGTGCTTTTGGGGTGTGTGCGTGTTGGTGTGTGCCTCTGTGTTTGATTCGTAACGTTTCGATTGGTCTAAGAGAAACCCAGGTGATATGTTGCGAAATGCATTTCTTCTCTTTGGTCTACAATTCTATATAATTGTAACCTATTTTCAAACAACAGTATCATATCGCTCACGTCATATCTCATAATATTGGTACAAATTGAAAAAAATAAGACACGAGCTTTAAAATGCCTTAATTCTATTTATTTGGAAACCTTGTAAATAATCATTTTATACATAAATTCAAAATACTGAAGGAATGATCATTCATTTGATTCATTGATTTCAATAAACTTCATTAATTAGGCAAATTCTTCAATGAAAAAAATGATTAAATTAGAATAATTTGAGGAAATTAATTATCATTTAGGGCAATGGAGATGTTTTATATAATTCATGTCAAATTTAGAACGTATACGTGCAATAAGTGTACAAATAAGAACATTTTCTTTCATCATCACTTTACTGTCGTATATAAACAAGAAAGAAATACATAATACATTACAATACAAAATAAATATCAGTACACTACACATCACAATAGAATGCCCAGGACAAGACGTATAAATGAGAAAAATTCTAGATTTAGACCTAGAACGGGACACTCTATTCATGTTTCCTAAATCATGAAAAAGATGAGTAAGAGGGGATCTTCCTACATTAATAATGCGAAAGCAAAGCACGAGCAGAAAATGTTTGTACACGTTTTGAACTGATTGAAAAGTGCCTTTTAAGGACTGCTTGCATTTAGCCATGAAGACATTAAATTTCACAATCAAATAAATGCGAGCGCGAAGCGCGAGCATAAAAAAATCGAGATTTCGAACTTGAACGGGATACTTTATTCGTGTTTTGTAAATCATGAAAGGGATGAGAAAGGGGATCTTCCTACATTAATAATACGAGCACAAAGGGCGAGCAGAATTTTTTTGATATTGTTATCTGAAACTGGATAACTGCGCGCGCGTGTTTCAGATTTAGACCTAGAATCTAGGCATTCTAAACAATCTTTCATCATGAAAAAAAAAGCGAGCGCGAAGCGCGAGCTTAAAATATTTGATATTCCGATCTGATATTTCAAACACTTTGTCATGTTTGTAGGAAACTTGTAAGGTGGATATAAATCGCACTTGATAAAGAGCTGATATGTTTCATTATTACTTTAATTTTGAGACATAGGACCTTGACATCCATGTAATCATTTGAATATGATGACTATGTATCTTCCTATTCATCTTGCTAAGCGCGAGATAAAACAAAAGTGACAATTTAATTATCAAATTGATATCTTAGTATTAATGAATAATGAGGGCGCGGAATCTGATGATATTATGGCCTGAACACTGAACATTTCAAGCACCTTTTTATTCATGAATAGGATGCATCATTAATTAGTTGATATATTTTTAACCATTAATGCGAGCGCAAATCGCGAGCCGAAATTTTTGATAAACTGTCATGAAAAGGGGATTTTAAGTAGTTTGTTATATAATCAATATTGAGACATACATAACCCGCCAATCAAAAATGCAAGCATAGCAGCGCTAGCTGATGCGTTTTGACAATCAGACCTGAAAAGGGATATTTTGAAAACTTTATGGAATAGTCCTACATGAAAATAATAGGTACCTGATAAATCAAAATTCGCGAACGCGCAGCGCAATTGGAAAATGTTAATATTCAGACCATAAAACTGACATTTTTAAAGAGCTTTACTTTTTAAAAATCAATATGTAAATCACAAAAATTTATGAAAGTTCGATTTCCAAGGAGAAATATGTTTTGTATACTGACTTCCAAACTTGATATTTAAGCTCCATGTTGAACAAGATATGTTGATCACTTAACAGGCAATGCGAGCGCGAAGCGCGAGGGAAAATTTTATATAGTGACATAAAATATTTTTTTCCAACTCTTCCTCTCATCTTATTTTATTCATTCGTCTCCATCCTTTTATTTTTTCTCTTTTCTTTTCCTTCCTTTTTCTTTCTCCCCCCCTTTTTTTGCTCTACCAATAGGGGGGTTCGGACCCCTCGGGTCCCCACCTGGATCCGCCTATGCATGAAGAAGAGGCAATTGAATAATGGTTTTATAATGATGTGTTCATGAATAAATGTAATATCACTTTAAAAATAATCAATGCGAGCGGGAAACTCGAGCGATTTCTATTTTAACCATTTGATGTTTTCAATTTCGTCAGAGTAGGCCCTGCTAGAATTATGTGAGCGGGAGCCAGGTGCCGCCAGTGAGGCACGGATCCAGGATTTCTTAGGGGGCCCTAATTTCAAGTCAAGTAATAATCGTTCCGAAATATTGACTCCCATTGCCGAATGGGTAATGTCTAGTTCAGTTACTTCTCACAGAAACCTCTCTTGCATTGGAGGCATTCTTCGTTCTTGTGGGTACTCCCATTATTTTTTCTTTTCTTTTTTATTGTTCAGGGGTTGAAAAATCTTACGGGGATGACGCCCCTGTATCGCCGCGTATGAAAACTGGTTGTGCAATAACTAAATTATATATTCTGCATATTCTCCTAAGGGTTCACTTTGAAAAATAGGGGTGCAGTTTTGAACCTGCAGGGTGCAAAAATGAACCCCAACCGCAGGGTTCAATTTTTTAACCCATAGGCTGCTGATTTTGCATCAACTTTTGGGGGTTCAATTTTGAACATTTATTTCTTAGTGTGTGAAAATAAACTTTAAAATTTCTGTAAATAAAATTTATCAATATATCCATCAGTGTTGTAGTCAAGGCTCAAACCTCCAAGACCAAGGCTTTAATACCCAAGACCAAGGCTTCAATCACCAAGGCCATGCCTAAAAACCTCAAGGCCAAGGCATTTCAAACTTTCAATATATGGAACAATGAGCCAACGACAAGGCGGCAGTTCGAATATGAGTTCGGCTGCCCTACATGTAGGTCGATCATCAGTTTGCCCCCCCCCCCGTTCCAACATCAATTCGGCCCCCAGTTCGAACATCATTTTGGCATTCCTTCGAACTCAATTTGCCTTCCCTAGTTCGAATATCATTTTGCCCCCCTAGTTTGAGTATCAATCTTGCGCCCCCCTACCTCGAACATCGATTCGGCCCCCCTCCCTAGTTCGAGTATCAATTTGGCGCCCCCACTTCGAACATCATTTTGGCGCCCTCCTAGTTCGAATATCAATTCGGCGCCCCTACATGTAGGTTCAACATCAATTTGGCGCCCCTAGTTCGAATATCAATTCGGCGCCCCTACATGTAGGACGATCATCACTTCGGCCCCGCCGTTCGAACATAAATTCGGCCCCTAGTTCGAACATCATTTTGACATCCCTTCGAACTCAATTTGCCTTCCCTAGTTCGAATATCACCCCCCCCCCTAGCTCGAGTATCAATTTTGAGCCCCCCTAGTTCGAACATCAATTCGGCGCCCCCCTAGTTTGAGTATCATAGGCGCCCCCTAGCTCGAAAATCGATTCGGCCCCCCTCCCCAGATCGAGTATTAATTTGGCGCCCCCAGTTCGAACATCATTTTGGCATCCCTTCGAACATCATTTCGGCGCCCTCCTAGTTCGAATATCGATTTGGCGCCCCTACATGTAGGTCCAACATCAGTTTGGCGCCCCTAGTTCGAATACCATTTTGGCGCCCCTACGTCGAACATGTATTCGCCCCCCCCCCGTTCAAACATCAATTCTGCCCCCAGTTCGAACAACATTTTGACATTCCTTCGAACATCATTTCAGCGCCCTTTTTGTACGAACATCATTTCTTTCCTCCTCTTCCTCTTTTTTTTCTTCTCGTCCTTCCCCTTTTCTTCTCTTCTTTCCTCCCTCCTCCTCTCTCTCCTTTTATTTCCCCTCTTCCTCTTTTCCCCCTCCCTTTTCTTCTCTTCCTTTCCCCTTTTCTTCCCTCTTCTCTCTCTTTTTTCCTCTTCTTTCTTCCCTCTTCCTCACTTTCCTTTTTTCTCCTTTTCCTCTCTCTTCCCCCCTCTTCCTCTTTTTTTCTTCTCCCCCTCCCTTTTCTTCTCTTCCTTTCCCCTCTTCCTCTTTCTTTCCCCTCTTTTTTCTTTCCATTCTTCTTTTCTTTCCCCTCTCTTTTTTCTTCTCTTCTTTCCTCCCTCTCCCTCCCCCTTTCTTTTCTTCTCTTCCTCCTTTTCTTTCCTATTTTTCCTCTCTCTCTTTTTCTTCTCTTCCTTTCCCCTCTTTCCCTCTCTCTTTTTTTTTCCTTTCCCTCTCTTTTTCCTTCTCTTTCTTTCCCCTTTTCCTCTCTCTTTTCCTTCCCTTGCTTCCCCCTCTTCCCTTTTTCTTTTCTTTCCCCTTTCCTCTCTCTTTCCCCCTCCTCTTTTCCCCCTCTTCTTTCTCTCTTTTCCTTTTTTCTTTCCCTCCTTTTCCTCTCTTTTTTTCTTCCTTTCTTCTTTTCTTTCCCCTCTTCCCCTCTTTTTCTCTTTCTTTCCCTCTCTCTTTTTTTTTCGCCGAAGGGGGGGGGGGGCAAGGCCCCCTCAGCCCCCCATGGATCCGCGCCTGCACTCTTTTACCATAAACTAGTCTCTGAATTTCGGGGCGCACAATTTGTGGAAAAAGATGTATGTTGCAGATACACTATTTTGCCATAAACTAGTCTATGAAGTTCGTGGCTCACCGATTATGGTAAAAAGATGTATGTTGCAGATGCACCCTTTTGCCATATTTCACGAAGCTGGGGTGCGCTCACTCATTTGATGGCAGAAAAGTGTAACTAACAGATACACCTTTTTACCGAAAAACATTGCGCTCTACTGCGGCATTTTTGGAGTGTAAGATACATCCTTCTACCATCAAACGAGTTGGCAAATTTGAAAAAAGTACTGCAGATAGCCCATGCTATCTTGAAAATGAAAATACCTGTAATTATGAGAGTAAGATAAATGAAAAGAGCTCCCTGAACCCCCCCCCAAATGTCAAAACCTGAAAAAGTCAAAATTTTCAGATACATCGTTTTGCCATGTGACGGCCGAGGGGGGGGGGGACCCTGGCCCCCGAGCCTACTTTAAAAGCGAAAGGAAGAAACAATCGAACTAGAGCATATCAATCAAGTTATTAATTATGTTCCTTTATAACCTTATCCTAACAAGTACCGCTCTGTCCTTAAATCCCTCTTCTGTCTGTGAAAACATGAAAACAAAATAAAGAAACAGAAACGACAACAACACCGTGCAACCAATTTTATTATTGAATCACTGAAAATGGCATAACATAGCACGGCGTGCAGAAAGTATCCTTTTATTGTGCTTATTAACGTATATTTTTTTTTGCTCCAAATGACAAATAGATCTATTTGTCTTGATTTTATTACATGAAGAGATAATCTAATTTAATTCTACAACTTGTTGATCTGTTTCACGACCAGCGCCCCCCCCCCTCCACAGCAATCAATATTTATCTAGATATAAATAATAATATCTGTTGTATCTGCCCGATTAGATATTACATACAGCACTTAACAAATCAACCGAGGAAGAGAGGGCAGTATTCCATTTTCAAGAAATATAATATAAAGGAAATGAAAAAAATGGCATCAAATATCACATACAATATCAATCATTGAACATCATTCAGCTGAGTAGCTGTATTATTATTTAACCAACCAAATTATGCATTCAATAGACCGTACTCATCGCACATGATTGGGCCAAATGATTTGATAACCTAAGCAACAAAATACACAACGTAGATAGATAGATATAAATCAAACAGTTTATTTTAATTTGGGCCAATGCCAATTTGTCCAATTGCCAACAACTCGTCTAATATAATTTGGTCTACCATCAGTTCGTCCTAGATCCCCATGATTCAATCGACATTGCATTAACTCACCATTTCGTCTAATAATCGGTTGGTCCAATCGCCATTTAGTTCATAAACCATTTTTTTTAAAAGCGCACATGTATAGTTACCAATAATGCATATAACATTTTCATTTATTTGAAAGCAGGATAAAAGAGCTTTGCACATTAAATGCCTTGCTCACGGGCATAGGTGCCGCGGCGCGGAATCGAACCCAGTGCAGCTCCTTAAACCATTTGGTCTATTTGAACATTGGGCAAAACGAATGAAGAGAAGATGGATATTAGACCAACTGGTTATTAGACGAAATCGTCATAGACAAAATTGTGATTAAACGAAGTGATTATTGGACCAAATGGTTGTTAGACGAAATGGTGATGGACTTAATCGCATTAGCATAAACGAATGCAGACCATATGGTAAGTGGACGAGTGGTCAGTAGACAAATTAGCAATTTACCTCATCAAACAATTAGTGTCATTATGATCACCATTATCATCATTGGTAATCATGCTAATATACATCGGAGAAATTGCTCTGGTATTCTCAGATTATATGAACATCAAAATAAATCAAGGAGGTAGTTGCGTATTTATTCAAACATTACTATCGCCATTATTATTAAACTTTATTATCGCCATTATTATTAAACTTTATTATCGCCATTATTATTAAACTTTATTATCATCATCATTACGCCAAATTAACTGCGGCTATCAAGCATTTATGTAAGGGCCTATATAAATCGAAAACAATGCACTTTGGCAAATTATAAAACAGTACAATAATGCGCATAACAGACAATATAATGTGCATCCTTTGAACTGCCGTGGATAAAACATGTTAACTAAACAGAAGAGTTGAGGTATGTAATGATTTCTTACATTGACAACGTTTGACAATACCAAGACGAAGTTAACATAAGAAACAAACAAACAAAAGAAAGGCAGTGATGAAGAACAAACAAGCATGTTAGTGAAAAATATATAAAAATGCGCGTATTTAAAGCAGATACGAACCAATAGCGCCATCTCGAGTCCTCAACTACTCATACATAGCCAGTTTCCTTACTCATACATGGCCAGACTCCTTTATAGCCATAATGCTAGTGTAGTATAATAATATGGAACCACTTAAATGATAATATCTAATTAACTACTCAATGTATATTCCGTAATAATTATGTTAATAGGTAGCAAAACAATTACTTTCCTCTGAGAACATTTTAGCTTCTCAATACAAATACGATTATAGTTCAATCTCTTCTCTGTAGTATTGCTAGATATTTGAAAACGTATATTTTAAGACTACGTATCTATAACACACAGTCAATGAGATACCACACAAAGTTCCACAGCTCACTCCCCCTTTAACCAAAAATGAATTGATAGAAGATAATACATAATAGGAACAATCATATAATATGCTCGAAGCGCAGAGTCCCTTATCATAAAATCGTAGTGGTTATTTTTGACTAAAACAAGGATCGAAATAAATATTCGTAAAACAAAAATAGGTCAATACAAAAACTAAAATAATTCACCTATATCATATTAAGATACACATCATTTGCATCTTGAATAAAACAAAGCAGCATTATGCATTTCTATTATGAAAAGTACTTGAAGAAAAATAATTTACACTATTTTGAGAGAATAAATCATTTATATTCTTCTTGAATGATAGCAAATTCATGTAATTATATCAAAGTAGCAAATTGATCTATGGACTAAAGCACTCCTCGGAGTGAACAAGTGGAAAGAATAAATGTCTAGTTGGATAGGTATGGATGTCTCTCTTCAAAGTCAAATCATCACAAAAGGACAAATATAGCTTCTTTTTTATTTAACCGATCATGACAATGTAACTTTAGGTATACAAACTAGTATTAAAAAAATACTCAAAATAACAAGACCGAATAGAAATCCGTACAGCTCTTTTTGCAATATTAAAATGCCATGTGTATTTATCTTAGTGTTGACCCATACTGTTTATTGCATGGAAGTTTAAAGGTACCACGAATATGTTCAGATAATCATCTTGTGTCCACATCCCTCAGAAAAACTGATCAGATGACGAGCTATGTCTCCATCCTTTTGAAGAGCTGGTCAGATGACAGGATCTTAGATTTCTTCTTGTCCTGTTGGAGAGATGGTCAGATGACCGGGCGATTTTGGATTTCGTCACCTCTCAAATGGGATGTAGACATTACGATATCCAAGATCTTGCCATCTGATCATTTCTCCCCAGGGTTGGCGGATTTAAATCACCATGATTTTTTTTAAATCATTGATTTAAATCACTTCCATTGATAAATGTACAAATCATGGACAAAGTATTTGTTCAATGCAGTTTTAATTCTTCAAGTCAACTGAAAAACTTTGAATTAACTTTATATCAACAAAAGATCAACAAAGTCTTCGTATCTACTTAAAACAAATTAAAATCAAATTAATAAAATCAGGTAATTCCTTAAAAAATACAGATGTATGTTGTCAATAGGTACTCATTTTTGTAAATTATGTCCAGTTTTTCTTCTGAAATTTTACATTCTTTGTCAGTTATTATTAGTCAATTTCTTTCTTAACATAAAGTTTTCACATAATCCAAACACTTTTCAGAGAGCAGTTTGTAAAAAAAAAAATATATAATATATAAAAGTCAATGAGAAAAGGTTTGTTCACACAGAGAAATGTTTACAGAAAAAATGTAAAAAGTGATGTAAAATAGGAACTCCATAACTTCTGTGTAAATTTCACAAATATTATGTAAATCATTATGTAAACTACAAAACCCAATTTATTGTGTAAATATTACCTAATTAAAATGTTTTACAGAAATTATGTAAAAAGTGATGTTAAATAGGAACTTCATAACTTTTATGTAATATTTACCTAAAAGCAAATTTCACAAATATTATGTAAATCATTATGTAAACTACAAGACCCAATTTATTGTGTTGGCAGTTTTCCAGTTTTGATCCTTTGCCTACACATAACTACTTCTGTCATGTAATCAAAAATGATACATGCATGTAATCAACATATTTAACATGCCTCTTATTTCGTATTGTTACATTTATCATACATTTGATGTTTTAAATAACATAATTATAAAAATCACATTAACATAATCTAGTACAGTCATAATTTGACTGTTGAGAAAAGCTTTCTCTTTTAAACCTTTTAAGTCACTGCAGCCCATTTTATATTCAGTGCTACAAATAAGTTTTGTATCTGCATGTAATAATGGAAAGAGCTCTATAACAACAATTTGCAAAACTCAGAATAAACATTTAACACTGCATTAAAATGTTAAGATGCAGGTACTTCAGTTACAATCGTTACAAGCTGTGTCTCATTTAAAATAAAATACTTCTTTTTGTAATACATATATTGTAATTTAAGCAGTTTTGCAGTTTTTATCCTTTAAGTTAAAAGTAGGAAGATTTTTTTTCATACTTCATGGATGAAGCATGGATGATTTTTTTGTAGAGAATATGGAAATAAAAATTGTAGATTAATGTAAAAAATCACAGTAACATAATGTAGTATAGTCACCCTTTGACTAAGCTATCTCCTATATTGTTCTCCAAAACTGAGAGTTTTGCATCTATATCTGTAGCAAGAGAAGAGCTTTTTATCAAACTAAAAAGATCCTAAACATATACAGTTGTAGTCTCTCTTTGACTATTGTAAAGCTGTGACTAATTGAAAAAAAAAATCATTGATTTGAATTATTTCTCTTACAATATACATGAATACGAGTAATTTGCAAAGGGTTTGTTGGCAGTTTCGATAAGGGATTTTTTCTCTTGGATTTTTTAAATGTTTGAATGAAAAATCCCAGAGGGGAATTTTCTCTACTCACTGGGAATTCCCTATGGAATATTCCTTCATAGGCCTATGTATGATAGAATTAAGTTCAGATACATGATTCCTCAAATTTATTTCTAATTGTCCATTTTTACTGGATTTTAATTACAAAATATGTGGTTAAGAACAATATTATGGGTGAAATGTATAATATCAATATTGATGTCATTGTAAGAGTAAGGGGGGGATAATTACCCTTTTTTTTTGAAGGAACTTTTAAAAAATAAAAATAATAAAAAAAATCCGATTTTTTTTTTTTTAAATAAAAAAAATCGCCAACCCTGTTTCTCCTACGGGTATAGATATGATGAGATACAAGATCTTTTCACCTCATCATCTCTCGAACGCGATGTACACACGATGGGCCCGTTGCATACAAAAAAAAATTACCTGAGAAAACTCAGGTTGTTTTCATTGGAGTTTTTGCCCAGTGTTAAAGTTAATGTCAGAAATCAGACTAACCTTAGTTGTCAGTTTTTACCAAAGTTTTCTCAGGTAAAAAGATTTATGCAACAGGCCTAAGATCTTTTTATCTAATCATCTTTCCCAAAATTTGTAAACACGACAAGGTGATTATCTGAACATCTTGGGTGGCACGTTTGAGCTTCCATAATATCGAAATATGAAATGCCATGGTAAATGAATGGATTGTACAAACTGCCAGAATTTGCAAATAACATCAAAGTATATCAAGACAAAACTAAGCGTAACCTACGTGCTTGTACGTAACCTTAATAAGTACACAATGTACTGACTAGTATACAAATTCATCCACCCCGACGTGATGTGGCATGTGTAGGAACTATTTACATTATCTTACATTTGTGACCCTCGGGCTTGACTACGGGTTCCTTCTCTTTTCGCCAGCGGAAGGTGATGGTATCATCGGCTCGCTTGATGCAGGCTTCCAGGATCTTGAGAAGAGCAATGTGTTTCTTAGAACCCATCTCGTGGTTCGAAGCTGTGTAGTTCTCAATGAAGAATAGACTGTTCTTCTCCATACCAGCTCTGGTGATGTCGTCAACGATCTCATACTGGTTCAAAATGCTGTTAGCGAAGGTCACAACCATAATCGGATACGAGCCTGCAGGATGATGATGATGATGACAATGGTGGTGATGAAGATGACGGTAATAAGTGGTGTTGATGACAGTTTTGATGAAGATAATATTAGTGGTGATGATGATAACGATGATGATCGTGATGATGATAATGAAAGTGTTATTGAATTCGGTGATGATGATAGCGAAAGTGGTGAGGGTGGGGAGGATTGTAAAAAAAAGATAATGGTGATATATAAATAGCATTTAGTACACTCTTAATTCCAATCATG
Source organism: Lytechinus variegatus (assembly GCF_018143015.1). Taxonomy (NCBI): domain Eukaryota; kingdom Metazoa; phylum Echinodermata; class Echinoidea; order Temnopleuroida; family Toxopneustidae; genus Lytechinus; species Lytechinus variegatus. Next base: position 1,094,551 of record NC_054747.1, read on the forward strand.
ATTTAAATAATTTCAGATCGACTGTGTTTAGTGACCAGCAGAGTTTCGTATTCATTCTAAATCTTTAGGATTAACTTTCAAATCTCAAAAGATTTAAATTCAAATGTTTTAGATTTATATTCAAATCTACAAGTTTGAAGCTAAATCTAATATTCGGCTGGTCAGTATTCACAGCCGATCTGGATTTATTTGAAAGGTAAATGCCAGTTGTGGTAACGATATCAAGAATCCAATGAAATGTCCACCGAAGTGTCTGTTTGTAAAAATATGTGCCAAAGTATTCTGTAAGAAATTGTGTAATTTCTGAGAAATTAGCAAATAAGCACAGGATTCCGGTCAAGCGTCGGGCCGACATTCAAAGCAATAGTAATACATTATCCCACGTGTGCTTATCTACATGTATGTTGGTGATCTTTAGTGTGAACATTTTTCAGCGCAGATTTCAAAATTTAACAAAATTCGGTTTATGTAACTGTACCAAATCTAGAACCTCAATGATATACTGACAATTAACCCTAGTTTTACAGACTTTCTAATGAAATCAGTGGTTACTGTAGTAGTTCGAGTAATAGTCTATATGGTATATGAGACGTACAGGCATGACTGTAGCAGAAACAGTCGGTGTCGGTGTAGTATTATATTTTACGCAACTTCTGAAGGTTTTCATGGCGAAAAAGACTAGTGTAGGTTTTATGACACATGTATCTTTTACCCTTTTTATACATGCTTAAATTTCCTTAACCCCGTACTATAGGTGGGGCTAACTTGCCACTTATCCCCACCTATACGGGGTTAAGCTTAGCCCACATTCTTTTTACACAGCATTTGCGCAAATTGGGCTAACCCCACCTTTAGTACGGGATTATTTGGCCCTGCATAAGGGCAGGGTTATCCCAGCAATTGCGGTGCTAAGAGCAATGTTACGGGGTTAAGATCGCTAGTGTAAAACGGAAGTGGACCAAGCGCTCCCAATCATGCCCCGCAACAGAGCCGGCTCTGTTGTCTAATCAGAGGTAAGCATAATGAATATTCATGAACAGCAAACACGGCAATGAGAAAAAGTGCGCTATAAGTCAGCGAGTTGGAATTCGTGTTTTAATACTTTCCTCATCGACGCTCGTGAATATTAATGAACTACCACTAATCCGGGGCTAGCGAGTTTCGTGTGTGAAAAGCAAGCATCCTTATCCGGGGTTAGCAAAAACAATTTGGCATGTGTAAAAAGCAAAAAAAAAAAGAAAAAAATAACGGGGTTAAGGATAGTTTGGGGTTCGCGACGGTCCAAGGCTTAGAAAATCCTGTGTAAAAAAGGTATATCTATTGGGCAAATGTTGGCCCTGAAAAGGACGACTCAATCTTCACGTTTTGACATGCACGGCAACTTGACAGAGTATACAATACCTCCTTTTACAAACTTTACTGATTAACCTGAAGACGACAAGAACACACGTGTCGAAACGTCGAGTTTGGTTGGTTCTTTTCAGGACTAATATTTGCCCAAGAAAAAGACAAGGTGCGTCGTGAAACCTACTGCACTATATTTTACGTGTTAAAAATAGAAAACAAAGTAATGTTAATACCCTTTTTTTAGATAAGAGAACTTACCGAACTCTTGCCTGATTCTTGGTACAAGTGACGATAGGAAGTTACCACAATGTTCTATTCCAGTAACAGAGCTAGGAAACAAAATACAAATAAAATGATGGTGATAATTTTTGTGGTGACACAGCGCACTCGATGCGATTTACTATTCGGGAAAACCAGGAGCCTGCCCCAAGCGCATGTGCATATAGAAAGTATTTGCACACGACGCAGGACGAATCTAAAGACACAGCATATGTATTGAAAATGCAAGTCAAATCACAATGAACAACTGGAATGTCTTTGTCGAAAATTGATGAATAGGAACAAAAGCTTTGTTTGGCGTTTCGGAGCTGAAAAATTGCAAATATGTTGTTTGCCTCCAGTCCAGGAAGAAATTGCTGTTTCAATTCATCAACCATCGACAAAGATTTCAATGTTATGAAAGGCACTTGACAATACATTCTCTGTGTTCACGGAAGTGGAATGCCTAGTGGTTGCGAAAGCTTCCTAATCAGGTGAGTAACGTAAGTCCCTACATCGCACCTAAATCTTAGAATTAAAAACTGTTCATTATCACAAAAAATATATACATGTAATGCATGCTAAGTAGTTCAAAATACCATGAGTGCATACATTTAAAATTTCTTGCGTGTTTTTATATTTCATCGAGGCCGCAGGCATAGTTGAAATAAACGCACAAGAGAAATTTGAAATTCATGTATACGAATGGTATTGTAAACTCCTAAAAAACAAGTTTGAAAATCTGACTTTGATCGATAATCTCTCCTAGACTATAGTAAATACCAATGTGTAATTAATTTTAATTTTAAATTTGCAGAATGACACATTTTTGAAAATCACTGTTTTTTCCGTGGTGATGAGTGAGTTTCACATCAGTTTGAGTAAATATCAATGTGTAACTAATATCAATGAACAGATCATTTGATTTCCTTTAAAACGATACCCTACATGATGTGATTATCGTTCACATGGAGGTGCGGTGCCTTGAAATGTTGGGCGAGGTCAAAATCCAAAATTTACAAAATGACACAATATTGAATGTCACCGTTCTTTTTTCAGTGGTGATGAGTGAGTTTCTCAGCGTTTTTTCTTATTATTCTCATGCATCTTAACATCAACATTAACATGAATCAATCACACCTCTGCACAAGCAAACACAAAAATAACCAAACAAACAAGCATGCATGGGTATTTCAAACCACGCCTCAAACCATGTTATCTCACAAAACTATCTCTACAGAACCGCCCGCCCATGACAAAAGGGAGTATGGGACAATTTTTTCAAAATTCACTTTTTCATCCCAAACTGTTTTAATAGTCATGTTACACAACCTACACCATATTGCATCCCCCTTAATACCATAATTAATGAGTAATTAAGATATTAAAAAGGAAGTATCTTGGGTTTTCAGAGTTAAACCCACCACAGAAGGGAGTATGGGACAAGAGCGAGTTAAAGGTGGCTTACAATCTCAGCTTATCCCCTGAACAAACAAGAGTAGGAAGCCTGAATGCACAGACACAATACCATCTTTACATACTTGTAATGAAGAGCTCAGCTGTCTTGTTTGCAAAGAAAAACACATGACAGATGGAAGCAGAGCTTGAGTTCAATGCTACTTTATGCATTGCTTGATTATTTAGCTTTTTCCTGAACCATGACTTGTATGCAGTGCATATTAATTATAATAGGTTGATACAATTAATATATAAATAATTTTAAAATCTCTATCATACTGGATTTTATGAAGACGGTTCTATGTGGTACTTGCACTATGCAGTACCAATCGACTTCATCATACGATTTGGAAATTGGTCTCTCGTTTCCATGGCAATTATTAAACTACCAACCCCCTATTTCTATATCAAGAGTTTTCAATAATTACACTGTTGTAGTTCTCTGCTTGAAAAATAGTGAGAAATACAGCAGACCAAATACACGATATATACATGTGTCCATGAACAAAATACATATTTACATATTTATGATTGAGGGTAGCCAACAGTTACCATTGATATTTTAAAAACATGTTAAAAATGTTGTCTTTTGTTTTGGGGTTAAGAAATATTGCTGTTTGAGCATTTTCCCACAAAAAGGAGACCCATTTTGAATATTTGCTTCCTTTTGTCATGGTTAAAGACTGGGAGTAACTTCAGGAAACCCAGTACAAAAGGAAGTATGGGACATGTTTTCGTAAAATATGCCGGGCACCCACAAAATTCATAAGTGGTCAAATAGTACACCGGACTGACTACAAAACTGGTACAACAGCTTTGGATCAAATTCAAACACTTCTTTGGGCTGTTGAAAAAACACGTTTTGCTTCATAAAATGAAATCACTGTAATGTCCCATACTTCCTTCTGTCATGGGTGGGCAGAGAAGCAGGGGCTTGATTTGAATGGATTTTCATCTGTATTGACATCTCAGACAAAAGAATCGATTTCTGTATTGACCCTTCATGACTATTTCTGCTCGTTTTGCAGCTTTTCAAAAGAGGGGAACACTTCTGTCTTGAAATTGTATATATATTAAAAATATATCTTAACTTACTGAACTAAAAAATGTACTGTCACAAGGCATTACAATTCGATTCGATTCATTACGCTCAGTAAAAAAAAACGAAGTTGTAATACAACACAAAAAGCAATATTCATTTAGTTAATGTAATGAAAAAATACATCATTCTATTAAAACTTGTACACAGTCAAGCTACCGTGCAGAAATTGCTGTTATATGCCACGATCGTGGCCATACACCGGATTACGTAATTGCAAAAGAGTGCAATTAACCAATCTGAAACCTTCTCTCATACAACCCATCTCATAAAATTCATTTATGAAACTGGTCGGTAGAGTGCATTTGATGATGATATACACTACTCAAAAAAAGTTAAGGACCACTTTTTAAAACGTATATATTTTTTTATACAAGGTGTTTTATTTCTGGAAATACCTCAGTACAACTGTCCTGAATGTCCTTAAACACACTGTAATCAATTTCACGCATGGGTGGTTTCAGTTGTTGCACACTGTCGCTCTCATCACTGCACATCCTGAAAAGTGGTTTCACAGGGGTATCAACTATCGACATGAAGAGGAAAAAACGAATGTCTGAGTGTCTTTCAGGCAGCCTAGTATCGCGTATGACCTCCTCCTGCAGCAATAACGGCTTCACAGCGCTGTCTCATGGAGCTAATGAGGTGATTAATGTCTCTGACGACCAGTGCATCCCATGCAGCCTCCAGAGCCACACCCAGCTGCTGCAGTCCAAGTGGATGGGCTTCGAGCTGCTGGATACTTCTCCCCATCATCCCCATCATGTCCCAGACGTGCTCTGTCGGGTTCAAGTCTGGGAACCTTGCTGGCCATTCCATACGCTCAATTCCATGGCCCTCAAGGAACTCGGTCACCACCCTAGCTCGGTGGGGACGGGCATTGTCATCCATCAAAATGAAGTTTTCACCCACATTTTCAGCAAATGGCACCACAATAGGTTCGAGGACTTCATCCCTGTACCTCATTGCTCTCCCTGGGACCACGTAGAGACGAGTACGGTTGTCATAGGTGATGCCTCCCCCATAACGGTCATGTTCTGCAATACAGGGGTCAGCAAATCTCTCTCCTGGTCGCCTCCAGACTCTCAAACGTCCATTGTTGTGGTCAAGGGAAAATCTGCTCTCATCTGTGAACAGAACTCTACGCCATTGCTGTCTGGTCCATCTGACATGCTGCCGAGCCCAGTTGAGATGAATTCTTCTGTGAGCAGGGGTGAGTAGGACACACTGAGCTGGCCGTCTGGCATTCAAATTTGCTCTGTGAAGTCGGTTACGGATTGTTTGAGTGTAAACAATCACTCCAGTTGCTGCAGTGAAGTCATTATTGAGGCGGCGTGCACTGTGAAACCGGTTGCGGAGACTGAGATTCGTCAAGTAGCGATCATCTCTAGGGGTTGTTGAAACTGGTCGGCCACTACGGGGTCTCTCAGAGTATAGCCCTGTCTCTCGGTGTCTTTCACTTGCTCTGCTAATGACACTGCGTGACACGCCCATCACTCTGGCTACTCTTCGCTGACTGAGGCCAGCTTCGAGCATCCCTAGGGCTCTGGCTACATCTGTTTCACTTAGGTGGTGTCTTGTCATTGCTGTTGTAGGCAATTTGTTGATTCTAAAGACAGTAATTGCTTTGGAAGCCACTTTTATACGGGCCCACTGCAATGATGTGAGAAACATCGTGAAAGAACTGCATGTTTGAAATTGATTTCATTGTGTTTGAGGATATTCAGGACACCTGTATCCTGGCATTACTGTTGTCAGCAATTTGTTGATTGTAAAGACTAAAGACAGAAAATGCTTTTGAATCCACTTTTGTACCACTTCACAATGGGCCCGCTTTTCAGGATATGCAATGATGTGAGAGACATCATGCAACAACTGAAACCAATGCCCGTCCCCACCGAGCTAGGGTGGTGACCGAGTTCCTTGAGGGCCATGGAATTGAGCGTATGGAATGGCCAGCGAGGTTCCCGGACTTGAACCCGACAGAGCACGTCTGGGACATGATGGAGATGATGGGGAGAAGTATCCAGCAGCTCGAAGACCATCCACTTGGACTGCAGCAGCTGGGTGTGGCTCTGGAGGCTGCATGGGATGCACTGGTCGTCAGAGACATTAATCACCTCATTAGCTCCATGAGACAGCGCTGTGAAGCCGTTATTGCAGCAGGAGGAGGTCATACGCGATACTAGGCTGCCTGAAAGACACTCAGACATTCATTTTTCCTCTTCATGTCGATAGTTGATACCCCTGTGAACCCACTTTTCAGGATGTGCAGTGATGAGAGCGACAGTGTGCAACAACTGAAACCACCCATGCGTGAAATTGATTACAGCGTGTCTAAGGACATTCAGGACAGTTGTACTGAGGTATTTCCAGAAATAAAACACCTTGTATAAAAAAATTATATACGTTTTAAAAAGTGGTCCTTAACTTTTTTTGAGTAGTGTAATGTGTTCAAATCACTCCACGTTGTTTAGCCTGGTTGCGACATAAAAAAGGGAGATTTTTTCAGGCCCGTCATTTCAAATAGAAACAAAACTAAATTAAATGGGGTGCGTTAGGCTGGAAAAACTACCGTGTTTACACGCTGCAAGAAAAAAGCCGATTCAACTGGCATCGGCTGTCGGTGCAGAATCTGCAATTTTGCACCACCAAAGTAGTAGGTTCAGAACTGCGAGCCGATGCAGAATCAGCATTTTTTCTACGTGTAAACAGAAAGCCGATTCTGCATCGGCAATTGGGGCGTATTTTATTCACTGTACTATTATGACTTACAAGGATCCAGCGTTGTCTTTATTTTGACGTATATTATTGGTGCGCAGATCATCAATTTTTTTTTGCCACGCGAGCCGATTTTTCTGCACCGCGAGCTGTGACAGCGTGTAAACGCAAGATGCAAGATAAACCAAAAGCCGATTTTGCAACGGCTTTTGATTTTGAACCAATAGCCGATCACGTGTAAACAAATAAACAGAGCAACACATTAACTTTCTGAAAACAGAATTCCAAAACTCCTGTGGAAACGCTGTCAATGTATTTCGGCGGAATGAGCGACCGGAGTGCCATTAATGTCATTTCATTTCTCTCTTTCTTATATAGGCCTACATGTAATTTCCACACACACCCACCCACACACGCCCTACAATCAATGTAGGTCTTCACCCATCCACATTACTCACCCTCACACAAACAGACACTCACACGAATACACCCACAATCATAAACGAAAGCACGCATCTGCACATGTGCACCCACACGCACATAAATAAAAAACAGAATGAAAAGACATCCCACACACCCATGTCCATAATTACGTACTTGTATTTCAGGATAAAGATAGGACAGTCGATCCTCTCTCCAGTATTCTGACAATGAGGGTTGATTCCTCGCTTTCCAGCTAATGGGAAGTGTTCGAGTAAACAAAATAAAATTGTTATTACCGGTTATTACAGTTGTTTTGTTGCTTCACAAACTATCAAACAAACTAACAATAACTTATAGTCGGGTTGACTTTGTTCATATTTTGAAGAAATTAGAAACGATATATTTTGGAAAGGTAATTAATATAATTAATGATCAGGATAACAATGTTTCCATTTGTACCGAGAACTATACGGCCACCCTCTTGCATATTACAAAATGGCAGCCAAGTACATGGTTTTCGACAAAATATTGGATTCTAAACCACTTCATGAACATTATTTAATAAAAAATAAGATAATAGGGACTTGAATTTGCAAAATTATCTTGAAAATTCAAATATTACCCTTGGTAAAGTATTAAAACCACATGATGAAAGTTCATTGACCCCATATGATTTTTGACCTTGAGCATATGACATGAAACTCATGCAAGATACTCAGTGAAACCTTATAACTGCTATACACTTTTTAGTTAAGATGGCTTTGTCAAAACCATAATCTTCTAATCGATACCCCAATGTGGTCAAAGTTCATTGACCCATGATGACCTCTGACCTTGATCATTGTACCTGAAACACATCCCAAATGATAAGAAACGGCATACACGACATATACGACGTGGAATTACCCAAGCATCATATGAATCCAGTGTCAACATATTTCATGCGGAAATGAAACTTTAACACCATTTTACCTTTTGACCCCTTTATGGACTTTGACCCCATCACCCTCATCATCCCACAAGTGACATAAGCCAAGGATGATGCAGAAATAAATGAGAGTAATTTGAACAAACACTTGACCTTTTGACTCCTAGATGACCGCATCATCCTCATAGACACACATGTGGTATTACCTTAGGATCATATAAATCAAGTGTGGGCATAGTTTATGCAGAAAAAAATTAGAGGAAGGTGCACAAAAACTTTAACATTATCATTTTACCTTTTGACCCAGATATGACCTTTGACCTTATCATCCTCGCAGACATTCATGTAGTATTACCCACGGATCAAATGCGCCAAGTATGAGAGAAAGTTAAACAAAAACTTTAAAATTTTCGAACAGTCTAACGGACTAACTGATCAACAGGAAGCGTGATTACTTACAGGTCTCAACCGAACTTCGTTTACTCGAGACAAAAAAGCCCCCCCAAAAAAAAAAAATCATCACAAGGATTTTATTTCTGAAATAAAGTTTATTATTTTTTGTCAATATAGTCCTTAATGTCAGAAATATTGGCTTATTGCGAAAAGTATTATTCAAGGTTACTTAGACACAGATATATGATCGAAAAACTCTGATTCTCGTCGGCCATTTTGTAACTTAAAAGATGGCAGCTACATATAGGTCACATTGCAAATGCAAACATTGTAATACTGATTCTTTATACCACAACCTTCCCCAAAAATGACAATTTTCAATTCGAGTCTCCCCCAAATCGAAGGGGGATGGATTAAATCCGCCGGTGGGGTAAACACTATCAATATAAGCAGAAGACATGTAAAAGATGCATAATACTCAACTGATTTCATCCATGACATCAGAAACTCTGAAAGTACTCAGATCAGATAGCCCACGTGTATCGAAAGTTATTACTTGATCGGTTAGTATAGCCGGATCTCGAAACATAGTCTCGCCTCCTGGCCATACCGTATTGCTCTCGATGTAGACTTGCTCCCATGCACCTTTATAATGAAGCGAACAAATTTGCACCTTGTTAATTTAGTACTATTACTTTACTCTAAATATGCAAACATTCGCTTGATTTTTTTGCTATTTGCAAGTTCTCGCATCAATAGCAACACAATATTAGATCGCGTGCAAAATTCTTGTGAATACTACATTCATGACATTTATGGTAGTGTAGCAGATGTTTCGATCACCACAAGGTGCAGGCGACACCATTTCGTAAGTTTGGAAAAAAAAATCGTACTTTCACCATGAATTCGTTCTTGTAGGATACATAGTAAGAAATTGATACCTGGATGTATTTTTGAAAATTGAATCCATATAGACCATTATTTTGATGGAAATCAAGAATTTATTATTGGGCAAAGGTTCCCTTACGGAGTGCAGTAATGTAATAATCTGTCTAGATGCGCGTTGCTTGACTGTTGCTTCAATATAACGAAGGCGTTTTAAAGCTCTACGACGACTCCAACATAGCTCTAAAAACTCCTCCCAAATCGGAGATATCTTTGTACCCCCAGTAGCAACTAGAATTTTGCATACTAACAGCGGATCTAATATCTCCCGTTGCGGTTGCGAAAGTACATCATACAGCTTGCGTTGCTGGATATTTTGTTACGGAGGGACTAAAGGTGCGTTCATGGGCCACTTATTTTTACCATAGAATCCTGATTCAAATCATGATTCTGAAAAATCACGATTGCGTTTAGTCAAAAAGTGAAAATAAACTTCTCTCAAATCATGAAATTGAAACACGGAAAAAGGGAGAGACGTTTCTGTAGAATCACGAACGAAACAGGTCAATCGTCACTTGAATCACGATTATATGACGTCACTGTGTTGAGCTATTTTCGGTTTGACTCTTGCCAAGCTCAAGGCCCCCACTATGCTCAGTGTATGTACATAGGAGCAATACATGTACATGTTCGAGTTCTGTTTTGGTCATCGCATCGTCCACTGCTTTTCATTTGTTATCATATCTTCAACTTCAAGTTCTAGTAAATGAACTAACTGGACAGACAATGATCTCAGTTGTTGTTGAGTGACATTGTCAATCTAGTAATAAATTGGATCTACGCTGTAATTTACTTCCGAACACCATTTTCGAAAAACCGATAGGACGAATAGAAGTATAAACAAAATGAGGTATGACTGAACTCTGGAAGCAAAATATTGATTTCTCGAGATCCAAAACACGTGCAAACTGCGCACTGTGGTGCTCACTTGATGGGCCAGAATCCTAGGAGAAACATCAATTAGAACGAAGGTCGTCTAAACGCTGATTTTGTGGTATTGTGATTCATGTTTGTGTTTTGACTCATGATTCAAATCATAATTCTGGCTTGAGGTCGCATAAACGCAGTGTCCTACGCCCTCGAGTAAAAGTGTCTTTGAGCTTTGAAATTAACCAATTAGAAGTTCTTTGGGTCGAGACCTTGACACATCTGAGTACGTTGAACCTGTTTAAGAAAAATCAACTTAAATTTTATTAGATTTTACAGTATAGTACAGAATTGTATGCGGTAGATGAAAAAGTCTTTCGTATAGCTATTTGTTTTTTAACCCTATCTAGGCCGGGGTATTTTGGGAGTTCCTATGGCCGGGGGGGGGGGGGCCTCCCAGGCCCCCCCCCTAAGATCTCGGCCGTCGACCGCGCGATCGCACCGAAATTTGGCACGCGAGTTGCCTGGGACATAATCTACAAGATTGTATAGTAATTTATTTCATGCGAATCGCTATTAAGTGATTATGCTAATTTATGCGTAATTAGTATGCGAAATCATACTTTTTCCTCTAACTCCCTAAATAGAGCTCCAAATGTACTAATTTTTGGTATAGAAACTCTTTGTGGTGTCCTTAGCAAGTGTACATGAAAAGAATTGTGATATCAAATCATTTTCATATGTATTATATTGTTTTTTGCAATTTCTTATGTATTTCTTTGTTTTTTTGACCTTTTGTTTTTCATTGTTTTTTCAATGAAATTTGTTGGGGACTCTTCTGTGATCATAAAAAGCATAAAATGAATACATTTAGACTAGCAAAACTAAAAATAATCATACATTTATGAATTTTGGTTGAAAACACAATTTGCATTGATTTTGTACACAAAATCACGTTTTTGAGCAGTTTTCGGTCTGACATGCACTTACATAATGTTGCGTAATTTCAGAACCACGTACCCAGGTGACGCAAAATTGGTCTCAAAAGTTGTGCAAGACTTGAAAGTACAAAGTCAGCGAGCGGCGTGGTAAAAAAAAATCGCACGGCGAAAATATCGCGCGATACGTTGAGGGGGGCCTCGGAGGCCCCCCCCCCCCGGCCTAGATAGGGTTAAGGCTAGCAGCACCTGTATTTTTCTTCACATGTGGTGGGAGATGACAAAATCATAATCTAAAAAAATTACATTTCTATTAAAATTCTGAGAAGTACAATAAATGTCGCAATTTTTTAAATCCACATCATTTTCAGCAAAATTTGCAAGCTTGTGTTCTTAAGCGGGGTAAACATTAAAATATGTACTTGCTTTTTGGAATGACACTTTTGTTGGGGAAAGTGTGGTATTTAAGACACCAAAAAAGAGAGGGCCAAAGGCTTTGTAACTATGTGAGGAAAAGTTCCAAAGCACTCTATCATTATTTGTTATAAAATAACACATCGAATCTGCAGTTAGAATGTAGATCATGTGACAATTACATGAAATAGGTATAAGTGGATTTTTCCCCTTGATCTTCCTTCTAATGAAATATTAGAGGTGTTATTTGAAGCTAGCTAGCTGAATTATCCATGGAACCGTTTTTTAATACCTCTACGATTATGACGAATATGACGCCGAGTTTGAATAAACGGAATAGCAGATTGAGATACTTCCTCACATGGATACAAGACCTTTTGGACGAGTTTGACGTTTTAAAAAGCTAATTTTCTCCAACAAAAGTGTTGATAATTTAGAAACAAGCACATAAACCCATATGATGTCTATACCTCTTTAGTATAGTTTCCTATACATCTTTGCAAATTTTGGTGAAAATTACATGGGTTTTGAGAAAAGTGCAGCATTTGTTTTACTTCGCAAATTTGTAACAGAAATTTCGAATTTTTGGGAAAAGTTGTTCTTTTTGCAACAATTTAAAGATCTGAAGGTGTTGCCAGCCTTAAAGGGGCAATCGGATAGCAATATGAATGGATTATCTATCTTATACATACATGCAATTTCGAATTATACTGTGAAATTTGATGAAATGTACATAGATTTTGAATGAGTAATATAATCATGTTTACACCCAGCATAGTGATCCTGTGAGGTTTTAAATTGTCCAACCTTGTGAATGAGAATATCCGAAGAAGTTCGAAAGCAAAAAGTCAAGCAGAGAGCCCATGTTATATTTTGCATATTTTTGGAATATTTAGGCGCTGAGGTACTTTTGTGCAAAAGTTTGTGACAACGACATGAATTTAATTTTAATTGTGGCACGTCCTTAATTCATGTTGCTTCACATTAAAAAATAAAAGAAGAATGTGCACATTCAAATATTCAAATATATGTAAAAAAAAATGAGCAAGCATACATTAATGAAAACACAGTGTCCCACGGTTTATGGCAAAGTGTTCATTGTGGAAAAACATGCAAGAATACTTTCACACTGTTCAATTAGAGCATTTCTACTGTGCGAATGTCATATTCACATATAATCGACCACGTGAACAGTCACACTGTCGAGGTGTCCACAGTGTGAAAATATCTTCGCACTGTTTAATTTGTGCATTTTAACAGTTTGCATAATATTCTTACTGTGTGAAGACACTGTGATCAAACTGTCTGGCACTGTGTTCTTTTCATCAGGTTAATGTCACAATATATTGATAAAATGAAGATTAAAAAGACATTTCTGCTAGAATATAAAAGTCGATTTCACAACGTAAGGCGGGATTTTGCGAATCAACCTGTTTTTTTTATTTAAATGTTTTTTTTTTTTTTTGGGGGGGGGGACGGATGATGCCATGAAGGTTTGTGGATCTTAAGCTAATGTGAGGAAACGCAATATGCTTTTATGGAAGTCTTCAAACCTTTGTAGGCAAAGTGCATAGAGTTGAGAAAAGTACTCTTGCCCGAGTCTTGCACCCCGAAGACACCTAGTCTAACCTTGGATGGTCTTATGCAGCTAGTCCCTGCATCTCTGATAGTCCAATTACCAGGTCGGTAATCTTGGATCTTTTTACGGAGTCGTCGAATTTCAGCTGGCAAGCGTAAAACATGAATTTAAAAAAAATGTCAAAAAATTCGAACAGTTGTCACTGATATTATGCATTGTATTGCTTATGAAACATAATTATTAGATTTTTAATAAACATTTGATTGTAATCTATTCGAGCCCTTAGGACCCAGCAAAAACCAGATTATTCAGTGTATACAAGGTTGTATGCAATTTACACAGTTGCGCTTATTCCCATTGCTCGCTCTGCTCTCACTACTATACGGCGTGGCATGATAGTAATAATAATGCTACTAATAATATAATGATATACAGTTCTTGTATAGTGCATATCACACTTATGAATAATGTCTCTATGCGCTTCCAAAGTACCTGCATATTATTACCCCAGGTGTAGCTTGGCAGTCGTAATTACTAAAATTACATCGCACGCGCATTTCTAGGAATAAATTCCTGCCAGGTACCGATTTACCTCACCTGGGTAGAGTGCAGCACAATGTGGATAAATTTCTTGCCGAAGGCATAACGAGGACGTTTGGTGCAAGATGAGTTTTTTAATCAGTCAAAGTCAGGTAATTAGGCGAAAAAGGACTGACAATTATTAATTTTCCAGCTGAATAAACCTGTGGTATTCAGCAAAATGGAGGCTAAATTTCAAGAGGGAGTTTCATAATGTTTTTTTTTTCAACCGATCAAAATGTAACACGGTGGCCAATATTGGGCCTCTATGCTATTTTTTTAACACAATGGCGTACAGATAGGGGAAAAACAAAAATTCACGACCAAGAAAAAAAAGGAAAAAAAGAAGACAAAGGAAAAGAGAAGGGTGAAATATGATATCATTTTCTGAAATTTATGTAAAAATCTATCACAAAATTGGATTTTGTAATAAAAGGTCGACATTTTTGCTTGCTGGCTTCATTCGCAACTTTTTATAATCGATTTTTGTGCCATATCTAGCCCGCTCGAAATTACTGATTACGCCACTGCCCTGATATGACATCTTGATAGATTTACAAAGCACGGAAATTCCCAGTGCCGTTCATAGAGCGCGGAGTAGTCTAATGGTTCTGACTCTCCGAGGGTCATGGATTCGAATCACAGTGTCGTCATTATTCATTGATTGATTCATTGATTCATTTATTTCCACACTTCATAAAAAAAAACAATACAGAGTAAAGATAGTATTACAAAATACAGTACAATATATTCCAGTGCATAAAGAAAACATACACTACACAAAACAATAAACCAAAATCTGAACAATACTTAAATCAGACAAGAAGAGAAACAGTAAATGTAAATGTGGGGGACCATTTAAAAAGTTAAAAACTTATAACATAATCCCAATTTTGTAAATAATAGTTTGAATTTTGCAGAGAAAGACTAGGAAAAAAAAAAAATGAATTGAGGTATCTTAGTCTAGGAAAAACCGAAATTAAAGTTTTTGCAGAAGAAATGTTTTTAGTTTATATTTAAATACATGAAGGGATAGAGAACTTTTGACATCTTCAGGGAGACTGTTCCAGAATAAAGGACCATTATGAATTATTGACTTTCGGGATAAGGATAATTTCCCACATGATACACGGTAATCAGATTTTCTTCTAGTATCATAATTGTGAATATCAGAATTTTTACAAAATAAAGGATCAAAATTTATTGGTAGTAATTTCTTAAAGTATAAATACATAAAGATACCAAGATTGTAACTATATAATTCATACACAGGCAATATTTTAAACTTAAGAAAGAGTGGAGCAGTGTGAGCTCTGAAACCAGAATAAGATATCATTCTGATTACTCTTTTTGTAAAACTAATGTTCTTTCTAATAAATATTTATTTGAAGACCCCCAAACAATAATTCCATAATTGAGATATGATAAAATTAAAGTGTTATAAAGCATTAAGAGAATATTTTGTGGGACAAAATCGCGTAATCTATTTAAAACACCTATATTTCTAGAAATGAGGGAGTTTAACTTGTTAACATGACTTTTCCATTTCAAATTATCATCAATGTGGATTCCAAGAAATTTTACACTCTCCACCCTTTCTACTTCAGTATCATTAATATATAATTTAACGGATTTTTTTATCTACATTATTTCTACTGATGATCATAAAATTTGTTTTCTGAATATTCAAAACTAAGTTATTAACAGAGAACCATTCCTGTACTTTATTAAGTTCAATATTCATATTTTGTTGTAAATAACCTATGTCACTGTGGCTAAAAAAATATATATTTGTATCGTCAGCAAAAAGAACAAATTTTAATAAATTAGAACAGAGATGAAGATCATTAACATATATAAGGAAAAGAAGAGGACCGAGGATTGAACCCTGCGGTACGCCTATTGATACTTTCTTGAACTCAGAATGACATGAATTATAAAGAACACATTGCTTTCTATTACTTAAATAATTATGTATTAATTTAAGGGCAATACCTCGTATTCCATAAAAAAGATAATTTACTAAGCAATATGTCATGGTTAATACAATCAAATGCCTTTTTTAGATCAATGAACACTCCAAACGTTATTTTGTTATTCTCATAAGCATTTATAATGTCATTTAAAGAATCTATCAGAGCATGAGATGTACAATGTTTTTCTCTAAATCCAAATTGTTTTTGATAAAGTATATGATTATTGTTAAAATATGTAATTAGCCTAGTATAAATACATTTCTCCAGCATTTTGGAGAAACATGATAATAAAGAAATTGGTCTATAATTTGAGAAAACATTTTTTGGACCAGATTTATATACAGGAATAACTTGTGATATTTTACAACTATCAGGAAATATACCTTCTTGAATACATAAATTGAAAATAAAGCATAATGGTTTACATAAAATATGAATTATCCTTTTTACAACAGCATTGTCAACACCATCAATTCCTGGGGCTTTTCCATTCTGTAAACAATTGGCAATGTTAATAATTTCCTTTTCAGTAATTGGTTTGAGAAATAAAGAACAAGGCAGGGTGTTTTTCAGGTAAAAACTTTAATCAATATTACCTCTTGCAATGTTGTTTGTGATAGTATGTCCAACATTGGTAAAATATTCATTAAATGCAAGTGCAATGTCTTTTTCATTTCTGATTTCTATTTCATTATTTCTAAAAACTAAGTTATTATCAGAGGTTTCAGGTTTCTGTTTGTTTAATAAACCATTTATAACTTTCCATGTTTATTTCACTTCCATCAAACAAAATCAAAGTGTATACCATATATAAACATAAATATTTGTATCCGTAGCAAAAAAAATAATAGTACATATGTTGTAAAAAAAAACCATTTGGGCAACACATTGTAGGTTTTAAATATGTATACTATTTTTTAATAGAAATTAAATTAACATGGAAATGGAGGGACCCACTAACTTTGTATGTGCCTTGTTTTTGTTTTTTATGATGAATGGAATAAATGCTATCAAATCCATCAAATGAAAATGTCGTGTTTTCTATCAACAAAAAATTATCCAAATTATGCTGCAATCGACCCAGGATCTTTGAATAGGTACTTACCAGGTTTGATTAATTAAATGCACTAAGCGCTGCTGATGAGGCGGCAGATCCTGTTAATATAATAGTCGTTGCGATTTGTATCATCAGGGGCCCGTCTTACAAAGAGTTGCGATTGATCCTATCAATCGCAACTATGGACGGCCAGCAACATCAACATATAAAATGCGTGTTTGTTCAAAAAGAATGTCTAGAAATGATGTATACTTATAAATTCATCAATCTCTTGACAATTCGGTGTGTTCTCCTTTCTTTACAATGGACTTTTTTTTTCAAATTTCCTGTAGAAAGTTATGACACTGTTGGATTTCCATATAGTTTTGACTGATAGGATCAATCGTATCTCTTTGTAAGACGGGGCCCTGGTATTAAGCAAGTGATATAAAACTGTACGCATGACGATTATTATGGTTATTATCACCATCATTGTTATCATCATTATTAGCATTTTTTTTATTACTATTAACCTAATTACTATCAATGTCATTATTAATACGTCTTATAATCATGTATTTTACAAATGCAACTGCGTTATATATTGATAGGTCTAGTGGATTGGAAAATGAGAAGAATATACTACAAACCTGTGTTGTTCATATACCAAGCGACTGCAAATGGAGCGAACACAACGAGAACCGACAATACTACTTTGAAAACCGTTTCACTTCCTGAAAGAAATCAAATCATAATTATGTGCAAATGACCCCGAGTTGAAAGCGTAACTTAAAGGTCAAGTCCACCTCAGAAAAATGTTGATTTGAATCAATGGAGAAAAATCAAACAAGCACAATGCTGAAAATTTCATCAGAATCGGATGTAAAATAAGAAAATTATGACATTTCAAACTTTCGCTTATTTTCAACAAAATAGTTATATGAACGAGCCAGTAACATTCAAATGAGAGAGTCGATGATGTCACTAACTCACTATTTCTTTTGTTTTTTTATTGTTTGAATTATACAATATTTCAATTTTTACGAATTTGACGATTGGGACCTCCTTGCCTGAAGCACAAAATGTTAAAATAATGGAATTCCACTTGTTCAGGGAGGAATGAAACTTCATTTCACATGACAATGACGAGAAAACAACATTTCATATTTCATATAATAAAATACAAAAGAAATAGTGATTGAGTGATGTCATCAACTCTCTCATTTGGATGTAACTGGCTCGGTCATATAACTATTTTGTTAAAAATAAGTGAAACTTTAAAATGCCAAAACTTTCTTATTTTACATCCGATTTTGATGAAATTTTCAGTGTTATGCCTGTTGAATTTTTCTCTTTTTATTCAAATCAAGTTTTTGTTGGGGTGGACTTGTCCTTTAAAGAAGAAGTTCATTATGACGATAAGCTGTTTTAATGAAACCATATTATTTTATTTGTGAGAACCTCATGGAAATCCATCAACGATTGAAATCGTACTGAATAGTCTCTGTGACGTCATATGCGAGCAGCTCTCCCGTAGCACGAAATAAGGAACATGATAAAGAATTTTTCTTTTAAAAGACAGCGTGAAATGATGTTACTAGCGATATACATGTATCCACTGCAAGAATCTATTAAGCACTTTTACCTTTAAACAAAAAAGAAAATTTGGGGAATATATGTCCCAGAATATACAAGATGAAATTTTCGTCTGTGACGTCATAAAATAAAAGAAAATTACGATAACTTATTTGTTTTAATTTCAATACTGAAATTTTAACAGAGGTTAATTTTTTGAGATGTCACCATATCTCTGAAGTATATGGACCTAGTTAATGAACCTTGAACATACAAGTTATCAAGTATCACCGATCGTCTTGCCTAAGGTTTGGTCGCATGATTAAGTTCGAAGATCACACAACGTCAATGAACTTTCACCAGTTGAGAGAGAGCTAGCCCGGGGGGGGGGCACTCAGTATATAATGCATAGTGGGTATGTGCCGCGGAGGGGACCCCCATTTTCACACTCAAATTTCCGTTCCAAGGCATAGCATTTTTGCCTTGTTGAGAAAAAGAACAAAGAAAGCCGCTCCAAGGCATAGCATTTTCTTCTTATCGAGAAAAAAGAAGAGGGAAATCCGCTCCAAAGCTTCGCATATTTTTCGTTACGCCGCTCCGATCGCATTCAATGAGTCGTATTTTTGTGAAAAGCGGCCGCAGAGCTCCCCCGGCGGAGGCCGCGCTAGTTGCATCATGCACGTATGACCGTTCCGTTCCATAGGGATGCATACGCACTCACACGTTGGCGATCCGTTCCAAGGACCCCCGTTTTCACAAACATTTGTCGTTCCGAAGCCCGTTCCGAGAACCCTCCTTTTTACAATAAGCCCGCTCCAAGGCCCCCGTTTTTCGTCTCGCCCGCGGCACACCCCCACCACATATTTGGTCGCGTGCAGCCCCCCCCCCCCCCCCGGGGAGCTAGCTTCAGGTACACCAGAGTATGATGTGTGGGTTTTACTTACCCGTTATAACGGAGCCTAACAAAGAAACGGCGATCATTCCAATCAAATATTTCTTCACAAGTTGTTCATCCATATCCCCTTTTGTGGTTGATATATATCACTTGCGCAGAAAATTACTTAAAAAGGTGTGACCTTGAAATCAGCAGAAAGAATAGATGTTGCGCACTCATGTGCAGAGAAGTGTGATTTGTTATGGTAATTGTGCTTGGTTCAGTACAGCCTGTTGGCGATGGGGAATCCCCGAGCTTTTTGACTCATGACCTTGCTGTCAGACTCACTTCCGGAAGTTGTTCTGAATTTATTGTGTTAGACCTTCGACGTCTTTCAGAACTCTATGCAAGTTCAATACAAACAATGCTAACAAATGGATGCATTTTAATACTTTGACAATTTAAGTAAAATAAAGCGATTTTATTATTGTCTGCAAATGAACCTGAATACCCATAATGCACTGGGGAGTACGTTATCCAGCTCATAATTAATGTTGTCATGGGATTCCCCGATGTTCTACGTACGAATCATTAAGTCAACATCGGCTGTCATAATATAATAGTTGCGCACTATTGATCGGAACGAAATGGTATGAACCAAACGGCATTAGACGACACGGTTATCTGACGAAATGGCATAGGACGTAGAGGCAAATCACACTCAATTCATCTTTATTCCATTACCAGAGGCTGATCCAGCTCCGGCCAAGAGGGGGGGGGGGGGGGGGGAGGCTGTATTTTTTTACCCATATTTTCCCCGATCGGCCACTAAAAGTTGATTTTGTTTGTTTCTTTGAAGGGGTTGTCTCAGTACCGTAATGAGCCAAATATGTTGAAGGGGGTCGATCCGGCATATCGCGTAAAATTGATAAGAAGTTGCGAGCGAGCGAGCAAAATTTTGGACATTTTAATCACTAAATCAAAGTTTGTTTTGACATAATACTTGACAAATTATCGGCCTATATTTCAAACTTATCCCTTTCCTTTTCTCCCCATTTTCTTGGTTGTGATTTTTTTATTTTTATTTATTTATTTTATTTATTTACTTTTTTTTTTTGGGGGGGGGCAAAACGCCGATGTCATAACAGTCACTTCTTAGCTGTATTCTTGTAAAACAACATGCAAAAGATGTAATAATCCCATAGCCCTATTTATAAAGTGCGATCTGATTTTTTTTTGGAATTTCATGTATGTTGAAATGCGTGTGCGCTGTAATCATATTAATTACGGCAGCCAAGCTACAGCTGGGGTAATAATATCCAAGTCCTTTGGAAGCGCATAGAGACATTATTCATAATTGTGATATGCGCTATACAAGAACTGTTTATTATTATTATTATTACGTTGTTCTGAAAATTGAATATTCTGGGCAATATTTATGAACCTGAACAAGATGCGTATGATCGAAGACGATTTGTGGACGATTTGTGGTTAGCCATAAGACAATACAAATATCAACTTTTATATATATTTTTTGACATTCTGACCTAAAAATTGACATTCTGACCTAAAAATTGACATTCTAAGCACTTTTTGAAAAAAAACCCAGTATATTAGGTATAAAACTAAACAATTCATTCGAGTGCGAGCGCGAGCGGAAACATTTGAGATTTCAGGCCTAAAAATGGGACACTCTATTCATTTTTTGTAAATCATGAAAAAAGATGGGTAATTCGGCATTTTCCAACATTAATAATGCGAGCACAAACTGAATGATTTTAGCTTTTTCAGCACGTTTTGAATAAAGATCAAGCTGCGTATCTCATAAACATGTGTGCGCGCGTTTTAGGGTTAGACAGCATCTGGGAATTCTGAATACATTTCATTTCTTTTTCATGAAAATCAATATGGTGACCGCGAGCGGAAAATATTTGATATTCCGGCATGGAAAGGGTGAATTTAAGCATCGGTATGAAAAGGGTGAATTTATGCACTATCTAACGCACTGTGTAGGGAAATTGTGAAGTGTATGTGGATAGCACTTAATAAATGATGCGAGTGCGAAGCGAGAGCTGATATTTTTATTATTATTTTGACCAAGGATCTGGACAGTCTAGGCATAAGAATATTTTGTCATATGAAAATCATGACTATCTTTCTATTCCTCTTTCTAAGCGCGATATGAAACTTGTCGATATTCCTTTCTGAAAAGGGGACAATTTAGTTACCAGGAATTCATTAAAATTTGTCGTCATATTTATTAATGTAAATGGAATAAGCCTAATGAGTGAGTGATAGTTGTTGACATTTGAAGCCTGAAAACTGGACACTTTAAGCACGTTTATAATCTTTAATAGGACTTATGAGTTAATATATTTTTAACTATTAATGCGAGCGCAAATCGCGAGACGATTTAAAAAAAAAACAAGTGGAATGCCTCTGGCCGTCTCACCTGCATCACGCGGTTCAATATAGCAGCAGTGCTGACTTTGAATACTACTCTAACTCGCACAAGATGTTCAGTGATACATGGTTACTCTTATGTCCACTTTTTATGAACGAGACCAATAAACTTACAGAGATATGATGGTTATTCAACAAAAACCCCAACATGGCCAAAGTTCATTGACCTTACATTACCTTTTACCTTGATCATGTGACCTGAAACTAGCACATGATGTTCAGTGATACTTGATTACTCTTATGTACAAGTTTCATGAATCAGATCCATAAACTTTCAAAGTTTTGATGGTAATTCAACAGATACACCCAATTCGGCCAAAGTTAATTGACATTTGACCTTGGTCCTGTGACCTGAAACGCGCACAGGATGTTCAGTGATATTTGATTACTCATATGTCCAAGTTTAATGAACTAGACTAATAAACTTTTAAAGTTATGATGGTAATTCAACAGATACCCCCGATTCGGCCAAAGTTCATTGACCCTAAATGACCTTTGACCTTACTCATGAGACCTGAAACTTGCGCAAAATATTCAGTGATGCTTGATTACTATTATGTCCAAGTTTCATGAATCAGATCCATAAACTTTCAAAGTTATGATGGGAATTCAACAGATATCCCCAATTCGGCCAAAGTTCATTGACCCTAAATGACCTTTGACCTTGGTCATGTGACATGAAACTCATGCAGGATGTTTAGTGATACTTGATTAACCTTATGTCCAAGTTTCATGAACTAGGTCCATATATTTTCTAAGTTATGATGACATTTCAAAAACTTAACCTCAGGTTAAGATTTCGATGTTGATTCCTCCAACATGGTCTAAGTTCATTGACCCTAAATGACCTTTGACCTTGGTCATGTGACATGAAACTGTAATAGGATATTCAGTAATACTTGATTAACCTTATGGCCAAGTTTCATGAACTAGGTCCATATACTTTCTAAGTTATGATGTCATTTCAAAAACTTAACCTCAGGTTAAGATTTGATGTTGACGCCGCCGCCGTCGGAAAAGCGGCGCCTATAGTCTCACTCTGCTTCGCAGGTGAGACAAAAAAAAATGGCATAAAAGGGGGATTTTAAGTAGTTTGTTACAAAAATAATATATAAAGAATATTATGGAGTAAACAAAGACAACATGTAGGCCTACTTAGCAAATCAAAGAATGCGAGCGCACAGCGCAAAAAGCTGCAAATGATATTCACACCAATAAACGGACATTTTACAGAGCACTTAAAAAATCAATTTGTAAATCAAACAAAATAAAAGCTTGATGTCCGAGATGAAATATGTTTCGTATATTGACTTCAAAACTTGTTATTTAAAGCTATATACATATCAGCCTATCGAGCAAGAAATGTATATCAACCAATAGGCTATGCAGGCGCGAAGTGCGAGTGCGAAGTGCACTACACGAATTGAATATGTTTACCCCCAAAAAGAAAACAATTCGGGGAATTTATGTCCCATAAAATAATAGATGACATGGTCGTCTGTGACGTCATAAAGTAAAAGAAAATAACGATAACTTGTTTTCTAAAATTTATGTTATTTTTCATCATACCTTCCCCAATATTTTTTTCTGCTTTTAGAATCAATTTAACATCAGGGTTAACTTACTTTGTCTAGACTGCATAGCAGAGGAGGAACTAAATGTAGGCGCCGTTATTACGACGTGATTACGACAATGGGGAAGGCTGCGTCGTCAATATTAAAATCTTAACAAAGATCAAGTTTTTGAGATGTCACCATAGCTTTGAACGTACAGTATATGGACCTACACAGAACATAAAAGTAAAGGTTTGGTCGCATGATTAGGTTCAAAGGTCACACAACGTCAATGAACTTTCACCAGTTTAGAGAGAGCTAGCTTCTGGTACACCAGAGTATGATGTGTGGGTTTTACTTACCCGTTATAACGCAGCCTAACAAAGAAACGGAGATCAATCCAATCAAACATTTCGTCACAAGTTGATCATCCATATCTCCTTTTATGGTTGATATATATCACTTGCGCAGAAAATTACTTAAAAAGGTGTGAACTTGAGATCAGCAGAAAGAATAGATGTTGCGCACTCATGTGCAGAGAAGTGTGATTTGTTATGGTAATTGTGCTTGGTTCAGTACAGCCTTTTGGCGATGGGGATCTCCGAGCTTTTTGACTCATGACCTTGCTGTCAGACTCACTTCCGGAAGTTGGTCTGTATAAATTGTGTTAGACCTTCGACGTCTTTCAGAAATCTATGCAAGTTCGATATAAACAATGCTAACAAATGGATGCATTTTAATACTTTGACCATTTAAGTAAAATAAAGCGCTTTGACTATATTGTCTGCAAATGAAACTGGATACCCATAATGCACTGGGAGAACATTTTCCAGCCCATAATTCATGTTGTCGCAGGATTCCCCGAATGTTCTGCTGCGAACGAGGAAGGAAATATCGGCAGTCATATATAGTGCGTCTCAAAAAAAAACTATACACTTTTGAAATGGCCGCCAAATATAAACAAAAAAAATGTAACAATGGGGTAAGAGACACATATACATGGAAAGCTAATAAAGTCAACTTTCATATGACACCAAAATGTTGGAAAACTATTTATGATTGAGTGAGCACTGCCCACTTAAACAAAGGGTATGATAATTAGGCTGGGTAGGAATTACACTTCCATTTTTTTTCAATGTTTGAGAAGCGAGTCCCTTGGAATGTGAAAAGTTGAGGGAGTTGTCTTAAATTAATGATCAATCATGACTTATCAAATTGAAATTCAATGCATGAATGAACATGAATGCAATCTTTAGTGCAACGTTTAACTTTATCGTGTGGGTCTAAGCAATGTGTTCATGGAACTCAGGAGAATATGGGCATGATGGGTGAGTTAGGAATCGAGTGGGTGAAGTAGGTTGATGACATAAGGGTCACCCTGTCAACAGAACATTTAGCCTCCTTGATACAGGTCCCCCTGTTACACTCACAAATGTAATAACGTCCACAAAAGTAAGAACACTTTACCCACAAATGTAATAACGCCCAAAAATGTAATAACACTTTATCCACAAATTTAATAACTTTTGATCGTCCACAAATGTAATAATGACTTTACCCACAAATTTAATAAATTTGAAGAGATTTTTGGCGACTCCATTCTAAAATAAATCCCTATAGTAATACGTTCATATAGCATAAAAGTGCAAAGTCTTCTTTTCCAGACCCGGTTAATTCAAAAATTATAATATAAGTCCAAAGTCATTTTTCCAGACCCGCTTGTTTAAAAAAATTATACGATATGTCAAAGCCTTTTTTCCAGACCCGGTTGTTTAAAAAAATATAATATAAGTCCAAAGTCTTTTTCCAGACCCGGTTATTTCCAAAATTATAACATAAATCCAAATTAGGATACGAAAATGATATTCCAGTGTAATACAAATGAGAATCGAGCTTAGTCTTTTCTCAAGACCCAGTTTATTAAAACTGGTGGAATTAATATCTTTGTTGTCGTTTTTACTTATACGGCGCGTATTGTGAATATATCCGCTAAGAGTAAATTGAGAATCAAGCATAGTCTTTTCTCCAGACACGGTTTCTTGAAACTAAAAACTAAAACCCTTTAACCATAAATGTAATAATTTTTGATAGCCCACAAATGTAATAATGACTTTACCCACAAATGTTATAAATTTGAATTCATTTTCGGCGAATCTGTTCTAAACTAAAACCCTATAGTAATGCGTTCATATCGTCCAAAGTCACAATCTTTTTTCTCCAGTCCAGGTTATATAAAACATTTAAACAATCTTCCAAATAAAGATCCCTAAATTAATTCTTCTTAATGTTGAATAACATAGAAGTTTAGCGTAGTTTTTACTCCAGACCCAAATATATCAAATAGCAAATGACAAATACTAGAAAATAATAATGAAAAAAACAAAGACCCAACAATTTTATTAATGTTAAAGAAAATGTAAATATAGCATAGTCTTTCCTCCAGACACATTTATAAAAAAAATCAGTCAAAAACAAAACCACAACAACCAAAAGAAACCCCGCAACCCTTTCAACATTAATTAGCTTCTTCTTCTTCTTTCCTTGGTTGGCAACCAGTCAGGATTGGCTATTTTTGCCACAGCTTTTGATCATTTTCAGTAGCTTATCATATATTTTTTTCCTTATCAACTCCTTTTTTCCTTCTCTCTCTTTTATTTTTTTGTTTTGCCTTCCTTTTCTTCTCTGTTATTTTCTTTCTTTTTTTTCCTTTCATGTTATTTTTTTTTCTTGTTTGTGTTCTCTTTTCTTTTTTTCCTTTTTATTTTCTTCAGTTTCCTTCTTTTCTCTTTTTTTTTACTTTTTATTCCTTTTTCTTTCCCTTCCTTTTTTTTTATTTATTTATTTTCTTTTGTATGCATGCGTTCTGATTCTTGCAGCACGATTGATTTTCTTCTGCTACAGTAAGCTCCAACAGAGAAAGCAAAAGTAAACTGGGTTTGTGGCCTGATAAAACTTCAGGTTTCGGGAAACTGAAACTAAAGTATGGGAGGAAAGTGCAAAAAAACAAACAAAAACAAAACCAAAAATTGAAAATAGAACTAAACAAACCTACAAATAAGCAACGAAAATTCTCTGTTCATCTTATCTCCTTTCTGTCCCCCCTGACAAATCACCAATTTAAAGAAACTCGGATAATTAGCCAAAGGTAATAAAGGAGGAGCAATGTCTCCTTTCTTCCTCCTTATTCATGCTTTATATAGTCGTTTCGTTCTGAGAACGAAACGGACCAATGCAGATTGGGTTTCTACCTTAGCACTCTTCATCCGCGACTCTCCATCTTCTGGGAAAGATGTAGTACAGTTTCGTCGAAGAACATTACATGGGTCAAAGCAGAAACACAGTTGCAGTACCTGCGGCAGCACCTTTAGTACGGAGA
This sequence comes from Lytechinus variegatus, assembly GCF_018143015.1. Taxonomy (NCBI): domain Eukaryota; kingdom Metazoa; phylum Echinodermata; class Echinoidea; order Temnopleuroida; family Toxopneustidae; genus Lytechinus; species Lytechinus variegatus. The sequence goes on from NC_054747.1 coordinate 1,121,353, forward strand.
GAGCATACACAAAACATATAAAGCCACGGAACACAACCATTAAAAGACCCTGTGAGAAGGGATTCCAAGACAAGTTCGATCTAAAAAGGCACTGCCGCACTCATACAGGTACAGTTGGTTATTAATTTTTCTAAAGTGAAGGTTATGTTAAGATAAATTGTATGTCAGTAGACATACTGCAAGAATAACCGGTGGAAGTCGTAATGATATGGAATATGCAGTATAAAATTAAGGAGACGGCGATATGGCTCACTGTGCATGCAGGCTCTAGCTCCATTTACTGAAGTCATTTGCAGTCAATCAATTAAACCTGCCTGCTACCCATTAAGCCCACCGTGTTGAGTGCAGCAACATGTGGTTAAACTTCTTGCTGAACGGGAATACACTATGGATGGTATTATAACCCTCGATCCTCTTGGTGAAAGACAATAATTGTATTAACCACTAGACCACGACGCCTTCAAATGAAGAACGGCATAATATTTAAACCTTCACAAACGTCAATACCATGAAGTACATGTCAGAACTGCTTTTGGTGTAACATTCAATTTGGTGTTTTCTCAATCAAGTTGAATGATGCTTCCCTGTATCCTATTATTTATTTTATGTTCCAAAAGGTGTAAAGCCTTACAAATGCAACATCTGTCAACGCTCATTCACCCAACGCGTCTCCCTAGCATGCCTAGAGACCCACATCAGCAAGGTCCATGGAATGCTATGACCTTTGGGTTCAAGAAGCGACGAAAGAAGATTTACGTGTGCGAGGACTGTGGGAATTCTGCCACGGACGCGTATGACCATTACCTTCACATGTGGATCTCACACTCGCGCCTGGCGATGCCCAAACGTCTTCGACATAAAGTGATGCACAAGATCAAGAACATCAGTCAAGATGGAAATGTTAAAAACGAGGAGGAACTTTTGGCAGACGATATGGCTGTCACCAAGGCGATTCGTTGTCTTCGAGATCTCGTAGAGTCTCAGGGTTAGGGTATTTTAATACGAAATGCTTTTTACCTCAATTTGTATTATCTCCTTAGAATATCCAAGGAGTTGACCTTTCTAGAAATATAATGTGTAGTCTAAAATATTGAGAAAAAATCTGTTAAAAATAATTTGTTTAAAATTAAAATCAGGGCATTATTTTTGTGTATTTGGGGCATTACTCAGACATTATTTTTTTTCAACTCATGAATTTCGTATTTTTTTACGTGATCGGTATTTAATTGAGAATGTTATTAACTTTCTAGATTATTTACTCCAGTAACAGAAACAGCTGACTTAAAGCAGACCTAAAATGAATAGGTAATTTTCGCTTTATGGTTCGATATGAAGTCGGGTTTGAGTCTTAAGAATGCTGTACTGTTTACTCAAATTCATAATATCTCCTTAATAGATACCTTAGGATTCGATTGTCGTTCAGCAATAATGAGAGGTTCTTATGAGAAAAAAAATATAAAAAAAATTATTTGTTTAAGTTTAAAATCATGGCATTATGTTTTTGTATCTAGGACATTTTTTTTTCTTTCTAGGGCATTATATTTTGGTGTAATTGTTACATTATTCGTGCATTCGTTTTTTAACTCGCGTTTTTCGTAATCGATCATCTCATTGGTATTTATTTCAAAATGTTATTAACTTGATAATTATTTACTCCAGTAGCAGAAACAGTTGGCATAAAGCACACCTGAAAATTGATAGTCCGCTGTAGGGGTAGCTATGAAGTTGGGTTGAGTTGCAAGAATCGCATTTATTAGATTGGAACTCTGCAACGCATTTTTTAATTGATTGTACATGACCACGATGACAGGAGGGCAGAATGATCAAAATTTCTGATATGGATAAATGAAGACAAACTTGAACTTGTTTGACTTCGTTTTCACATGGCTCCCTTCCCTTTTGAAAAAGTCATGCAGTGATGTGAATACAACAAAGAAATGGCACGGTCCGCCACTCGAATTTCTTGCGACAAAAGTGCCTCCTGAGACTCTCACTCCATGTTCACAAGCCAAGCCAATCTTTGGCACGATCGCTTGTAGTTGTTATTCGTTCGTAAGATTTTTCCTTTAATTGAGAACAAACGCGACTCCTAGTAACCTCCGCAATCAATCAATAAGGATGATGATAATAATGATATGCAACATGTATATAGCCCTTGCTTATTCAAAATGTTTCTAAGCGCTGCATACGAGCTTTAGCAAGAGTACTCTGGTCGGATGCTCGAGCATTCAAGGAATTCCTTCCTAGTGGATACCCATTCACTACATCTTGGTGAAGAGTGGGAAATGAAGATAAAAGCCAAGCCAAAGAACGCGAGTGCTGCAGTCGGATTTGAACCCAATGCCTTTTTGTTCAGAGTCGAGAGACTGTTATATATAAGAATAATTGTAAAAGAATTTTAAAAGCAATTACATTCATCTCTTAGTTATTTCCCTTTAAGGATAGCCAAGATTTGTAAAGAACGTTCCAGAATGTCTTTTATTATGCAGGCCTTGCCTATTTAAAGGCCAAGGAGTTTTATTGTTGAATAGGGAAAAGCCAAACAATAGAATTGTATTGGTAGTCGAAATGAATAGGCTTAGGTATTTTGTTTACACATGTTGATTTCAATGAGGTCATTCAAGAATGTTTTAGAAATAAAGAAGCTTCCAGAAGAGTGAATACTAGAAGCTTGTAGATTAGTTGAAATTTTAGAATGATCTAGACAGTTGAAATTTAGTATATAAAGCTGCAGTTTCTACAAGGATATCATCACATCATATTAGATCACTTGATCATCACATCATATTAGATCACTTGATCACCACATCATATGAGATCACTTCACCAGATCAGATCAGAGCACTTTATTTCCACCTGGAATATCTATATTGTGTGGAATTATTTGCCCACCATCAATTAACTGTTTGCAGTTATTTTGAGAGAGAAATTATCAGTTCTCATCGAGATCATCAACATCATCAACCGGTTCAATGAACACGCTTCAACCCATGGATTGCTGAAATTGACTGTTAATCATCATCAACATCGTCTTCACGGACATTTCAACTCGTTACAGTGACTTTTATTATTCATCGGACTTCAACATCAGTTTCATCATCGCCATCATTGTGAATTTTCGCCAGTCAACTGGGATTTTATCATTTGGATTATTACTTGGATATAGTATCATCACTTCGGGATTTTACACCGGACACTTCAAGAGATTTATGTAAGATCATTATTTGTTTTATTTATGTATAATTATTTCCTGTAATAAAGAAAGAGGAAATTAAAAATCAAATTTCTTGTTATTTGTTGCAGTATCGTAACAAATAATTTTGGGGGCTTATCCGGGAAACGAAAACCAAATTTGTACAAGCCAATTTGAAACTAAAAACAGTTTTTCAGGAAACGAAAGCCAATTTGAGACGAAAGTCAGTTTGAAACAAATCTCAATTTGAATTGAAAACATTCTGGAAATTTTTGGAAAGTTCTAGAATATACTGTACTGTGTTATTACTTGCTTGTATTTGTGTATATTCACTATGGCTACATTTGATGTTGAAGAATGTCTTGCAATGACAGGATTGTCATATGATCATTTGAAGTCACTGAAGAAAGATGATTTGATAACAATTTGTGATCATTTGGGTGTATCTCTAGCCCCAGGTTTAAAGAAGGCAGAGATAATTGACTTGTTAGCAAGTCACATGAAGCTTACAGAGGAGACTGAAACTTCTATCAATATGTCAGAGGATGCTCAGATCCAACTGGCAAATATTGAATTGGAAAAAGAGAAAATCAAACTCGAAAAGGAAATAGAAATGGAGAAGATGAGATTAGAGTACCAGTTGAAATTGAAAGAAATGGAGTTAGCTCATGCAAGCACTAACTCTGCTAAAGATAAATCTCCCCAAGGCTTTGATGTGGCGAAGAACATTCGCCTTGTGCCAAAATTTGATGAAGAGGAAGTTGATACATATTTTGTGTCATTTCAAAAAGTGGCCAAGAGATTGAATTGGCCCGAGGAATACTGGACTCTTCTCCTCCAAAGTGTTTTCGTTGGAAAGGCTGCAAAAGTCTATTCTTCGCTCTCTGAAATGCAATCATGTGACTATGCTACAGTAAAAGAAACAATTCTCAATGCATATGAGTTGGTACCAGAAGCGTACAGACATAAATTTAGGAACATGCAAAGACAATCAGGCCAGACATATGTTGAATTTGCTAGGGAACAAGAAATGATGTTCGATAAGTGGTACAGATCACTGAAAGTTGAAAAAGATTTTGTTCACCTTAGGGAAGTTGTCCTCCTAGAAGAATTCAAAAAGAGTCTTCCTTTTGGCATTAAATCTCACTTAGATGACCATAGAGTTACTGAAGTCAGTAAAGCAGCCATAGTAGCTGATGAATTTGAGGTCACACATAAAGGTAGTGGAGATAGGCCTCCTTTCAAGAAATATTGGAAAAAGAAAGGTAAAGGGTCATTTGAATCCCACAATAAACCTAGTGAGGGAAAAAATGCAAGCAAGGACAAATCATCGCCATCATTGTGAATTTTCGCCAGTCAACTGGGATTTTATCATTTGGATAATTACTTGGATATAGTATCATCACTTCGGGATTTTACATCGGACACTTCAAGAGATTTATGTAAGATCATTATTTGTTTTGTTTATGTATAATTATTTCCTGTAATAAAAAAAGAGGAAATTAAAAATCAAATTTATTTGTTATTTGTTGCAGTATCGTAACAAGACTCATCCACTGAGCTGCAACCCCTCTACAATCGGCAAAGTTTCCGAACATTCAGCACTGTCTAACAGGGACATGGAGGGGATTCTCTCGTCCAGCCATACGTTTTGCCCACGTTTGTCGCATAGAATACGATTTTCTGCATTCGTGTCCTTTCCAAAACTAGGCCAACCTATTCCGATATGAATGAAATTTGGCACAACTCGTGCTTTGTATTGGTTAAACAAAGCACCCTTTATATTCAATCACGAATATACAGCGTAATATGTGTATTACGTAATAAGTAGATATCAAATGGATATCGAATTATTTACGATATAATACATTTTACTCATCATATTCAATGATTTATACTCGTATAGAATACAAAACGACGTGTAGGTCTTCATTTTTTATATGTTGAGTAGCGTCTGGCGCAATAGGCCAGTATAAAACGATATGTGTACAAGAAATAAACCGGGGTATACTTACATGTATGTAAATTTGTATTTCATTTTCGATATGAAAGGCATTATTTAGATTTTTTATCTCCGACGCAATTTACTTCGTGCTGATAGGGACATAATACGCATCTTTTACGAAAAATGTCATGTATTTGTCAATATACAGAGTTAACTGTTGTGGGGTTGTAGAATTCCAACGATTATTTTCTTATAAAAAAGAACAATACATGTGTTTGTATGCCTAGTACATTGGTTATTAATTATTGTTATATACTTTGAGTGATCTTTGATCATTCCATTTATATTTTGTCTTTATGACACTTATGACACTTTTAATATTTTGTTTTGTCAATGACCGACATGGTCGCATGGCCCCGATATTTTATTATTTATTATTTTTTTGGGGGGGAGGGGAAAGCTGCACATGTTGTACACCACAGGCATCCACCTTGAAATCAGTTAGCTTTGCGAAAATAAAAAAAGTTTGACCCAAATCACCTTCAATTGGGACAAGAAAAACCTCTTCTTTTTAGGTTTGCATTTTTTCCCCAACCATCAGCCCCACTTACCAAAAAGTTCTTACTTTTCACAAAACAGTTTTATGTACAATTCAGAGATGCGCTAATGAGTGAGTTGATGATGTCCCCCACTCTCTATATCTTTTTTTATTTGTTTGAATAATTTGTTATTTCAATTTTTACTGATTTGACAAATTTAACTCTACTACAAAATGTCAAAACAGTGCCAATTCCACAATGTCCAGGGAAGAAGACAACTTTTATCAAAGGTAAATGGGGAGAAAACGACACCATTTTATAGCTATTGTAATGTAAATAATAAGAAATAGTGAGTGATGTAATCAGTCCCCTCATTTGCATACTGACCAGAATGCGCATGAAATTAAGCGAATCTTTAACATGTTTTGATTTTTTTTTATTGCTATGCTTGTTTGGTTTTTCGCTTTTATATTGTTTTTGTTGGGGTAGACTTGTCCTTTAAAAGGGCTATGGAGAAAGCATTGTATTATGGTACACCATGTGTAAAGTCTTGGAGGGGCTGACATAAGAAAAGTAGATAGAAAGTGGAGTATTCTTTTAGAAATGAGTGTAGTCCTTGAAGGACTGTAAACCAGGAGAAGTGGAAAGCTTGAGCAGGCGAGAAAAGGCTGGCCTGAGTCGGCTACCAGAGTGTAGCAGGAATAGGAGAGGAGACTCGACGTTTCAGGCTGATTGTTTGCTAATTGTGTTTTTTTTTGTGGCGGTACTGCCACACAACTTTCTCGCCTCTTCATTTCACCTCAAATTATATCCACTTACCTTTTCTAAGACCCTCCAGGACCTAACACATGGTGTACGCCAACCGTAAACCGCTTCCGCGATAGCAATTTTTGTTATGTTGTATTATAACACTGTTCCTTCTTTCGTACATATTACTGTAATTTGCACTTGTTCATAATATATGATAATAGCTCTTTATAATTCAAATTCCGTCATAATGATTACCTAATAAAGCCTACACAACAGTGCCAATCTCTCTGTAACATTTGATTTACTTCAATAACTCCATACATCTACTTGATTTGCTAGTTCAGCCCTCTGAACTGCCATACCCGAAAAGAACTCCCAAGAATTTAAAAAGCGCGAGCGCGCCCTCTCCCGTTCAGGCTTACTACCCATGATCACCGCGCAATTAGCGTCCATCTTCCTCTTTTGCTTTCGGCAAGCCATCTGTCAAGACGTGCTCAGATAAGTCTCCTAAAGCTCAAATCTTTTTTGAGCTTTGGTATATTATTTTTGCTTATCTGTTGTGCATTCTCCCTTTTAAATTCAATCTTTCCGTTTGTATGAAAGATTGTGTTCAGAATTTACACCCGGCGCGACTTTTTAGCGTGTTTTTGGTGACACTTAAATTGTTTTCCTAACGTTTGGGTTCTCGTCGCGCCGCATCGCTAGCGCGTTCGCGAGGCACCGGGTTTGGTCTGCCTACGTGGCAGCAAGCCTTCACCTCCTGCCACGGTTCTTGTTCTTCACGTTCAAAGTGTGGTGGTTTTTGGTGCCGTTTTGAATTAAATTCTAGACAGCCTTTACACTTTGTTGTCAAGGGTGTTATTGTTATTTCTTTTTGCAGGTTGGGATCTTCAACTCTGTTCCTTCCTTGCTTTCCGGAATTGATTTATTAAGATTTTCGATTGATTATTGATTGATTAATTCTTCAATTCTTTTTCCTTTCTGTTCTGAATAAATTTCTTGATTGATATTTTATTCACAGGCGGATCTTAAAGCTCAATTCCTTTTCCTTCTGTTCTGAATAAATTTCTTGATTGATATTTTATTCACAGGCGGATCTTAAAGCTCAATTCCTTTTCCTTCTGTTCTGAATAAATTTCTTGATTGATATTTTATTCACAGACGGAACTTAAAGCCCTTTTTTCTCTTCTGGGATTGTTTAATTCGACTTACGCAATTATAACTTGATTGATTGGTTATTCAATCCCCCCCCAAAAATAAATGAATTGTTTTCTTCGTTCAATTCCCTCTCCCCTCCTAGTCTTATATTTTTTACTTCGACAGGCGGGCTCTACGATTCTTCTTTGAGGATTTACTGTGTCGTTCTTCCTCTTGGAATCGTTACTAGAGACGTTCCTCCTTCCTCCTGTTCTGAATTTTCTTTACCTTTCCGCAGGAGGTTACGTTTTTCCTCTTGGAAATTATCGTAAAATTTCTCAATCCTTTTTCTTCCTGCTCTGAAAATTTTTGTTTTTGTGTTTCTTCGCAGGTGGAAACTTCGTACCCTTCCCCTTTTGATTTGTTCTGTTTTGCTCAAACAAATTTCTTATAGGAGGAGGGAAAGACCACTCCGGTCTCCAAAGCGAGATCTTTGTAATAATAACAAAAACAAAAAAAAGAAAAATTCTTGTTTTTTCTTTTTTCAGGGTAGAGAGAGGTACCGATGAGTGGGACTAACACAGCCCCAGAGGACCTGGTGCCCTCCACGGGGACCGTCCCGATTGCAAGTTTACAGAAATCGGCCGCTTCCCCCGGCGGCGGTGAGTATGAGGTTGCGTCAATCAGCATTCCGAATTTGCGGTCGGATGCTAAGAGTAGGAAGGCCGAGACTGTGGTGCCACGGTCTCGGACAAAGAAAAAAGTGGTAGCCAAGGCTTCCAAGCCTAAACCAGGTTCTGCCGCCGCAGCACCCAAAGGGCTATGCGACCCACCGGCTACCGGGTCACCGGAAGTCCGGGAAGAGAGAGTGCGGTTCTGTCCCCCGGCACAGGTCAGGCTCTCTGTCGTATAAGACGTCCTCCGTGATAGCATCGGCAGAGATCGCCCAGCCCCTGACCGCGAGAGGCGTCACACATCAGACTGTGACCACAATCTGACCCCGTCAGATTCGGGTGAAGTTTCGTTGTTGGCGGCCGCCCTGCCAGGGGCGGCAAATCGTAAGAGATCACCCGTGCCTCTTGTGCCTTCTTCTGCTCCGGCCACGCCGGCGGAGCCCGCAAAATAAGAAGAAGAAGAAGAGGTCGAAGGAGAGGTCGGCCAGCCCTGCTGCCATGGGCGTTCCTCCTTCAGACCCTTGTATCGGTGGTCAGATGTTACAGCTATTCATGCTACTACATTCTGCTACCGCGAGAGGCGTCACACATCAGACTGTGACCACAATCTGACCCCGTCAGATTCGGGTGAAGTTTCGTTGTTGGCGGCCGCCCTGCCAGGGGCGGCAAATCGTAAGAAATCACCCGTGCCTCTTATGCCTTCTTCTGCCCCGGCCACGCCGGCGGAGCCCGCAAAAAAGAAGAAGAAGAAGAGGTCGAAGGAGAGGTCGGCCAGCCCTGCTGCCATGGGCGTTCCTCCTTCAGACCCTTGTGTCGGTGGTCAGATGTCACAGCTATTCATGCTGCTACATTCTGCTACCGCGAGAGGCGTCACACATCAGACTGTGACCACAATCTGACCCCGTCAGATTCGGGTGAAGTTTCGTTGTTGGCGGCCGCCCTGCCAGGGGCGGCAAATCGTAAGAAATCACACGTGCCTCTTGTGCCTTCTTCTGCCCCGGCCACGCCGGCGGAGCCCGCAAAAAAGAAGAAGAAGAAGAGGTCGAAGGAGAGGTCGGCCAGCCCTGTTGCCATGGGCGTTCCTCCTTCAGACCCTTGTGTCGGTGGTCAGATGTCACAGCTATTCATGCTGCTACATTCTGCTTTCGAGCAGTGCGGGTTCACCCCACCCTCGACGTCTACTCACCCCGCTGATGCCCCCGAGCATCAAGCGAGACAAGTGGGTAATAACCACCAGACACCCGGGAAATCCTCGAGCGATTCTGTTAACTCATTGAGTGCTTCGTGCACGCTACGTATCCTACTATTACATGCCACACTCGTGCTCGCACGCCTACTATTGATTGCTTTGTGCTTGCATTGTTTCCTACCCTCGCCTGCTTCGTGCATGACTGCGCACATTCGGAATTACAATCATTGTTACGCCGTTTTGCATTGTATTGCGCATCACATGCACGCCGTAATTAGCACTATTGTGTGCAGTGCGAACTCTGCTTTCTGACAGATCAACTTACGCGGTTTACATTGGACTTTTTCAAGTATTTCTACATTTTTTTACAAGATATGGCTCCGCCTCTGAGAAGAAAGACCTAGGTTTTTTTATCCATACAAAACACTCCACAAAATGGAAATACTTGATACAACTCATATTTTAGCAGTAAAGATAATAACCAATCCATACTATGAGGACACCATTATAAGGAGTATGAAATTTCCTACAACTTTACTACACAATAATTTGTGGATAAACTAATCGTTAGAGAGTTACAAGCAATTATAATCATGACTATTGAAAGGAGTGAATACGGCTCGCGATCCCCAAATCAATGTGGCACAGGGGGGTTTTGTGGCTGGCACAGGGGAATAGCATCGGATTAGCACTGTGGCATTGGGTTAGTAGTGTGCTTGGCATGTTAAGAGTTAAATCGCCAGCCAGTGCACCGGCTAACCGGGCACCTCAAGATCGCGTGTGCTTTCCAGCATTTTCGTCGATCTCAGAGCACGTGTCCCAGCCGACACGCGTGGCCACCCTGGCGCTTACTGGACTCCCTTGCCTTCATGAGAGCCGGCGGAGAGGCCGTACGGCTCCCGCGGCTCTCGGAGCTCCTCCAGGGGAGGAAACTTGTCATGGGGACAACCTCCTGGTTCAGTCCATGGAGCGAGACTCCCTTTACGAGGAGTCTCTCGAAGGCGGCCAGTGCGAGGATAACCCCTATCCCGCGGTCGACTCTTCAGTAAGCGCTCAGGCGCTGCTTGACAAGTATCTACCTCACATCTACCCTCCGAGCGGGGGTATTCATGAAGCAGGGGTTATTTTTTGCCCCGCCTCTTCAGGCGCTCCGAGCTCAATCGGCCGAATTGGGGGTCTCGGAGAGTGACGGGGTCGCCCTAGACGAGGCGGCTCCTACGACGAGGAAGCCTCCAGCTCCGAGGGTGCAAACCCACCCCCGCTCTGCTGCTGCCCGGAAGCGCCAGGCTCCGGCACCGCCGTCTCGAAACTTTCAAGTCTCTCGAGGCCAGCGAGAAGGCAGAGGCAGGGGAAGAGGGGGGCGACCCGCTTCGAGGGCGCCGCCCAAACCGAAGCAGTCGGTTTGACATGCTGTCCCGAGCGCTAGGCAAGGTAGGCGGGCGTCTCCGGCATTTTCTCCCGGCTTGGGAGGAAATCACGGAAGACGCATACATCTTATCCGTCGTGCGAGACGGCTTCTCTATAGAAATAGAAGCCTTCCCGCACGGTGCGATTCGCATCGCCTCACCGCCTTCCTCCACCCTCCACCATCAGTACATCGCGGCTGAAATCGCCGCACTGGTGGAGAAGGACGCGATAGAGAGGGCGTCAGACAACCCCAATCTTTGTCTATCCGCGATTTTCGTCATTCCCAAGCGCTCGGGCAAATTGAGAATGATTCTCAACATGAAGAGAATCAATACGTTCATTCCGGCCGAACACTTCCGGATGGAAACGTTAGCCACGATCCTCCCCTCACTGGAGGCGTCGGACCTGGCCGTGTCTCTGGATTTACGCGACGCGTACTTCCACATTCCCAACCATCCAGCTTCGCGCCGGGCCCTCCCGTTCGGGCTGCGACCGGCGCCCCGAGTGTTTACTCGCATAGTCACCACTGTGGCAGCCTATTTGAGAAACCAAGGCCTGCGACTCTTCGTCTATCTAGACGACTGGCTTATTGTCGCAGACTCGGAGGCAAAGTTGCAAGCTCACCTCTCCTTGCTACTACGGGTGACTCAGAGCCTCGGGTTCATGATCAACTGGGAGAAATCGGAGCTCACTCCCTCCCGCGTTCCCATGTATTTGGGCGCGAGGATAGATATACCGAACCAACTCGCGCGGCCCAGTTCGGTTTCTGGCCTGAACCTCACTTTCTATTCGAAAGTAAGGGTGCCCTGTCTTACTTAGCTCCTACCCTTGCAAGGCCAGAGTCAGGGCTAATACAGACGCCCGTCCTCCAGCGATCGCCGCTGAAGAGAGGGCGACTCCGATATGAGCACCATCACCGCTCAGCGGTATGTCTCACTACCTCATAGCTCTCCGAACTTATGAGTATGTATATCGGATCTGAATGTCACGGCGATTAAAAGTTCCATATACTAGATATCCCTCCTGTTGACATTCACAGCTGTTCCCCGAGTCCTTCCCGGTCGGGTAAGCATCATCTCGGAGGAAAGAAACCGCCGTACATCTCTGTTGGCTATGTACGTGTGTTCAAGCTTCTTTAAAGCCCCAGACTTCTCTGTCGGCATTCTATGCCTACTTTCTGGGCACACCCACCGTACCGGGTCGGCGAGTTTACACCAAACTGTACGCCGCCAGACCATCGGTCGAGCTCTAACAGTCTATCTTATAGACTGCCCTCTATGTGGGTCAAGCTTGCGGGCGTCTCCGCCGTTTCCTCCTTGTGTGGAGTGGTCTACGGTGGATGTCTTACCGTGCCCGTTTGTCGAACCGTCTTCTTATTTAGAAGCTTTTTCACTCGGCACACTCGAGTCGCCTCGCATGCTGCTTTCATCCTCCCTCCATGCAAGGCATGTGGCCATGGTCACCGCACGACCGAGGATGATGTAACCGTGGATGTATGTATGCTTATGCCTACCTAACCACGATCACTACGACCCGCTTTTTCTCGGGCCGACTGTGGATGAGTCTCTCCATGTAAGTGATTTATTTCATTGGAGTTCTTCTTTTAGAAACTTAGATGCTCATCCCCTGCTGCTTAGGGCGTCATTTTTGCCGCCCCCCGCAGCTTTTTGAAACTCCTTATTCTCTGATATCGGACTGTTCCACGCTGCCGCAACCGGCGCCGGCGGTGCTTGCTCTTACGATCACCTGAGAGACCAGGCCTTGTGGCTGTTTTCATAAACAACTGGTTCTCACCGCAGACTGATGGAAATTTTTGTGATTACTTTCCTCAAGTCTCCTTCCTCCTTCGCTTGTTTCTTTAAGCGAGGACATCGACACTCTTAGCCAGTTCCCGTCCCCAACTTGATAGGACAGGGCCGTTGCTACCTCATTCGATTCCGTTGGGAACGTAACAGTTGAGGTATCATATCTGGCGATGTCTGTTCGTTAGAACATCTCTTGATTGTCGCTTTCACGTAAGATCATGACAGAGACTTTTCGCCAGCTCCCTCTGGCGTACACTTGCTGCTGCTAGGGATTCCCCCGCCCAGCGGACAGCCATCGCAGCCTAGCCTCACGGGCTCTCTCGGCGATGGTGGCTTGAGCCAAGCCACCTCTTCCACCGCGGGCACTGCACCCTCAGATGGGTGCTTCAATCAGTATGGGAGAAAGGGGATCCTGAGTTCTCTCTCGATCACTCGGTCTATCACACTTTTGTCGTGATGTGTACCGCGCGGTTTCTCTGACACGCCCGGTTGAGCTGTTTTTGACCAGACTGCTTTATTCTACATAGGCAGCAGGTCCGCGGCATTCCTTATTAACAGGATGGCACTCAGTCGCTTTCTCGACCCTTGACTGCCTTACGAGTGGTTTTCTTCTTAAATCCCTACTCTCCGTCGTTCCTGGTCCCCTTCGGACCGCTAGTAACTTTTTGCCACAGCTCTCTATCAGAATTCTGCAGATTTTCTGCCCTCACGCATTTGAGACAGATATCGAATTCTGGGCGCTTTCTCCCACGCGGAGGCTTCTGAGATATCTCGCCTTCTCAGATTGTTCGATTGATCACTTACTGAGCCTTAAAAGCTTCAGTTTTCCGATCACGATTCTTGTTGAAATTTTCAACAAATTCCGAATTTTACGCTCTAGTCAGCTGGTGATGTTGTTCTCCTGACACTAGGCCGAGGGCCCATGATACTGAGTATTCCTGAGTATACAGGGCATTCCTCTCGAGGACATTTTGAGGGCCGCCTTTTGGCGCTCAACTAACTCCTTCACTTCATTCTACTTGAAGGACATTCCGTCCAGCGAGGCGAGATTTGCTGCTTCGGCGCTTAAAGCAGCTGCGGCTTTTCCCCCTCTCCCTAATTTTCGTTGTTTTTGTTTTTTTAAATTTTCTTAGGCTTACAATTGAAAACATGCCTCCCTACGGTTTGAGTCCGTGTTGGTCTAGCAAATCAAGTAGATGTATGGAGTTATTGAAGTAAATTATGAAAATACTTACCTGATTTTCTTATTTACGAGATAACTCATACATCTACTTGATACCCTCCCACCGACCCTCCGCCTTGCGTAGCAACATGTTTCAACGTATGGGCTTGCAAAAGTTGAGGAAGATGGACGCTAATTGCGCGGTGATCATGGGTAGTAAGCCTGAACGGGAGAGGGCGCGCTCGCGCTTTTTAAATTCTTGGGAGTTCTTTTCGGGTATGGCAGTTCAGAGGGCTGAACTAGCAAATCAAGTAGATGTATGAGTTATCTCGTAAATAAGAAAATCAGGTAAGTATTTTCATATTTGTTGTGGTGATCTAAAAGTATCACTTTTTCACTATAAACATGATAAAAACCCAAATTGTTAATTCGGTTCGCAAATGGCAGTTCAATGTTTATCTACATATAATGATTAATGAATAATGTAAATATTCATTTTTGAGAAATATATCACTATAAATTGCAAAATTGTAGCATTTGTATTAAAAAGTTATTATCGTAGGCATATATATATATATATATATATATATACACACTATATAATCTACTTATGGTGAAATTTGTTGGGGGCAAGGATAATCTTTTAGGTAATGGGTTTCTTTTGTTAAAGGCTGCCGTACCAGACCAGTCACCCCAAAGCCCAAACCAACTCGCCAAAATAATTTTTGAGATTTATATTGAGCCTGGAAAAAGCACGCTATGCTTAAGCATGATATATGATAACTTGTCAACAGACCAACAATAACACAATACTATGGAAGCTTAAAAGTGCCACCCAGATGTTGAGATAATTATCTTGGGAAGTCGACATCATGATAACAAAAGATCAGATGACGAGATCCCGGATCTCATCATGTTGACATCTTGTAGAAGAGATGATCAGTGACAAGATCTTCGATCCATGATCATGTCATCTGATCATCTCTTCTAAAAGATGTCGACATGATGAGATCCGGGATCGTGTCATCTGATCATCTCTTCTGAAAGATGTGGACATGATGATATCCAGGATCTCGTCATCTGATCTTTTGCTATCATGATGTCGACTTCCCAAGATAATTATCTTAACATCTCGGTGGCACTTTTAAGCTTCCATACAATACAAAAGAAATTCAGGGAAAGCTTCAAAGAGAACAAGGTTAATAGGTTCTTGTTCGCTCAAGCATCAGGTACGCACACGTCACATTCGTGTATTTTAATGAACTTAACAACTTCAAGTCTTGAAACTGTCAGGAATTCCTTTAGATAACAGTTTTTCTAATTTTCACTATATATACAAATTACAAGTTTAGCTATTTGTATGGAACATTTCATGTTGATTTATTGTTAAATTTGGGGTGTCTGGTTACATAATTTGATTGACTTTGGAAACTGTTTTGTATAAACTCTGTAATTATAAAATTTACATTTGAACAAACTTCCAACAATACATTTTTGCAAACGAAATTAAACATGGAGCTTTGGATGTGTTGTTGTTTGTGATGCCATTTGTAATATTTGTAACCTAACGCCACCTGTTGAGTAAACAAAACCAAATTTTTAAGAAACAGTTCATCGTTTAGTCTTGATTGCTAGTGATGTCGTCCCGACGTTCTTTTCTCTTGTATTATTGCATGAAATCATAATTGTTTCGTACTTTTATACACGTTTCTGTTTCTGTTTGTGGTAACTCCCGTAGGAACTCGGCAGGACAGCATTTTTTTTGCTGGTAAACGCTAAGTTGGTATATAACCAATTACCTTGGAAACATTTAACGTCTAGGTTAATCAGCCATAGAGGCTGACATAATAGACGACAGATATCACTCTTGGGCATATTTATCAAAGTGGAGACAATGGCAGAGTTGGGATTCGAACTCACAACCTTGCGATTATGAGTCCAATGCTCAAACCACTGGACCACACGACCTGTGTTACTGGACCACACGACCCGTGTTTGCACAATACGTCTCCCTTCTGACAATGAAATGCCACTGCAATTATTG
This sequence comes from Lytechinus variegatus, assembly GCF_018143015.1. Lineage (NCBI taxonomy): Eukaryota > Metazoa > Echinodermata > Echinoidea > Temnopleuroida > Toxopneustidae > Lytechinus > Lytechinus variegatus. The sequence goes on from NC_054747.1 coordinate 1,137,198, forward strand.
GCATGTTATGCATTAAATCAATCCTCAAGTTGTTTTTTTCAATTATTTGTGAAAAAAAATTGCATAGATTTAATTTCATTTGATAAAATACAAATAAATAGGACGGGAATATGGCCTCACGTCAACGATTTCTCTAAAATATGACATAGCTGAAAAAAATGTCATTCGTATCATCTTGTCTGATTTTGATGAAATGAATAAAGGTAAATGAACAATCCTTGCCTCTTTTGCACTTACTGTCAAAATCTTTCTGGTTTGTACGATATGCATAAGATCGAAAGATAAGAGTGGAAAATTATATAATTAATTTCTGATAATTTTATTGAACAATTTCACACAATGCATTTATAACCGTTAAATTATACCTTTCCATACATGTCCAATCTGAAAAATATACCATGTGTTAAATAATAAGGATATTCAAAGTTCGTTTAGTCTATACACCGGGCATAAAACATGTGAAAATGAAATTAACCTAAGAATGGAAACCCTTGTTATTTTTCTTCAATGGTTTTATTTTTTTTCAAAGACCGTCGGAATTCTTCGCCCAAATACCCTCGCTGCCTTTCAGAAGTGTTTCCAGGGACTCGTAACACAAAACAAATTTAATTTGATTTCTCAAAACATGACACTTATTCATACTTATTTCATTTTATATTCATTTATCGATATCTTTATCCCAATATTCTTTTTTTCTGAGGTGAATCTGGTTAGATCACGTACTACATACATATTCTAAACAACAGACAAACTATTTTTTTTCCATATTCGTTTTACAAATAATAAGCATATGAATTGATTTAAGCTCCCTTTTGAAAACCAATAACGATTTTAGATAACCATAAACTCACTTTTGCGGATAAATAAAAAAAAATACCACAAAACATCCGACTGTAATATGAATGTTAGATATGGCCATTATTTGTTTTACCGTCTACCCAAGTTTGTATACAAGCCTGATTTCATAATTCGGCTTGAAGTTAATGATACAATATCAATGCATATTTTACATCTGCAATTGTCTACACGATGTTTCATCTTTGTTCTTAGATATACATTTTTGTTTTCTTCGTGGACATGACCAGAACGAGAAAGACTAGCATTCTGCTAATTGTAGTTATCATGATATTTGCATAAGAATTAACAAAAAGAAAACATAAAAGAAGAAATCAAGTTACACACCAACCCCTACATTAATCATTTCCTCCAACAAGTCCTTTACATGACACAAGTTTTTTTTTCTCCTAGTAAATCTGAAATATAATCTTTGAAGTAACTAATGACACCATTAGATGCTACTGCTTATTATTAGCGCAGTCGTTTCATTCAGGAGGACTCCGTTCGTAATCAAATATCCTTTATGGGGTGGGGACATCTAAATGATATTAATTAAAAATTGATACTAAGAGCATGGGCTAACAACGAAAGCCCATAGTAAGAGGTTCCTGGACAATCTACATTTTGCTTTTTTATCAGCTTCGAAACTTATGACAAAACTGCAGTCCCGACTCTGAGTCGACTCACCAGTTTTGGACAAAGTCCTTCTAAATGTTCTTAAATTAATTATGCGTCGTGAATTCGAAAAACATTATGTTATACAAGGGTTCAGACGTTCACTAGTGAACTTTTGTTTTCAGACACCAATAAAGGACATATTCTGCGGGAATGTATACTGCCCGCTACGTACATAAACTCAACAGTAGATTCGTTTTCCAAACAATCTGAAAAAAGGGCAATGCCAGTGCTACAGTCCTAAAACCTTAACCACCCAGAGAATGTGCGTGGGTAGTAGTTTTGGAAGGGATAAGGTTTAAGTCTGTATCTTCCGTTTACCATCCAGAAGCAAAATAAAACTATTGATCTCTTTGTAAGGCCTACATAAATACGGCTATCATGGTTATGAAAAGGGCAGTGGCTACTTGCAACACGTTACACGAGGTTTTGATGCCATTCCCGGACGGTGGGTTCCCATCCGAACAGGGTGTAGTGCCACCTCCAGTAGGCCCTGACTGAGGATTGATGGACGAGCCAACCGTAGTAGACGCGTCTGAAATAAAACAAAGAGATTACTTCAATGTCAATTATCAAATTAAGTTTAAATATACATGCCAGTTGAGGTAACACTCAAGGAATGAATTCGATTCGACCTCATCACAAGTTCTGCGATAAGTTAATTGCTTAATGCAACCACAAAGTACAGAAGCAGAATTCATAACTGGTAATTCAGGATGCTATCTTATATCGGGGCCTTTACCAAATTGAATAAACAATTCTGAAATTACTGAATTGCAATGCACAAATTATCAAAGAGATGAGAGATATAAGGGATTTTTTGCAATAGCTATCATGGCTATACATACACTTTTTAGTTTAGAACATAGATCACCTGTTTTTCAGATAAAAACAAAATTCTTTATCGGGGCGCAGTGAATCGAAAGAGTAGTTTTATAGTTCGTGGCTCCGGAACAACGAAATATTTGCAACTTTTCGTCAACCCTGAAGTCAGTCATAACTGCTCTTCTGATTCAATAACCCTCGATAAATAGTTTAAAGGAGAATGAAACCATTGGAACAAGATAGCTTGTGTGAAAACAGAAAAATCAAAGAAACAGATCGACAAAAGTTTGAGAAAAATCGGACACATAATGAGAAAGTTATGAGCATTTGAATATTGCGATCACTATTGCTATGGAGATAGCAAATTGGCAATGCGACAGAGATGTGTGATGTCACTGATGAACAACTCTCCCCATTACTTTAGTATATATTTCACTTAAATTGCCTCTTTTATCACATCTATCCATATATCATGTGCTCTTTCTACATGAGGGCATGTAATACATATTTTTAAAGATAACATAATGAATAAAGAGTTTGTATCATCGTAAGAAAAAGCAAAAAAGAGACATTTTGAGGGTATTTTATAGTCCACCAAAGGGAAAGTTGTTCATCAGTGACATCACACATCCTTGTCGCATTGCCAATGGGAGGATCTCCATAGCATTAGTGATTGCAATATTTAAATGCTCATAACTTTCTTATTTATTGTCCGATTTTTCTCAAACTTTCTTTATTCTTATTCTTTAATTTTTCTGTTTCTACACAAGCCTATTTCTTCCAAAGGTTTCATTCCCCTTTAAAGGAAAGCCAGCCTCGTCATAACATATATTGGAAATGAGAAACATAAGTAAATCAGAATGGTGAAAGATTGAAAGGAATCAGACAATAAATAATACAATTATGGCTGCTTTAAAATTGAGATCCTAAAGCCAAGACTACGAAGATTTTAAATTGGCAACTGTGTGAGTGAATTATGACAAGAAGCAAGAACAACTTTTACCATGTTTTCAGAGGGCATGTACTTAAGTATCAGGGATTTGTGTTTTTGTCTCAAGTGCCAAGTATTTGGGCACTAATCTAAATATTGCCCAGACGGTATACTGTACATTATATATGTTTTATGTTCTAATGAAAGAAACATATAATTTTGGGCAAGACTTCAAAAAATACGTGTTAGCCATTTATGTATTGGAGTACATGGAAGAGGAGTCATTGCCTTACATCACTATGACATCACATAATAAAACTTGAAATCTCCATAAGTATAGTGGCTACTAATAACCTTTCTTAATTGTTTGTCCAATACTGTTCAAACTTTCACCTATCAGCTTGTCTGATTTTTTTCCTTTTCATGTAAAAAAGTTTTTATTTGGGTTGGATTCCCCCTTGATTGTAACTCGATATGCATTTTTAATTCATTCGCTGCATTCTAGGATTCATAAATTTGAACTAGAAAATCAACACTCGTAGTGCAGTCACTATACAAGCACTGTAAAGTGCTAAATTAGCACTTCATTTTTTTACAGTGTGGTAGGAATGTATGTATCTGTACATTTTGGGATATTAATGGGCTTTCGCTCACCGACCCCAAAATGAATCCTGCAATGGAGCAAATGAATGAAAAAAGTGAATCGAGTTATTTCTAGATGATGGCGCTCTATAAACGCCTTTTATTATAAGTATGGTCACAATCACCTCCACCATAATGATTGACTGGAAGAAAAATTATTATGGTAATATTTTCTTCTTAAATATTACCATAAAAATTTATTTAAAAAAAGGGTAAGCACAGATACTGACCTTTTCTTCCAGTCAATCATTATGGTGGTGGTGCTTACCCTTTTTTCAAAAAAATTATTATGGCAATATTTTCTTCTTAATTATTTTATAAAAAATGATAAAAATTGTGAAAAGATTAAAAAACAACAGTCGAAACGGTTAATATTGGTCTTGTCATTTCAATAACTCGCATAAAGCCGATCGTTGCCAATAAGTATATGTAAAGTGAGACGTAATAATCAAATTTCTAATGAAAGAAAAATATTCTGACCATTATTCATGACTGTCACCGTGAAGTTACACACATCTGTATTTCCTCTCGTATCCAAGGCTTGGTATGACATGTTGTAGATCCCCTCGCTGAAATTACCTCCATTGGTCCCTTGTCCTAGAAAATCCAAGGTAGCACAGTTGGACCAAGCGTTCAAAGAAGGTTCAGTCCAGGAAACTTGCCGTGTGCCGTCTGCCGAGCTACTGCTGATGGGTACAGAGATGTCCATAGGACAATCAACGATGGTAACGGGTTCGGTATAATCAACTGTAGACAAATACAGGAACGAGATTTCAGGTTGAAATGGTACACTTTAAAAAAATGAAGTGCTAATTTACCACTTACGGTGCTTGTATAGTGACTGCACTACGAGTGTTGGTTTTCTAGTTCAAATTTAAACTAGAAAATCAGCACTCGTAGTGCAGTAACTATACAAGAACCGTAAGTGGTAAATTAGCACTTCGTTTTTACAGTGTATACTGAAAAGCTTTTTACAGGCACTACGTCGACGCTTTCTAAAACGCAGCTAACCTATTGTCGCAGGATCCTCTTCACAAAGAGTTACATGTATTTCATGAAGCATTGAATGAAAAACAAGCAGTGTTGTCTTGGACTCTGGACAATCGACATCTTCACAATTCTTTTCATAAACTCCAAATATTTGATACGCAGAATCGTCAGATTCGTAATCATGTTCGTCATGCAGCTTAAATATACACATGTTCCAGGCAATTTAGCTCAAGGCGCCTTCCGCGCGGCCAAGAAAAAGTCTTATTTTCGGCCATCATAATCATAATTTGCCTCAAGAGTTGTACATCGGTGAAAATATTATTATACTCCCCCTCTTTCAACTGGAGCCCATCTAAACGTTCACAGTGTAGACATGACTGAGTAAGAACAATGGAAAGTGGCGTTACGAAAGTTCAGTTTGCACGAGCAAATGCCATTTTTAAGTGGGTTTTTATTGCTTTTACTGCCCTCTATTTGGAAAAGTGAGCTCGTAGCTTAACTATTCATCATTTCATCTTTGATATTAGACCTTGCGAAAAGTATGAATGAGGCATGGACGAGAAGAAGTACCATAAAAATATAATTGATTTCTACCCAATGGACGGGTCATCGAAAACCAAGTATTTCCATTAATACATCAGACAATGGGCTACTGGAGGGCTATTAACGGCGAGTGTGATTGCCCGAGTCTTTCTTTATCTTAAAAAAACATATTTTAAAATGATCAGACGCGGGAAGGGGGGGGGGGGGTTAACCCAATAAAAAATAAACCTCCTGAGCATAGAATGACTTTCTTCTCTACCATTTGTAAAACGTGATGTGACTCTTCTGCCTCGCCCCGCCCCTTCAAACATGTCCGTCCGCCCACATAGAAATCAGAGGCACGTGAAAAGTTCTATTCCTATCATGCATGTTGTACATGCATAAAGTCTTATATACAGAGAGAGTCAGAAAAAATGTCCCACTTTTGTAAAGTTGAATTGTTTAAAATATGAATATTTAATCATTAGTTTCATGATATGTCTTGATAGAGGTATCCTCCAAGTACATTCAGGTACCATTTTCATTTGATCCCGTGCACGGATGACTGAACATCGGACAATCTTTAGAAAACTGTCAGATCTCACTTGCGCCAAGTTACTGGGTGATGAATAAAACGTTGCTTTAGACAAAGACAGACAGACAGACTGGCATGCTCACACACACACACACACAACACACATGGTAAAAACTGGTTCATAATTTTCTCTTTTCTGATTAAGCATTGATTTTCAGCAAGATCGCTGAATTTCCGACAATCTTCCCCCTTAAACACAATCACTACCACCATCATATCACCATCATCATCCTCATTGTCATCATCTCGATCTTCATCATCATCAAGTGCACATAAATCCAATATGCTGGTTATGTCTTTTGTTGGTTAACAATGTGTACTTTTGCTACTGTGAAAAGAGGCTGAAGTGACTGCTGCCAAACTAGGCAAGCCTTTTTATAGGCAAGTGCAACAAATGCACAGACATCCATTGTAAATTTTCAGTGTTAACCAACAAAAGACATAACCAGCATATTGGATTTATGTGCACTTGATGATGATGATGAAGATGAAGATCAAGATGATGACAATGAGGATGATGATGGTGATATGATTGTGGTAGTGAATGTGTTTTAACGGAAAGATTGTCGGGAATTGCCACTTAAACAATCAGCGATCTTGCTAAAAATCAATGCTTAATCAGAAAAGAGAAAATTATGAACCAGTTATTACCATGTGTGTTGTGTGTGTGGATGTGTATGTGTGTGTGAGGGTGTGTGTGTAAGCATGCCAGTCTGTCTGTCTGTCTTTGTCTAAAGCACTGTTTTATTTCCCACCCATTAACTTGGCGCAAGTGAGATCTGACAGTCTTCTAAAGATTGTCCGATGTTCAGTCATGCGTGCACGGGATCAAATGAAAATGGTACCTGAATGTACTTGGAGGATACCTCTATCATGACATATCATAAAAATAATGATTAAATATTCATATTTTAAACAATTCAACTTTACAAAAGTGGGACATTTTTTCTGACTCACTCTGTAGTGGAGGACGAAAAGATGGATACTTGCGTTATAAATTTTGTTTTATCAAATAGATAGTGGTAAAAGAATAATGATTTTTTTTCAAAATCGCAATTCACTTGTGCAGATGAAAATTCTGTAGCACCAGTTTCCATTAGTCTAACTTCCCAATGCGTGCATGGTGAATTTTGAGATGGGTCTGAAATAAAATAAAAGATTAATATCTATCCATTCAAATACATTAATGTAGGAAAACAGCCACAGGAAACAAATACATGGAATTACGGCTCCCCTTTTTTCTCGGACGCACTGACACCCCGTCCCCCACCCCCCACAAAAAAATGCAGGCGTAAAGGCGGCCTCGGAGGCAGCCTTTAACCTGGCATAAGTTAGTGTTTCAAGGGCCCAAGTCACAATTTACTATTTTAACCCCCCCCCCCGAGCTTAATTCAAAGAAAACAAATAACCATGGGTCTTACTGCCAGTGATCCGAAGAGATTGAGGACTGAATGTATGCGTGCCACCAACTTTCAGGGACAGGGTGATGTTGTCATGGATCATCACGGATTTCGACATCATGTCGTATTCCACCAGCTTATCTCGTATGAAGAAAAGCTTGCTTCCATACTTTGCCATGTCCTGCTTTACTTCAGCTTCCTCATAAGGCAAGATCCCGATCGTGGTCCGATCCCCACTGTCGAGTGTATCCGTATAAATTAAAACTCGTGAATTGTTTACGTAGTACAATCGGGCTAAGGGGAGAACTGGGGTAAAAAGCGTAAACAGTTTGAAAATGGATATCAATACTGAATTATTAACAATGTATATCTTTTTTTCGAGAGCGTGGTTTCTTTGTTTTTTTTCCGTATCATACTCAATATCTCCATAAAATCCAACAACAACCAATCAAATTATTCTTAATTTGAATTCAAATTCAAATTTGAATTTGAATTCCTTTCCCTTCCTTGCAACTCTTTTCTTCCTGTTGTTTGTCTTTCTCTATCCATATTTCTCCCTCTCTTTTTATCCATCCCTCTTCCTCTCTTTCTTCGAAATGTTGAATTGTAAATACTACTGCTTTTTTCTCAATACACAATTCGGTAAATGATAATGGACCACTAGACCAATATGTGTTTAGGATAATATTTTACTTTCGAATTCTTCTAACTTTGTTTATTCTTACGTACAGCCTGACAACTTCATGTTTTTACCTCTTTCATAATGTTTGTACCTTCTTTTCTTCTGACTTTCTGCTCCACTCCTTCCCTTCACTCCCTCTCTCTCCCCACCCCCCTCTCTCTCTATCTGCCTCTCCTCCTTCCCATGTTACGATACTGCAACAAATAACAATCAGAAATTCAGATATAAAGTTTAAACTTGATTTCCTTTTTTTTTATTACAGGAAATAAATAAGTACTTAAACAAACTAATAAAGCATAAATAATAAATAGTCTTACGTCTCTTGAAATCAGTTCTGGTGTTATTCCTATTTTATGGTCCAAATGATAAGATCCCAGTTGGCTGGTGAAAATTCACAATGATGGCGATGATGAAACTGATGTTGAAGTCCGATGAATAATAAGAGTCACTGCAACGAGTTGAAATGTCCGTAAAGACTATGTTGATGATGATTAACGGTCAATTTCAGCAATCCATGGGTTTTTGATTGATTGATTGATTGATAACGAATTTATTCATTCCAAAATTTTAACAAAGTTACAAAGTAAAGCAATATATAATATAACATTTTGAAATGAAATAGGAACCTTCTGGAAAGCAAAGCTTGTTATCGAAGGTTTCCTTCAATAAATAAGACATATTAATGCAAAAAAACAATATATACCTATATATAATATACAAATCATATCGTACTTGTTGAAGTTCAAAATAAATATAATATACAAGTCATCATATCTTTCTTGTAATAATTATATGTTAATCCTTGTTAAATATGTATATTTTTTTACATATTCTTTCAAGTAGAAGATAAACAAGGCTGGATTATATTACAAGTTATGAAGAAAAGTGAAAAAGGACACACAAGACAAAAACGTTGCGAAAACAGGACGTGACAGAACGGTACAAGAACAAGACATGACAAAAAGTTATACCAAAACAAGACAGGACAGACAAAATATCACAATAACAAAAAAAGACAACAAAAACAACAAAGGACAAAAACGAGTAAAAGAAAAAAAACAAAACAAAACAAAACAAAACAAACAAACAAACAAACAAACAAATCTGCACAGGTAGAGCGAATGAAAGGAGACAGGAAAAGAAACGAAATAAAGGCAGGAGGTGGGGGGGGGGGGGAAACAGAAGATCCATAAGATATCCTAAGTATGATGAATGATGTGAGTGTTATAGTTATTGGTTAGATTTTTTTTAAGTGCTCTATTGAAGCTATGAATAGTTGGCTTATTTCGTAAAGTTTGCGGAAGAGAATTCCAAAGTTTGATACCAGAAGATATGAACAGTTTGTTTGTGAATAATGTCCTTGTTCTAGGTAAATGAAAAAGTCCAGCAGATCTTGTAGGGTAGTGATGTACATTTATATTTCGTGTGAACATAGAATAAAATACGTCTGGTAGTTCATCTTTACTAAGGTTGAACATAAAAGATCCAAGATTATAATGGTAAAGATCATGTATCTTAAGAATTCCATGAGTTTTAAAAAGCACATTCGTATGTGCCCGATAATGAGAATGGCAAATAACGCGCAAAGCTTTTTTCTGAAGTAGTAAAAGTCTATTCAAATGAAAATCAGCACAACTCCCCCATGCAATAATACAAAAGTTCAAATGCGGGAGTATCAGCGTAGCGTATAAGTTTAATAATATACGAGTCGGGAAATAGAATTTAACTTTATTTATAATTCCAATATTTCTTGAAATTATTTTGCATGTGTTATCTATATGTTCTTTCCATGACAGTCTGTCGTCGATAGTTACTCCTAGAAATTTCGTACTTAATACTCTTTGAATATTAATATTATCAAAAGTAATGTTACCTGGGAGTTCATCAATGATATTGCTGAAGAGCATGTAATTTGTTTTAGTGAGATTAAGCGATAATTTGTTGGCTTTGATCCACTCTGAGACTAGTTTTAATTCTTTATTGAGTGTGTCAAGTAAATGTTTGGGGTCCTTATGGGAAAAAATATATTTGAGTCGTCGGCAAAAAGAATGAATGATAAAGTACTTGATGATTTATAAAAATCATTGATGTAGACCAAAAAAAGAAGCGGACCCAAGATTGAGCCTTGAGGGACTCCACATGAGATAGATTTTGGAGGAGAATTTACATTTGCTATGGAAACATATTGCTGCCTACTGCTGAGGTAGTTCCTGAACCACTCCAAGGCTATCCCTCTGATTCCATAATAATTAAGCTTGTATAAAAGGATATGGTTGATTGTGTCGAAAGCCTTGGAGAAGTCCAGGAACACCCCAACAGTATGCTCATACTTGTCAATTCCATTGGCAATCTTATTAATCATTGCCAACAGGGCATGAGAAGTACTATGTTTTTCGCGAAAACCAAACTGCAGGGGATAAAACAATTTATGTATATTAAGAAACTTTGTCGTGCGTATAAAAATAACTTTTCCAAAACCTTAGAAAGGCATGTCAATAATGATATGGGGCGATAATTTCCCAACACGGTGTTGTTGCCTTTTTTAAAAACAGGGATTACTCGGGCTTGCTTCAATGATGAAGGTACAACTCCTGTAGAAAGAGACAAATTAAAGATATAAGTCAAAGGTTTAATAATATGTATCAGGTTTCTTTTCAGGAGAATGTTACTTATATCGTCACATCCTGAACTCATTTTATTCTTTAGTCCAGAAATTATATCAGCTAGTTCATTTACGTCTGTTGGTGTGAAATATATCGAATTTGGATTAGGTACATTAAGAAAAGATGTGAAGTGTTTAGAAGAGGCAGGGATAGTGCTGGCAAGATTTTGGCCTACGGATGAAAAATAGTCATTAAAAACATTTGCCAAGGCAAGGGGATCCTCTACCAGTTCACCATCAACATTTATTTTCGCGGGCGTAGACATTTTGAAGCTACCTTGTATAACGTTTTTTATAACTTTCCATGTATTTTTGACATCGTTTCTATAGAGGTCAAATTGATTATGAAAATAATTCTTTTTACATCTTCTCAGTATACCTGTCAAAATATTTTTGTAGTCAGTGTACTTTTTTCTATTACTGTCGCAAGGCTTTGAAATAGTTTTTAAATAAAGGTTGTTCTTTCTGTTTATTGAGCGCAAAATGCTAGGTGTGATCCATGGGGACCTTGGAACCTTTTTGTAATTAGAGCGTTTGAATCGCACCAAGGGAAAAGAGCTATTCATTAATTGATTCATTTTATTCATAAAAGCGTCAAATGCATCCTCGGCATTTTGAATACTGTAAATTCCTGACCAGTCAACATTTCCTATCTCTTCATTGAACAGATTCATATTATTTTCAGAAAAATCACGTCGAGTATTATGATCAACTTTGTGTTCAGTGGCGTTAGTATCTAGTTTAAAATGCGAAAATATGGGTAAATGGTCCGACAAGTCAGAAAGAATTATTCCCGTAGAGAGGGTACTTCTGGTATTTGTAAATATATTGTCGATGAGAGTGGCCGATGTACCTGTAATTCGAGTTGGCTTGGTTATCAAAGGAAGGAAACCTGCTGTCATTATTACATCCGAAAAAGTTTGAACAAAAGTATCAGTATCGTATTTTAGTAAGTCAATATTGAAATCGCCGAGTAAAAAACATGTTTTATTGACCATCTCATGGAGTGCCAATAAGCCATGGAATGTATTTAAAAAGTCATCATGGGAGGAGTTAGGCGGTCTGTAAATCGTTCCAACAAGAATATTTTTGTCGTTGGGCATAACAATTTCAACAAAAAGTGTTTCAATAGCATCATTCATTAAAGTAAGATCAGGCCTTAACCTGTAATCGAATTGTTGGGATACGAGAAGAGCAACGCCTCCACCTGATTTCCCTATTCTATTATTTGTGACCAAATTATAACCTGGCAGCGTATAAAAGGATAGTTGAGTACAGTGGGAAAACCACGTTTCTGATAAACCTATCACAGAACAAAAGAGCTTAGAATTCATTAAAAGGGAACGAAGTGATTCAAAATTTTTGTTGGCACTGCGAATGTTGCAATGTAGCATTAGAAAGTTACTGTTGTCAAGTTGTTTCGACGCTATCTGTTTATCAGTAAAATAGAGCGAGGGGGTATGCTGATACGTATTATCATTAGGATCAGAAAGAGAATCAAGATTAGCTTGTGCATTCAGAGTTTGAGCTACGGAGTCATGAAAAACAGAATGTTTACATTCATCAAACTTCGAATTAAAGGCAGCCTGGAAAGTATCGTGTAATTCATCATTATCTATATCAGAAAATGGGAAATTTGTGTTTACAGCCATCACAAAGGATGTCTAGGGGATCTCCGGAGATAGGGAGGAGTATGCAGATCAGCTAGACGAAATAACACAAGACATGATATTACGAGAACATATGAAAGATACGAATACAGACAAATAACGACAAACACAAAAACAAACAACAAGAAAATAAATATACAGTAGCACTTAAATCCTAGGAACCTTCAAATTATAAAAAGAGGGAAAATATTAAGAGCTGACTATATAAAAGGAACGAAATAAGCAAAGTATATTAGGCAATTACAGACATTAACCCTTCGAGGGAAGACGTAAAATGTGTCTATATTTTCCATGTATATACCATTTCATGAGGTGAAAGACGAACCAACAAGCAACAGCAATAACGAGAAAATTGAAAGGTTATTGGAGGAACATGCAAGTCCTTTAAATCGCAAAGCATAGCAAATGAACTAATAATAGGCATTACGATAAGATACTTCGATATAAAAAGATTGGGACAGCAATCAAAATAAATAAAGCAAAAGAATGAGAAACATCTGATACAGTACTGTGCTTGGATATGTGTCAAAAAGTCCAATATGTAAATAATGTTGGTGGTGCATGCTCCCCCACAAACCCCCCAAAGATCACACCAGATTAAAACGGCAGATATAATTAAAAGGAATATTGTAGAAACAACAGCAAGGATGAGACAGAATGACCAAGTGTCGTATATAAAAAAAACATATAGACAAATACCCATAATGATAAGGAAACATGTAACGATCGTATAAACTGTGAAGAGGGTAATAATCATGTATTTGTCACAAGGGGTTGCAAGTGAAAGAGCGAGACCAACAAAAATTAGAAACATGACTAGCGCCCCGTAACCACAGAGACTGACGACCGATCGATCGCAGGCAAATTTATACGATTGAATTTGAATCGAGGGAAGCGTTATGCGCTCGGTCGAAATCACTGTAAAAACGGGACAGAAATCGGCATACTTCCATTGATTAGCGAAAGAGTAAATTTGAGGAACATTTTGACTCGCATGTTGTTAAAGACTTACGACTGATGTGAAGAGTGCACCTACATCTCCAATTGTGCACAAAAAACAACTAAAAACTAGGGGAAGAAAATTACGAATATAATATTGTGCGACCAAACTTCTGAAAATGAACCAGTCCCTCAAAAGACTGGATGGAGGGGTTTCTGTTGCATACTGGCATTTCAAGACCCCAGAGTGAAAGGAATAATTCAATAGTAATCCAACAGGTCTAACGTTGATATTATCTTTACTTTATGTATTTTGTTAGGAGTATAATTTTCAATGTTGTACCAGAGTAGACAATGGAGCGGATTATGGGTGATATGTCAAAAAGAAACATACAACATACAATAACAACGATCTAGAAGGTTCATCCCAAAAGGGTCACCAAACACCAGTCTTCACGGAATAATGGTATAGATCATCTTATTTGATGGAGGATATAAAGTAATTACACTTGTTGTGCATGACAATTGTTAATAGTATAAAACCTAAGAATACCAACATGTGGCGGTGTAATTAAAAGCCAGATTACGTGAAGTGTAATCGATGATAGTATTAATTCGAAAAACTCTTCACATCAATTTTAGATAAAAACAAACACATATACACACGTATATATCTACAAATAGAGAGTAGATCTCACCCTTAGAACACAAACCCGTGAATAGATACTCTCTCTATCATGCCTAGCTGGTAAACCAAGTCAATGCAAAGGAATACAAAACCATTAAGCACATGAAATTTCAGCTTTAAATAGCATTTTTTTTTTAAACACCACTCAGCGACCTATTAAATATTTTTTAACACATGACCGCTCGAGCATGCGGGTAGTAAGAGAGCCTAAATCTGTAAGATATCTATTGGAGGTCAAAAGTAAAAGCAATAAGATATCAATACCACATAGCTAAGAGACAGTCCTACCGGCTTAAAATGTATTCATGTATGTGAATATCTGTAGTAAATTTCCTTCAAGATAACTTTTGCCGTATAGCCCTTCTCGTCCGAAATTCATGCTAACTCAACATTGTGATCTAGCGGCCAACCACTGTAGGGCTCCTTGATAATGAATCTATTTTCAATCAGGTAGGAAAATATATCTCAATTAGAAGAAAAAAACACAACATATGTATCAATGCCAAGCGTAAACGGTAACCTTCGAATATCTCAATTACAAACAAAAGGAGGGGAAAATGGTCGGCAGTTTCATCGAATCTACAGAACGTTTGCCTACATGTAGTAAGCATATTTAGACTGCCACACAGCAATGGTGATAAGATCAAGGTAAATGGCAAAAGTTCGGTGAGAACAATGTTTATCAGGAATTTCAGCACTGTGTACGTCTTTGTCATAGAGTATATAGGGTAAATAATCTATGTTATGAAGACTCATCTTGGAAAGTTGTAAAATATTCATATCTTACATAATTTGTGGTATCTAACATGTCTAATATTTAAATTGAGGGGAAATGAGTAGGGCTGTCATATCAAACACCTATTTGTAAAGATCGAATTATACTATTATATACCTATATACAAAAGTACGAGAGGCAAGGAAACCAAAAGCCTATTCTTGATTTGAAAAAAAGTTCGAAACACTATTATGCCCAAAAGAACCAGTGGCAGAAAAGGTACAATAAAGGCACAAAGATCGATAAAAATTGATGTAGAATATCCTAATCAATGAACTACATGACTTTATAATAATGGTATATAGAGCCTGTTGTGCCAGGAAGGCGCGAGACCGTTGAAAAGTGACTGATTTTCTTGCCTCTTTACAAAACAAAGTATAATTTTATACATATAGGTTGGCATTTCAAAGTACTTAAGTTAGACTTAAGTTAGACATGCTCGGCAAGTTCCAGAATAAAAAACAAATCCAAATATACATAACAATCGATAGCCGTCACTGAATTTAGTCACTCTCCGAGCTTCTAGAACATTTCAGAAATCTTTTTTTTGCGCATCATATGCTATAGTATAATGTACAAGATCAGGAGGGTACATATTTTAAACCCTTTATTGATAAACAAATAAAGACGTTCTAGTAGCCTGGAAAGCGACTGCATCCCAACACATCAAATTGTTAAATTTTTACATTTTTATTGTAGAGATCGAAACTTAAGATTGATTGTATACCTTTCTCTTTCACAGAGGAAACACACCCTGTTATCGGCATCATATTGCGATAGATAGGAGTTGACCGTGAATGATAACTGATTTATTGTTTTACATTCAAGAGAAGACGGCAGGTACACACCCTTTTTAATGGTGTTAAATGCTATAAAATCATCAATTAAGATTTGAGGATACTGACGGGATTATCAAACCCTATCCAATATCAACATATTAATAGGATGAGAATTCTTGGCTATGTAAGATAACTGTACCAATATCCTAGAATATGACAGGTAAATCACTTTGGAAACATAGATAAATTTGCATAGAAATTAAAACTACATCATTCGAACATTAGGCATGTGAATGCAGACACAGTACCTCATTTGTGTGTCAAATATGATATGGAGACTGTATGCATGATATAGGTCGTAGCTCGATATTTTGGTTCGCTTGTGGATGCCAAGAACACTAAGAATGAAAGTATCGGGAAGCTGTAAAGATGACACTCGATGGTACAAGGCGTCTATTTTGTCTATTACCAAACACAATGATGTTGCGTTAGTATCCTGGGTTATAAAATGAGTGAAGAACTGCATATAGCTTTGATTGGATGTAGGGTAATGCAAATGGGCAAAAACAAGTTTCAGAACAAAATTTCTGAATGATACAGAAAGTGTGGCCAGTGAATTAAGACAGCCAAAACTTAAATGTTCAAAATAACGAATGACGTGATAAGAAATAAACATTATCAGCATTTGGGATGTATCAAAACTTATAGGTAGGTCCTATAATAAAGTAGGAGTATATTTACCGGGCGGCAGCATTCATTCTTTCCATGTGACCCAGTTGTCTTCTTTGCTGCGTTTCGTCTGGAGGATGACTTGTGTCTTCACGATTTTGATTCTGGTCATCAACTTAGAGTCATGTCGAAGCTTGTAGGCAATTGATGATAGACGGCCGCGTTCACGCTTCATGGCTGCAGGTAGGTCTGTTCTAACGGTGATCGGTCTGCTGGCGGCGACGACGTCGCTCGTCGATTGCCGACGGTGATGGACGTGGACAGGTCGCTCGAAGGCTTGAAGTATCTCATCACGATCTTTCATGTTAACGAAACGGACTATGATGGGCTTCGGGGAGTCGCGTGAATTGCTCGAACAGATACTACACATGAACAGATACTACACATGATCTTGAAGCGTATTCATTTAACAGGTTGATGATGTTGATGATCTCGATGAGAACTAATAATTTCTCTCTCAAAATAACTGCAAACAGTTCATTGATGCATAAACTGCTCTGATCTGATCTGGTGAAGTGATCTCATATGATGTGATGTGATCTCCTGCTCTCATATGATGTGATGATCAAGTGATCTAATATGATGTGATGGTGTGATGATCATCTTGAAAAATCTGCAGCTTTTATACTAATTACAAGTGTTCTAGATCATTCTCAAATTTCGACTAATCTACAAGCTTCTAGAATTGTCTTCCAACAGAACTTTCTCCTTTCAGGAGCAGTCAAAATCCAGAACACTCTTGAATGACCTCATTGAAATCAACAGTGTAAACAAAATACCTAAGCCTATTCATTTCCACTACCAATACAATTCTATTGTTTGGCTTTTCCTTATTCAACAATAAAACTCCTTGGCCTTTAAATAGGCAAGGCCTGCATAATAAAAAGACATCCTGGAATGTTCTTTACAATTCTTGGCTATCCTTAAAGGGAAATAACTAATAGATAAATGTAATTGCCTTTTAAAATTCTTTTACAATTATTCATATATGTAACACCCACCTCTCTCTTACCTTTCCAAAATTCAACAATACCATACTTTATCCGTATTATTTAGTTTGTAATTATCTGTGTTATTGTTTGAATATTTTTTGTGTCTTTATTACCTTGTGAATACATCGCAATTCGGCCTTAGCCGCGATTATGTCTTGATTTTTATCAATAAACCATTTTATCTATCTATCTACCTATCTATCTATCTAATCTATTTTTATCCGATTTTGATGAACTTTTCGGAAATTTGCTCATAGAATTTTACTCTAGTGTAGGATGTTTTAGGGTACACCATGTATCTTTCTTGGGCAAGTGTTGGTCCTGAAAAGGACCACCCAATCTCGACGTTTCGACAAGTGAGTTCTTGTCGTCCTCAGGAGAATGAGCAAAGTTTGTAAAAACATGCCTTATATACGCTGTCGAAGTGCCGTCTGCACGGTATATCTCGCAGGGTACATGTGTCTGAATGGTTGGTTGGTTGAGTTTAGTGTAGAGGTGGCGCTATCCATCGATATCCGATGATTTCCGCCAGGCTAAACGAGAGGGATTTCACCCTCCCCTGTACAGCTCTCGACATTCGATTTTGTTATATTGCACTGTTTGTGAGATATAGATTCAAATCTTATGAGTATTTTGTTTAAACATCGTTTGTTAGATTTAACAGTTAGTACTCGTGCTTATGTTTTCCTTTCATGGATGTGGGTGTTAGTTTATTGGTTTTAATAAAGTGTCTTTCGAAAGCATATAAGCGCTGTACTG
The DNA here is from genome assembly GCF_018143015.1 of Lytechinus variegatus. Lineage (NCBI taxonomy): Eukaryota > Metazoa > Echinodermata > Echinoidea > Temnopleuroida > Toxopneustidae > Lytechinus > Lytechinus variegatus. Next base: position 1,155,290 of record NC_054747.1, read on the forward strand.
CCGTACCTTTGTTTTATTAAAAATCCGAGAGAAACAGAAGAAAGAAAATGGTATCTATATGGAATTCCCAATATAATATCCAGATATATTATGTTTTGTTGTCTTTTTTTAATTCTCTTTTTTTTTCACCTCCTCTCTATTTACATATATACATTTATACATTATTATGCGACATACTACTTTAAAGTCAGCCTAAAAAATAAGCCTGAATATATACACATAACAAAATAAAAAACAGCCTCATATATAGGTATTCACATGTATTAGGACATGTACATATATGTATGTTTATATATTCTCTAGAGTTGGTTGTATTTTCCGCTGCCTTTTATAAAGGCTAAAATGGCCGGGAAATTTTCCTCTCTGATTGGCTAGATAACTCACATGACATCCACATATGCGGACGTGGGTGACAACACACAAAATAGGGCGCGCAAAACCAGCGACGACCGGAAATGCCGTCAGTTATCATTCCAGCTAGGATTAGCATGAATGACAAAAGCCACCACTTCCGCCCGTGCACTGCAGTGCTCACACGTGTGTGTGGAAGGTCCCGGTAGGCTAATTAGGCAAATTCGCCTCTTTGTCTAGTATGGTAAGCCAGATACTGCTAAGTTGGAGGCCGCTGTTTTGAGGAACAGTGTTATGTTCCCAATCTCCAATGCTTCTCTGACTCTCCGCTGATGCCAGTAGGGGACACGGGTGACTAGTCTACTCTCTTCCCAAAGGATCCGGTGATCATGCGTATGAGCATGATCGATGATTGCAGACTTGTCCCTCTCGTCTCTCCTACCATGGGCCTTGTGTTCCTTAATCCGAGTGTTAAAGGAACGACCCGTTTCTCCGATTTATAAAACTTTAGCGCATTCAAAAGGAATTCGGTAAACTCCAGGGAGGTCCTTGGAGTTGCGCTTGTCCTTATGGCTGGTGAGGGCAGATTGAAGCTTATTTGAGGAACTATGACGAACCTCAATGTCGGCTTCTCTCAAAATCCTCTGAATCTTGTGAAAGGCTGCTCCCAGATATGGAAGAACAACTCTCGCCTTGGGTTGACAAGAACACACTTTTCGAAACGTCGAGATTGGGTGGTCCTTTTCAGGACCAACACTTGCCCAAGAAAGATACATGGTGTACCGTGAAACATACTACCTATTTTTCTTCGCCATGGAAACCTTCATGGGGGTAGTAAATTTCTACTCTATTCATTATACTATAAAATCTTTCAGCCCGGACCATTGACTTGAAATTCAAATGGGCATGTGTTTAGATTTCTACCCTGTCGTTTTCATCTTAAACTCAGTAGATTCAAACTTTGAATAATACCACTAAATTAAACCTTAGTAGGCACAGAGGCTATAAAATGCAATACAATCTTACACTGACCATAAAGATTGCCGGATTCAGATTCAGATTTTTTTTCGAAAAGAAATTACATGAATATTGATACAAGCCATTGCCATATTATATTTATCATGTTTATAACAAATATTAACGATATAGCTTGTCATTATAATTATATTCAACAACATCAATTATAATTAACATATAAAGATATATACAAAATATTTCCACATTTTGTATATACATCTGTATATGGTATATCTTTCTCCATTTTGTGGAGGAATTATTACCTGTTGAGCCAACAGGTAATAGGCACCTCTCAAGTAGCGGCGCCTGTGTATAAGTGGGGGAGACTGACAATTCACTTCTGGTCATTCATTAAGTCGTAGATAGTCAACGTCTGAGTATGAGAGGTAGTGTAGATAAGAAACCTTGGAAAGAAATTGATATTGCATTTGGATTAAATCATAATGACAATTATTTTGACTAAGCAGAGGGGGATGCTACAAATTCATCATAACTCGAAAGGCGAATTCAAACAGAGCGTTTGCGTTTTTTTCTGTAAATCGAGGCGTTTACAATTCTTCACGTTCCCTATATACACATTTCTATTCTGATATATAATGAAACTACTATTATCATAGATTAATTAACTCACATCCCTTTTTAAATTCAGCATTCAAAAACAATATTTGATAACAAAAAATGATTTTTTTAAGTTCCTTTAGGAGTGGAACCTTAGTCGAATAGTCACGTTTTTACCAATTTAAACATGCTTACTATTTTGAATTGACAACGAGACGCATACACATGGCTAACCGAGTAAAATTTACTTTCTTTTCTGATGATTATCCATCGAAAATTTAAAGTGATTGGTTAACATTGGTTTGATTTAAAAAAAAATCTGAGCTAGAAGGTCACACTCGTCACCTGTGTCTGTGATATGTTTCAAAAATGAAGCCCAGAAAAAATTGTGTTCGAAAATAATTATCAAAAATTGAAATATAAAGTGACCGGAAACACCATCTTCATTTCATCCTATACACTTATATGTACTATTTAGGCGTTTATAAGACGCCTATTTACAAAATCGGGGTTTGCCTTGTAGTTTTAGCTTTACACTCTCAATAATGGTTGTTTTCAGGGTTTATTAGTTCTAATACATGCACTTGTACACATGTTTCATCTTGGTTAGATTTTTTTTTATCGGCTGCTCACAAATTTAAGCAATACCTTTAACCCCAAGAATGACGCTTCGTCATTGTCACTTTTTCATGTTTTATTCCAAAAAGAGTTAAATAAGGAAAAAACTATTCATAAACATATCAAAATTATAAACTGGACAGCAAAAGAAAGAACACACCCCTGTCGAAGGCCGCACACAAAAATTCACGACATATATATAAACAATTTTTGTAAACAGGTGTGCTACACTACCCCATACTAATCACAGGCAAATAAGTAATTGAATATCTTCATAACAAAGAAGAACTTGACATGCATAGCATCTTTGTCTCTGAATTAAAAGTCCCATACAAAAGCACTTTCCACCAAGCAAAGTGGCAACTAAATGAACATTTTTTAACAACCAATATGTCAAAGTGAACACCTTTTTGTAAAAAATGATATTCAAGAGTGTGCTCTGGATGTATAGGGATGCTCTCCTTCCTGATTGTGGAAATTCTCAGAATAAATTCAGTTAGCTTTTTTAGACTTGACAGTACTTTACTCTGGTGTAAGCAAGCTTCCATTAGGAAAATCATGCCACGTCTGACACATGAACAACGATTAAGGGCCATTGGGATGCTTGAGGCAGGTAAAAGTCATCGAGCATTGCAAGACGTGTTGGTTGTTCGCACAGAGCGATTTCTCAACTGGCCACACGGTATCAGGAAACAGAAACTGTAAGTGACAGACAACGAAGACGAAGGCCTCGGGTTACAACCCCTAATCAGGACAGGTGCATTCTCCTTCGACATCTTCAAGATCGTTTTCGTCCAGCAACCCAAACAGCTGCAGAAACAGTGGGCCAGAATGATAACCCTATCAGTGCTGACACTGTGAGACGTCGCTTGAGGGAGCAGGACCTGGTATCAAGACGGCCTTGCAGAGGTCAGGAGTTGACCGCTATCCATAAAAGGAATGGAATGAGGTGGTGCAGAGAGCATAGCCGCTGGACCAGAAGACAATGGAATGCATTATTGTTTTCAGATGAATCCAGGTTCTGCGTCAATACAAGTGATGGACGGGAGCGTGTGTGGCGAAGAGCAGGAGAGCGATATGCAGAATGTTGCATTCGTGAAGTTGATCGGTGCATGCATGGGGTGGACCTTCTGTGATGGTGTGGGCAGGCATATCAGCCAGCCATATGACTCATATGGTTATCCTGGCAGGTAATCTGACAGCTCAGCGCTCTGTTAATGAAGTATTGAGACCCCATCTGCTCCCTTTTCTGCAGGTCCTGGCATCACATTGTTTCAACAGGACAATGCAAGACCCCATACAGCACGGTTCACCACCAACTTCCTTCAGGAGCAGGACATTGACGTCATCCCATGGTGTGCATGCTCTCCTGACTTCCATCCCATTGAGCATCTGTGGGATGAACTTGGCAGACGGGTGAGATCAAGGGAACAGCCTCCTATCAATCGGCAAACATGGATCCAAGCTCTGCAGGAGGAATGGACAGAACTTCCCCAGGACTACGTCAGACAACTTGTCCAAAGCATGCATCAGAGATGCCTGGAATACGTCCAGGCACGAGGAGGACATACACATTATTAAACATTGTTGTTTGTGTCTGGTTTATTTCATCCTTTGACATTGACATTGACCTGTACGGCTCATTCTGTTACATTTTGTGACTTTTGATTCAGTGACCAAATGCTGTACATGTCATTTTATTTTTTGTAACAGAAATAATCACTTTCTGTTGGGTATGTGATTTCTAATGAATATTGCAACATACCTGTGTACAAACTTGTTTATTTCTATGGGGTGAATTTTTGTGTGCAGCCTTTGAATGAAGTGAGTACTTTCTTTTGCTGGCCAGTTTAGTTACTTTCATCACGATGTGTAGGGATGAAGTGAACTTGTATATACAACAGGTAGAGTTGAAAAAAATAATCAATTTGAAATCATAGTAGAGTTCATTTAGCTCCATTTGAAATTTAAATAAAACTGCTTTGAATTTGCTCCTGTTATCGTGTTTACATTAAATTTTACCAACTTTTCCAAAATTGTTCAGAAATGCGATATGGTGCATTACAATTTAATTCAATAAATATACGCAAAAATATGTACAATATAGGAAGCACACATAATTGAACACGAAAATGAACTAATGAGGGGATTAGACATAATATAAGAAAATAAGGTACGCTATTTTGGCGGAGCGAACAAAAGACAAAAAATCAGGCACCCAACATGAAGTGGCCAATTATGGCGATCAAAAAATGTATTTAACAATATGAATCATATAAATATGGCTCTCATTCAAAACTCAAAGAAAAACACGATCACAAATAATATAATCACATATCCCCCAAAAATATGAATATGCCGATCTTTCATACTTTTTTTCCTGTGGATGGTTATTTTTATTCATTTATTTAATTACTAATTAATTTGTATTTGTTTACTTATTTATCTATTTCATTATTATCTTCAATCGATTATAATTACTTTTGCATATGATTTCTTATAAAGTCGCTGGTAAACGAACCCTTCCTGTGGTAAATATATTTACCAAATTTTCAATGATATTGATTTCGAGCTTACGAAAGCATGGCGGTCCTTCGCAAAGTTGCTCGTAACAGCTTTGTGAAAGACCAGGTCGTGGTAAGTAACTTACCTATCCAAGTTTTCAATTGTAATAACATCGTTTGCATTGGAGACAGTCAGTAATGTCTGGATGGTTGGCGCATTAGTCGCTGTATCGATATAGAAGATTGAAGGCACATTGACAAGTGTGTAGAAAAGTGAACTTCCTTCCGTGTAAAGAGATAAAGAATGTGGGCCTGAAATTAAACAAAGTATAGAACGTTATTTATAATTGTGCGTCACGCTAATTTTCATTTCATGTATTGCTTTCAGCAGAATTTTTCAGAAACACATTGAAAATAACACAATAATAATAATACAGGTTATGAAATAGTTGACAAGCAAAGCATTGGACAAAATGGCACTTCCTATAACATATTGATTAAAAAAAGATTGAAGGGGTTGCCACTATATGCTAAACTTGACTGCATTTGGCCCCAGGAAATAATAATGAATTATTAATTATCTTAACGTCGCACAGTGTGTCAGAATGAGTTGAGAGTCCGCCAAAATTATATTTTGTGTTAAATTTTTGCATTTTACTCTTAACATGTTAAATTGGGGGTAATTTTGGGCTGAACATATATTAAAACCGATGTGACGTCACCTTGATATCAAATTTTAATTGGCTACTTAAAATCTATCTGTGAAAAGACAAATTACACACCAAACAATGTGAAGTATTAAACTCTTTGTTATGTATTACTTAAAGATTGACCTGAGTGAATGCTGGTTTATGCTTCTCACATCCCTAAAAAGTGTGTATGAGATCCTGAAAATATTTTTATGACATCAAAATGATAATTAAACTAAAGTATGCTTTAAAATATACTAACCGTGCTTTATCAAGCTGTGTAGACTGTGTAAGCTTTGCAATGACATGCCAATCGTCTACTGTTTTTTGTAATTAAGTCCTGATAAATCGTCGCTAAATCTCGTTTTCGTTTTTGTGGGCCACAAAACTCTCCTTTTTTTAAAACCTGATTGCAAAGAAAGCATAAATGCTTATAAGCAAACATATACAGGAAGATGCATTTTGCAATTATAATATAGATTCAGACATTTATTTCGATACTGTTTGTATCACATGTACGTTTTAGGCGATAAAAAAAGAAATCAGTATGTGAAATATATGTTGATTATTTTCGTGCAGATCCTAACAGGTTTTATTTTGTAGTAAGTGTTAACTTTAAAATCATTAAGATCACCTGCCCTCAAAAAATAAGTAACAAACGATAATAATAAAATTCTAGTTTTTAGTTCTTCCATGACCAGAGAGAGAACAAACTGTCCATCCCTATTGGACAGTTAGTGGATCGAACATAAGTGTTTTTGATTTAACTGTTATTCAGGTTTGTTTCAAATCATTTGGAAAGAAATCGACATGCACGTAAAGAGAATAAATAATGCATGGAATAATAGTTATTAACTGTTTCGGTAGCGAATACTAAGGTCATAATCCCAGAACAAATAGGGAACCCACCATTTTTGTCTGATTTAGTAAAGTAGATTGCCCTTCGTCGAAACTGAGCCTGATTATCTAGCTCAACGCTAGTTTTGAGTTCTGGAAACAACAAGGAGGTGTTCGACGTTATACATAGCAAGAAATTTATATAAAATCAGTGATGCACGTCTAAAAACTGTATCACATAAACATGGATTAGGACTATTACTTCTTCAGATCAAGGAGCTTTCAACAGTTCCTTGTCAAGATAGGCCCAGTGAAGTAGTATCATTAATCTTTTGAGAACTCATGGGGGCTTTCTTTATCTGCCTATGGCATCGCAACACCACCTATGCAGCATCCAATAGGCCAGTCCGTAGTTCCCTTCTGCGCATGATCAAAAGATTCTACGCATGATCAGAGGAAGGTTATTTGTACTAAAGTGACATTGTGGTTTAAAATCTAATGAGATAAGCACCAACTTTGATGTTTTAATTATTCATATATTCTTTTGAATAGTGGTATTCATTTACATGTACATCCGCAAAAAACAACAATGCGTCCACTAAACTGGTATTTCACAGTTTGCCAAGTACATTGTGCGACATACTATGATATGCATTCAAAGTAGGAATGCAACAATTGCCTTTATAAAGTTTTCATTGGTGTGCTATTCTAGGCACCTGGTTTATTCAATTTCTTCATCCTGCTGTGTAAGGCAATCTCACGTAATATCTTGCATTGAAATCTTCCTATCATAATGAAAAGAAATGAAAGGTCATTTGATCAAAATTGTCCAGAAGCAACTACGAACTGGTCTATTTTCAGATAACTCTGGTTTGTCGACCCCCTCAGAAAAAAAATTAGTATCATTTATTCCTTTTTTAACGATCTATCATTGACAAGGGTGGCATTCTTCTCATTATTACCACATTCGTTAAGGCGATTTCTTACATGTCATATTAATGAGGCCAAGATTACACTATTCTCAACAAGTTAGGAGACGAGATTTCTTAAATTTTAGAGAAGCATGAAATCCAGAATTCTGATTGGCTGGATAGGGTTTCAAAAGGTAATTTGAAGATATTACATAGTGAGTGTAACCTTGGGGAGTACCCAGTCGTTGGGAATTAGGTGGGTGTGCAGTCTTTTTGACCAATCAAAATAAAATACTCTTGTACTCAATCTGTTTATTGTACTTAGAAAGTTTAAATCACACACATCGATCTTATCAAGATCTCACCAAAAATAAAGTGCAAAAATGAAAACTCCTTTCAGAAGAAACCGATTATTTTCGAGATTGTTTTCGATCAAAAGTTTCACTTATAAACAATTCTTTAAGTAAGCCAAAACGGATTATTAAAGAATCATTTCCTCCTCTTTACAGTGACAATGATATCATGAAATATAACTTTTATTTTTGAGCAGCAGTGACCGAATTAAAAAACAGTTTATGGTTACACCAGGCACATTGAATACTTGACATCACATTTAAAGCATAATCTCAAATATAAGCTGTGGGAAGGATAAAGATTCTAAAAAAAATGTGAAATGCGACTGACCCAAGTTATTCATGCCAGCCAAAAGAAACTCAAAGTTGCTTCCCGAATACAAATTTCTTATTTGAGACTACCATAATCATGATAATATGCAAGTAATGGTTTGCAGGTATTGAAATTGGTATAAGTGTTCTAATTGGAAATAACTATTAGAAAATATATTCAGTCACCCGTTTTTCATACCGTTCTTGTGAAATGCGACTGACCTATTTTCGAGACTTAATGGCGTTCACTATGTACAGCATGCATCATTTATGTAAACCCCTCAAAATTACTTTCTCCCAATTTTACACAATGCATATTTAACATTCAAAATGAAATTGTGCCTTTTTTGATCGTGCCATCACGAAAAGAGCAGGATTCAAAAGTGTTGGATGAGGTCTGAATTGAAAAGCTGCAAAACGAGCTGAATTATTCATGAAGGGTCAATACAGAACAAACAAAAAAGATTTAAATTCATTGAAATGCCAATGCATTTTTGTTTGTTATTATGTGTTTGCTTGTGCAGAGGTGTTTTTTTATTCCATAATGTTGATGTTAATGTGCATAAAAAACAAAAGAAACCGCTCAGAAACTCTCATCACCACGGAAAAAAAAGACAGTGACTTTCAATATTGTGTCATTGCAACTTTTGAATTTTGACCTTAACCCACATTTCAAGGAACTGCACCTCCATAACCGGGAGGGTTGTACGTGTGTGAGGGTGTGGGGATGTTTGTGTGTGTGTGAAGCTGTGCGTGAACCACACGTTTGCAAAACTCTATCACCAAGTATTTCCAAAGGGAAGATAGCTCTGGCGAACTTTGATTTAAGCTATGCCTAGCATCTAGCTGAGGCATGGCGGCTTGTCATTGTTCAAAACCCACCTTCACCCCACAAAAGAAATTATAATCGGTATAGTGTCGAAAATCTGTCTATCTGACGGTCAATTGGATCGGGGTCGCCCCAGCCACCAACCCGTCTCTGTGGTCTAGTGGTTAAGTGGTTAGCGTTTATTTATTATTCTCTTACAATTATTTTAAAAGAGGATATAACTTCTGTCTTATCCTGGGGCTCCTTTATACAATCCCAAGTATGCTTTTAATAGTCAAGTCCACCTCAGAAAAATGTTGATTTGAATCAATAGAGAAAAATCAGACAAGCACAATGCTGAAAATTTCATCAAAATCGGATGTAAAATAAGAAAGTTATGACATTTCAAAGTTTTTCTTATCTTCAACAAAATAGTTATATGAACGAGGCAGTTACATCAAAATAAGAGAGTCAATGATGTCACTCACTATCTATTTTGTTTTTTATTGTTTGAATTATACAATATTTCAATTTTTACGAATTTGACAATTAGGACCTCCTTGCCTGAAGCACAAAATGTTAGAATAATGGAATTCCACATGTTCAGGGAGGAAGGAAACTTCATTTCACATGACAATGACGAGAAAATAACAATATTTCATATAGTAAAATACAAAAGAAATAGTGAGTGATGTCATCAAGTCTCTCATTTGGATGTAACTGGCTCGTTCATATAAATATTTTGTTGAAAATAAGCTAAACTTTCAAATGCCATAACTTTCTTATTTTATATCCGATTTTGGTAAAATTTCAGTGTTATGCTTGTTGAATTTTTCTCTTTTTATTCAAATGAAGTTTTTGTTGGGGTGGACTTGCCTTTTAACTCCTTTGACATATGATTAAGGAGAAAACACCCTATCATCATAATTAATTCTTCATTAAATATCAAAACCGTCAAGGACTGGGTGCATGTGATATTTATTTATTCACATTGTGTCCATCATATCATATTTGGATTGATAAATATTACGTAAATTCATTGAGCATATACAATCATTCTATTTAGAGCGCATGCTACGGAATGTTAAGGAATGAAAGACGTCCTTCGATGCGGAGTAATCCTTTCTCTCTTAACCGTTCATTAAACATGTTCAAAAGGGGCTGCAATTGTAGAAATTGTTTATGCAAAGAGGTATAAAAAAGGGCGTTGAAAAACGACATTTTTTCAAATAAGAATAATCATCTTAAGCAGCCTGATTCGCAAACACACACACACATAAATATATAACTTAACAAAACCCTATGGACGAAAATTCGTCAAGGACTGAGTGGATGTGCTCTTCATTTCTTCACGTTGACGGTGTTCATCGTATCATAACGGGATTGATAAATATTACGTTAATTCATTGAGCACATACATTCATTCTATTTAGAGCGCATGCTTCGGAATGTTAAGGAATGAAAGAAGTCCTTCAAGTAGAGTAATCCTTTCAATAGAAAGGGGTAATAATTCTAAAAACTGTTTACGCAAAAGTGTATAAAATAGGGGTTTAAAGGTGACATTTTTCAAAAATAATCATCGTAAGCAGTCTGATTTGCAAACACACACATACCCCTAAACCCTCACACTCACACACACACACACGCATATATTTATACACACACACACACATATGTATATATATATATTTTGTATTTTATATATTGGTTTAGATCCTGATGAAGGGCATGTGCCCGAAAGCTTGATGAAGACGGGTATTGACCTTGCTACGGCCCTCTCCATACTACTGATCTCAAATACTACTGATCTCATACTACTGATCTCCATACTACTGATCTCAAATATATATATATTTACACAAAACTCGCAAAAACTAGATCAGATATCTTGTTTCTTACTCGCACCAAAAAAATGGATCTCATACCAAAGGGTTTTCGCATAAAGAATCCTTTAAACTCAACAATTAACAGTCGGAAAGCTGAGAGCATCTGCAAGAGGACGTCAGAACGGTTAAGGAACCATACACTCAACGAATCTTACCGCAGGCAAAAGTTCTTGGATGAGGAGCTTCATCGAGCAAAAGACAATCTCTCTCTTCGCCTCCAGCAATCGAATGATGATGGATACTTTGCAACAATTATTCAACACTTGGAACGCCATTATGAGAAGATGATTAAGCTCTGCATGCACCACAAATCCCTGAAACTTGATCGTCTCGCCAAACAAACCCCGCTTCTCCAAGATGAACCAACTCTGGATGACAACTCTACTGAAAGTAGAACAGTTATCAATCTGTCGTCTTATGAGCTGAGGAAGGAAGAGAAGGAGACTCTGCAACTGGGTTTATCATACTGCCCTCCCCAACAGCTGGATGCTATTCAGTTATGCAAGGATACTTCAGACTTCAACAGACGTATCAAACTCCGGGAGTACTTCAGTGCAAATGACAACGGATCTGGCGAAACTTCGAGGAAGGAACCACCACCACCGTGTCAGCCTTCATTGACCAAGCCTAAGTGGACTCCACCAGAAGGGAGGAACGTCTACATTGACAGATTCACAGCCAACATCGAAAACCAACTCGATCACTTCCTTCACAATGCCTGGCAGCCTGAAACCAGTGTGACTGAGAAGATGCAACGTAAGTCTATCACCTCCCTCAAGAACAATAGAGATATTATTATCAAGCCCGCTGATAAAGGCGGTGCTGTAGTAGTGCAAGATATAACTTCCTACAAAGAAGAAGTAACTAGGCAACTTTCGGACAATACATTTTACGAAACTCTATCTAAAGACCCTACTGATGAATTTCGTGAACTAGCTCAGAAATGTGTTGATGAAATTCCAGGTAGTGGTATATCTTTAACCAAAGAACCTATAGTCAGTCAGTTTTACTTACTACCTAAAGTGCATAAGCTGTCTAAAATGGTGACGAAGGAAACCAATCAAGAATACACTAATGCTGAATCAATTATTGCAGCAGCGAAAGAGCACTCTATCATTCCACCAGGTAGACCTATAGTTTCGAGTATTGGTTCTCTTACCGAGCCAATGTCTCAGTTTGTTGATAGGAAACTTCAACCGTACCTACCTAAAATAAAGAGCTATATCAAGGATACTACTGATTTCTTGAAAAAAATCCAGTCAGTTCAAATTGCCCCTGGTTCTACCCTCGTCACCATGGATGTACAGAGTCTCTACACTAATATACCCCATAGAGAGGGTGTCCAGGCTATCCGCAAATTTCTTAACAGGCATGCTATTGTGGACGAGACCTTGGATGTAGACGCTTTAGCTCATATGGTTGAATTCATATTAACGCACAATCATTTCGAATATGATAACAACCACTATCTCCAAAAGCAGGGTACAGCCATGGGCACAAAAATGGCACCCGCATATGCTAGCATTTTCATGGCTGTAATAGAAGAGCAATTTCTGACAAATCATCCTCATAAACCGACTCTATATGCTCGGTATATAGATGACATTTTCATGATTTGGGAACATCCTGACGACACACTAGCAAAGTTCCACAACGATTTCAATTCATGCAGTGAAAGCATTAAATTCACAATGGAAAACTCAAAGAAGGAAATCAATTTTCTAGATGTATCCGTTTCTATCGACCACGAAACGAACACTTTGAATACATCTGTGTACCGTAAGCCAACTGATTCCTTCTCATATTTGAGGTTTGATTCTTTCCATCCAAAACACATAAAGCAATCAATTGTCTATAGTCAGATGCTACGCTTTCGCCGTATTATATCTAAGGAGGATGAGTTTGACAGACAGGCCCTTATACTAGGCAGACAATTCATAAGGAGAGGGTATCCCCCCAAATTGATTTCAGAGACTATTCGGAGAGTAAAGAAGAAATCTCGTAAAGATCTTCTTAATAAGGACCGTTTGGTCAATGAGAAGAAACGACTCCCTCTAGTGACCACTTTCCATCCCGATACCAAGAAATTCGTAAAACAGGTCAGGCAGGAATGGCCTACATTGGCTCTCGATCCCAAGCTAGGAAAAATAGTCGGAGAAAACCCTCTTCATGCTCAACGTCAACCTCCCAATCTGAGGAAATTGCTTGTGAGCACCAGACTCCCGACACCTGAGCATCCAAGAGGTAACATACCTTGTGACAAACCCAGATGTCAAATCTGTAAACATATCGTTACTGACACCACAATAAGAATTGCTAAGAATGTTACCCTGCACCCGCAGAGACATGACTGCGATGCCAGTAACGTGCTTTACTGTTTGCTCTGCGCACGTTGCCCCCAAGCAATCTATATTGGTGAAACCAGCACGAAATTCCGAATGCGCTTCAATAACCACAAATCATCTATTCAGAAGAAACGTACCGACCTTCCTGTTGCCAGACATTTCTGCCTTCCTGGACATTCGTTAGCGGATGTGAAAGTGTGCATATTTGGGGAGGATACAAATCAGTGGACGAGAGAAGAACCGCTGAACTACGAATAATTGTTAAATGTAGGAGCTTTGAGGGTGATGGTATGAACCGAGATCTGGGATTCCTAAGCGGATATTCATTCTTTCGTTAGTATCGTTCTTAAAGGCGGTTTTCCACTAGGGTGCGGACAAGACCAGGAAGGGTTGCGGAAGCTACTTTTGTCATTTCGGCATGCTGTCCGCAACCAAATTCCGTAAAAGATTATGTAAATGATCTTGTCCTAGGATACAACCAGGACTGTCTGCGTATTGTCGTAGGTCACTCCTGGGACTGTCCTAGGACAAGATTATCTAAATAAATTTGTCGGCGTTCGGTGCGGACAGCATGCAGATCGTATTAGGACAGAACCGGAGACATTTAGGACAACGTCACGAGTGGTAAATTCAAGGACTAGGACAATCGGACAACTTGCGAATACTCCATGAAAATTATCATCCATGTATTTTTTTAAATGAATTTAGGGGTGTTATTTTGGCTTTCTTCGACTACAAAGACTATATAGGATTTTCTTTTATTTCAAATCAAATTGCATACATTGGTGGACATCCCAGGGGGACAGGGGCGACGCGTCCCCTCACTTTTTGGAAGGGGGGCATTTGATATCAAATGCCCCCCTCCCCAATATTTGGAACGAGAAAAAAAAAGAGAGGGAAAAGAACCAGAAGGGAAAAGAGAAGAGAAAACGAAGAGGAAAAACAAGAGGAGAAAGACGAGTGAATTATATAAGATGGGGGGGGGGGGATTTCATGTCACTATGTTAAATTTTCGCTCACGCTTTGTGCCCGCATTGCCTAATCTATGAGATGTATAACTTGCTCAATAGACTTATAGAGCTTAAAAGATCAAGTTTTGAAGTAAATATACAAAACATTTCTCGGAAATTAAGTTTTCAATTTGTTTGATTTACAAATAGATTTTATAGTTTTCTATAAGATGACTATATTTTATGGTCTAAATATGAACATTTTCCGCTCGCGCTGCGCGCGAGCATTATTTGATTTATGAAAAAAATATTCTCTTCGTGTATTCCATTTTTTTTTAAATATCCCTTTTTAGGATGGTCTGATTGTGAATAGTATCAGCTAAAGCTGCTCGCTTGCATTTTGATTGGGGAGTTATGTATACCTGTATCAATTGTAACAAATTTAGTTTATTAAAATTTTCGGCTCACAGTTTGCGCTCGCATTATTTTTGTTAAAAATATATCAACCCATGTATCCTATTCATGATTAGAAAATGTCCAGTTATCTGACCTTAATATCAATTTCGAGCCCTCATTTGATTAATAAGTCATGTAACAATATTTTCATGATTTCGGATTTCCTAATAATCATTGTCCGTTTTTTTTTTCAGAATGGAATATCGACAAGTTTCATATCTCGCTTAGGAAGATAGTCATCATAGTCATTTGAAGACAAAAAATGACCTTAAAATGTCCCGGTTGCTACTCAAAATATATGTAATGATAAAAATATAAACTTGAGCTTCGCACACGCATCATTTATTAAGCGAGATCAATATCCAATTCGTAACTGCGCTTAAATTCTTTTTTTTTTAGATCTGAAAATCAAATATATTTAGCTCCATCATCGCGCTCTTATTATTGATATTATAATAAAGAATGTAATTGGAAGTTCCTGATTCTAGGTCCGGATCTAAACACACGCACGCATATTTATTTAGATACGAATCTTGTGCCAGTTTCAGATCAGATTACCAAATATTATTATTAATGTAGGAATATTATCCATCTATCCAATTATCCATCCTTTTTCTGATTTACAAAACGTGATATGTCGAATTTTCGTTTCGGCTCGCGCTTCGCGCTCACATCAAGTGTATAGTCATACTCCTTTCCTGTTCATGCTTTTAAAACGTGCTTAGAATGCCCAGTGTTTAGGTAGGAATGTAAAAAATGTTCAGCTCGCGCTTCGCGCTCGCATTATTTGATAGTTGAAATATGGAGGATAAAGGAAAATGTGTTAGCGGTGTAATGTAGTATTCACTTATTGAAAGCAGATTTTGTGCATTTTTATACATAACAATAAATTATCTCGGATCTTGATTTTTTTCAACTAAGGTAACTTTAAAAAGACTGCATATGCTCATAGCAAAGTCGGGGCTCTCTTTATAACATTACTTTCTTTTAATTTTTCTACAATTTAATACATAATCATATATTACAACAGAGGAAGAAGACAGGAAGTTAGGATGCAAATTGCATTCGACAGGCACATGCGGATCAAGGGGTGAGGTGGTCTTGCTCCCCCTTAAAAAAATACAAACAGAAGAAAAATAAGTGAAATGGAAAGGGAAACTTAAAAAAAATGATATGGTGGAAAAGAAAAAGGGGGTGCCGTGCTGATGCGGCCCTCCTCTCCCTGCTGCTGGCTTACCCCTCCCAGTATTAAATAGATATATACAAACAGCACAAAAGAAATAGGAATAAACGAAGGAGATGAGTGAAATAAGGTGAAATAGAATCGAGGGAAAAACCGCGACAATGAACAGAAAATAATTGGTCGAGATTATGAAAGTGTAAGATTAGAAATATCAGTTTTAATTTATAGACGAAAATGTGAACCCAGTGTCTAATTGCCTTTGCCTCCTCTTGTACCAATTGAAATAGACTAAGTAAGAAAATGTAAATGGGCAATTCCAGGAGGCCGAGTGCGAACGCTACGCCCTATTGACTGCGTAAAAATAGGAAAAATGGAGTAACCAAAGAAGAGGGGGGAAAAGGAAGAAGAGTGAAGAAATTGACAGACCTGCAGACGGGGAGAATATCTGCGTTTCAGCTAGTTCAATTTGTAGAAAATAATGGTCCATTTCACGCTTCATACTTTCAATAGTTTAATCACAAGAAGATTGTGCACGCTGTTCATTTTTTACGAAAAATACTTAGGTCTTTTCTTTTTCGTCCTTGATGTTTGAAAGAAGTGAGTTCGCGCTTCGCGCTCATATTTTATGTTTATGAGAAACATGCTCTGTGCACGACTTTTTTCAGGAAGGCCTATTTTTTTGTAAAGAGTCGTGGTGTAGTGGTTCTGACTCCCGCCTTGTAAACGGAGAGTCGTGTGTTCGATTCTCACCGCGGTCTAAACCGTCTTTTGGCAAGACGTATTGCATACCTTGCCACTCTCCACCCAGGTGCTAAATGGGTACCCGGTTGGAAGCGAAGGTTATTGTAAGCTTGAATTTGCCAGCGCAATTTTTAGACCGGGATAAATGCAAGGAATGCTTCCCAGGGTGTGGAAATTGTGCACTTTTCATGCAGGATTGAAATGAATCCTGGTGTAAATCGTTTTGCCCCTGCTGTAAATCGTTTTGAGCTGTTCTGATAAAAGCGATATTTATGAACTTGCTACCATTTATTATTATTTCTTATTAATGACACCTCATTCATGATCAAACAAAGTGCTTAAAATGTAATATGAATATAAACTTGAATTTCAGTTTGGAATCTACACCTGTATTATTAATATTGTTATGATATTTGTCCTATTTGTAAAGTCAAGCGCTGCCTATAAGGTCCTTTTTTCAGTCGAGTACAATAAAAAAAATAATCTAGTTCATAATCAAACGTTGCATGAAACATCTTTTTATGTTCAGTGCAGAATAAAATAATCTGCTCACATCATTGCCAGTTTAACTATTGCAAGAAATATTTTAAAAGTCCACTTTTCAGATCAGTAGAAAATGCTTGAAATATTCCTTCTTCAAAGTGTAACCCCCCCCCAAAAAAAAAAAAATCAACTCGTGCTTTGCGCTCGCAGAATTATGTTTAAAACACTGCTTGAAATACTAGGTTCTCATGTTTGTTTAGTAAATACTAATTAGGCCCCTTGACCCCGTATTTCTTTACTTTTTGTAATTTTCTTGTCTTGTATTATCCCGTTGCCCCATCTAGTGCTTTTGCAAATGGTTTTTGCTACTTGTGTACTTGTTCCATACATATTAGCATTGGATCCACACATTCCTGAATCACTCCGCTTGCCTTCCTATTCCAGTCCGAACGTTCCTGAAACAGTCCGCTTGCCTTCTTATTCTTGTCCGCACGTTCCTGAAACTGTCCGCTTGCCTTCCTATTCCAATCCGCATGTTCCTGATAAAATCCGCATGGCTTCTTCTTTCCTTCTTGAAGCTGACCTGATTGCGGATGGTTTCCGGAAGACGCGGAAGGGTTTAGGAAGGGCAGGACATCATCAGGACATCGTCAGGACAGGGTCCCGAAGGTGTCAGGAATTCATTATCCGCGTCCAAATTTTGGTCTCGACCAAAATTTGGATGCGGACAAATTTTGATTTCCCGAACACCAGGAAGGGTTTAGGACAGCGTGCGGACACTCCTAGGAATGTCCGGACAGGTTGCGGAAGGGTCGCGGATTGTACTTATTACATTCCGCGC
Organism: Lytechinus variegatus; assembly: GCF_018143015.1. NCBI lineage: Eukaryota > Metazoa > Echinodermata > Echinoidea > Temnopleuroida > Toxopneustidae > Lytechinus > Lytechinus variegatus. Next base: position 1,173,133 of record NC_054747.1, read on the forward strand.
CTTGTCCTGACGCTGTCCTGGCCCTAGTGGAAAAGGGGTTTAAAAAGAAAAAATACTTTGACAAGCGCCACGATGTTTGGTATCGTATCACACAGGAATTTCTCTTATTGCTCAATAATACCTATCCGTACTTAATACTTTCGAGAGAACCATTTTCTCTTAACCAATTTGATCTTGGTTCTATCATCTCATCTCTTAAATTTCTTATTGTTGCGTAACAAGAAATGTTATTGCGCAATATTAATTGTTACGTAACAATTAGATAATTACAAACAAGCGTTACTATGTATGTTTCTGTGAAGGGCGCGCATCCTCAGCCAGTCATCATAACAACATCTGTCTGAGGATGCGCTCTCTGATTGATACCACACATTGTATTTACTCCTGAAGAAGACGGAGGTCCGTCGAAAATTCGAGGAAATAAAAACTATATTGGCTTTGAAAGCATTACCATTTATCTTCAGCATATTTTGTTAGTATATATATATATATATGCATCTATATTTATCTAAATAATATATTGCTAAAAATTGTTCAAAATTCACCTACACCCGACAAAGGAAATTTAATTGGTGGTGTCGAAAATCTGTTTATCTGACGGTAATTTTTCGGCATCACCAGTTTTTCCAAAGGGCTGATAGCTCTTGGAACATTGATTTATTCTACTCCTACCATTATTCTGTTCAGTAATTTCTTTCACAATATATATATATATATATATATATATATATATATATACAGTGCATCCGAGAAAAAAACGAAACCGAGATTTAGCGATGATTTATTGTAACTTAATCATAAATAAAATAGACAAATGACCTACCAGTCTAAAGCTTATAATTTCCTCTTTCATCTAGTATTAATTAGATTTTTCCGCATTCACGCATAAGTGAGAAAAAATCGGAGAAAGGATACCAAAAACTCATTTGGCGGGGGGGGGGGGTATCTGAATTTCAAAAAAGAAAATCACATGACTAAAAAGTTCAATATCTGCTCTTTTATTTGATACCTTAATCACAAAAATGGTCAAGAAGTAAAAAAAAGTTATGTTCCCTGCTTGTATTTCCATAATTTCACTAAATAAACGTGTTTCCACCGGTTTCCCATAGAAGTTATCACACGGTAACAAAATACTTAATGTATGGCTCATCGTCAACAAAACGGAGTTTCGAGTGTGTTTGAACGCTAGCTTGTAAAACCTCTTCACTTTAAGAAATTATTGAAAATCAAGCCTTATTTCAAATAAACAGAACTTTGTTATTTCTTGACCATTTTCTGTAATTGAGGTATCAAATTAAAGAGCAGATATTGATTTTTTTAAGGATGTGGTTTTCTTTTTAAAACCCAGATACGACTGTTTGGTATCTCCTTTTCAAATTGTTTTTCTTCCCTCATGCGTGAACAAAAAATAATCTTAGTAATTTCAAATGAAAGAGGACATTCTAAGCTTTAAAATGGCAGGTCATTTGTCTATTGTACTTGTGATTAAGGTATGAAAAATCATCGATAAATCTCGGTTTTGTTTTTTGTGGGACGCATTCTAAATATATATATAGATATGGATATATATATATGGATATATATGGATATATATATATATATATATATATATACAGTGCGTATTAAAAAAACGGGACAGATTTGAAAAGTTTTTAAAATTTTTGTTTCAAATTGTGATCTCTATATTTTGGTGTCAATATGTGCTCTGAGGTCTTATCCTCCAAATGCCATTAAAATAATTTAGTTTTGTTCATGCTTGAGCGAACACGGAATGTTTTTGTCTGGGGTTTAAAGGAGACTTGCGCCAAAATGGCATAGTGTGGTTAATATGAGGATCGGATTTCTTGCTAATCAGCAGACTTCCTCTTAACCTTCTGATAATCTTTGCCATAATGTTCGAATTATGCGGTCAAAGTTCATTTCCAAATCAACTTATTTATGTTTATCCTTTTTAATAGGTTCACTTTTAGCTTTGAATATTCCTTCTTTAGGCAAGAACATTTTTTTAAACCGAAGCATGGGAGAGCGTGTTTTTTCAAAATCCTATCTTTGTGTGCTAAGGTTATGGTGCCTTTGAACAGTGGCATACTGATGGGTGGGGCTCAAGGTGCTGCCCCCCTCCCCCTCCAAATAAAAAAAAAATCATGACCAAGAGAAAAAGGGAAAAGGACAATAACATAGAAAGTAAAATATTTCATCATTTTCTGAATATTATGTCAAAATAAAAAAACTTGATATTTTAATTAAAGAGTGGAAATTTTAGCTTTCTCGCTTTACAAGTGTTTAATACATTTTACCAGGTCTGCCATATCTTGCTCCTTCAAAATTGATTAAAAACACCATTGCCATTGAAAGACATGAATCCTTTCCTGTTTGTCCTGTCAAGCAGATAATTAAACTTGGTGAAGGATTCAAAAACCCCTTGAAAACAGGATTAATGTCTTTTATAGGTACCATAACATAATAAAAGGATTTGAATAATTACTAATTCTCCCATTTAATAATGCAAATCTTTTTATTTTCGTTGACAAACAATTCAAAGGTAAAAGAAATTTAAATGAAAACAAAATAATTCAGGTAAATAAATAAATTTGTAAATAAAATTTGACAGCATAATTAAAAAACTATGGCAAAGATAATGAAAAGATTAAAAGGAAATTTGCTGATTAGCCAAAAGTCTAATCATCAAATTTCTCATTTCTGCCATTTTGGCGCAAGCCTCTTTTTGAACCCCCGTCAAAAACGTCCCGTGTTCGCCCAAGGATGAATAAAAATCATTTTTAACGGCATTTCAAGGATAAGATCTCAGAGCATCTATGAACATCAAAATATAGATATAATAATTTGAAACAATTTTTTATAGACCTTCCATAACTGTCCCGTTTTTTTATACGCACTGTATATATACATAGGGTCCTAAATGTGTGAAATTATACATGTACATCAGCTTTGGCAACTGTTTCATTTAAATATTGTGCAAAAGAAATATATAGATAAAACAGTTACCAAAGCTGTTGTACATGTATAACTTCACACATTTGCATACTTTCTCCCATACGTGTTCTGTATCAAAGCGATACCTTTGATCCAGCTGACCCATAGCGGCTTGTCATCTTTCTATGCCCACCTTCACCCGACAAAGGAAATTATAATTGGTATATAATAGTGTCGAAAACTGTCTGACGAAAATCTGACGTTCAATCGGTTGGGGGTTGCCCTAGCCACTAACCTGTCTCTGTGGTCTAGCGGTTAAGGCACCAATGTTCAAAGCTGGGGGCCCGGGTAAGGTTCGATCTTTCCGAAATGTAACTTTTTTGTATTGTACCTTAATGTTAAATGTGCCAATTTTTTTTCTTATCAGGATGCTACCTTGCCTGATGGTCACCTTTCCCATAGACTCGTGTGTTGAAGTGGCACTTAAAAAGAATTCATAAAAAATAAGGAGGAAATTCGAGGGTTGAATGTTTACTACCAGTAGAGAGGATAAATATCTGACATTCCATATCTGACCAGAAAAGGGTATACCACGACCGGCTCATTTTTAAAAAATAAATCAGCATTTATGAAGACTACACCTAACGGGACCAAATTCATCACTTGAGAGAGTAAAATGACCCTAATTCTTCCGCCAGTAAAAATATAGTTCAATAGTGGTGATATATCTTTCCGATTCGGAAAAAAAGTAAGTTCAGTAGGTACCCTCCATAGAATCAGTGTTAGATTATCAGTCATATTCATTCATTTTTGTCAATCAGCAATATCAAATTTAAAAATTGAGCAATGGGTTGGCTCGAATGAATATCTATGGCCTGCCAGTTGTGATTAGGCCCATGCAGCCTTGACTCCTTGGCCAAGTTTTCAGGTGGCAAATGATTTCTCCTAAGATGTACATAAAGAACGATTGCAAACTTTACCTAAAATTCCGCCGTAATCAAAATGGCACAAACCGGAATATGTCAAAACCAGGGGGCCGTTTCATAAAGCTGTTCGTAAGTTAAGAGCGACTTTAAGAACGACTGATGATCCTTTCTTAGGCGCTAAACCATCGCCAATGAATATACCATATACCATAAGAAAGGGTCACCAGTCGTTCTTAAAGTCGCTCTTATCTTACGAACAGCTTTATGAAACACACCCCAGGACTCATTCAAAAATATATATACATATGGGATAGGTTTATGCGCTTTATGATTTCAGTCTTCCTTTAGTGTTACTCCAATAAAAAGGATGTCAAATCAAATGATCTAAATCGCTTTGCAACCAAGGAAATCATGGTGGATAACACCATCAACTTCATGTAGGAAGCATGCCCGGCCCCGACGATAAGTTGGATGTCATAAAATCAGACAATATCGTGATGTCGCAGACGAGCTGCACTTCCAAATGCCAGCCAAAATTGCATTTTCGGGCTGGGATGAAAATTAGTGTGCTTGGTAACAATATGGCAAGACACATCAGTTATAATTGTATACATCATTTTCAATTAAAAAATAAAATTTCCCGAATTATTCTATCAGGCTTACATGATAAAGCGTGAGCTGCTCGCAATAATTTGACGTAATAATTTACCAAAGAAATCATCGAATTCATCTGATTATTAATAGATTCAACTTTCTAATACACATATCTGTACCCTTATTTTAATTTATTCATTTATTATTATTTACTTTTTACAATTTCATTTATTAATTAATTAATTCATTTATCTATTCATTTATTTATCTATTTTGTTTTTCGGGGGGGGGGGGGGCAAACCTTCATGGATATGTTTCTTTTTTTTTTTATATATATTTTATTTCCTGTAATTGATTTCACTTTTTAATATTTATTCACACATTTTCACCTGATTCAGATGATCAGAGATATAATAATGGTTTTGCATCTTGGCCTTGGTGTATAAGACCACAGCAAAATAGTACAATTTTAAGGTATAATGATCAATACACTTTCTCTTACTGCTAGGCAGCTGTTGAACAGTAACTGGTTTCGGCGGCATTTCCATTTCGATAGTAGATATACGCATGATTCTCGTCTGCGAACCCCAGTACACCATCTGGTCGACGGGATTGTAATCGAGAGATGTTATGGTAGATCCTTCCGACCCAAGAGGTATTTGCCGGAATTCGCGCTGGTCGAAAATGGTGCTTTCATTCACACGAAACGGGAGGCGACCAAACAGGAACATTTGGTTTTCCTCGTCACCAAAAATTATCTGAGCAACATCTGTACATTAAAACACAAAGTATTTGAAACATCCTAAATAAAGAAATAAGCACTAATTATCATGAGGTGACGCTGATGATATATTCATCCCTTGTAGAAAGATGTATACTTAAGACAAGGACTTAAAGAGAAATCACAGTTACCATTTAAATATTACACAACTTGTAGCTGGTTAAGAAAATCATTTTGATTTCAACAAATTTATTACGAGCATTTTACTTACTTAAGTGAAAGGCGTGAACTAAGTACAGTACAACCAAAATCTGCCCAAATCCACTTCGCGCCATTATTGGTTTGGTTGGTGTTGATGGTATATGTCAACCGAGCCTTCAATCAATGATTGGTATACCTCTTGGAGCGACAATCTTATAAGGTTGTTCATTATATAACTTTCTATCATGTTTTGAACGTCATTGAAGCTTCCCCACGAAATCAATGAAGCTTGAGCATTGAAGCTATTAGAATACATTGCGGAATAATTATCTAGCTAAACAACTGATGCGAGGAAAAAGTGTGAGCTCAAAATTTTCAGACTATAAAAATTGATGTTCGATGAGTCAGGCCATCTTTTTTTAACTGTGAAGACACTGGGTGTCTCATCAAACAATTGAATGAAGCGTGAAATTATTCATCTCTTTTCAGTTTTACAACCTTTTTTGATATGATTAACACATTAACACTTTTGATATGATTAACACCTTATTCACGATCTATGCTAATTTTATATTTATCTATATTTTTAGATTTTTACTCCAAAAGTGGGTCATTCTATTCACTTTTCTCTATTAATTAAAAGAATGAGTATCTTCTATAATAAGGCGAGCTGAAGAGCGGACCATTCTTAATGAGTTTTTGTTGTTGAAAATATTTACTATTTCGACAAGCTAATTGCTATCCTATATTTCTCTTGGGAGGGACCAGCGTGGGTGAATGCCCTCCTCCTCTTCAATCCACCTTTAATCAATTTCATAATAAAGAAACGGACTTTGTTACCCCCTCCCAACAAAAAAAATTATAAAATCTAGTGGTTATATAAAAATATTATTATAATAAATTTGAGCGCGATGCGCGAGCAGAAATTTGTTTATGCAATGTCTTCAGAAGGAGTCTTTGAAGCTCTGTTTCCTTTTCATTTTTTCTCTGTTTTTTTTTCTTTCCCTTCTTTTGCACCGATATGGGGGACGGGGCGAAAGCTTTATCCCCTGGACCTGCCTATGTGTACTCATATGAGAAAATAATCTTTACGTGGATATATGAAAATGATACGGTAACTCAATAATTAAATATTGAGAGCGCGTAGCGCGAGCTGAGTTTTATTTTAAGCCCTTTCTTGTGATCTTAAACAATCTACCTACATGACCTAGCTCGCTAAGCAGACTTTAATCGCAATAGCATCGTTTTCATAGTGAAAATGGATATTTCATTTCAGCCGCATTTATTTATTTGTGCAGTAAATGCATCTTGTAGATCCAGGTAATACAATCAATATTGCGCGCTTGGTTGGAACATCAACTTGACCCCATGCACCCCTCGTTCTAACATCGATTTCTGCGCTCCCCCAGTTCGAACAGCTATCCGGCGCTTCCCTGGATTGAACATCAATTTGGCGCTCCCCTAGTCTGAACAACGATTCGACGATCTCTAGTTTAAACATCAATTTTACGCCCCCCCCCCCCTAGTTTGATCATGAATTTGGCATCCTCCTGTTATGTGGAGCGTCGTGACCCGACGAATTATTCTTTGGACTTCGAAACTGAGGGTCATGGGTTCTAATCCCAGACATGGCATATTTTCCTTCAACAAGAAAGTTCGAACATCAATTTAGCGCCCCTAACTCGAACATCAAAACGGCACCTCAGTCGACATCAAATATGTGATTCCGCTCATTTATTAATTATTTTCATCACTCCATCTCTCACACTCTCTGTCTCTCTTTCGCTTTCCATTCCTTTTCCATATCTGCCCCTTTTTTCTTTCTATTTCTATTTTTTCTTTTCCCCTCTTGCTTTCTCTCTTTTTTTGGTCATTCTTTCGCCTTTTCATTTTTTCTCCCTTTCTTCATCTCACTTCTCTATCCCACCCCGGGCTTGACCTTCTCTCCCCCTCTTCTACTTTTTTTCTTGTTTTCTTTACCCCCTCTTCCCCTCTCTCTTTTTTATTTTCTTCCTTCGTTCTTTTGCCTCTTTCTTTCTTTATCTTTTTATGAAAGCGTGAACATTTTAAAGGGCGAGCTGAGTTTTAATTCAGGCATTTCTTGTAATCCTACACAGGATACCTATCTTGCTAAAAAGACATGAGTCAAAAGCAAATTCCTTTTTTGTGTGTGATAAGGGGATGTTTTAAATTCGACCACATATATTTTTTAATTCACTTTTTATTTATTTATTTTTTATTTGTTTATTTATTTGGATATTCATATATTTAATCCTTTATATATCTATTTACTTATTTATTTATTCATTTTTTCCTATACGGGACCTGTATGTCGCTAAGTCCAGACAATACGAACAATTTTGCCCCCCCCCGTTCAACATCATTATCGGTGCTACCCTAGATCAAACATTTATTCGCCGCCTTCTTGGTTCGGCGGTTCCCTTGTTCGATCATAACTTTGGCGCCCCCTAGTTCAAACATCAATTTGGCGCTCCGGTAGTGCGAACATGATTTCAGCGCCCCCTCCCCCAATTGGCGTAGCTGGGATTTTTTTCCGTGGGGGGGGGCACTGGGGTGCTTGCTTTTTCGGGGGGGGGACCGGCCATTTTTTTCGGTGTGTGTATGTGTCACAAGGGCGGAGCCGACTTTCGCCAATAGGGGACGGGGCCCGAAATTATCTTCGCCTATATTTTCCTCGATCCGTCACTTCTTAGTTTTATTCGTATAAAACAACATAAACATGAAATTATCTCATAAGCCTTATATAAAGTGCGAGTGCGAAGCGCGAGCGTCTTTTTTTTTTTTGCTTTCATCATTTTGTCCTGAAATTTTAATATTCTTGGCAATGTTATGTGTGATCCTGAACAAGATTCTAATGTAACTAGATGATTACTGCGAACGCCAGGCACGAACAGAAATTTGTATGAACTGTTCTAGCATTATCGAAAAGGAAACTGTTAAGTACTGCTTACAGTTACCAAGGAAGATTGTATATATTTCAATAATGCGAGCGCCAAGCGGAGGAGAATTTTTTGACATTCTGACTTAAAAAATTGTCATTCTAAGCACTTTTTGTATTAATAAATGGGATAGGTATGTAACTAAACAATTGATGCAAGCGCGAAGCGCGAGAGGAATGAGGAATTAGAAAATTGAGATTTTAGACCTAAAAGGTCACTCTATTCATGTTTTGTAAATCATAAATAGGATATAGCTAATTGGGTATCATTAATAATGCGATTGTGAAGCGTGAGTAGACAATTTTTGATAATCTGATGTGAAACTGGATAGTTTAAGTACATTTTGAATAAAGAACATGCAAGCTATCGCGCATGTTTTGATTTAGACCTAGAATCTGGGCATTCCGAATATATTTTAACGGAACATTATGGAATACACGTAAACAATATGAACTTGGCAAATCAAACAATGTGACCACGCAGCGTGAGCTTAAAATGCTGACAAGTAGACCATAAAACGGACATTTTACAGAGCACTTAAATTTGTAAATGAAAAAAATAATGAAAGCTCGATGTCCGAGCTAAAATATGTTTTGTATATTAACTTCAAAACTTGCTCCATATCAGTCTATTGAGCAAGATATGAATCTCATCGAACAGCCACTTCTGGCGCGAAGCGCAAGCAAAAGTTTTATACAGTAACATGAAAGATTTTGTTTTCAGGTCCTCCCTTCAAATTATTTCATTCACTCGTCTTCCTCCTTATTTTCCTCTTCTTTTTTCTTCCGTCTTTCTTCTTTTCTTTTCTTTTTTTTCTTTTCTGCTTTCTAGTTTTTTTTTTCTTTCTGCCATGTTTTTCTCGGGGGCACCTGGGTGGGGGGCACACCAAATGTCAGGGGGGCACGTGGGAACATCATTTTGGTGTCCCCAGTTCGAATCATGAATTTTGCGCCCGCTAGTTCGAACATTGATTAGGTGCTTCCCTAGTTCGATCAACAATTCAGCGTCCCCCTATAAATTTGGAACATATATTCGCCATTCAAACGATGGCTGCTGTGTACTCAACCATAAAAAAATACTGAAACAAATTTTACCAAGTGACAAAGGATTAACTAGTTTATCCATACATGCTAGAAATTATCTCTGATTCCAACATTTTCTTTAATACAATTTTAAAAAAGTGTAACATTTTGTCTGATTCGCACTGTATTCATGAATCATTCCCTCCTCTTTTTTACCATGATTGCTGACAATTTCTATGAAATTCAAACAGATCTGTAAAAAGAGTACTAAGTGAAAATCCCATTATATTAAACAAGGTAGCAATTCTGGCGCGGCTGACTTCTCTGAATCCTGTCAATAATCTAGCATTTCGTTGTTGTAGTTGTTTTTCAGTAACCATGCAGCTTCAAAGACAACTAGTTACACCTTTTTTTATCCAACTGGGACAGCAGTATCGTGAGCGTTGTTATCAAGTTGGTCCCTGAAGAGCTTATCTAGTTGGTGACAAGTCAGACGCTATTTGCTCCTCCGACAACTATTTACTCTTTGCTTGATTCTGTACGCCTGCATGCTGTAGCGTCATGTTTGTGTTGGAATATGTGTATGATATACAGTAGGGTAGATGATCAAAATTCTTGTATGACCGTCAGGATGGGGTGTCTCCTTCAAAAATCCGGCGGGTGCCTCCTGGTCACCTTTGTCATGCTTGTGCATTGTTTTTATTTGACGTCTTAGGCCAAACCCCCCTTTTTTACATGAATATTAAATATTACTTTCATATTTTACGGTACAAACATATCATGTTTTGTATCAAATTGTAGCTGATGGAAAAATAAAATGCAAATAAACAGGTTGCATTTACATTTGTAATGCAATTTGCCCCATATGACCTTAAATGACTTTTAATTTAAATACCCAGTGATCCATTCATTTGCATTGAATTTTTCTTAAGCTTTTATTGGACACTAAACATGATATGTTTATTCCGTAAAAAATGTGGGAGTCATATCTAAGAGATAGGACATAAGTGAAAAAGTGGGTGTGGCTTATTACATCAATAAACGGAGCAGGTTCCATGGAACCGAGCGGGTTTATGCATCTTTATATGTATATGCTAAGCGTGCACATTCTGCCTCGTTAAGAGCGCCCTCTAAAGCTGTCCGCAAACCACCTGTGTTCCTTTTCCATTGGTTCAAGATGTCTAAGGTCGCTTCCTTTATGTCGTTCAGATGTTTCCGTTTGATGTTTTCATACTCGGCATACGAGAAGCCTAGTGCACTGGCGAACGGAGAATAAAAGTCACCTAGCAGATTCCTTGCGAGGTACATGATCTGACCTTCGGTCACATATAGGTTAGGGTCTTCCCTGATTCAACAAATAAAAAAAAAACGAGAACATAAAACTAAACACTTTAAATACGACAAAACATAATCTGGTTCCTAGTTTCACTGCTCTCAAAGTGAGACAAGGGACCAGTCATTTCGAAGTGACCGATTTTAATCTTTTGAGAGTGGATTATAGCTTCTTGTGGAGTGACTAGTGAGTACATTTTTAGATATTTTCTTACTCTGAAATGACTTGAATTATGGACAAGATTAGCTCTTCTGCATGTAGAGTGTATAATAATTAAGTACATCATAGAAGACTAATATTGTGGGAAAAAGCCGCTTAAGATAAGCGTGAACCTATAGGAGGTTGTTTTTAAAAATAGCATGTTATAAAGATAGCAATTCTTTAAGGATAACATGGCAGGGTTAGAGATAAAATTCCGTTAACCCTAAACATGCTAAAGGTTGTTTCAAACATGTTGCAGACGAAAATGGTATTGGGTATTACTGTTGATCGGAGAAGCGCTTCTAAGGGGTCGAGAAATAAAAGTAATGATCACAAGGTTAATCATATCATCTCCATTATCAATCACGACGTCGTCTTCATTAGCAACATCGCCCTCATCATTTGAACTTTGTTTATCTGTTATCATTGTCCCCTCGCTCGTCTCCCTTTTTAGTTTTTCTTCTGACATTCTCGTTTTTTTGCACCCTTCATTTCCCAGTGCATTTACCGTCTTCTAATTTTTGTTTTTATCGATGCCATTCATAAGGAAGCATTCTTTCAGGAAAAATATAAGAAGTACTTCAAGAGCTTCAGAAATATTCATGACTTCTTACTGTTCTGAAATGCAACTTACTGTGTTTGTCCCGATGGGGCAGACTGGGAATTCCGCGGTGTGCAGAGGTCGGCTGAAATTAATAATGAAAATGTGTTACTAGTCAAAAGTATAGGTGGTATCGGGTTGTCAATTCTTCACATATTTGACTAAAATAGGCTACATATATTAATGGCAGGACCATTGGCACTCTGTACCTTTTATTGCGGACGTAACAAACAATTGAATTGTGACGTCATGTGCGAACAGCATATCTGCATGTAGTAAAATGGTATAGATCTATTAAATGTTTAATAAAACAGAAAGCTTGTAAAAGCATATTTAATCTATCTACAGACAATATACTTCACACCCTCTCCTAAAAGAATAAAATGTTTAGTAATCATGAACCATTAAACAAACAAAAATGTATCTTTTTTGCGTTTTATAATACATACCATAATGGGGAAGCTGCTAGTTTTTGACGTCACAAATCATAAACTTCAAATTGTCATAACTTTTATACTATTCTTTGATGGATCTTTTTTTTCTCAAAAAAAGCCCCTTACCAATATTTCTTTTTCATTTTCTTACATTTCACTAAATATGTTCAACAATGACCTCGCAGCTCTTTATTGACATTTGGTTGTCATTTCAATATATTTCCTTTTTTTAATTCACCATGCATCGCAAAGCAAATCTGAATCTCCCTGAAAAACATTCCATGAAAAGTTGAAAATATGATTGACTTACCTTGGGGTAAATGATCATCCGCCGTCGCCTGCAAGTTTGCCTTTATAAGAGCCGCCCTTAGCTCTCCAAACTGCTGCGTTCTGCTGACTTTAAGATTCCAATCCCGGAGCATTTGAAGTGTACCCCTGCTCGTAACGTTACCAAACCGGAAGTTGGTTTTGATGTAGTTTTCAATGGGGCCTTTTCGGAAACCAAGTGCTTTTCCTAACATTTCAATATGGTCTTCGTTGGTTATGTCTTCTGCGATCAGTTTGAGGACCTCGTCAAAGTCTGGTTCTGAGTGTGACGCCATTCTACTCTGTAAAAATCCCGCGATTTTACAGAAAAAAGAAGATTTTGCAGAAAGCAATAGCAGAATCATTCTGTAAATTCATCAAACATGAATTTTTCTGCAATTTCACATAACAGGTCTGTTCAAAAAGAGGTAAGGGTGTTTTATTGAAGGAAATTTGTAAGATTCCATACACCAAATACCAATTTCCTGTAAGATTACGCAATCTGATTACAGGTGTTCTCGAGACTCTGCATGCTGCAGGGACTTCTTTTATTTTAAAGGATGCATGTGTGCGGTATATGAAAAGAAAACAACGGGATTTTAATTCAACGATTTTGATAAAACAGATAAACAAAAACATGTAAAAAACTTTCAACGTCTCACAAATCCTTTTTTATCAATACCTTGATCATTAAAAGACTTAATAAATATAAGGAGGGTTGGTCATTCTCTGATAAATATTTCACTATTTATCAATTAGTGGGTTACGGAGGTTAATTCGCCTCATATATTAATCAGGACAAATCAAACTACTACATAATCGAACGCATATAATACCCCTGATAAAGAGTGTGCGATGATATGAACAACGTTCGATGATCTTTATGTATATTGTGGCAACTGCGGACTGTAAATTGTTAACAAGCAGAGAGCAAAGTCCACTTCCGTATATACATGTAGCCATGTTTTGTGTGTCACCTATCTTTGGGAGGTCTGCTGTCGTCAAAACACATATACATCTCTTTTACCAAACCAACAATACTCAACTATTCATATTATCCCTCAAACTGTTCAATGAAATTGAAACGACAATACCATGTACAAACACAACTCCTCCCTGCAAAATGCATGATGCAACTGTAGAGATTTAAGGTAGAATGTTGTTGGAATTGATACACACGAGTGTATAATATGCCTTTGAAATAGGTATTAATAGATAAATCGGTGGCAAAGGTACTCACCTAACTGTGTCCTAACCTGCAACGATATAGTACATGCTGCACTTTTTGTAGAGTGGGAGATTCACTATGATGCAGATATGACCCGGATATATAACGACATGATCTCTCAATACATGTTCTACCTGTATTTGTATTTTTGAAATGCCGATATCATATCAGGCTCTGAACGGTGAAGCTGTATAGTCTGCGTTGAGCAACCACTAGTCTACAGAGAGTAAAAATCTTTGGTACGTAACTGCTTCTATTATAAACAATACTTGGTGTTGTGGTAATCACGTTGCACGTTATAACGCGTTATGCCAGATCGAAAATATATATCGAGAACTTAAAATAGGTAGGGATGGTGTCGGCAATCCATGAATCATGTAGCCATTGAAATAGGTGTCAGTCTAATAAATTGCAAGCCAGGGTGAAGATGAAATGGTTTTATTTTGGGCCACATTTTTATTGCACTTGTTAAATATGTGGATCAGCATTATTTAAGTGGAAATTTTACCAATCGTCCCCTTTCCTCTCTGTTCTCTCTCCCTTCATTGACCGTTCTCTCGCTATATGCCCTCATTTGCTATCATACGACACCTAGATAGATTCTTGTGATTTGATTGGTTGTTTGATATCGTTCATTCAGCCCATTGTGCAATGACGTCAACAACCGTGCAATTTTGGATCCATTAATCGCGCAATTTTGGATCCATACGATTTTGCCCATTGCACTCGCGCACCGAGATTGCACAGCTCATGCACCAGCAGAGCGCATGTTGTAATGACGTAACAATCAACAGACCGAACTCGCACTGCATGAGCATAGTTTCCATCGAAATTAATGAATTTCATATGAAAAAAAAATTAGGCCTAAACCAAATAATGAACGCCTCATTGAATGGATCATTTCATATTTCACCTCATGAAGTATTCTGTCCATTGCACTCATAAACATCCATTATTTGTATATTGTTCAATTTTGTCAATTGATACACATTACACTGTTAACGACATACAGTATACAAATGATGCATGGGTTAGAGTGGGTCAGTAGGAACTGTGTGCACAAGGTAACTTTGGCATGGTTTAACCCACGAGGCGCAGCCGAGTGGGTTTAGACCATAATGCCAAAGTTACCGCGTGCACACAGTTCCACTGACCCACGAAAGAAACCCATGCATCATCTGTTTTATAGAATGGAAAAAATTTATTGAATAAAATACAAAAATTAATGATTTACCGGATGCATGATAATTTCATGCGTCCGGTAAATTCAATTTACCGGACGCATGATTTTTTTTACCGGACGCATGATTTATTTACCGGATGCATGAAAATTCCAAAATGTAATGCAGACACTTTGATAACCCTGGACAACATAAATATGGGCTTAACTGCATAATATGTTGGCACAAAGGCATTATTATACCCAAACTGCCAAATACAGCTTTGCATTGACAAGATCTTGAGGCAGCCTCCGACCTCCAATAGCTGTGTGTGTATGCCCGGGCCGCGGCGGGGGCCAGCGCTTGCAGCTGCCTGGCCGGCCTGCAGTGCAGTGGAGAATTTGGCTGTTCACAGCTCAGGGCAGTAGATCTAACATTAGATCGTATGTCTAGACTTCTCAACTAACAAGTATGCGGGCAGTTTTAATCCCAATGACAATTACAGTACCGTATTTGTACTTACAGATCATTTTGCATCCTTTATTTGATTCATTCTGCCTTGATCGAAAATTCAAAATTTTGACGTAAACAAGCGTAACAGTACATGCGCGATGACATCACAATAACCTTTTCGGGCGATAGCTTGTTTACAGTGGATATCGTTTTGATTATCGGGATATCGTTCGTGCAGCCCAGTAAAAATTCTTGCATAGCTCTCAACCAATCAGATTGCAGGGATTTTCTCATCCATTCTATAATATGCAAAGATGTAATTGTTTCGTCTACTTTCATTAATGTTGCAGCGTAGGAATCTGCTTGAGAAAACATAATGGACGGGATTTCAGACAAGAAACTCTTAAACATTGGTAATTCGATCGGGAATAACGACAAGCTGTTGGCCCTGGCACTTGAACTTGACTTCACATATGCAGAATATAAGAATTATAAAGGTAGCGTATACTTTATTACACTCAGTGGAACAGAATGGGAAACAAGATATATTCTAAGATGAGTTGAGGAACAATTATTTCACGAATCAATAGTGAACTGAGAATGCTGCACGAATCCATGACGATGAGTGCGATAATAGCAGGCGCGGATCCAGGAAGGGGCCGAGCCGGCCCCGCCCCCCTCCTATTTTTTGACAACCTGCAGAAAAAGTGTACTCTTTATCTTGATAGAATCTACGAAAAACAGAAAGAAAAGTAAGAAAGAAGTATTATACCCATGATGTGTAATTTTTAGCCTCGTAACGGCCGGTCCGACCCCGAAAGGAAAGGAAAAGGTGAGGGGAAGAATTGGAAAATAGACTTTATATAGAAATGTTCGCTCGCGCTTCGCGCTCGCATTGTCTGTGTAATGAATCCCATTCAAGAGGATTAAATGACACTTCATATATCCAGTTCTGAAATCAATTTGTACACAATATTTCACCTCGCACATCAATCTTTGAATAGTTTCTTTGATTTACACAAATTGTTATATCAAAATTTTCAGCTCGCGCTGCGCGCTCGCATTGTTTGATTTGTGAGATATCTATCCTCTTGGAAATTTGTCCAAATGCTCCTTTATCATGTCAGTATATCAAAAAAATTAAGCTCATGCTTCGCGCTCGCATTTAATTGAGACACACAGCTTGTTCTTTATTTCAATAAAAACGCGCTTAGACTGTTCAGTTTTCAGGTCGGAATATCAAAAATTTTGAGCTCGCGCTTCGCGCTCGCATTGTTTAGTTGGATACATATCTTTCTTCATGATTAGTAAAATTGCTCAGAATCTTTGCTCTAAGGACATAAAATATCAACAAAATTAGCTCGCGCTCGTATTATACAGTAAGACCACATGAGATACCTTATATTGTTAAAACTAACATATGCTTAAAACTTCAGTCTTTAGTTAGGACTACCCCCTGAAAAACCAACAAAAAAAAATCAGATTATATCGGCCAATCGAGAAAAATGTTGATGAATATATTTTTCGCCCCCACCCCCCTATTGGCGAAAGCTGAATCCGCCCCTGCATAGGGCTATTACAGACCACTGATACTTCTTTATCGGCCGCACAGAAACGCCGTTAGCTTAACTTTGCGATGCATGTATAATCAAGATTACTAGTACCGTCATCATCATCATCCTTATCATTACCATCATTGCCGATTTCATCTTTATAATGGCTGAATGGTCGAATGGTAAAACTTAAAGGACAAGTCCACCCCAACAAGAAGTTGGTTTTAATAACAAGTGGAATGCCTCTGGCCGTCTCACCTGCATCACGCGGTTCAATATAGCAGCAGTGCTCACTTTGAATACTACTCTAACTCGCACAAGATGTTCAGTGATACATGGTTACTCTTATTTCCCTTTTTTATGAACTAGACCAATAAACTTACAGAGATATGATGGTTATTCAACAAAAAACCCCAACATGTCCAAAGTTCATTGACCTTACATGACCTTTGACCTTGATCATGTGACCTGAAACTCGAACAGGATGTTCAGTGATACTTGATTACTCTTATGTACAAGTTTCATGAATCAGATCCATAAACTTTCAAAGTTATGATGGTAATTCAACAGATACACCCAATTCGGCCAAAGTTCATTGACCTTTGACCTTGGTCATGTGACCTGAAACGCGCACAGGATGTTCAGTGATACTTGATTACTCTAATGTCCAAGTTTAATGAACTAGACCAATAAACTTTCAAAGTTATGATGGTAATTCAACAGATACCCCGATTCGGCCAAAGTTCATTGACCCAAAATGACCTTTGACCTTAATCATGAGACCTGAAACTTGCACAAAATTTTCAGTGATGCTTGATTACTATTATGTCCAAGTTTCATGAATCAGATCCATAAACTTTCAAAGTTATGATGGGAATTCAACAGATATCCCCAATTCGGCCAAAGTTCATTGACCCTAAATGACCTTTGACCTTGGTCATGTGACGTGAAACTCATGCAGGATGTTCAGTGATACTTGATTAACCTTATGTCCAAGTTTCATGAACTAGGTCCATATATTTTCTAAGTTATGATGACATTTCAAAAACTTAACCTCAGGTTAAGATTTCGATGTTGATTCCTCCAACATGGTCTAAGTTCATTGACCCTAAATGACCTTTGACCTTGGTCATGTGACATGAAACTCTAATAGGATGTTCAGTAATACTTGATTAACCTTATGGCCAAGTTTTATTAACTAGGTCCATATACTTTCTAAGTTATGACATCATTTCAAAAACTTAACCTCAGGTTAAGATTTGATGTTGACGCCGCCGCCGCCGCCGCCGCCGCCGTCGCCGCCGCCGTCGCCGTCGCCGTCGGAAAAGCGGCGCCTATAGTCTCACTTTGCTTCGCAGGTGAGACAAAAAGAGAAAAATCCAACAAGCATAACACTCAAAATTTCATCTAAATCGGATGTAAAATAAGAAAGTTATGACATTTTAAAGTTTCGCGTAATTTTACAAAACAGTTATATGAACATCCTTGTCGGTATGCAAATGAGGATACTGATGATGTCATCCACTCACCATTTCTTTTGTATATTATTATAATTATGACTATGAAATATTCGATTTTTCTCCTCATTGTCAAGGGAAGAAATTATTAATTCCTCCCTGAACATGTGCAATTAGTATTGTTTAATATTATATGGTTAAGTCAAGTTTGTCCTCATAGTCAAATATGTAAAAAATGAAACATTGTATAATTCAAACAATAAAAAACAAAAGAAATAGTGTGTGATGGACATCATCGACTCTGTCATTTGCATGTCACTGAGTAAAAATAGCGAAACTTTTAAATACCATAACTTTCTTATTTTACATCCGATTTTGATGAAATTTTTAGGGTTATGCCAGTTTGATTGTTCTTTATTTATTCAAAATCCACATTTGTCTGGGGTGGTCTTGACCTTTAACGTTATTTAATTTCCATGTGTTTTAAGCAACCAATCAGGGAGCGGGTGACGTCACCTCGGCTGGCACGATCTCGATGCTGTTTTGCTGGCGGGAAAAGATGAAGAGGGAGGAGCAAGTGAGGGTCCTGTCATGCGCACTAGAGAAAGTTGGCTTGGTGGAGGTAGCGGAAGAACATCTAAAGGAGAGAGGTATGCGACTTACATCAGTGGGTATTTCACAAAGAGTTAAGCATGACTTAGAGTCGCTGTGAACTGTCCAGTTATGTGCTGAATGTAAGGCTTCGCTGCATTGGTCAAATGAAGCTACAAGGACGCGCGCGGCTCCCTATTAATCAATAAGATTGCGCGTTAAAGCATCATTTGCGCGCCAGCACTAAGCATGACTTTAAATCATACTTAACTTTTTGTGAAACACAGACTCCCCAGGTGAAGCTGTCCGTAAGTTACGAGCGACTTAAAGAAAACCAAAACCCAAGTAGAGAAGCAATCTTATCGGAAGGAGTAAAATGAGAGGAACAAATTTATAAAAAAACTTTCATCAAAATCGGTTATGAAATAAACAAGTTATGGGAGTTTGAAAACTCATGGGAAAATATAATCCACACCATATATGTCAAGGTCAAGAGGAGATAATGTGAAATATGTAAAATAAAGGGGAAAATCTGAAAATATGTGTACAAAACGAATGGAGAGTTGTCCACAAAATCAGCCATTTTGAAACACATTCGCCAATTTGAGGAGTACAACAAGACTTTTTAATCGTCCATAACTTGCTTATTTTTAATAACCGATTTTGATGAAACTTTTTTTTAAATTGTTCCTCTAATTTTACTCTTTCCAATAAGATTGCTTCTCTTCTTGAGATTTGGTTTCATTTAACAAACGACCGGTGATCATTTCCTGTGTTAAATGATACACCAAATTTTCAATGATGTTGACTTGGCTGCTATGAAACGGTCAGCAGTCGTTCGTTAAGTCGCTCGTAAAATATGGAGAGCATTGTTAAGCACCTACTCGTAGTGTCGATAGGTGTACATAGAAGACTACACAAGTCATTCATCCGGTGTTATTTTTTTCCCTGCCAGTTCACCAATTGGGGTGTTATATTCACACTCATAGGCCCGTATTGACAACCACAGTTAAAATAAAACCCGGATTTAAAGTTTTGGTTTAACGATGGAGAGCCAATTTAGGCACAAAGCCCTAACAGTACACATCCAATTTATTAACTCATTTGACACTCAAATTTTCTATAGTTGTCTGTGAATCACATCTAAGGCATTTTCCTTCATTATGAAAGCAAAAGGAAGCAAAATAGTAAACATATATAGGCAGATTTTTTTTTTTTTTTTTGGGGGGGGGGGCACCTCATAATTTTAGAACATAGATTAACCGTGATCTAAGTTAAACCCGACTTCAGAATAGGGTGCAATTCTAACACACAAGGGTTTTGTCTTCACGGGATAGTAACTGCTGTCAGTTTTAACACCCTACTTTTTAGGTGATGAAGCCGAAACACTTGATGAAAACATGTAGAAAGTAAGATATCTGAGGGCAAAGCGAATAAGCTTCGGCTTCAACTGTGAAGGGGCGCGAAAAGAAAAATAAATGAAGGAAAAAGGTGGGAATAACTTATAAATTGAATGTACAAAGTTAGACCTGCTTAAGCGCCAACATAATCCTGTCTTGTAATAAGGGAAGTCAGTGGGCGCTTCTTCATAAGTTACAGGAAGGGGTGCAATCCAAATGGTGTGTTCGAGAGGAGAAAAATCAGGCAAAAAAGCGAATGGTTAAAGCATGAAAATAAATCTGACCAGGAAAAAAAAAGCGGTAGGTGGTTTTCAACACGTGGGATCACAATTAAAGTTTGTGTACATTTGAAATGCCCATTTTGGCAAATTTGAGTGAACAATGACACAAGATAATGAAAATTTTCCCTTAGCTATCAAGTATTTACTACATTCATATCGGTATACATTACCTTGGGACTTTAGCAATGTTGGTTTGCAGTTTAAATATGGAGTTTGAATATAGTAAAACAAATCCAATTAATTATTGCTTTTTTCGTACAATGGATGGTTTTCAACAGCGACATCTATTCAATGTTTCTATCTTGCAGCTGAAGCGCAGCAACTGGCACCCAACGATGCCATCGACCGTGCGATACATGTTAAAAGGTATATGCAGATGCTCCATTATTTACATACTTATTCTCGTTTATACACCTTACATGTACACCGTAAAAAAAATATCCCAAAAATTTCAGGAAATTTTGTTAGGGGTCTGTCAGGATCATAATCACAAGAGTTACATCACCTGAAATTATGACTTAAAATCATTGACAAGATACTCTGAACAGAAGATGGTGAAACATTCCTGGACACCATTGTTTGAAACAATTTACTCAAATATAAAGCGGTTTACTTCTACTGAGCATTAAATATGAGATTTTCAGCAAGAAACTGATCCACAATGTGCTGCACCCAGCCCAGGTGAGGTAAATGGGTATCGGTAGGAAGTAATTCCTCAAGAAGCTGTGTGCGGTGTGAACGCCTAGCTTACCCGGTTAATATAGGTGCACCTTGAGCACCTAACAAGGTGGATATGTGCGCAATATAAATACCCTACATTATTATTATTATTAATTTATTAATTCATGTGTTATGAACTGGATAAATTGGCAAAAAATATGCCTTTTCTCTGCAATCGTGGACTCTGGAAAAACGACATTATGTTTGCAATTGTCATCTCCGAAACTTAGGACAAAATTGATGTACCGGATCACCATTTTTTCGGCAAAGACCTCCCAGCTGTTTTTTTGACAGTTGACGGGCATTTTCAATATTTGCTCGAAATTTTTTTTTGGTATACAATGCGTTAACTTCAAATTTAAAACAATTAATTTCATCTCTGGTAATAGGAACTTGGGGGAAAGAATCAACGAGAACGTATCCGAGGGGCAGCTTCTTCAGATCTCTCGCGAATTCCCAAATGAAATATTCGACTCCTTCTGCTTGAGGTTGGGCGTCGGTTTAAACCAGTCCAGCAACATCCTAACAAAACATTGCAAGGATTATCACAAAGCAATGATGGAGATTCTAATGATGTGGAAGAATAGAACTTGCGGTCCATGTGAGGAGCTAGAGGGTGCATTGGAGTCATCGGGAGCAGCAGATCTGATAGGCAGCATACTTTACAAACCAAATTGATAACAGTTCTCGGTCGACATTGTGGTTACACTTCGTAATTCCGAAGGTTCGTAATTCCGAAACACGTAAATTGCCTTTGCCTCGATGTTTGTTAATCCGAAAACGTAAAAGGGTTCGTTAATCCGAACATTTGTTGCGTTATTCCGAAGGTTCGTTATTCCGACGGTTCGATAATCCGAAAACGAAATAAGATTCGATGTTCCGAAGTTTCGTTAGTCCGACAACGAAATAAGGTTCGTTAATAATTTCGTTTTCGGGCTAACGAACCTTCGGAATCACGAACCTCATTTCACTTTCGGGTTAACGAACCTTCAGAATTACGAACCTCATTTCGTTTTCGGACTAATGAACCGTCGGACTTTCAAACCTTCGGAAATACGTGTCACATCCTGTGTCACATTAATATCAAAGTGCAACCTTAAGAGAGTTTTGCATGGACTATACTAATTATTTCTGACTTTGTTGAGAGACTTTTGGCTATTGGTGATAGTGGTATATTTCTCTTCCAGGCAGAGATAGCAAGCCCACTCTTTCTTAGGTTAGTATTGGACACCTTTTTTTTTATTCACTATGTTAAATAGAATTGGGCGGTTGCTTCCATTAGTTTCCTATTATACTTGGAAAGCTGAGTTTCATTTTTGCATTGTTCATGTTTCACAGATCAGTTGTAGTTCCTGTATCTCAAATATAAAAGTCAGAAATAATATCAAAATGCCCCTCAGAAAACCAATCAGTTGTGACGACACATCGCAGCACGCAGACACAACCAAGTTGTCAAATCATCAGTCTGCCTGAAGACCGCCGAGAGCTTGAAGCCGACGGTAATAGACCGAGCTGACCAAAAGGTTTATTGTAAAAATAAAAAATAATCAATTTTTAACTGGACCTGTTGTATATCAGAAATCAAAGGGGAAGTTCACCCTGAAGAAAACTTTCTTGTAAAAATAGCAGAAAAAATAGTAAAAAATATTGGTGAAGGTTTTAGGAAAATCCGTTAAAGAGTAAGAAAGTTATTAGAGTTCAAAGTTATGGATTTGTGACGTCATAAACGAGCAGATGTCCCATGTGTTATGTAATATAAAATGCATAAATTTCAAATTTTGTATGGTTCCTGATGACTCAATTTTGTTTTCTTTTCATGATCGGGTGTGAAACGATTTGTCTATTGATATACAAAAGTTACAGTGAAAAACCATTTTCAATTTTTTGAGAAAATGACATTTCATTGATTTTTTACCATTCGCTATGTAGGAATGCTGCTCGCATATGACGTCACAAATCAAATAATTGAAATTCTAATAACTTTTTAATTATTTGATGAATTTTTCTCAAACCTTCGGCAATATATTTCATTAATTTTTCTGTTATTTTTACAATAAACTGTCAGGGTGAACTTCCCCTTTAAATCAGAAAAGGGTGGTGCAAATAAAACTGAAAATGAAAAGAGAAACATGGTAGGTAGTACGCGTGTCTTTAGGTACTGTAGTGACATTATTTAGAATATATGATATCAGACAAATTTATAGAGTGTTAAAGTGATTGTTTAACATTGGTTTGACTTTAAAAAAATCTCAGCTAGAAGGTCACACTTGTCACCTGTGTCTGTGATATGTTACAAAAATGAAGCCCTGAAAAAATTGCGGTCGAAAATCACTATTTAGTGATTCAAAAATTGAAATATAAAGTGACCGGAAACACCATCTTAAATTCATCCCATACAGTTATAAGATGCCTATTTACAAAATCGGGGTTCGCCTTGCAGTTTTAGCTTTTCATTCTCAATAATGGTTGTTTTCAGGGTTTATTAGTTCTAATACATGCACTTGTACACATGTTTCATCTTGGTTTGATAATTTTTTTAAATCGGCTGCTCACAAAGTTAAACAATGTCTTTAAAATTAGATTTAAATAATAATGTTATATATTAGCTTGACTTGCTAGTGTGGAGTATTCACAAATTAGCATCTTAATACTTGGTGATTCTTTAAGTCATTGGGCAGTCAATTCCAATACACTGGTCCAAAAAAAGACGAAATACTTTTTTGCTAATAGAGTACGGGTTGGGGATAGGTGATAACAATTACGTTGTCTCGTTGGGAAATCATGCATGGAGGTGTTTTTACAGAACATATTTGAAAAAAGTATGTGGAGATCATATTTACCTAGTTTATACATAAATTGGGCGAGTTGGCAAAGATATAAATCATTCACTTTAAGAATATTATTTTGGAAAAAAATGACATCTGTGTGTGATCTGAAATGAGTTTGAAAAATTATTCTAAGGGCCTTCTTCTTCAACAACAGTATCCTTTGTAATTGTGTTTGGATTTCACAACCCCATGCCAAAATGCCGAAATTAATGTATGGTAATATTAATGTATGGTATAATGTAAGTAAAGTGTGAGATGGAAGAAAATATTCAAGCTTGTTGATGAGCCGATGTTTCTTGAAATTGTTTTGCATGTATTATCAATGTGTGGTTTCCATATAATTTATTGTCAATAATAACACCCAAGAATCTGGTCTCTGATACATTTTCAAGAACGGTGTTATAAAAAATGATATTGCCAGGTAATGCATGTGTTTTATTACAAAAAAGCATATAATTCGTTTTTTGGCAGGTTAGGTAATAGTTTACTCGCCTTAATCCAGTCAGGTACATGTACGAGTTCAGAGCATACAATTCTTACAAATTGATTTACGTTATCATGAGAAAAGAAAGTATTCGAGTCGTCAGTAAACAGTATGAATGTGAGCAAATTTGATAATTTTTTTTCATTGACATAAGTAATAAAAAGAAGAGGGCCAAGTAAGTTTCCCTGGGGTACTCCGCATGTGATAGGAAGAGTGGAAGAAATAACGTTGTTAACCGATACAAATTGAGATCTATCTTTTAGGTAACTCCTGAACCACTTCTAGACCCCTCCCCTAATACCATAAAAAGAAAGTTTATAAAGACCTATTTCGTGGTTAATGGTATCGAAGGCCTTGGAGAAGTCCAGGAAAATACCAACAGTATAAAAGCCTACTCTATGAAAGTAGTGATTTTATTGATACAAGACAGAATTGCATGTGAGGTGCTATGATTTTCGCAAAATCCAAATTGTGAGTTCGCACAGATATCATGTTTATTCAAAAACGTACTGTAATTTTTTTTTCGAGAATTTTAGATAACGAGATGAGTAATGAAATAGGACGGTAGTGAGAAACAAGTTGATTTTTTTTTAATGAGGGATGACTTTTTCATGAGGGATGACTATTTTTGTGAGATAAGGTAGTTTCCCTGTGTTTATAGAAATAATGAATATGTTGAAATAATTTTCTTAAGTAGGAAGTCAGGAATACTATCGAAACCTGGACTCTTCTTTGTGTGCAGATTGTTAACATTAGTAATCTTGTGTTGGTAAGATTGAAAAATATAAAGTTAGTGTTTGGGTTTTCAGGAAAATTGTTAAACAATTTTTAATGGGACTTTGCTTGCCAGATTGTTTCGAATATTGTGGAAAAATATGAATTAAACTTTTTTTGGCTACTAAGGTGTTATCATTGTATTTTTTGTTTTTATTTTTGATATAGAGGAACTTTAATTCGTTTTGTTTAATGCACCATTTATGATTTGTTAAGTGTTCTCATAGCAGTTTTGTACATATCGAGTTGGAAGGTATATTTTTTTTTTGCCAGTACGAAGTAAAGAAGGTGTTTTTACATGAAGTGTATTTAGAGCGGGATTAGTCACCAGGGACCAATCGGTGCGGTTCTTTCATATGTGCAACTCATCGCAAACCTTTGTGTTACGGAGCCCAGGTTGTTCTTTCGGTTGATTAATCTAATAAGTGATTTAGTAATCCAAGGAAGGAGTAGGACTTTTTTATAATTTAATTTTCTGCTGATCGTAAAAGGAACGTAAGTATCTTAAAGAAGATGTTAATTTGGAAATGAAGAAGTCTTAAGCGTCATCAACGTCTATGGATAAAAAACAGTCTGTTGTACATTATTTAAGTGATTAATTAGATTGTTTACATTGCAACCAGTTATAACAAGAGCCCTTTGGGGACTTCGCGCTCACCTGAGCTAAAGGATAAATTTACATTTACAGGAATCGGGCTTCGGCGAATGCAGTCAGCGTATCATTCTGATGCGTGTAAGGACCCTAGTTCGAACCCCATTTTTTTTTTATTTCCGGGAGGGGGTAAGTGGTAATTTCTTTTCATTTCTTTCTTTTTCTTTAAATAACATTCCTTCCTCGTTCCGAACACAGCTTTACTCTCTTATTTTAAATCTTCGTGTGAAATTCTATTCATGCCCGTATTCATTAAATTTCTTGATTTATTACTCTGACTTTCAAGTTCATGTTAACACTTATTTGGGCAGGGATGGGAGGGGAAGAGGATAAGTTAAAAGTCAAGTCCACATAAAAAAAATTATAAATAGAGTAATTCTTTTTTTTGACAAACAGTTATAGAAAAAAAGAAAACTAGGGTCTGCAACTTAAAGTTTATTTATTTTTGCTCACATCACATTCCTTTTTAATTTTTAGTTGCATTTCATCATATCAATATTTTGCAAATGTGATGACAGGGAAACTCTTCATCAAATCACAGTGGGTTACATTTATGGCAGCTCTAAATGTTATTAGAGGAATTGATTTGTTAAACAAAATGATGAGAAAACTAAAATACACCGTAAACATGTCATGTGCAATGTAACAAACAAATTAGGAAAGAAATTACAGTATGTGTGATAATCGGTTCTGTAATTTTCACATCGTTAAAAAAAAATTGCACAATCTATCAAGATCATAAAAGTTTTTCTTTTTAATTTGAATCAGTTTTCTTGAAATTCATTTTTTCATTATAAGACTGTAAGTATGGTGGATGTGAGGGAGTGGCCTGGATGAAAAGAAAGTGAACATTCTGCCAATTACCGAATTCCATATTTTTAGACAATTTCATTCATGGTAAATATTTCTATGCATTCCCTACATTCCATGCAAAAGGTAAAGGAGAAGTTCACCCCACCAAAAATAAATCATTTGAATACAAAGAAAAGCCAAATATTCCAGAAAATTTCACAAAAACGTTGATGTGGACTTGACTATTGACTTATCCTCTTCCTCTCCTACCCCTGCCCAAAATAAGTGTTAACATAATCTTGAAAATCAAAGTAAAAAATCTTGGATATTTGATAAAAACAGGCCTGAATAGAATTCACATGAAAATAAAAAGAGAATTAAGCTGTGTTCGGAACAGGGAAGGAATATGATTTAAACAAAAAAGAAAGAACGAAAAAAATATTACCCCTCCCCCCCTTCCCGGAAAAAAATGGGTTCTAACCAGAGTCCTTCCACGCATCTAACCGAAAGGCTGACGGCATTCGCCCCAGCCCGATTCATTCCCACTTCCGGATTTTTAATGGCATATAAAAATGTTGGTAGTCCGTGCACCGCTTCGGCAATTTTACTGCACTTCCAATCTTTTTGCGATGGACATGGTTTTGGGGGTTCCTGACTTTGCTTCATCACAAAATTTCACGATTTCTTTTAGTCGTGAAGAAGAATATCTACGCTTTATAGTGGTTATTATATCAATTTGACGCAAATGTGATTTCTATGCGAAAATATGCTTTGCTTGTTCACATAATATCTTGAGAATTTTTTTTTCTATTAAGCTATGTCGGTCACCAAAATGCGTACAATGTGCATTTCTTTTGACTCTTAAGAAATTTTAAACTTTTATCTATAAAATCAGACAAATTTTATGAGAAATGGACAATTAAATATATAAGAGCTCTTTACAGCTCACTACTATATGCATAAAAGTCAGGAACCCCCAAAACCATGTAAATACCGCTGGATAAAATACTTTCGAACGGGCTGCGCACTGACTGGCACTGTAACGTTGGATCTACCTCGGCTCGACTAACGTTAGCTTGCTCAACGATACCGATGCACGTCGTGTCCGACCGCGGCCGGGCCCCGCATTGGGGCCATATATTGCATGCAGGCATGACCGCATATGGGAATAATACGATGTAATATCGATGTGGCAGATATGGCAAGTTCCGAATCGGGGTCCTCGTATAAGACACAGTAGAAGTCCGGATTTATTCTAAGTTAGTTGAGCCACATGGCCGATGTGCTTGTTTGTTACGTTACAACAGTAGTCTGATACATTTTATTTAAGGCACTTGCCGGCTTAAAACGAAACTCGAATTTCAATTTCATTTTATTTTCCCACCATGTTTGTTCCATTCAAGACACCGTTAGAAAAAACTCCAAAACCCGAGTGATTTCGCACGCGCACGCGACCCTAGTGAATAGTATAAGCCCAAGTCACTACCCTCTGGTAATGTATTCATCACAAGTGTTTGTATATTAATGAGGATAATGGGCTATCCAACCTTCTTTTCTTGGAAGTTGTTACTTTTGAATGGAGTAATGTCATCAATTATCCATTAGGCACGTCCTTATCCGAATCCTTTCAAGCTTCAGTAAACAAATGAATGTTATCCATAGTTGTAGGATCATCGCTCTAACAGGAAGAAATTACAAAATTTTCATACTTTTTTTAAAACGTGCAAATGGAAGTACTTTAGTAATCCCTAGTTATTTTGTAATAAGCTTAGTAAAAACTCCTCTGTACATCTCTACCCAACTAAAGATAGCAGCTACTATCACCATGAGCACGTACCTTATAATTTCAGAGTATAATCTGGTGGGACATTGGACGAGAAAACTCCACCCCTTTTCTTTTTCTGTGAGAAAATTCATATTCAAGCCACTATTCCCTTGTGAAATAAAGGTTTCCAGGTCAAATGTCCGCAGATTGGAAGCAATCGTCCATATAGGTATTTCAAATGTCCGTGTACATGAAACAAATACCTTCATAAGAATATGTGAATGTCCGATTAGGGATTTCAGATGTCCATGTTGGTTCAAAGTGTCCATAAAGCTAAATCAAATATTCGATTTATTTAGGGAGTTCAAATGTCCACGTAGGTTCAAAGTTTCCATATCGCTTTATCAAATATCCGATTAGGGAGACCAAAAGTCACATATGGAACTAAATGTCTAATTAGAGAGTGTAATATCCCACTTGGGGGAAAAATATCGTATAGGCATCTTAATAATTGTCCAAGGTTTGAAATAATGATTACTCGAACATTATCACTTTATTTTTTTCATTTTTCGCTTTTGAATTATCTGTCACACAGCTTTCCCTTTGTCACCCCCCCCCCACTCCCTCATTTCACAAATTTGCTGACCTCCTAGATTTTTATCCTTATTTTTATTTATTGATTTGTTCACTTTTTTGTCAATCCTTTCTTTTTCGGGGAGGGGGGGGCGTGGTCTTGGCCGCGTATATTGTATTTGTCGTCTTTATTTTGGTATCAGGCTCTTTTCTCGTCTTTCCATTTATTCCACCTTTTCAACTTTTCCTTCTCTACTAATTTGTTATAGGCAAACAAACAAATGTCATATAGTGCTTTCAATTGTTTTTCTGGGTGTAAAATATTATGTTTCTTCTCTTATTCTGTTGTTTATCTACCAAATTATTATATTCCTTCCACTACATATCAAACGCCACACAACATGATCTACGGACAAACTACGGATATTATTTACGATATTATTTTAATCAAACCCAGATTTTATATGTAATATGGCAGTTAATTTCATTATTCATAATTATGAACAAAATCATTAGTTGTAAAAATGTTTGTTCCTTACACTTATAAAACATGTTTAAGTCATCAAAATAATTATTGTTTAATTCTCTTAAGTATGAGCTTATTACAAATAATGAGTTTTTCATATAAATTATTAAAATTAAATGCCATGTTAAGGTTTATATATTTCATATTTCATTCTTTCAGTTTTTGAAAGGCGAGTCCCTTGGAACTTACAAACTTGAGGGTGTTGTGATGAATTAATGGTCATTCTTATCAATTTAAATAGAGCAAATTTAAGAATTGTCAAATCATAATTCCATGCATGAGTGAGCGTGAATGACTATCTTTAGTGCAGCTTATTAACTTTACAATGTGGGTCTCAGCAGTGTGTTCATTGGAGTCAGGAGAATAGGGGTATAGATAGGACTTCAGTTTGTGAAGTAAGCTGATGGAAAAGGGGCTAATTTGATAACAAGTTCTGAAAATTAGGTCATCAACGATTCAGTGGGCAGTGCTCGCTCAAGCATGAATACTTTTCCAACTTTTTGGTGTCATTTGTAATGAAAATGTGAAAATACATGTTAATTCATAATGGTTACATTTTATAAACTCATTTGTATTACCTCAGCATAACGTGCAATGCTGTCAGAAATCCACTTAATCCTATTTTGGTAATTCAGATAAACGTCTTAGACGATATTATTTTCAACGCTGGGATTGATTTTAATTACTTTAAGTCAATTTAATTAGACGTCGTGGGTAGGGTGTATCTAGCTCGATAAGAAGTAACAATTTTGATAGGCTCACTCAGGCAGGATATACGTACGCCTATTTCGAATTCTTGTACTTAAAATTACATCATTATGGAACTAACCTTGATTTATTAAAAGTACCTCTTATTTCTTCATTGATTCAAACAATATGTCTGTCATTTTTTTTATATTAACAACTATCCATTTTTCCATATCATTTTCATCACTGGTGAATTTTCTTGTTTTAGACCATATATGGAAGACTATAAGAGTGATGCCTACATTGTCAATGCTCGATAAGAACAAATATTGAGACATAACAATCAATTTTAATGCATTTTACTTTAAAAATATGTTATTTATGTTACACTTTGGGAACGAAGCATGTTTGTTTCTGCTAAGCTTAAATGTAAAAGTATTTTTCCACTTTTTGTTTGAATGAATCAAATTGTATTTGGTTTTACCCTATTGTTTGAATATTTTTTTCTACTGAACAGAATGTCGATACTTAATGTGCATATCCGTCATACATTATAAGAAAATTTCAATTTCTTTTCAGCATCATTAGCAAATGGACATTTGAATTACCTAAACGACATTTGATTTACCTATGTACGACGTGATGCCTTAATGCATGCATGGTATTTCACAATTGCTATTGAAGGGATATTTGAATTCCCTATGGACGTCTTATTTACCTATAAGGACATTCGATTTGCAAGATGGACATCTGATTTACCTATTTAAAATAAATTATATTGGGCGGACATTTGACTTCTCTAAGGACATTTCATTCATTTATTGGGATACAATTCTGGCTAATGGGACATTTGAATTCCCTACTGGCATTTGAATTACCTAATCGGACACTTGCGGCCATTTGACCTGGAAAACCTATTTACATATATAGTAATCGTGAATAGTTTTCGTTTCTTAATGATGATAATGGGCTATCCAGCCCTGTTTTTTTTTCTTGAAGGTTGATGCGTTTGAATGCAGTAATGTCATCAATTATGCGTAAGACGTTTGTAAGGCGCCGTGTCCTTCCAAGCATCAGTACACAAAATAATATTATTCATAGTTATCGATTCATCGCTTAAAAAAATAGACATTATACTCTTTCATATATTTTTTAAAGACGTGCTAATGAAAGTAGTTTTGTAATCCCCGGTTTTTTTTGTAATATGCTCAGTAAAATCACCTCTGTGCAGTTCTACCCAACTAAATATAGCAACTATACTATCACCGTGATCACATATCCTACAGTGGCAGAGTATAATCTGGTGAGACAAGTTACGCACATTGGAAGTCGAGAAAACCCCACCCCTTCCTTTTTTCAGATTCAAGCCATTACCCCCTTGTAATATAGTAATCGTAAATTCTGTTCGTTTCTTAATGATAATAATGGGCTATCCAACCTTTTTTCTTGAAGGTTGATGCGTTTGAATGCAGGAATGTCATTAATTATCCGTAAAACGTTTGTAAGGCGCCGTATCCGTTCAAGCTTCAGTGAACAAAATAATATTATTCATAGTTGTCGATTCATCGCTTAAAAAATAGACATTACACACTTTCATATATTTATTTAAGAAGTGCTAATGGAAGTACTTTAGTTATCCCCGGTTTCTTGTAATAAGTTTTGTAGGAAAAAATCCTTTGTGAACCTTTACCCGACTAAATATAGAAACTACTATCGCATACCCTATGGTTGCATGGTATAATCTGGTGGGACAAACCAGACAAAAGTTACACACATTGGGCGGGAGAACCCCACCCATTACTTTTTCTGTGAGAGAATTCAGATTCAGACCACTACCCCCGTGTAATGTAGTAATCGTAAATATTGTTCGTTTCTTAATGATGATAATGGGCTATCCAACCTTGTTCTTTTTCTTGGAAGTTGTTGCTTTTGAATGGAATAATGTCATCAATTATCCGTTTAAGACGTGTATAAGGCGCTGTATCCTTCCAAGCTTCACTGAACAACAAAGTGTTATATCATCCATGAAAATCGGTTCATCGCTTTAAATATGAAAACATTTCAGACTTTCACATACATGACATATTTCTTAAGGACGTGATAAAGACGGAGTATACATAGGCCTATAAAGTTTAACACTTACCGTATAGAAATGGCGCGAATCGTATTTTCGCAGATAATGGTCTTTGCGTGTCTATGTCATCTTGTTCAATTAAGTAAGTAGTTCGGTCTTCATAGCATCATGCTATTTTGTTGATATCGTATTAATTGTATTGGCTCATGATAATTGTCATTTAAATAAATGAAGAATTTAGCTGTAAAAGGGGGTTAGGTCCACTTTGGACCATTCCGAAAAAAAACGTTTTTTATTCTCACTTATTGGAATATTCTTATGAGAATCCATATTGTCATGATGTACTACCCTATCATGTGAACATAAAATTGGGTATAAAATAAATCTACCTGTCTTCAATTTTGTCTATATATTAAAAAATATCACTGTGGATTATTCTTTGCCACTTTCATTCACGTTTTCATTTGAATTTCAAATTAATCTTTGGTATCATCAGAGTGAATAAAAAATCCACACTGCAGAACCTGGCTCCCTCCTCCCAAAAGGCTAGACATTTCGCTAAGGAAAATCCCTAAGTACAATCAATTCAAATGCAAAACCAGCCGATTCCGAAATAGTCCCATCCCCTACTTCATAGATTTACTAAACGAGAACTAGATAAATTTATTGCCCCCCCCCCGACGATATGACTAGTACAGTTTGCTTAATTTGCTAGGATAGTCATCCTCATTCTACGCCTTGCCCCACTTAGTCTTATCTGTACATAATTTCTTGTCATACCTTTTGTTTAATTTTCATCTTTCTGGCTCAATCCTTTCTCTGTACTTTCTATCTATATCTCCGTTTAATTACCCTTTCCCCTTACCTTTTCTCTGTCTGTCTCCTTATGCTGTCTTTATCCCCCCCCCCCTCCTTTTCTCTTTTCTAATACTTTTCCTTCATGCATGTACAATGTGCCTCATTATAGTGTTTATAATTTGCATACTTAATATTTATTATGTTCAATACAATTATGATTTAATTTACTTTCAACAATCTATTGCCTTGTATTACAATAAGAAGTTCTAGTAATTTTATGTCAATGCATGTTTTTATTTAAGTATTTTTTTCTATTGTAAATTGTACACATGTTTTTTTATTCAGCCTTTGGCTGCGAGGCATGTTTTAAATAAACCATTATTTAATGAATTGAATTGAATTGAGCAGAAAACAATAAAATTTATGAAAAATGGACTAAATCTCTTTTGACAAATCAGTTCTTCAGAGCAGTTTAGTTGCAAAAGGTGTTAGGTCCACTCCAACAAAGTAATTTGTTTTTAATTCTCCCATATTTCAAAATTATTATTCGAAATTAAATTTTATGACACCCTAACATGAGAACATAAAATTGGGTATGAGAGAAATCTACCTGTCTTCATATTTTTAAGATATTCTTTTTCCAAGAAAAATTATGTATGGACCTAACGCCTTTTGAAAAAAGGTAACTTTTCTTTGCCATTTTAGTTCACTTTTTAATAGGAATTTCAACCTTTCTTTAGTATCATCTTATAGAGGTAATAAAAATCTATTGAAAAAAAATTGACTTAACCCCTTTTTGCAAGTGAGCTCTTCAAATATATATTTTCATCAGTTATGATCCCAGTCCGAAACTGCATACACTGCAAAAGCTCCGGTATTAACACCAGCCCGAAATCTAGATATGTCCACACCGGAGAAGGATTGAATCAACACCAGTTTGGAATCAAACCGATGCTGTTTATAGGGTGTTAGACCAAAACCAAACTGGTGTAGTTTAACACATCTCTGGTGTGGACATATATACATGTAGATTCCGGGCTGGTGTTAAATCAACACCGGTGTTTTTGCAGTGTAATTTGTCGGGTTGAAAGAAGCCAGTTCGGAGTTCCATATTTAATGAGATAAGCTCTTGCTTTGATGCCATGATTATTCATATATATTTTTTGGAATTGTGTTTTTCATTAGATCCCCCAAAACAACAATGCGCCCACTAGCGACTGGTACATCAAAGCTGGCCAAGTACAATGTTTTAACAACATGCTAATGCATTCAAAGTAGAAATGCAAAGAATACAGTCGTAGAATGTTGATTGGTATACGTTTCTCGTAAAAACTTTTGCCAAAAAGAAAAAACTCTGGCAAATAAACAAAAACGATGGCTAAAAAACTTATGCTTTTGAAAATTACACATTAAAAAACTCTGGCAAAAAAAATGGCCCAATTTTTTTATGGCAAAGTTTTAAGGAACGGACTCCTGGTCTGTGCAATATTTGCATCCTGCTATGTAAGTCATGCTTACATGATATCTTGCCTTGAATTCTGCTTCTCGAAATGAAAGAAATGAAAGGTTAGTTGACCAAAATTGCCCATGAGGTAAAAGTCTGCAGGAAAATTCGCAATATCTTGAGAAGCTAATATGCTTCTTAAGCTATGATAACTGGATCTGAACAATGTGATATTGGGGATAGAATAAGAGGAAACTGAAAAAGAATTCCAAAGACTTGGGGAGCAGAGCTTGGAAACGCCATATCACCCCAAAATAGTTGTTTTTTTGTTTACAGATTAAAAAAAATGATTTGCAGAACGAAGGGACCAACTAAGATTGTATGCCGGGTTTTTTCAGAAAGATATATTTACGATATTAAGAATTATTTCTCTTGTTCATTATATACAGGCAATGCTCAGATACTTATTGCAGACAGAGGAAGCATCCTGTTTGCCCCCATACCGCGGCCCGTGAAAGAGAACAACATATTCGATGCCGAATTCAGACGCATAAGTCTTCGAGAATCTAGTGTTATAACATCTATGGACTATGATCCCATCGATAGGATGGTGTACTATGTAGATGTGACTTACAAGGTCGTCGAACGTAACAACCTTAATGGCACGGCTCGGCATCAGCTCCAGTATTCCTACAGTAAGGATATACATACATACATACATATATATATATATATATATATATATATATATATATATATATATATAAATATATATATATATATATATATATATATATATATATATATATATATATATAAAATGACTATAATAAACTGCAGTTACTGAAAAGTGCTCAACTACATGTACATATAGGAGCTTCACGTAGTATATACATATATATATATATATGTATATATATATATATATATATATATATATATATATATATATATATATGTATATATATATATATATATATATATATATATATATATATATATATATATATATATTTATATATATATATAAATTATACAGGTACACCAGGTTCGGCAACTATTGTATTCAAATATGTTGTGAGTTGCAAAAGGGGTTTGGTCCACACAGATTACTTTTTTTCGAAAACAATATCTTAAAAAATATGAATACAGGTACATTTCTTTTATACCGGATTTTATGTTCTCATGGTAGGGTATCATAAAAATTCAGTTTCGCATAAGAATATTGTATTGCAATAAAGGAGAATTAAAAAAAAAAAAATCTTGGAGTGGACCTAACCCATTTTGCAACCAAACTCTTCTGAAGAACTCATTTTTTCAAAAGGGGTTTGGTCCATTTTTCATAAATTTTATAGTTTTCTGTCTCGAAACGTCTAAATTTCTAGTCACTCTGATGATACACCAAAGACAATTTGAAATTCAAATGAAAACGTGAATGAAAGTGGCAAAGAAAAATCTTTTTAATCAAAAGAGATTGGATTCATTTCAGTTTACTCGCAACAGCGGTTAGGTCCACAACGCTAATATTTTTTAAATATATAGAAAAAAAATGAAGACAGGTATATTTCTTTTATACCCAATTTAATGTTCACATGATAGGGTAGTACATCATGACAATTTAGTTTCTCATAAGAGTATTGCAATCAGTGAGAATAAAAGTACATGTTTTTTTCTCGGAATGGTCCAGAGCCGACCTAACCCCTTTTGATATATTTATACACTGTTGGTCATAAGGTGGAATATTTTTGTTCACCAAATTTTTACAGCGTAATTATTACAACATTATTTGAATTTGGCATTTATGGTGCATGATAACCACTTTACTTTATTATTCTGCGTTTTACACACGTTTGACAGTAATATTTTACAAGTTTATGTCCTAAGCGATGGCTGTCATGAGCATAGAACAACAATTACGACAATATACAGTAAATTAAAGGATGATGAGATATTTATTTTCAATCTCTCTCAGTTTTCCAGATGACTTCCTTTTTGTGATTTCATAGACAAATTTGCAACAAACTTGAGTCATTGTTCTTACTCAGTCACTAGTATGGGGTATGTCCACCCCTGGCACGAACCAGCGCATGCAGACGTCGTGGCATGCTGTCCACTAGCTTGTTGATGACGTCAACAGGCATAGCGTCCCATTATTCCCTCAGAGCATCTACCAACTCCTGCAGATATTGAGGAATGACCTCTTTGTCGTTGATGGCTCGGCCTAGGGCATCCCATGCATGCTATGTGGGGTTCATATCCAGCGAACAAACTGGCCATGGCAACTGTACGACGCCCTCTGCCTCCAGGAATTTCCTTACTGCAGCGGCACTGTGCTGTCTAGCGTTGTCATCCTGCATTCGGAAACTGTACTCATATACTCGTGGAAGACAGTGAAACTCCAAGATATCCCTGTAGGCGGCGGCGTTGACGTTTCCGTCCTGAATCACCAGTGGCGTTTTCCCTCCATAATGGATGCCGGCCCATATCATCACTGAGCCTCTTCCGCCTTGAGTCGTCTCGTGAATACATTCATCGCGAATTTTTTTCCCCGGCTAATCGACGAACCCGTTGTCTCCCATCCTTTCGGTCAAGGATGAACTAGTTCAGGATAGGCCCCATAGAAACTTGACCAAACCTTGTTTTTTATATATACAATATTTTTTGATGGTTTCTTCTCAATTCGAGGGTGCTGATTACAAATCTGGATGATGCCACTCCTGTAACCTTGAGCATTTTCCGCAAATTGGCAAAATCCAATATGGCCGCCAAAATATGCAAATTACCCATAAAAATCCTAAAATTGTCCGCACATTGGCTATGAAATGCATGGAAGCGTGTGGCAGGAGTAAAATACACTCTGAGAAAATAATTTTTGACAAAATATTTATTTTCCTGATATTCAAAATGGCCGCCATAGTCCATTGTATACTCTGTTATGTATAATATGAATAGGGAAAACAAATTTTTACAAAATGAGCACTAAACCGCAAAAAATCGCGATATATGAACGAAGTAATATATGCAAATCATCATTACTAACGAGATATATCAGTTATTATGTGTCATAAATGGGAACATTTCTGTATTTTGATGTCTAAAATGGCCGCCACTCGCCCAAACAGTATTGCGTATAATGCCAATGGGGGCCAAAAAATTCACAAGAGTGATCACTAAAATGCATATTGTTAAGATTAGACGAGTGGAATACTGACTAAAAACATTGTTAACGAGATATATTATTAATATGCCATATATGTGATGAATGTTGTGTTTAGATATTCAAAATGGCTGCCAAAGGCCCTAAAAGCATTATCCACAATGAGAAAGTGGGGCAAAGAAATCACAAGAGTGATCACTAAAATGCTTATTATATGTGATAAATTCATGGGAAACTGTTTAAAAACATATTTTCTAACGAAATATATCATTCAGGTTTAAAGTTTGTGTTAAATACTGTATTTTTACTTTCAAAATGGCCGCCAGAGACATTAACAGTGTTATGCACAATGCAAAGTGGGAAACGAATATTCACAGGAGTGAGCACCATAAATACAGGTATTAGTGATCTATGAGTAAAATATTGTCTGAAAGCATAATTTCTATTAAGAGATATCATTTATTATGCCAGATAGGTGATAGATACTGTTATTGGAAAGTCAAAATGGCCGCTACAGGCCCTACGATATTATGCACAATGTGAATGGGAACAAATTATTTCAGCATGATTTGGCTTTGCTTGGCCAATAGGGAATGTATGAGTGAAATATCGTCTGAAAACATGATTTATAACAAAATATATGATATCTTGTCTAATTTATGTGATAAATGCTGTATTTTGACATTCAAAATGGCTGCCATAATCCCTATATTTATCATGTACAATGCGAATGGAGAAACTAATTTTCACAAGAGTGAGAATCATGGAATGCATATGACTGTGATATACGAGTAAAAATATTGTCTTAAACATGATTTCTAACTAAATACATCACATATTGGTTGTGGAGGTTATGAATGCTGTACTTTGAAATCCAAAATGGTTGCCAAAGGTCCTAAAAGTATTTTGTACATTGTAACATTAGACATATAATTTTGACAGAATTTGGCTTTGTTTGACTCTAAATATTGCCTATAATTGTGAATTCTGATGCAAGTGTGAAATATTGTCTAACACCATGGTTTCTAACGAGATATATCATAATGCTGTGTATTAAAGTGATAAACACTGGATTTTTAAATTGAAAATGGACAACACAAGCCCTTATCGTATAATATACAATTTGAGTGTAGACAAGTAATGTTCGCAAAAAGGGCATATGGCAGCCATTTTGTATGTTGAAATGCAGTATTTATCACATAAATCACATAAGAGATGATATATTTTGTTATAAATCATGTTTTCAGACGATATTTCACTCATACATCACCATTTGGCCAAGCAAAGCCAACTTCTGATGAAATAATTTGTTCCCATTCACATTGTGCATAATATCTTACGGGCCTGTAGCAGCCATTTTGATTTTCCAATAACAGTATTTATCACCTAACTGGCAGAATAAATGATATCTCTTAATAGAAATCATGCTTTCAGACAATATTTTACTCATAGATCACTTATACTTGCATTTATGGTGCTAATATTGGTTTCCCACTTTGCATTGTACATAATACTGTTAATGTGTCTGGCGGCCATTTTGAAAGTAAAAATACAGTATTTAATGGACAAGTCCACCCCAACAAAAACTTGATTTGAATAAAAAGAGAAAAATTCAACAAGCATAACACTAAAAATTTCATCAAAATCGGATGTAAAATAAGAAAGTTACAGACATTTCAAAATTTCGCTTCATTTCACAAAAACAGTTATGTGAACGAGCCAGCTACATCCAAATGAGAGAGTCGATGATGTCATTCACTCACTATTTCTTTTGATTTTTAATGTTTGAAATATGAAATATTTATATTTTCTCGTCATTGTCATGTGAAATGCAGTTTCATTCCTCCCTGAACACGTGGCATTCCATTATAATATTTTGTGCTTCAGGCAAGGAGGTCCTAATCATCAAATTCGTAAAAATTGAAATATTGTATAATTAAAACAATAAAAAACAAAAGAAATAGTGAGTGAGTGACATCATCAACTCTCTCATTTGGATGTAACTGGCTCGTTCATATAACTATATTTGCTAAAAATAAGCGAAACTTTGAAATTCGATAACTTCCTTATTTTACATCCGATATTGATGAAATCTTCAGCATTGTGCTTGTCTGATTTTTCTCTAATGATTCAAACAACATTTTTCTGAGGTGGACTTGACCTTTAACACAAACTTTAAACCTGAATGATATATTTCGTTAGAAAATGTGTTTTAAACAGTATCCCATTAATTTATCACATATATATGCATTTTAGTGATCACTCTTGTGATTTTTTTGCCCCTCTTTCTCATTGTGCATAATGCTTTTAGGGCCTTTGGCAGCCATTTTGAATATCTAAATACAACATTCATCACATACATGGCATATTAATAATATATTTCGTTAACAATTATGTTTTTAGTCAGTATTCCACTCGTTTAATCTTAATAATATGCATTTTAGTGATTACTCTTGTGAATTTTTTGGCCCCCATTGCCATTGTACGTAATACTGTTTGGGCCAGTTGCGGCCATTTTAGATATAAAAATACAGAAATCTTCCCATTTATGATGTAATGAATGATATATCTCTTTAGTAATAATGATTTGCATATATCACTTCGTTCATACATCGCGATTTCTTTGCGGTTTAGTGCTCACTTTGTGAAAGCTAGTTTTCCCTATTTATATTGTACAAAATATAGTATACAATACAATGGACTATGACAGCCATTTTAAATATGAGGAAAATAAATATTTTGTCATATTTTTTCAGGGAGTATCTCACTCCTGCCACACAATTTCATGCATTTCGTAGCTAACTAATGTGCGGACAATTTTAGGATTTTTATGGGTAATTTGCATATTTTGGCGGCCAAATTGGATTTTGCCAATATGCGGAAAATGCTCAAGGTTACACGAGTGGCATCATTCAGATTCGTAATCAGCACCCTCGAATTGACAAGAAACCATAAAAAATATTGTATATATAAAAAAAACAAGGTTACGCCTCTTCTATCCTGGACTAAACCGGCTCTCGTCCGTGAAGACCATATGTTGCCAAAGTCCTGGATGAAGCCTTCTGTGCTCCATAGCCATAACAAGACGAGCATCTCTGTGGCAAACAGACAGGCGTTGACATTTGGTCAACCGTCGTGCTCGGTAACCATGTTGGAGCAATCTGCGATGAAACGGTGGACCAGGAAACGTTGATCCCATGATTTCTCCTCCACAGGCGACGACGACGGTTCGTGGGCAATTTCCGGTTTCTGCGGCTAAAAGTCAACAGTAGGCGATCATCTCTTCTTGTGGTCAATCTGGGAAGTCCTGGATATTTCCGTGGCCGCACATTCCCCGCCTCGCGTGATGTTTCAGGATCTTAGAGACTGCACTCTGTGATATCCCTATGAAGGACTTCTGCGATATCAGTCTGCTTGTAGCCACCCCGTCGCAGTGTTACCCCTCTCTCGCGTGTTGCTGTTGGCGTTGGACCAGGCTTAGTCCAGGGAACGTCTCTACCAATTTTTATTTCAAACGGTACAAGGTACTCGAAAAAAATGCAACCTTCTTATAACACAGTGCTAAATCAGGGAAAGGGACAGAATACCATATGCATTTGATAGGCTTTTATAGTCTACAACAAAATAATTTATTACGTAATATAAATTTCTCATGTTATAATGTCACCTGTGTAATAGGGAAACGTTATGTAATCACTCAACTACCACAAATGCCAACAAAACTGACGATTTTTATTCAAAAATATTTTATTCCACCTTTATGACCAACAGTGTATATATATGTATATAGACATATAACATCGACCCTGGTCTTCTTGATAGCAAATTACAAATGTTTGCTTCGGCTTTAGTGTGCTATTATTGACCATTATGTACGTTCTTATTCTAGGATTTGCTTTGTTTTCTTTACCAAATAAAAACTGAAGAAGGCCAGGCCGAAAGCTTTATAGCATTGTGTATACTTTGCTTCATCCTTGATTCTGCTCTATTCTTCATATATATATATATATATATATATATATATATATAGATATTAGATAGCAAAGGCAGATAACCAAGCTCGATTGGTCCATAGCGCGTCACGTGATATGATCAAAATCAATGTATTTTCCCAGCCGGTCCGAGATATGATCGATGAATATATTGATCAACCGGTCCATGAATATATTTTTCTACGTGTATGGCGCCCTCTTGTGGATTAGATGTTACCATACATTTTCGGCCTGCCTTGAGTCCTGGACCTGGACTGGACTCGAACTTAGATTTAGATCTAGGGCTAGGCCTAAAAAAGTTGATTAGATTAGAAAAGATCAAGATCTAACGTTAGATTTATGCCAGTTCAGTCAATCACTGTGAACATCATAAACAACAGGCTGCATGCATCGTTAGGCCTAACTTTATCTTCATCATTAGAGGCTATCTGATATAACAGATATTGACTGATGGGATGTGTAAAAAAATATTCTTTGGACCACCTAAAGGATTAATATTGTCCCTCGTGATCATATTTTCCCTCAGCGCTGCGCGCTTCGGAAAATATAACCCCTCGGGAAAATACAAATCCGGCGGTCCAAATAATGTTTATATTACACCCCCCTTCAGTCAATATCTGTATAATATATAAATATATATATATATATTTATATATATATATATTTATAAGAAGAAGAAGACGGAGGTCCGTCGAAAATTCGAGGAAATAAAAACTATATGTGCTTTGAAAGCATTACCATTTATCTTCAGCATATTTTGTTACTATAGTATTAGAGAAGCCAATACGTGAAACTTTAAGATATATATATATATATATATATATATAAATGTGTGAAGCTATATATATATATACATATATATATATATATATATATATATATATATATATATATATATATATATATATATATATATATATACATAAATCCATTTCTTTACAATATTTAAATAAAAAAAGAGTTGCCAAAAGCTGTTGTTACATGTATACCTTTACACATTTGTATTTCTTCTCCCATACGTGTACTGTATCAAAGCAGTAGCTTTGATCCAGCTGAGGCATGGCGGCTTGTCATTGTTCAAAACTCACCTTCACCCGACAAAGGAAAATATAATTGGTATAGTGTCGAAAATCCGTCTATCTGACGGTCAATCGGATCGGGCTCACCCTAGCCACTAACCCGTCTCTGTGGTCTAGTGGTTAAGGCACCGGCGTTCAAAACTGGGGACCCGGGTTCAATTCCTGGCAGAAACATTTTTGCGCATCACCAATTTTTCCAAAGGGTAGATACATGTAGCTCTGGGGAACCTTGATTTAAGCTATGCCTACCTTTGTTCTCTTCATCCATTTCTTTACAATATATATATATATATATATATATATATATATATATATATATATATATATATATATGTATACAGTGCGTATCAAAAATCGGGACAGATTTGAAAAGTCTATGAAAACTTTGTTTCAAATTATTATATCTATATTTTTATTTTAATAGATGCTCTAAGATCTTATCTTTGAAATGCCATTTAAAAAAATATATTTTGTTTATGTTTGAGCGAACACGGGACGTTTTTGTCGGGGGTTCAAAAAGAGGCTTGCGCCAAAATGGCAGAAATGAGAAATTTGATGATTAGGCTTTTGGCTAATCAGCAGACTTCCTCTTAATATTTTCATTATCTTTGCCATAATTTTCGAATTATGCTGTCAAATTTTATTTACAAATTTATTTATTTACCTGAATTGTTTTTATTTAAACTTCTTTTACCCTTGAAATTTCCTTCATAAGTAAGCAAAGAAGAAACTTTTTATCAACCCAATTAAGAAGATTTGCATTGTTCGAAAATTTGTAATTTTTCAAATCCTTTTAATATGTGAAACAGAAAATGTTATGGTATACCTGTAATGATTATTTGGTGAAAAAATTATGCTATGATACCTATAAAAGACATGAATCCTATTTTCCAGGGGTTATTGAATCCTTAACCAAGATTAATTATGTGCTTGACAGGACAAACATGAAAGGATTCATGTCTTTCGACGGCAATGGTGTATTGAGTCAATTTTAAAGGAGCAAGATATGGGAGATCGGGTAAAATGTATTAAAAAGTTGCGAAGCTAGCAAGCAAAATTTTCCACTTTTTTATTAAAATATCCAATCTTGTGATTTTGGCATAATACTCAGAAAATGATATCATACTTCACTTTCTATGTTTTCTGTTATTTTTCTTTCCCATTATTTTCCTTGGTAATATTTTTTTTATTTGGGGGGAGCACCCCGAGCCCCCACCCTCAGTATGCCATTGTTCAAAGGCACCATAACCTTTGTAGCCCATAATGAAAGGAAAAAAACACGCTCTCCCATACTTTGGTTTAAAAAAAATGTTCTTGCCTAAAGGAATATTCAAAGCTAAAAGAGAACAGATTAAAAAAGGAACAACAACAGAATTGTTCAAGCAAATAAGTAGATTTGGAAACGAATTTTGATCGCATAATTCGAAAATCATGGCAAAGATAATGAAAAGGTTAAGAGGAAGTCTGCTGATTAGCAAGAAGTCCGACCACCATATTTATCATTTTATGCCATTTTGGCGCAAGCCTCCTTTTTTACCCAAGACAAAAACATTCCGTGTTCGCTCAAGCATGAACGAAACTAAATTATTTTAATGGCATTTGAAGGATAAGACTCCAGAGCACATATTGACACCAAAATATAGAAATCATAATTTGAAACAAAAATTTTATAGACTTTTCAAATTGTCCCGTTTTTTATACCCACTATACAGTGCGTCCCAGAATAAACGAAACCGAGATTTAGCGATCATTTATCATAGCTTAATCATAAATAGAATAGACAAAAGACCTACCAATTTAAAGCTTAGAATCTCCTCTTTCATCTGATATTACTAAGGTTATTTCTTATTCACGCATGAGTGAGCAAAAATAATTTAAAGAAAGGATACCAAAATCTCATTTGGCTGGGGGTATCTGGGTTTCAAAAAGAAAACCACATTTCTGAAAAGTTCAATATCTGCTCTTTATTTTGGTACCTCAACTACAAAAAATGGTCAAGAAATAAAAAAGTTGTGGTCATTTGAAATAAGGCTTGCATTTCCATAATTTCATGAGATAACGTGTTTTCACCGGTTTCCCACAGAAGCTTTCGCATGGTGAACAAAAGATTTAAT
The DNA here is from genome assembly GCF_018143015.1 of Lytechinus variegatus. Classification (NCBI taxonomy): domain Eukaryota; kingdom Metazoa; phylum Echinodermata; class Echinoidea; order Temnopleuroida; family Toxopneustidae; genus Lytechinus; species Lytechinus variegatus. The sequence goes on from NC_054747.1 coordinate 1,217,948, forward strand.
GCATGGCTGATCGTCAACAAAACGGAGTGTCGAGTGAGTTTGAAAGCCAGCCTGGAGAACCTCTTCATTTTATGAAATTATTGAAATTCAAGCCTTATTTCAAATGACCAGAACTTTGTTATTTCTTGACCATTTTCTGTAATTTAGGTACCAAATTAAAGAGCAGATATTGAACTTTTCAGAAATGTGGTTTTCCTTTTGAAACCCAGATACCCCCCGCCAAATGAGTTTTTGGTATTCTTTCTTCAAATTGTTTTTGCTCACTCATGCGTGAATAAGAAATAATCTAAGTAATATCAGATGAAAGAGGAGATTCTAAGCTTTGAATTGGTAGGTCATTTGTCTATTCTATTTATGATTAAGCTATGATAATGATCGCTAAATCTCGGTTTCGTTTTTTCTGGGACGCACTGTATATATATATATATATATATACAGTACTTGTACTGTATATATATATGTATATATATATACAGTACTTGTACTGTATATACCATGCTTGTTATAACCATGTCTTTACGAAAAGAGCAGGATTCAAAAGAGAAGAAATAGTCACGAGGGGTCAATAAAGAACATGATTCTTTTTTCTTTGTCCATTCAAATCAAGCCCCTGCTCCTTCAATTTTGATATTTGTTCTGGTTTATGTAGCGTCAGTAGCGATGATTCTGTGTGATAACATGGCTTTAGTCGTGGTTTGTAATACCCATGAATAATTGTTTGTTATGTGTTTGGTTGTGCAGAGGTGTGTTTGATTCCATGTTAATATTGATTTTGATGGTGCCTAAAAACAAAATAAACCGCTGATAAACTTTCTCATCACTACGGGGAAAAAAATAATAGTGACTTTCAATATTGTGAAATTTTGCAACTTTTGAATTTTGACCTTCCCCACATTTCAAGGCACTGCACCACCATGTGAACTATAATATCATGTAGGGTATCATTTTGAAGATAATTAAATCATCCGTCCATTGATACCTTATGGTATCAATCAAATTACTCGTTGATGTATATAAAAAACAAAGGAGGAATTACCGAGCAATGTCAGATTTCCAAACTTTTTAAAGAAATATATATATATATATACACGTGAAAGAAATGAATGAAGAAATCAATGGTAGGCGTAGCTTAAACAAAGGTTCCTCAGAGTTACCTGCCTTTTTGGGGGAGAATTTGGCGATGCCGAAAAATGTCTCTGCCGGGAATCGAACCCTGGCCCCTAGATTGAGGTACCGGTGCCTTAACCACAAGACCACAGAGACGGGTTAGTGGCTAGAGCGACCCCGATTCGACTGACCGTCAGACCGACCTAGGAAATGAAAGTTGGTATAGTGTCGAAAATCTGTTTATTTATGATTGAAAGTACATAGACCAATGTATATCCATTATCTAATCTAGCTTAGACCTGCCTAGGCCTAACAGACTACGCGTTTGATCTCACGCTATCAACCTTAGTGTCAACATGCACACTTGCTTTATTCGGAAAAAGTGGGATTGTGATGACTTTTTACCTTTAATGCACTTATTTAGTATTTAGACTTAGCCTATGGCACATGGCCTCGTATAAAGACTAACGTAACTCGTACTTTGGATTTTCCGAGGTTGTCCCCGTAAGCGAAATTTAATCTGAACACGATGTGTTTATTTTTGCAAACAGTCTTTTTAATCTTTATAAACTTTACCAGATAGAACTTTAAATTTCTTCAGTATATGAAACTTTAGCTCACACACTAAAAGCAGGAGGATTGAGATTATAAATGTTTATTGAAGCGGTGAAGTAAACATCGATTGTTTGAGTCATGGTGTGTTGAATGCATTGTGTTCAACTTTAAAAATAAATGAAAATAAAATCCCAGTCAGCTAGGCATTAAAAGTTGTCTTCTATTGTGTTCTTTTTTCGATAATATGAAGACATTGATACAGGAGGCCTTCCTACTCATACTCGGTTTTAAATCTATTCATTATCTACAATGTATTAGTCACCATGTTTTTGACAATTAATCCAAGATTTTTAACCCCTAAACAACCCCCCCCCCCAAAAAAAAAAGAAATTGAGGAGAGGGCAGATCCCAAGCCCAACCAGTAGTAGGCCTGTCTGTGCACGTAAATTGATATCTAAATTGACGAATCTTAGGGAAACGGCCGTTGCTCATTATCAAATTCATGAAAATTGTAACAACTAAAACAGAAACAACATAAAACAATTTGATATCATTATTTTGACGGGACCTTGAATAAAACTACACCATCATCAGCTTTCGCTCTACTTGATGCATCCAGCAGAACACTGATTTGTAGACTCAATATTCCGATCAGTGCTGCAGACACAGTATGCACGAAGTGGCTGTTCTAATACGGAACCACCCTTCCCTAACGTAATCGCTATGGACAATCAGGTATAGAGCACTCTCCGAGGTCGATGGAGGTGTCCTGAAGTGTCTTGACTTGAGGTCAGCTATTAGGTGTGCATTTCCATTGCTGATTAATGCACGCGAAGCCTGCTAACACTTACAGAGCGCACTTCCGCTCTTTTTGGTGGAAGGTTCCGCAGCGAAGTTTTTCATATTCAAATTCAAAGCAAAAGAAGATGTCTCTTTCCTCTCTAGAAGAAAATTACCACTAGGCGAGTTTTTAAACAAAGAGTGAGAACGAAAACAGGAGGAATATCTGAGAACAAACAGAAAGAGAGAGATGAAGAGGAGAGGGGGAGGGAGTTACCGAGGCGCATATCCAGGATTTTACACCCGGGAGGCCCCTTCAAATTTGTCGCCCCTTTGAACTATTCAGAAAGTGGCGCCCCCACCCCTCTGCCATGTAATCATAGGTGCCTTAAATGCATGTTGGATTATCTTATTTCATAATTACGCGAAAAAAGCAATTAAAGACCATTTTTGTGTGTGTTCAATATATTCCGAGCATCTATAAGCACCTTAGGTAATCAAGAAAAGGATAGGTATCTATTTCAACATTTTATGTTGGTTCGAAGCCTAAGCTGACAATTTTTTAATTGAAAAGTTTGAAATTTTGACCTAAAATTGGGAAATTTGGACATTTTAAGCACTTTTGGGAATTATAAATAGGATGGTCACCATACTTAACAATTGATGTTAGCGCAAAGAGAGTATTTCTTTATTCTGACCTAAAATTCGGACAAGCACTTTTGGTAATCATGAACAGGATAGGAATGTCATTAAGCATTTGATGCGAGCAAACGTGAATTTTGCACCCCCCCCCCCTCCATGTGGAACATCAAATTGGCACCCCAAAGATCGAATATGAATTCGCTGTCCCCTCCCTAGTTTGCACATAATGGCGCACCAGGACAAACGTCAAATTCGCGCCCCTATGTTGAACACCACTTCGGTGCCCCTGGGTCGAACATGCCGAAATATGTAAATGTCAATTATTGATATTTTTATTGCTCTTTCCCTCCCCTTTACTGTTTCTCTCTTTCCTTCCTCTTTTTGGTGCCCCCCCCCCCATTTTTGGCCTACCCGGGGGACCGGGCGATTAGGTCCCCTCAAAATAAGTGCTTGGAGGTGGAATGATCCTCGATTAAGGAAGATAGCAAAAAGAGGTTGCAAATTCAAAATAGGTGCAATAATTCATTATCCAATTCCTGATCAAATTTGACATTACGCACACATGATTAGGCCTTTTTGGAGCTTGTAATATTCTAGGCCTGAGCTGGCAAGACTTAATTGAGCAAAGCCTTTTCTAAGTGATTCCTAACTGATAAGATAGATATTTTTTTTTGGGGGGGAGTACATTACTTTTCCGCGAGAAAGCGCAGCCAAAAAAATATTCTGGAGATTTCTTGTTAAGTAAGTGGAATGCCTCTGGCCGTCTCACCTGCATCTCGCGATTCAACATAGCAGCAATGCTGACTTTGAACACTACTATAAATCGCACAAGATGTTCAGTGTTATTTGGTTACTCTAATTTCCACGTTTTATGAACCAGACCAATACACTTACAGACATGACAGAAATAGGATGGTAATTCAACATTAATCCGAACTTTTGGGGCGTTATTCCGAAGGCTCGTTAGTCCGAAAACGAAATAAGATTCGTTAATCATTACGTTTTCGGACTAACGAACCTTCGGAATTACGAACCTCATTTCGTTTTCGAATTAACGAAACTTCGGAATTACTTATGAAGCTTCGGAATTACGAATGTATGCGGTGTCAGCCCATCTTTCTTACGCCATCACATGTTTCCCCCTTCTCCTCTCCCTCTCCCTTCCTATTACTCTTTCTCGCCTGTTTAAACAAATTTCACCCCCCCCCCTAAAGAGAGAGAGAGAGAGAGAAGAAGAAGATCCACCACCAATAGTCAACTTAGAAAAGGAAAAGAAAGTAGTAAATGGGAATTAAATTAGGAATTATTTTATAAACATATTGTCACAATTTATCACAAAACAACCTCTCTTAAAGAGGGTGAAAACTTTTGCTCGCTCGCTCACTTAAAATTTTTTTGCAGATATTTTGCTCTAATAAGCCATGCTTGGCCCCTCCAAATTTTTGGCTCATCGTGCCATTGGCATAGCCCATTTGGATATGACGAAATTGAAAATTGTCTTCAACTTATCAAATCTTTTCAGAATATCATTGAGACTTAAAACATTCTTGTTGGGGGAAGAAAGTAATAGGACAATCCTGATGAAATAGAAATCAACCTTCCTGATTCTTTGGAGAAAGCTATTAATAAAGTATGAAATTGGTATCAAAATTGCAGTCTCATCCGTCAGAATTTTTCCTGCCAGTAAATCAATATAATTTTTATCACAATATTACTCTCATCATTATCATAAATATTGTCAAATCATTAGTCATGATTACAACACATTGCCAATACATGTCAATAATGTTATTTTTCATCACTGCTGTCTTCTTTGTTACATATGTAACGTTAATTCTTGATAATGGTGATAATGATGGCGCTGCGATTATACTTACTATTAAACGCTGCTGCTACTCCTACTGCTGACTAGTATTATTAACCATGATTGGTGTCATATCATACAGAACAATTGAAACATTTCTAATTAATTACATAAAACAAATGAAAGTGCAAAATACAAAATGCCTTGAAAAAACCTAAAAAATGCGTTGAAAGGAACCTTAAGGCCAAGGCCGAGCATGAAGGCACTACAACACTGTTCAGAGACTGGAAGCCAATGAAACTGCTGTATGTTCCTTTCTCATTCATTCGTAATTCCGAAGGTTCAATAATCCGAAAATGAAATAATGTTCGTTAGTCCGAAACAAAGTGAGGTTCGTTATTCCGAAGGTTCGTTAATCTGAAACGAAATGAGGTTCGTAACTCCGAAGGTTCGTTAGTCCGAAAACGTAATGATTAACGAACCATATTTCAATTCAGACTAACGAACCTTATTTTGTTTTCGGATTTACGAACCTTCGGAACAACGAACCTTACTTCGTTTCTGGACTAACGAACCTTATTTCGCTTTCGGATTATCGAACCTTCAGAATAACGCCACAAATGTTCGGATTAACGAACCCTTTTATGTTTTCGGAGTAACGAATAACGAGATAAAGGCAACTTACCTGTTTCGGAATTACGAACCTTCGGAATAAAGAACCTTGGGAATTACGAACCTTCGGAATTACGAAGTGTAACCGTTCCTTTGATAGGCCGGTGCTATATGTAATAGAATTCTCTGAAGTTTGTGTGTTATACACAGTAAAAAGCTGTTTAAAATTTGTGTACAACGCTGGTTACTATATGAACCTTACAGTAATTGTTTAAACAGTTTAAACAAGTGTTTAAATCTCACACAACAAGTGTTTGATTTTCAATATCTAATCTTCAACAAATTAAACATGATTGTTTAAACTTTTACACAACTACTGTAAGGTTCATATAGTAAACAGCATTGTATAAAATCTTAAAAAGTGTTTTACTGCATGTGATATGACGTTATATGCATGTTTTATCATTGATATTGTCTGAATTATCTTTTTAATGCAATTAATGTGAAATAATTTGAACTGAATAAAATACCCCCCCCCCCTTGGGTTTGGACTTTATTGAAAGATGACATGAGTTCGGGTAACAACTACTGAGATACAATGATTACCCCTACAACTACACAAATAATGACTGCGCATATAAGGATGGCTGTGTAAATTATCATTACGGAGGTGCGTTCCCGCCCCCCGCCCCCACTCAGTGTTATTTAGGGTACGCCTATGCTTGTTCCCTCCCTTTGAAAGCATTCCCTTATCGAAGGTCTGCCAAAATTTCTGAATCCCCCTTTCGAGGGTTTTTTTCTGCCTTGAAGACCCCCCTAAAATCCGTAACACTACTCAATGTACCCCCTATTAAAATATCTCAGGTGAGCTCTCATTCCAACAAAAGGTCCGTACTTTACTTTTCAAAATGAAATCATCCTGAATGAGCTTTCAAAACTAGAAGGATTTTCAGTAATCCCGGGATTTGATAAATGTTCTATGTTATTCAAAATATTTTATAACCCCTCTTCAAATTTCTTAATAGTCCAAAGGGAGAGATAAAAATCACACCCTTTTTAAAGAAATCTCCGGTTGAAAATAAAAATACACCCTTTTTTTACGATTCGCGGGCCGGACTTTTTCCGCGAAAAAGTACCCCTTTACCGGACGCGCGTTTCCGTTTTACACCCTGGCGAAGGCATTTTCCGGAAAAGTAGCCAAAAAGCGACTAGTGAAGAGTCTACACACGTCGCTAGTTGCATGCAGCATGGACCCTATGCAGCGTGCGACACCGCATGCAGTTTACTGATCAGAGCACAGGTTCCTTGGCACTTCATGTACAGAGAGAGCGGCAGTCAGGAGTGAAATCCGAACATGCTTTTGCAGTCGCGTTGTTTATGATAGTTTGTTTTTTCTAAAAATAAATTATTAACTAAATGAATAGAATGACAGACAAAATCAAAATAAACAGATACTTATACTGGAAAGACAAATTGAAGTTTGATGGATTGATACACTTAGAAGCTGCCGAAAGATGAGAAGACTGATAAATAGATAGAGACAAGATAGACAGATAGATAGATAGAAAGGGAGAGGGAGAGAGAGAGAGAGGGGTGGATAGATAGATAGAAAGAGAGAGAAAGAGGGAGAGATGGATGGATAGATAGATAAATAGAGAGAGGGAGGACAGAGAGGTCGATATATAGAGGGAGAGGGGGAGAGAGATGTTGTAGATAGAAATATGGACGGACAAAGAGAAAGAGAGAAAAAAGACAGACAGATGCTAGAGAAGGAGAGAGATAGAGAATTTGAGAGACAGATAGATAGATGTTAGATAGATAGAAAGATAATGAGAGAGACAGAGAAGATAGACAAATTAACATATAGATAGATAGATAGATAGATAGAGAGAAATAGAGAAAGACAGACAGATGGATAGATAGAGATAGATAGATGAGAGATAGATAGATGTTAGATAGATAAAGAGGGAGAGAGACAAAGAATATTAACAAATTAACAGATAGATAAGTTAAAAAATAGATAGATAAATAGATAGAGAGAATAAGAGAAAGACAGACAGATGGATAGATAGATAGATAGAGAGAGAGAGAGATATTAAATAGATAATTAAAAATGAGAGAGACAGAGAAGATTATTAACAAATTAACAGATAGATACTCTAGTTAAAAAATAGATAGAGAGAAATAGAGAAAGACAGACAGATGGATAGAGAGATGGATAGAGAGATAGATAGAGAATTTTAGAGATAGATAGATGTCAGATAGATCAAGAATGAGAGAGAAGAGCGACAAATTAACAGATAGATACTGTAGTTACATAGGTAGGTAGAGAGAGAGAAATAGAGAAAGACAGACAGATGGATGGATAGATAGAGAGAGATAGAGAATTTGAGATAGATAGATGTTAGATAAAGAATGAGAGAGACAGAGAAGATTATTAGATAGATAGATACTGCAGTTACATAGATAGATAGAGATAGAATTTGAGAGATAGATATATAGACAGATAGAGAGAAAGAGAGACATCAGCAAATCGGCAAGGCAAATGATCAAGGCAAACATTCGTATTGAACCTGGAAAGTATAAGCTCAGCTGCATTTTCAAGTACGGTATGTTCTGCGGATAACTTCGGTGCGGACTTTGGATCGCGCGCCCAGCTGATAATGTAAACAAACGTAGACGTAGACTCTTCACTAGTCGCTTTTTGGCTACTTTTCCGGAAAATGCCTTCGCCAGGGTGTAAAACGGAAACGCGCTTACCGGACATTTTGGGAACACGCATGTGGTCCTTCCGACCCCAGAGTGGGGGTGGGGCGGGGTGCGTTTTAGTCGCTCCCCGCCCTCATATCATCCCGACGCCTTATTTGAGGGGTGATAGAATGGCCGATATGAAAAGCACCGAGAAAATGATGATTTTCAATGTCGTCGGGATACAGAGCAGTCCATATTTTGTTTTATATGCCTCATCAATAATCACATAACTCTATCCCCAATCGATTGACTTTCAAGACCACTAGTAATCTAATCTCAAGTTGAAATATATATTATCTTGAATGCAGAAATAAATAAAATCAAATCAGAAAAATCAAATATAAAACGAGCTGCACTCACCATGCTCACGGAGCTGCTCTGTTGCATGCTGGCCAGCACAACCGATAAATCCAGTTTGCCATATGCAGCCAGCACGCCGTTGGTTGCGCGTACATGGCTGAGCAGCAACAGCAGCGGCACAGCCAGTTAACTCGAGCCAGCTAGATGCGCGCGTAGAAACACAAAGTGTGGCCCCGCCCTTATGGGTTACGAGTACTATCAGAGGATTTGATAGAAGATATGTACATTAAGTCAAACCTCTGAGACCACGATAGACGGAATAGCACCGCATCACATGATGCAGTTTTGACCAATCCGAGAATACAATCTCTGTATGAAGTATATAATTATTTCTATTTCCTGCCTCTCTTTATTTTTCAGTCGTACCAAATTCCGTCGGTGTTGACTCCGTGGGGAGGCGTGTTTACTACACAATTTCAAATCAAGCCACAATTTACTATAGGGATTTGGGCGATTTGGCAGTCACTTACGAATTGCCGTCAACTACTTTCCCATCATCTTCCTCACACACAACAATCGCAGTTGACGGTTTAGCAAGGTAAGTAGTGTACCGAGTTTTCAGCTTTCAACGATTACTCATTCCGTTTTGAAGACTTTCGTAGAAATATTCCCCGAATAAACGAAGTGTAGGGTTATTTGACCCCAACAATTAGGTGAAATGCGTTATCTAAATACGATTCATCACGTAACCTTAACGAAATATATGTTACTTAGCAATTCCTCAAAATTTGGTCGGAATGTTGTCAAAGGCCCCTAAATGTGCACCTAACATTCCGTTTTCCAACAAACGCTCATGCGTGACTATTCAGGCAGCACTCTGTTCATTTCATACCCATTTCCATACCATTTCTAATTATAGTGCATATCCCTTATCCTGTATACTTCAGACTTCTCAACAAAGTGCCGTAAGTTGTACAAGAGTAATCTTTCATCTGCGATGCATAACCTGCAATTTAGAGTGCCATCTTTATGAACTAAATTCAAGTCCGAAATAGTCTACCTTCAACAACTTTATATTTATTCGTAGTACGCAATGTAAAAAAATCGTAAAAGTTCTGATCATTTTCTTTTTTCATTAATTTTATTTTCATATTTTCAAAGTATGCCTATGGTATCATCAAACTGTGTTTTACGCATCAATGACCATTACTTTTAGAACAAGTGAAATGCCTATGACGGTCTCACCTGCACCACGCGATTGGCAATGCTGACTTTGATAACTTCTATAAAAAAACCATTCATATGATGATACAATACTACGTTCACTGATATTTGACCTTTATCATGTGACCTAAAACTTTAAAGTGATACTTTATTACCCCTATATCCACATTTTATAGATTATATCTATAATCTTTGAAAGTTATGACAACAATCTAATGATTACCTCTAAAATGGCCAAAGTTCAATGAACTTAAATGACCTTTTAAATTGGTCATGTGACCTGAAACTTTTACAGGATCTTCGAAGATACGTGATTACTTTTTTGTCCAAGTTTCATGAATCAGATCCATAAACTCCAGAAGTTATCATGGCAATTCAACATAAAACCCCATTAACGCCAAAGTTAATTGACCTTACAAGATCTTTGACCTTGATAATGTGACATGAAACTCACATAGGATGTTAAGTGATACTTGATTACTCTTATATCTAAGTTTCATAAATTAGATCTATGTACATTCGAAGATATAATGGTAATTCAACAGATACCCGATTATGGCCAAAATTAATTGACCTTTTACCTGGGTCATGTGACCTCACATGCGGACAGGATGTTCATTGATACTTGATCACTCTTATGTCCAAGTTTTATGAACTAGACCAATAAATGTTCAAAGTTATGATAGTATTTCAACACAAAAAAAAAACAATTTGGCCAAAGTTCATTGATCCTGAATGACCTTTGACCTTCATCATGTGACCTGAATCTTGCACAGGAGGTTTAATGATACATGATTACTCTTATGTCCAGGTTTCATGAATCAGATCCATAAACATTCAAAGTTATGATGGTAATTCAACAGATTTGGCCAAAGTTCATTGACCCTAAATGACCTTTGATCTTGTTCTTGTGACATGAAACTCAGGCACGATATTCAGTGATACTTGATCAACTATATGTCTGAGTTTCACGAACTAGGTGACATCTCAAAAACTTAACCTTGGTTAAGATTATGATGCTGATTCCACCAACACTGCTTCTCAACCCTTTCTTACTCGCGGACCGGGCTCGCGGACTCTCAGATTTTTTCGAGGCCCACCTACAAAACTCTAAGAAAAAATATGCCTACTTGTCTCGACTCAAAGATTGTCTCTACAATTGTAAACAGCAAAATGATCGCATAACTTTATGATCTTCTGCTGCAGTGGCGTAATGAGCAACCCCCCTGTTACACCCACAAATGTAATAATCGCCAACAAATGTAATAACGCCCACAAATTTAATAACACTTTACCCACAAATGTAATAACGCCCACAAATGTAATAACACTTTACCCACAAATGTAATAATTTTTGATCGCCCACAAATGTAATAACACTTTACCTACAAATGTAATAATGCACTTTACCAACAAATGTAATAATGACTTTACCCACAAATGTAATTAATTTGAAGTGATTTTGGCGAATTCGTTCTAAACTAATATCCTATAGTAATGCGTTCATATAGCACAAAAGTTCAAAGTTTTTTTTCCAGACCCGGTTAATGAAATATACAGTACAAGTCCAAGTCTTTTTCCAGACCCGGTTTTTCAAAATTATAATATACGTCCAAAGTCTTTTTACCAGACCCGGTTGTTTCAAAATTATAATATACGTCCAAAGTCTTTTTTCCAGACCCGGTTAATTCAAAAATTATAATGCAAGTCCAAAGTCTTTTTTTCAGACCCGGCCGTTTCAAAAGTTATAATATACGTCGGTGAGGGGTAAAGACAACACTCTAAGCCCAAGCATTTTAAGTGGGTTTAATTTTGAAGATTGGTCTCAGCTGTCATTTTTTTCAATATTTCTTTATGTTTTAAATAACCGGGTCCAGACGAAAGACTAAGCATAATACTCGTGTTATTCCACAAGAATAAGAATATGAGTCTTCTGTTTTTAGGATTGTTTAAATCATTTTTAAATCACCGGGTCTGGAATAAAGACAACGCTCTAAACATGTGCTTTTCTACATGCATGGTCTTAATTTGGAGGATTGTTGGTTCTTAGATTCGTTGTTGGGGGTTGAGTTTTATTGATTTTTTATTCCTGAAATAACTGTGTCTGGAGGAAAGTCGATCTTCGACAATCGGTCTTCATGTTGTTCCACAGTAATTATATTATTGGATATTCGTTTTAGAATATTTGTAAAAACTATTTTATTTTTAAAATAGTATCCAAGTCTGGAGAAAGGATGTCTGATTTACCCACGCGTTATTACAATGTTTTGTAGGGGTAGTAGTATTATTTTAAAAAAAGACATATTTTTACTGGGTGAAACTTTGGAAATTTGGTCTTAGATTTGAAGTTTTTCAGTTCCTTCTTTAATAGCCGGGTCTGGAGGAAAGAGTACGTTCTAGAACTCGTGTTATTCCACGAGAATAAGAATATAAGGTCTTATGTTAGATTTTTTTCGTAACTGTTTTAGGTATGGAATAAAGACAATACTCTAAACCTCTTTTAAAACAGGTTCTTAGGTTGAAGGTATGTTTGGTCTTAGACTTTGATTTTTTTTAATTCTTACTATTAGCGTTTTTTTTAAGAAAAAATGGTCGGGCTGAAAGACTACGCTATATTTAGCATTCATAAGATTATGGGGTCTTCATACTGTTTTAAACTGTTATTCATAATGTTTAAATAACAGGTAACCGGGTCTGGAGAAAAGACTACACTTGATTCTCTAATTTACTCTTAGTGCACATATTCACAATATACACCGTATAAGTTGAAACAACAACAAAGACATTAATTCCACCAGTTTTAATTAACTGGGTCTGGAGAAAAGACTAAGCTCGATTCCCATTTTTTCCACAGGAATATCATTATCGTATCTTAGTTTGGACTTATATTATAAATTTTGAAACAACCGGGTCTGGAAAAAAGACTTTGGACTTATATCACAATCTTTGAAACAACCGGGTCTGGAAAAAAAGACTTTGGACTTTTATTATATTTTTGAAACAACCGGGTCTGGAAAAAAAAGACTTTGGACTTTTATTATATTTTTTTAAACAACCGGGTCTGGAAAAAAGACTTTGGACTTATATCACAATTTTTGAAACAACCGGGTCTGTAAAAAGGCTTTGGACTTGTACTTTGTTTTATTAACCCGGTCTGAAAAAAAGACTGCACTTTTGTGCTATATGAACGCATTACTATAGGATTTTAGTTTAGAACGGATTCGCCAAAAATCCCTTCAAATTTATTACATTTGTGGGTAAAGTCATTATTACATTTGTGGGCGATCAAAAATTATCACATTTGTGGGTAAAGTGTTATTACATTTGTGGGCGTTATTACATTTGTGGGTGCAACACCCCCCCCCCCCAAAAAAAAAATGAAGGGGTTTGATATGGCGTATCGCGTACAATTGATAAAATGTTGCGAGTGATCATGGCGAGCAAGCTTCGACACATTATCACAAAAATCCAAGTTTATTTTAAATTTTGACACAACATTTAGGAAATATCTGAGGCTAAGAGCATCCCCATCTGTACACAAGTGTTCTGCTGAGAATAACATCCAGACTTTTTTCCTCTCGAAACACTCTTTTGGCTTTCCTGCAATCTTCGGATGTTTTGTGTTTCAGGTGTCTATGAAGCTCTGATGGTTTAAGCACCTTACTTGACAATAACTTCAGCACATTCGACACACATTGCATTTGGTTGTACATCACTGCGCAATTATGATAAATCCAAATTTAATGTATTCAGAGTCAGAATTTCTCACAGTTACCTTCTGAGACTTTTCAACGGTAGATTTGTTTCCTCCCTCACCCTTTCGGTCCATTTTGATTAAAACATGTTTCTTGAAATTCGAACATAAAGCTCTCAAGCACATTCGAAGCAATCAGTGTGAGAAATGAATACATTTGCAAAGGCCCAGTGAATGGGCAATAATTAATTACATACACAAAATGCCTGCACATGAGGCCTGATGTTCACATCAAAGTTAGATCGAAACCATCAGACAATGTGTATGTATATCACAACATGCTACCTGTAGACTTGCCTTTAACTTCGATTGACCCACTGAGACCGATTAAACCTACCATTTTCGGACATGAAATATAACATGTTAAATATACTATAAATTTCCTCCTTTTTTCTTCTCTGGAGCTTCTCGCGGCCCACCTGAGAGAGCTTCGCGGCCCACCGTTTGAGAAGCGCTGGTCTAAGTTCATTGACTCTAAATGACCTTTGACCATAGTCATGTGACCTGAAACTCAGGACGGATGTTTAGTAATACTTGATTAACCTTATGGCTAAGTTTCAATAACTAGGTTCATATACTTTCTAAGTTATACTGTTATTTCAAAAACTTAACCTTTGGTTATGATTTGGTGTTGACGCGCCGTTGCCGTCGGGAAAGTGGCGCCTATAGTCTCACTCTGTTATGCAGGTGAGACAAAGAGCGCCCTCTGATGTTTTGAAAATGTTTATATTTGCGGGGCAAAACGCAGATCAGTGGATGGAATGATCCGCTTTCCAACAATATACGCCATAATAAAGACAACGCTGGATTCCAAGTACGTAATAATGGTAAACAACTAACTGAGAGATTTCGAATTTTAATTTTCATTATACTTTTAAGTCTAAAAATATGAAATGAACGCGCTGTATCCCCGAAACCTGGGTCGAAATTGCAACTCCAGTTCCACGACCATTGACGGCGAAAATCATGCATCGGATCGAACAGCACGCATTAGCGGCGCGCGACTAGGCTGGCGTCAGGCCACGTCTAACGTCGATCGAGCAACCAAACTTTCAGACTATAAACGGCCATTCTTCTTATACAGTAGGCCTACATATTTTCCTGTTTTTTCTTAAATAATTTCCTGAAGAATATCAGCTTATGGAGGCAAACTGATTGCAATATTACAAAAGCTGCAGGTCTGTTAAAATCTTAGTTTCTGGGAACAATCATCAATCTTATCTTTCGTGGAGCGTTGTGGTCCAGTGGATAAGATTTCTGACTTTGAAACAGAGGGCCGTGGGTTCGAGTTCCAGCCATGGCATAATTTCCTTCAGCAAGAAATTTATCCACACTTTGGTGCACTTAATCCAGGAGAGGTGAATGGGTAACCGGCAGGATTAATTCCTTGAATTCATGATCGCTGAAAGGCAGCTCGGGCTAAACCAGGGTAATAATAATAAGAAGAACACGCCTCGGAATTGATTATTTCTAGATAGATGGCGCTATATAAATGCCTGTTACTATTATTTTTCTTCTCGAACTTGAATTGAAGACGGTATCAATATCCTAATTTGACCATTGTTTCTATGCATTCGCAATGTTTATTAAAAGATTGTACGGTTGTTAATCAATGCAAATTGTAAATTTTCCTGAACTTTTGCAGAATGTGTACAGATATTTAGAGAAATTTAAAAGCGAAAGAGAGTGGCCAAACTTCTCGTGCTTTTATACATTTTTAAAGTGAATTTGAAGGATTTCATTTACTTTGGTGATTTTTTGAAAAGAAAATTGTCGGTAAAAAACAGTGTAGATCTACGCCGAGACTAGATCTCAAATTAACGTTACAGTGTCTAACTATTTTGAACATTTCTGGGGGGGGGGGGGCAACTGGCCGTACACTGTGTATAAGTAAGGCTCTAACAGTTACTTATACTAGATCTACACTCTAAAAAAATGAAGTGCTAATTTAGCTCCTAAATAGCGTGTATGACTGCACTTCGGAGTGCTGATTTGTCTACTTTAAATTTGAACTAGACAAATCAAATTCTTTCATTTTGTTTTCATAATCGCTATTAGTTACCATGTTTACACTTAATCGGCTTTTGGTTCAGAAACAAAAGCCGATGCATAATCGGCTTTTGGTTTGCGTTTACACGTTGTTACAACCGCGAGCCGATGCAAAAACCTGAAATGATACGCAGGCACCAACAATATACGTCATAATAAAGACAATGCTGGATCAGTGCGCTTACAATTACATCACAATGGTAAAGTAAACGAAATACGCACAAATTGCCGATGCAGAATCGGCTTTCTGTTTACACGTGGTAAAAAAGCCGATTCTGCATCGGCTCGCGGTTCGAAACCTACTACTTTGGTGGTGCAAATTGCCGGTTCTGAACTGCGAGTCGATGCAAGTTACCACGTTTACACGCTATGAAAAAGCCGATGCTGCATCGGCTCGCGGTTCAGAACCGCGAGCCGATTCAAAAGCCGATTAAATGTAAACACGGTAAATGTTGTATTTAACCGCATACATTCGTAATTCCGAAGCTTCGTAATTCCGAAGGTTCGGTTATTCCGAAGATTCGTATTTCCGAAGGTTCGTAATTCCGAAGGTTCGTAATTCCGAAGGTTCGTATTTCCGAAGGTTCGTCAATACGAAAACGAAATAAGGTTCGTAATTCCAAAGGTTCGTTAATCCGAAAACAAAATGAGGTTCGTAATTCCGAAGGTTCGTCAATCCGAAAACGAAATAAGGTTCGTTAATCCGAAAACGAAATAAGGTTCGTTTATCCGAAAACGAAATAAGGTTCGTATTTCCGAAGGTTCGTTAATCCGAAAACGAAATAAGGTTCGTAATTCCGAAGGTTCGTTAATCCGAAAACGAAATTAGGTTCGTTAATCCGAAAATTAAATAAGGTTCGTTAATCCGAAAACGAAATAAGGTTCGTAATTCCGAAGGTTCGTTAATCCGAAAACGAAATAAGGTTCGTAATTCCGAAGGTTCGTCAATCCGAAAACGAAATAAGGTTCGTAATTCCGAAGGTTCGTTAATCCGAAAACAAAATGAGGTTCGTAATTCCGAAGGTTCGTCAATCCGAAAACGAAATAAGGTTCGTTAATCCGAAAACGAAATAAGGTTCGTTAATCCGAAAACGAAATAAGGTTCGTAATTTCGAAGGTTCGTTAATCCGAAAACGAAATAAGGTTCGTAATTCCGAAGGTTCGTTAATCCGAAAACGAAATTAGGTTCGTTAATCCGAAAATTAAATAAGGTTCGTATTTCCGAAAATGAAAATTATTCAGTTTGGTAACAAAAACGGTGTTGTCATTACAAGATTACACGATATTCTGCAATGATAGTAATAACGATCGATGATACATGCGTGTGTTGTGGCCAAAAGCATGTATTTCATTAAGAATAGGCGCCCTGATCAAGCATAGGCTAATTTCGATTTTATCTGAGCAATTGCTGCCTAAGCAAATGGTTTAAAGATGCAGGGATCAAGTGTGTTGGTCGCGTGCGAGTAACCATAGATAATAGAATTTGTATTGGAGGGGATGTCATTTTTGATAACAGCTTCTGCTGGTAATAAAAATAATACTAATAATGATCCTTGTGAGATGTTGAAAGCGCGAATCGCAAGCTCAAACTAGTAGACATTTCATGTAACAAGACGTGAACTTAAACATTCTGAGCATTTTTTGTAATCGTGAGAAAAATGTGTATCTTTCTAAAAAATTAACTCGAGGGCGAGCTGTAATTTGTTTATATACTGACCTGGGGCCCGTTGCATAAAACTTTTTACCTGAGAAAACTCAGGTTGTTTTTACCAGAGTTTTTGCTCTGTGCTAAATGCATAATGGCGGAAATCAGACTAACCTTAGTTTTCAGTTTTTACCAGAGTTTTCTCAGGTAAAATGTTTTATGCAACAGGCTTCTAAGTAATCTTTTAAGGACTGCATTTAGTGACTCATGAATAGAGTATATATCTCACGAACTAAATAATGAGAGCGCGAACCGCAAGCTTAAAATTTGTGATATTCCACCTGAAAACTGGACATTTTTATACTTTTTTGTAACCAGGAATAGAATGAGTTCCTCAATAAACAATATTTGATACGAGCGAGAAACGTGAGCCAAAATTTTCCGATTTTCCAACCTGAAAACTGGACAATGGCTAAACATTCTTGTAAAAAATATTAATAGCTGGGAGAACAGTTTTCAGAACTGAAGTGGCTTCCCAGGGTAAATAATATCTATATCATAATTATCATTATTATCATTCTAGGCCTACATGAAATTTCCAAAAGTTTGAGCACGTGATTCGCTCGCAACATCTCACAAGGATGCCCTTTTAACAGTAATTGACCAAAAAAGGCGAATTATACATCTTCAGATTTGATTTCTTTCCCCCAAAGCACTTGCTCGCTACACTCGCAAAAATGACACATAGTTATATAATTTATCAATCAGTTATCACTTAAAATATTTTGCTCAATGCAATTACTACAAAACACACAACCTCTTTACACAGATGATAATCTCATGGTGAAAATATACGTTTGCCCCAAATTGCCCCTATTGGCCCCTTTTTTGGGATTTGCTCTCCCCCCCCCCCCCCCCCAGGAAAATATGTTCCACCGCCACTGGTTGAAACACGCATCGTCTTCATGGCTAACTGAAAAATTTCTTTAAAAATCCCCTTTAGATCAGGTCAGAGCTTATATATTCAAAATGTCTGTTTGCGCTTCTTGCTCGCAGTTATTATCTAAACTTAGTTACATAGGCATCACGTTTTGAAGATCACAAACATATTGCCCATCATATTAAAAAAATATATATAGCTCGCGCTCGCATTATTTAAAAAGGGTTTATCATGTTATTACATATTTACTTTATTTTATAAGTATAAAGCTAATTATTGACTGTGAGGACTACCCTTTCAAAGAAACAAACAAAAATCAACTTTAAGCTGCCGATCGAGGAAAATATGGCTGGAAAAAAATTGCCCCCCCCCCCTATTTGACGATAGTTGGATCCGCCGGGAGGGAGGCAGGGGGCACTTCCCCCCAAATGAAATAAAAAACAGGGAAATTAATATTTTCCAAAATGGGAAAGTTCCTTTTTCAAAAATAAATATGCCGTTTTTCGTGTTTTTCGAAATAAAATACTCTTTTTAAAGTATACAAGTTAAGTTTTCAGGCTGGAATATTGCAAATTTTCACTAAATGTTTTCTTTAACAGGTTCCTTTTCTGGTCAGTATGTTTAAGCTCGCGTTTTGCGCTCGTGTTAATTTTTTAGTTAGATGCACATCTGTTTAATGACAGCAGAAATCTGCTCGGATTTTTAAAAACTTATTTTCATTTTTTATTGAAATACCCTAAAGATTTAGCTTGTGATTAACGCTCGCAACACCTCACAATAATGCCATTTTAAGAATAATTGACCCAAAAAAAGTTTTACAACTTCACCTTTGAATTTGTTTTACCAAGCCGCTCGCTCATTATACTCTCTCCCGAAAAATAAAGCCTAAATATACGTTTTGCCTTAATAAGAAATCACTTCAAAAAAAGGTTTTTCTCTACTTAATCACTATCAAACACACAATGACTTCAAGCAGATGATAATCTTAAGGTGAAAATGTCAATTTTGACGTATGAGTTTCATTTTTTTGGCTTTACCCCCCAAACGAAAATGCGTTCGGCCGCCCTTGCCTTCCCATCCTCATAACAATTGAACGGCAACAGTGTCCCCCGCCCCCTCCTCCTTGCCTCTGCCTCTGCTTTCCCGGTTTTCATTTTTCGGATTAACGAACCTTATTTTGTTTTCGGATTAACGAACCTTATTTCGTTTTCGGATTAACGAACCTTATTTCGTTTTCGGATTAACGAACCTTATTTCGTTTTCGGATTAACGAACCTTATTTTGTTTTCGGATTAACGAACCTTATTTCGTTTTCGGATTAACGAACCTTCGGAAAAACGAACCTTATTTCGTTTTCGGATTAACGAACCTTATTTTGTTTTCGGATTAACGAACCTTATTTCGTTTTCGGATTAACGAACCTTCGGAAAAACGAACCTTATTTCGTTTTCGGATAAACGAACCTTCGGAACAACGAACCTTATTTCGTTTTCGGATTAACGAACCTTCGGAACAACGAACCTTATTTCGTTTTCGGATTAACGAACCTTCGGAACAACGAACCTTATTTCGTTTTCGGATTATCGAACCTTCGGAATAACGAACCGTCGGAATTACGCCACAAATGTTCGGATTAACGAACCCTTTTTCGTTTTCGGATTAACGAACATCGAGGTATAGGCAATTTACGTGTTTCGGAATTACGAACCTTCGGAATAAAGAACCTTCGGAATTACGAAGCTTCGGAATTACGAAGTGTAACCGTATTTAACGGCGGCGCTTGATTTCAATGGCATACGTACTAAAATATGCGCGTATTCAGCTGTCCTTCAAATACGGTATGAAAAAAAGCTTGCTCATCGCGTGAAAATTTTACGAACCGACTCAAACCGCAAAGCTGCTATAAAATAACAATGCGCATGATGCACGTATGATGTGGTGACCATAATTTGCGCACATTGTAAAAATTATCTTGAAGTTGATTTTCAATCAAAAAAATATATCACAGCTCACACAAAATTAATCAAAACCATTAATACCAAATGGAAGGCAAGAACCCAAAAACAAACTCACTTGAGGGAAGTATAATGTAGGTCAAGGGTTTCGCCGGTATCGCGATCTCAAAATTCCATGGCGATCGACTAGTGCGCGCTCGGCTGAAAAAGTGTCATTAAAAAGTGTGACCTTAATTTGCGCACGATCGTTTTGCAAGGATTTTGAAAAGAAATCAAGCAGACAAATGTAAGAGAATTATATCAGATGGACGTCAAAATGCCATAAATTCGGTTGGTACCACATTTTATTTACTTATTTTGAAAAATCTGCTCGCAAACTGGCGATTTATTGATGCTTGTCGAGAAGATCAGATTTTCTCGGAGCGGACGCAAACGGCAACAAAATTTGCCGATATTTTGCCAATAATTTTACATTACCTTAAAAAACTACCATTCTTCGTAATTTGAAGTCTCTCTTTCTGTTGGGGATATCAGTTTTTGTCTCACCTGCATAGCAGAGTGAGACTATAGGCGCCGCTTTTCCGGTGGCGGCGACGGCGGCGTCAACATCAAATCTTAACCTAAGGTTAAGTTTTTGAAATGACATCATAACTTAGAAAGTATATGAACCTAGTTCATGAAACTTAGCCATAAGGTTAATCAAGTATTACTGAACATCCTATAAGAATTTCATGTCACATGATTAAGGTCAAAGATCATTTAGGGTCAATGAACTTAGACCCTGTTGGGGAATCAACATCAAAATCTTAACCTGAGGTTAAGTTTTTGAAATGTCATCATAACTCAGAAAATATATAGACCTAGTTCATTAAACTTGGACATAAGGTTAATCAAGTATCACTGAACATCCTGCATGAGTTTCATGTTACATGGTCAAGGTCATTTAGGGTCAATGAACTGTCGATTTGGGGGTATGTGTTGAATTACAATCAAAACTTTGAAAGTTTGTTGGTCTAGTTCATTAAACTTGGACACAAGAGTAATCAAGTATCACTGAACATCCTGCGCCCATTTTAGGTCACATGACCAAGGTGAATGGTCAATGAACTTTGGTCGTAATGAACTTTGGCCGATTTGGGGGTATCTGTTGAATTACAATCAAAACTTTAAAAGTTTATTGATCTGACTTTTGAAACTTGGACATAAGAGTAATCAAGTACCACTGAATATCCTGTCACATGATCAAGGTCAAAGGTCTTGTGAGGTCAATGAACTTTGGCCGAATTTGGGGTATTTGTTGATTACCATTCTATTTCTGTAAGTGTATTGGTCTAGTTCATAAAACGTGGAAATAAGAGTAACCAAGTATCACTGAACATCCTGTGCGAGTCATAGTAGTTTTCAGAGTGAGCACTGCTGCTATGTTGAATCGCGTGGTGCAGGTAAGACGGCCAGAGGCATTCCATTTGTTGTATAAGTAAGTAGCTTCTGCATACATTCCCTTAATTTGAAATATTGAAAGAATGATTACGAATTGTGGACAACTATATGTACATGTATATTACAAAAAACAGAATGTATGCTTTAAATTGGTGTAAACACTCTGGCCCGTATTCTGATAGCGTAGTTTAACTTAACCCTAGTCTAAGTTTGGTAATAAACTGCCATATTTAAACATAGGTTTAAGCTTCGTATTCCGATAGCAAGGTTTAATCTAACCCTGGTCTCAGTGTGGTAATAAATCCTCAAAATTTAAACTCGCGTAGGGGGTAGTTTAAGCCCGGTTTAAATCCAACAAATCATGGCCAACACATTTTTAGAATGTATGATTATATTGTATTTTGAGCTACTTCCTCAGTTTTTAACCGATTCTCTTGAAATTTGGAACACACATTGGTCTTCAGGTAAGGTGTAATAATTTTTTTTTTTACTTTTTCGCAAATTGTGTTGTCATGGTAACAGTATATCATTGCCAAAATTTTGCCGTTTAAAATACTTTCATCAGTTTTGGACCAATTTGGACCAAACCGAAGAAAGTTGGCTCACACACTGGTTTTGAGGTAAAGATGTGCAAGACACTTTTTTCATGTGTCGGAAATTGTGTTGCCATGGTAACGGTATATTATGGCAAAAACTTTCTATTAATCTTGCTGTTCCAACTACTTCCTCAGTTGTCAATGCATAAGGTTTGACCTACTCAATTAATTTAGGGGAAATAATACAGTGAGTGTTTTACATGAACTAATTGGAATGATACAGATTAATGATGCCTTGGTAATACTTAAATTAAATAAAAAGAAACAATGTTGCAAAGATCCCGTTGCCATGGCAACAGCTTATTTCCCTCTAGAAAGATAAAAATGTTGATAAGATTTAGAATACATATATGATCATCATTCAATTTTCAATAATTTTTGAGGTACTGCAGACAGGAATAACCGTCGTTTCTGGGGACTTATTTTT
The DNA here is from genome assembly GCF_018143015.1 of Lytechinus variegatus. Taxonomy (NCBI): domain Eukaryota; kingdom Metazoa; phylum Echinodermata; class Echinoidea; order Temnopleuroida; family Toxopneustidae; genus Lytechinus; species Lytechinus variegatus. The sequence goes on from NC_054747.1 coordinate 1,240,529, forward strand.
AAAATTCTGACATTTTACTGTCATATCACATTGCCTTGGTGAGAGAGGTCAACGTAGACTGTCAACTCACAGTTCAGCGGAACAACCAATACAGAGACTGTTCAAAGCTTTTTGTCTAAGACAATCAGATCTATACCACTAGATCTAAGACAAGTAAGAATAATAATCAGCCCTTACCCCCTTTGGCTCAACCCACATCTACCACCCAATTTGCAAATCGTTCCGCGGCCCCTGTATTTTGACGTATCATCATAGAGATTTATGGTAATATCCTCTACAACTTGTTAGATTATGTTAAATTTGAAAATGTTGGTGCCCCCCTCCCCCATTTTAAAATTCTGGATCCACCACTGATTTGTCCCTGCATTAAACTGATCATCAGAAATTGTTAGGAAAGGAATACATTTATGCAGTATAAAGAGTATTCATTCTAAAGTTTTCGAATGTGCTCGCTTAACCATGAAAATAATAAAAGTTCGGAGAGTGTGTAGTGATAGAAATGGTGGATGATAAAAACAACAGCAATCAAAGTCATATTTGAAACCGAATTTGCCCCCAATATTCACTTTATTACCCTTTAAAATGAGTCTGTGACATTGAAAATACCAATTTTCCCACTTTGATGCGTGCTCACTCATCCCTAAATAAACAAAATGATTTTATTTTTGTACAGAATTCTGCCCATAGGTTGATAAACATTACTGCCAAATGACATTGCTAAAGACAGCCTTGAAAAAAGTTCCACCATATTGAATAAGGGGTTACTAATTCTTAAACATATGCACCCATAATGTAGAGAGTCTATGAGAGAGGAAGTCAAAATTTTAACAAATATGAAATGAGGGTTTGTTTCATGGACGGTTTTTGTTACTTCTGCCAACAATTATTTCGTGAAACTTCGCTTATGGCTTTAGAGTAACACTATCCAAAAGGTGCGCACACCAAAATAACCATTCGATACGGCACAGAGTGGGGCCAAGGCCTTGAACTTTCTTCTCATTTGCATATTTTTCGAATATTGTGTGCTCACTGATGCATGAAACATCGGGATTTTCATAAAAATCAAATCAAATGAACTATGCAAGGAGGCTTGTGACAGATATCCATACTTACAAATTGCATTTTTCCAATAACGTAAAAAAGAATTAATCGCATTCCAAATGTTTATTCAAGTGTGAATGTTTGATTAAACGCCTTTAAATCATTGGAGCGTCTTAATTGGTCATGAACATAACGAAAAAATGATAAAAGATCATTTTCAGTTACCAAAGTGAAACAATACTTGCCTACGATATTTGAAAATCGTATTTTTTCCCAATAAATGTTCATTGAACCGTGAAACTATGGATATTGTTGAAGACACTCTTCCCAAAAATAACTGTCATCATATTCTCATTTTAATTGATAAAAATGTGTAAAAAAAATCCAATTATAGCAAATTTGGGCTTGTGTTTATTCAACCGTGAAATTTAGCCAAAAAAGTTGTATTAGAACTTTTAGAAAGTACCTTTCAGAAGCCTTCTGACTATTTTCAGGATAAGAATGTGGAATCAGTTCCAATAAAATGGAATCAAAGTCATGATATTTGGCTTGTGACTTTTGAAAAGTAAAATGTTTGCCTTCTGACGTTGCTCACTGAAGCATGACGTAGAATACGTCCATAACATTTTAATAATCAGACACTCTAAAAAATGAAGTGTTAATTCGGAGTGCTGACTTTTGTCTAGTTCAAATTTGAACTAGACAAATCAGCACTCCGAAGTGCAGTCACTATACACGCTGTTGAAGAGCTAAATTAGCACTTCATTTTTTTAGAGTGGAGGGTAGGTCATAAAATTACCTAAACGCTCATGTAGAAATATATTAAAAACTCGCATTGGTTCGGAAATTATTGATGTTTGTTTAAGGGGGGACTTACCTTTTTTGTTGTGTATAGATCTATTGCATGAAACTTGGATATCTCTGCAAATCTTATATTCGAAATAGAAATCTGAAATAACAATACTGACATTCATTTAACCGATTGATCGAGGACCTGGTAGCCTCTTCGAAGGGGGGGGGGGCAAAACATTTATCTACCCTTTAGAGCGTTGAACACCACATCACATAGGGTAGTAGCAACACTTATTTTATTTTTAATAATGGTAGTTTTACTGATAACTTTTTTACGTGTTTTAGGTCAATCGGTCAAGGTAAACTTTTATTTAGGGTTAATGGTTTTGTGGGTTGCAGTATCCAACTGCTGGTATATTAAATTGAGTTATTGAGGCGGGACTGACAAAAGCGTTCCACTGTTTTTTTTAACAAACCCAGAATTTATTCCTCGTATCTTAATATATTTTTTCATTCAAATACCGGACTCATCCGGAGCCTTATCAGTGTTTTTGCATTTGTCCGTTGGTGTGGTGCGCTTTGGGACTTGTAAAAGTTATAGTAGGCGGACGTATGTACGTATTTGAGTCAGTGTGTGCGTGTATGAAGGAAGATTCGCATCATATTGCAATTCAACCTTTACTTTCGATTTTCTTTCTACATGCATATGTTGGATTATGCATGCATATGCGTTGGTGCATGTCGTCCAATTAACAGTCAGTACCCAGTTCTTTTCTTGTAAAGTTCGTGCTGAAAACAATTTTCTTCTTTTTTTCTACGAAGCTATCTTCTCTATACAGCATTTGGATATGCTCAACTGATATCATATCGTTTAGGTAGCCAACCTGTGGAAACTAGAAGTTTGCTATCCGCCCGTACATCGGCGTTTACCATCGAACCGTGCAAAACTACCGACGTTAATTCCTCAGGTATGACGCTCTTTATTTCGTTTATTATATAATTTGGTCACGGTGCCAAAACAAAATATGGGGACAGCAAAGGCGGTTTTGCAGAAAATAGCAGTCATACATGTATATTGTAAACTCAGCAAACCAAGACGTTTAGTGGCCTAACTACGGGGGGGGGGGCATGGGGAGCACATGCCCCCCCCCCCCGGCCCTCCTTGCCTTTCCGTGCTTACGTTCGAATTAGTGGATTGATGAGATATGTCTGCTCTTCATGAAGTCCTCAAATCAATCTTTAAAAATGTATCTTTTTATAATCTGAACATCAAAAAATTTCAGCTTGCATTTTGTTAGTGAAATACATATGGTCTTGATAGATTCCTACAAACAAGCCTAAGAATGCTCTTCAGACCTGAATTTCCTATATTTTCAGCTCGCTGTTTGCGCTAGTGAGATGCGTATGATAATCATGATTACTATGACGTCTACATGTGTTTGGATGTGATTCTAACAAAATCAGCAATCGCTTTGCACTCGCATTTGATGACTATGATGAGATATGTATACTCCTAATGGATTCACCAAAAGAAATAGTCCTTAAATGTCCTTGTTTGGGGTCAATATATACAAAATTTCGCATCATTTTGTTAGTGAAATACGTATGGCCTTTGTAAATTTCTACAATCAAGCCTTAAAATGCTTCTCTTCAGGTCTGAATTTCCTAAATTTTAGAGCTCGCGTTCGCGCTTGCAGTTTTTGATTAGTGAGATGCGTATTTCGATCTTGATTAATGACTACAAAAAGTGTTGCATGTTTTCTAACAAAATTAGCAAGCGTTTGTCACTCAAATTATATGAGTATGGTATAATTCTCTTATTTGATTCCTAAAAATAGTCCTTAAACTCTCTCTGTTTGGGGTAAAAAAATACAATAAATTAAGCTCGCACTTCGCGCTCGTATTTTTTTGTTTAAAGAGACAGATGCGTATATTTATTTTCAAAAATTATTATTATGTCCCTTTTTAGGTCTGAATATCAAAAATTTTCAGCTCGCGCTTCGCGCTCGCATCAATTGATCAGTGAGTTACATTACATATCCGTTTAATGACACACTCCTTAAAATGTCTCTATAAGGTCAATAGGCCCATGCCGGGCAATTGAGCGCGCTTTGCGCGCTCACCGAGTGACTCAAATTTTTTGCCCGTGCCCCCCCCCCCTCCCCAAGCCGTAACCCACGGTACGCAACTGAAGACGTTTGTTTCTTTTTTGTTATGGCTTCTAGGGCGCGTATTATTCAGCAGTGAATATTTGCGCCAATGTTTGAATCATTTGATAACTGTTTTTTTTTAAGCTTCGGTTATAAGGGTTAAACATATTCGAGTTTCAACAGTAGACGAGTGATTCTTTTTCTTTAAACTGTGCTCTTATGGTGAACATTAAATATTCAAGTCGAAGGGATTTATTGCCCTCTCTCGTTGATATGCCCCCCCCCCCTCCCCCCACCTCCATTAAAAATCTATTTGAGCAAATAGTCGGGCACCATATGTCATCATGATTTACCGGCTACTTCGTCAAAATTAGCCAAGTCTGACTTTTTTCACTGATGTTATAGGTGACATAGCAAGGAACAACTTTCAACTTGGTGACAAATTTCTAATCTTCACCTTGGCCACACTCTTAAAAATACCTAGTCAAATGACAAAAAAATCGTACTAGCCCAAAACATTCTCGTAGGACAAAAGTGCCCTTTTCAAAATGGAATGTACCTTTTTTCACAATGGAATACCCTTTTGAAGTAAAACATGATACATTCTAGGTCAGAAAACTTGAGCTTGCGCTTATTAGCACTCGCATCAATTATTTTTTTACAAGAATGCTTAGAATGTCCAGTTTTCAGGTTGGGAAATCGGAATTTTTTGTTCACGTTTCGCGCTCGCATCAAATATTGTTTAGTAAGGAACTCATTCTATTCCTGGTTACAAAAAATGCATAAAATGTCCAGTTTTAAGGTTGGAACATCACAAGTTTTAAGCCTGCGCTTCGCGCTCGCATTATATGACTCGCTCTGTATTTAAAGTGTGCCCAATCGCCCGGTTTTCACATTGGAATATCAAAAAAAAATCAGAGCGTGCTTCGCGCTCGCATCATTTCTTTGCAAGAAATTCATATTTTTCATGATCAAAGAGAGAATAGAATGACCCATTTTTGTCTCACCTGCATAGCAGAGTTAGACTATTGGCGCCGCTTTTCTGACGGCGGCGGTGGCCGCGGCGTCAACATCAAATCTTAACCTAAGGTTAAGTTTTTAAATTGACATTTTTTAAATGACCCAGTTCATGAAACTTGGCCATAAGGTTAATCAAGTAGTACTGAACATCCTACCTGAGTTTCATGTCACACGACCAAGGTCAAAGGTCATTTAGGGTCAATGAACTTAGACCATGTTGGGGGATCAACATCAAAATCTTAACCTGAGGTTAAGTTTTTTAAATGTCGTCATAACTTAGAAAATATATGGACCTAGTTCCTGAAACTTGGACATAAGTTTAATCAAGTATCAGCTAACCTCCTGCATGAGTTTCACGTCACATGACCAAGGTCAAAGGTCATTTAGGGTCAATAATTTTGGGCCAATTAGGGGGTGTCTGTTGAATTACCATCATAACCATCCGCCACTTTTTTACCCTAGAATCATGATCTGAATCATGATTCAAATCACGATTCTGCAGAATCACGATATAATCATGATTAGAATCACAAACATGAAACACGAAAAAAGGGGCGTTTGGAAAGACGTTTCTGCAGAATCACGTACGAGAATGTTTGAATAAACGATATCGTGATTTGAATCATGATTCTATGACCTCACTGTGTCTGGCTACTTTCGGTTTGACTCTTGCCAAGCTCAAGGCGCTTTATATGCTCATTGTATGTACATGATTATGTGCTATGCATGCATTTCTTGGCATGTACGGGTTCTGTGTTGGTCATCGCATCTTCCACTACTTTTCATTTTTGGTCATGTCTTCAACTTCACGTTCTGGTAAATGAATTAACTGGACAGACAATGATCTCTGAAATTCACTTCCGAACACAATTTTGGATGAATAGAAGCACATGGACCCTATAGAAGTAAACAAAATGAGGTAGGGCCTATAGACTGAATTCTGGAAGCAAAAAAAAAAAAATCGAGAGCCGAAACACGTGCGATAAACTTCCTCTGTCAAACTGCGCACTAGTGATGCGTACTGGATTGGCCCGAATCTGAGGAGAAACAGCGTTGGAATGAAGGTCGTCTAAACGCTAATTCTAAGATATTGTGATTCATGTTTGTGTTTTGAATCATGATTCAAATCATGATTCTGGTTTGAGGTCGCATAAACGCAGCATTGGACATAATAGTAATCAAGTATCACCGAACATCCTGTGCAAGTTTCAGGTCACATGATCAAGGTCAAAGGTAATAAAGGGTCAATGAACTTTGGCCAAATTGGGGGTATTTGTTGAATTACCATCATAACTTTGAAATTATGTTGGTCTAGTTCATGAAACTTGGACATACGAGTAATCAAGTATCACTGAACATCTTGTGCGAGTTATAGTAGTTTTCAAAATCATTACTGCTGCTATGTTAATCATGTTAATTCGCGTGATGCAGGTGAGACCGTCAGAGGCATTCAACTTGTTTAGTTCTAAACCTCAAAAAAGCTCGCACTTTGGATTAGCAACAACTGTTTATTGGATATACATCTTGTTCTTTATTAAAACGCCCATAAACTGTCAATTATATTCAGATCGAAATACAAAAAGGATTAAGTTCGTGCTTCGTGCTCGCATCAATTGTTCTTTTAGATACCCATCTTGATCATAGGTACCAATAATGCTTCAGATATCAAGCTTTCAGATCAGAATAGAACGAAATATCAGCTCGCGCTTGCTTTATCTCTTTGATGAGATACGCCTTTTTATTCTCCTCATGAGTCACTATAAACATTCTAAAGCAGGTATTCTTTTTTCTGTTTTCAGGTCAGTATATTACAAACTTTAGCTTCTGCCTTCTGCTCGCAGTATTGTTTACTTAGATACGCATTTACAAAAATTACTATGAGAGTAAAAATTATTGTGTGATATATCAAAATCTTTGATCTTGACATCGCAAGCGGCAGATCGGGAAAAATGTAAGCGAAATCCCCCCCCCCCCGCATTTGGGAAAGCTGGATCAGCCCCGGGAGGTAACGTAACCGGTCACCCTCATAGAAAATCACGGCTTCTGCCCTGATATGCATGAACCATAGAGTTAAATACGTACGCTTAGGTTTATCCAGTGCGTCCCAAAAAAACTATACACTTTTGAAAAGGCTGCCAAATAAAAATTGTAGCACTTTGGGGAAAAAGACTTATAGATACGGAAAGCCAATAAAGTCAGCTTTCAAATGGCACAAAAAAGTTGGAAAACTATTCAAGCTTGAAACAAGAAATAGTCTGTTTAACTTTGTTGTACCTATGAGAAAAGGTCAAATTGGCAACACATTTTATTATAATGGTATACATTTTTGGAATTCCCTCCCTAATCATGTTAAATCGGTTAAGACTTTTAAACAATTTAAAAGAGTATTAAAACAACACTTAAAAAATGTCCCCACTCTGTAATGTTAAATGTTCTTTCTAATTTCATGTGTATCATGTAGTCTGATATATAACTTTTTAGTTATGATTTATTTAATCAACTTGTTTTACATTGTTTCATCATCTATTGTTGTTTGCGTGAAAGTTTGATGTCAAACTTATTTGTACTTTTTCATATCTTAGGTTTTACGATTAATGAATCTTGTATTAGTTACGATGCATTTAGCGCTACTTAAAAACTGCTTATAGTAAAATTTTCATATGTAACCTTGAAGTAATGATCGTTTACTCAACCTGTTTTACAATTATTTTAATTATATTTTGCGTAAATGGTTTTTCATGGCAAACTTATTTGTTTTTGTCTTTTTGTATATTAAGTTTTACAATTCTTCGTGTAAATTTAGTTGTCTAGACTTAATTGATGTAGTTTGAAGATTTCTATAGGTGTTCTCTCATAGATGTACATTGTTGTCAATTACTGATGTAAGGACCCCATTGGAAATAAGCCATCTCGGCTTTCATGGGCAATCCTGTCAAGGTATACACTGCTGTTCATATTTTCATTTACTTGTTCATAGTTACCTGACAAATAAAATCAATCAATCATTCCATCAATTAATCAATCAATTATTACATAATATTCGTTTTTCGGAATAACGAACCTTCGAAATTACGAACCTTATTTCATTTTCGGATAAACGAACCTTCGGAACTACGAACCTTTGGAAATAAGAACCTTCGGAATAACGAACATTCGGAATATCTGAACCTTTGGAATAACGAAGCTTCGGAATTACGAATGTATGCGATCAATTTGAGGATTTTTTTTCTTTTCTTTTCCTTTCTTACTAGCCCGTGTGTATTATTACAAAACCTTTTCAAAGGAATTGGGTTACGCGAATACATTCCAAACTTGGAATCGGACCATTCAACGACTGCCAGACGTAGCTTCGGTTAACTCAGGCATGGCTAAATATGGAAACAAACTTTTTTTCGTTGATGTGGTTAACTTTTTGAAGAGAAGGTTGATCGAATATGACACAAAGGCCTCCTCTCTCAAGATACATAATACCGTGACCGTAAAGCTGGATACTGGTGGGGATTCAACTATCACCCCGGATGGTATTCGCGTTCTCAACAGTAAGTCCCGGGTATGGGGTTGATGATATTAGGGAGTTTTCCATTTGCACGTCGACTAATGGACTGCGATGAAGGTATACAAAGTCAGTCAAGCACATGATTGGAAGACACTGGGCATGCGCAAGCCATTCCTGACACGTCAACTTCATGATGACTACCCAGGATTTCGCTCAGATCACGCTCGTTCGAAATGTAATAAACGAGCAATAAAATCCTTGCCCATTGATTGAAGCCATGTGGTGATTTACTCCAGCGGTTCTGTATACCGTAAACACAAAGCAGACTATTATGACGCACTTTCGTCGCAGTCCACTAATCGACGTGCAAATCGAAAACTCGGTATTTATACATCTGTTGCGACCGCACAGAAGCGTTGTTAGCGTAGCACTAAAAGTAGGCATACCGGTATTGATAAACTCACAGAAGCTTATAGCCGAATTCCAAATAATCTAACAATAATGTTAATACAAATCACTAACAGTGCCAAGGGCACCAATAGTGACGATTTTAGTGAAAAATTTCTCTCTTTAGAACTTGTCTCCCTTTTTTATACCAAGTAATTTAGAATATACCTCGACCGAATTAAAGGGGTATTCTGGGCCCAACAATATTATGAATAAATTGAGTAAAATTTGAAGAGCAAATTGCTAAAAATTTAATCAAAATCTGATAAAAATAACAAACATCTTGATTATTAAAAATTAAACACTGTATTTTGCAACTGATATTACTGACCAGCATGCGGCCATGAATACGCAATAAATGGAACGATTATGCCATATTCTCTAGCTCTTTCCCCTCTTCTGATTCAATTTATTGAAATGAGCTTGAACTGTCTCAAATGTATGTATGTCACCCGAGTCACAAAATGATGATCTTTCAAGCAATTTTCTGTGTGAACAAAATTTAAATAAACCTAATTTTGTATGATAAAGCAGACCCTCATTGCATATTCCTGAAGACATGAATAAACTTCACCGAAATAAGGCCTAATGGAAAATTTTAAGATATTTTTCATATTTATTTCCAACTTTTATCAATTTGTCAATGTTTTGTTTGCCTTACTTTACTGTTCAAACCGTATATGGTACTTCAGCCTGGAGTACCATTAAAGAATAGGTATAAAGCGAGGGAGGTTGATTAGTGCCAAGATATATGACCATTTTCAAAGATTTTTTTTCTTCCAAGATATATCATTTATTTTTTATGACATTTTTATGAATAGACCCTTTATTCATGACATTAGAAAGAAGAACAATAGCTGATGAAATTTATCACACGATAACCATCATTGGCAAATACTGTATCAAGAGCATGATTTTTTAATCTTTTTAAGCTCATCCGATATTTTTTAATTTAATTAATGAATATATATTTACTACCTGCTGCCATTTCATGTTTAAAATGCAATAATAGTTCAATTTTGTAGGCCTATATGATAATGAATTACATTCCTTTACCCTTTCCTAGACAAGATTTTAAACTTGTAGGATGTGCAAATAATCATAACTAAATCTCTAGATCACTACCACGACTACGCACAAATTATAGATTTTGCATTTACCCTAATCCCCTAACAACAGCTTTCTCTGCCTTCTGTGCGGTAATTCTACCCATGTTGTTAAGTGCTGATTTGTTAATGGATAATACTATACAGATTGTGATATCAAGCGTTGATCTCAGATGTAAATAATGCATTATAGCCATCGCAGCGAGATTACCGGTTGTAGTAGGGGTCCTTTTCTAGCGCATTGTTAGTGAAATGTTACGCTAACAGCAGCTAACAGTTTCTGTGCGGCCGATACAGGAATGAAGTGATTTATGCCGTTTGTTTTCATTCCTACTCAAAGTAATTGCCCCTTTCTGAGTATAAAATATTTCACTCTGTGTTTTATGTTCGCATTAGTACATTGGTAATATATGTCTGACCTTCATGAATTCCTAAATTAGTCCTTAAACAGTTCTTGGCAAGCCCCTCCGTTCTGTTTTATATAGTTATTATAGTCAAAGTTACTTTAGTTTGCATTAATTCTCATTGTTTATACCTTATTTCGATTGATGTTGTACTTCAAATTTGACTATGTATTGTTTGATTTTGATGTGCTTTGTGAACGGAAAATGAATAAAATCTAAATCTAAATCTAAACATGTTTAAATACCCCTTTTATGGTCTAAATATCAAATTAATCAGCTCGCGATTCGTGGTCGCATCATTTGGTTATTGAAATACCTATGTTCTTAGTGAATTCCTGCAGACAAGCCTTAGAATGCCCTTTTCAAGTCTAAATTTCAAAATTGTTCAGCTCTTGCTTCGCACTTGCAATATTTGATCAGTGAGATACGTATAGTGTTCATGATTACAAGAGGTACAATGACTCCAAAAACATGTGTTCAGATGTAATTTTAACAACATCAGCATGCGCTTGGCGCTCGCATTAGTTGACTATGGTGAGACATGTAATAAGCTATTTATGAATTCCTAAAAAATAGTCCTTAAATGTCCCTTTTGGGGTTCGAAAAAAAATGTAGTTTGCGCTTCGCTCTCGCATTATTTATTTATTGAGGCAGGTACGTATCATTATTTTACACCAAAAAAACCTTTTAATGTCCCTTGTTTAGGTCTAAATATAAAGAAAATTCAGCTCGTGCTTCGCACTTGAATTATTTGATTAATGAGACACATTCCATTTAATGGCAGTTCTTAAAATGTCTCTATTATGACAGTCGACCGGGGGGGGGGGGGTACAAAGATTTTAAGTATGACTTAAGTTGCACTTATATAAATGCCGACGCGTACACGATACAAAACGCACAGTCTCTACGCTGTTTACACGTGATCAGCTTTTGGTTCAGAACCAAAAGCCGATGCAAAAATCAGCTAAACTGACGCATGTTGCCGTGGTTATTCCGCTATTTTAGTCATGAGTCCATAGTGTTGAATGAATTAGATCATTCTTCAAACAGTGGACTCATAAATAAAATAGCATATTTGACCATGAAAATAGGCGTCAATTCGGCGCACTGTGACAAAAGTGCGCATCAGCATTGGACATTTTTTTTAATTATATTACCGCGCTTAGACTTGATCGGCTTTTGGTTCAGAACCAAAAGCCGATGCAGAATCGGCTTTTGGTTTATCTTGCACTGCGTTTACACGCTGTTACATGCGAGCCGATGCAAAAACCTGAAATGATACCACACCAACCATATACGTCATAATAAACATGATAAAGACAACGCTAGATCGGTGCGCTACAATTACGTCACAATGGTAAAGTAAATGAAATGCGCACAAATTGCCGATGCAGAATCGGCTTTCTGTTTACACGTAGTAAAAAGCCGATTGTGCATCGGCTCATGGTTCAGAACCTACTACTTTGGTGATGCAAATTGCCTGTTCTGAACCGCGAGCCGATGCACGTTAATCGCGTTTACACGCTATGAAAATGCCGATGCTGCATCGGCTCGCGGTTCTGAACCGGCAATTTGCATCACGGGTTCTGAACCACGAACCGATGCACCATTGGCTTTTTCATAGTGTGTAAACGCGATTAACGTGCATCGGCTCGCGGTTCAGAACCGGCAATTCAAAAGCCGATTTAGTATAACACGGTATATTATACGCGGTAGATAAGCGTAATTGATGCTGGAAATCTGCATAAATCATGGGTTCAGTCGGTGGTTTTAAAAACCACCTTTGTGAATTCTGGCTGTATGGCTCGAGGCCTGTGTTACACCCAGCTTCCCATAGTCCAAGCACAATTTTTAGTCAAAACTTTAAATCCTAGTTCCTATACCTGGCCATTCATTGAAAATACTTTTACCCCTTTTCAGTTAAGTATACAGAACCCGTTTCCATCGAGGATTGTCCGATGAACATTTCTGTAAAAATCAACAGTAGCTCCATCTACGACACACGACAGGTCTCCTGGACTGAACCTTCTTTGAACGCTTGGTCCAACTGTGCTACCTTGGAATCTCTTGGACCAGGAACCAATGGAGGCAATTTCAGCAAGGGGGTCTACAACATCTCCTACGAAGCCAGTGATTTGAATGGAAACACAGATACTTGTTCTTTCACGGTCACAGTGGAGGGGGAGCCTGACGGTCAGTATATCAATATCCTACTGGTATTTGAAGCAAAGATCATGATTTCGTGTTTGTTTTTTGCCACGCTCGGTTATGTTCATTAAATCAAAATCATTAGAATGGTAAAAAGCTGGGTGCAACAGCTATGACTAATTTTATTAAAGGAGAATGAAACCTTTGGAACAAGATAGCTTGCGTGAAAACAGAAAATCAAAGAAACAGATCAACGAAAGTTTGAAAAAAAAATCGGACAAATAATGAGAAACTTATGAGCATTTGAATATTGTGATCACTAATTCTATGGCGATCCTCATATTGGCAATGCGACAAAGATGTGTGATCTTCCCATTACTTCCGTATATATTTCACTTAAACTGCCTCTTTTATCAGATCTATCAGTAGATCATGTGTTCTTTCTATAGGAGGGCATGTAATACATTTGTTTTTCAAAACAATATATCATAGATAAAGAGTTTGTATCACCATATAGGAAAAAACAAAAAAGCGACATTTTGGGAGTACTCCATAGTCCATAAAAGGGAAAGTTGTTCACATGTGGCATCACATATCATTGTCGCATTACCAATGGGAGGATCTCCATAGCATTACTGATCATGCTTATTGTAACATTCAGATGCTCATGATTTTTCTCAAACTTTCTTTGTTCTTATTCTCTGATTTTCATAATTTTACACAAACCTACTTCCATTCCCCTTTAATGACTATATCCCTCCCCCCCCCCCCCCGTGTATCTCTCGTCACAATCAGCCCGAATTCACGATTGAACATTGGATTTACTAATAAAATATCGTGCTGGCCATGGCGTCATGGCACATGTTACAACAGTGTGTACATGAATAATGGACATTTTATTTAAATACGAGGGAGATTAATAGACCCGGTCTGTGATTGGCCAGGAGTGAAACATGCCGTGTGCCGTGCTCTGAAAAGGACTTGTTGATCGGTCTGCTAATCGGCAAATGACGCATTGCTTTAGCAGAAAGATGCGGTGTAAACCTGTCAATGATTTGTTTTTGTATACGTTCCACAACTGTAATATGTGTCAAAAAACATTCATTTTATTTTTAGATGACCTTTCCACGGAGGCTTCGCCTAGCAGTTCTCCATCTAGACCTTCTAACGATTCTACTACGGATACTTCTGGATCCGGTGGTGGAGATGGCAATGCACCGTGTGGAAATGGCGCGAAAGTTTCGTGTACTTTCATTCAATTTGTCTATTTAGTTGCTCTTCTCGTAACCGTCTTCAATTAGGCCTTACATTGCAGCCTACGGAAAAACGCAGTGGCTGACATTTTCTTTTCAATTTTCACTCTTTTTCAGAAAAGTAGTCAGGTAACCACTCTTTCTTTTACATGACACATCCAGTTTTCAGAATTTCTTTTTGAAAACGGCACTTTTCAGTAATGATAACGGAATACTTAAAAAAAAATCGATTGCCTTAAAGGAATAAATTTTCTCAACTGTCTCAGGCCAAATGAACCCACTCCCCCTGAATGTCGCTGCTGTTGTATTTTAAGATATTGAAAATTAAATGCGAATGCTCAGTTTCCCCATGGTGAAACGCAGTATCCACAGATGAATAACCTCATAAGTTACTCAGTCGATATCAATACCAAGAAATAATGTATGAATCTGTATTTCAAGGTGAAATGTTAGCTAAGATACACAAAGGGCACCCTCTAACAGCAAGGGCCCCGTTTGTGGTAAAGTCCCAAACTTGAATGAAAATCGTCTCTCTAGGTTGGAATTTTACTTAACAGGACACCACAGTTTGTAGAGGGTGCCGCAGTGTTTCACAACAACTCATGAGAGTATTTACCATCACGGTGGTTTAGCATAGAAGGCACCCTTGGTGTTCTAAGCTATTATCTTTCCCTTGACTTACTCATTGATACATTATTTCATGGTAATGCAGCATTATAGAGTGATGATGTAACTGTTCTTTCGGTTCGGCTTTCCCCGCAGTATCTAGATTTTCTTCAATAATAAATTATATATTTATATATATTTATATTTATATATATTTATATACATATATAAATATATATAATTTCCAAAGGGTAGATAGCTCTGGGGAACCTTGATTTAAGCTATGTCTACCATTGTTCTCTTCATCCATTTCTTTACAATATTTAAATAAAAGAGTTGCCAAAGCTGTTGTACATGTATAGCTTCACACATATATAAATATATATATATGTGTGTGTGTGTGTGTGTAAAGTTGTACATGTACAGCAGCTTTGGCAACTCTTTTTATTTGAATATTTTAAAGAAATGGATGAAGAGAACAATGGTAGGCGTAGCTTAAATCAAGGTTCCCCAGAGCTATCTACCCTTTGGAAAAATTGATGACGCCGAAAAATGTATCTGCCTGAAATCGAACCCGGGCCCCCAGCTTTGAACGCCGGTGCCTCAACCACTAGACCACAGAGACGGGTTAGTGGCTAGGGTGACCCAAAATTGACCGTCAGATAGACAGATTTTCGACACGATACCAATTTTAATTTCCTTTGTCGGGTGAAGTTGGGTTTTGAACAATGACAAGCCGCCATGTCTCAGCTGAATCAAAGCTATTGCTTTGATATAGTACACGTATGGGAACAGGTATACAAATGTGTAAAATTATACATGTACAACAGCTTTGGCAACGCTTTTTATTTAAATATTGTAAAGAAATGGATGATGAGAACAATGGTAGGCATAGCTGAAATCAAGGTTCCCCAGAGCTATCTACCCTTTGAAAAAAATGGTGATGCCGAAAAAATGTCTCTGCCGGGAATCGAACCTGGGCCCCCAGCTTTGAACGGCGGTGCCTCAACCACTGTCGGGTGACAAAGGAAATTATAATTGGTATCGTGTCGAAAATCTGTCTATCTGACGGTTAATCGGATTTGGGTCGCCCTAGCCACTAACTCGTCTCTAGCTGTGGTATAGTAATATAAATATATATTATTTCTTTTGAGACTTGAAATAGGAATATACAGTACATACTATTCAATTTCATGATAACATAATACTGATAAATCAAAAATTGTTTTTGAGTGGCTTTGAAAAAACATAAAATGCTGAATATATCAACTTGTGCAAAATGAAAATACTGCATTATTTCCATGGGGCGCAGTGCATCGGTCGATTTGTTTTGATTGGTCAGTAGTTCGCTTTTTTTTTCATTGTTATAAATATAATGATAAATGCACACACACTCATAACTCTTGGTGGATGTAATATTGCAACACTCACATCTTGGTAATCTTGATGTCAGATTGCTTGATATGCAGTGTAAATACCAAATCCATTACTTTTCCTCTCAAACCATTTTACTTTCCCTATACAAATACAATTATAAGTCCATGTATACTCAGCAGTATTAGAAGATAACTGAAAACGTATATTTTAAGACTATATATATGTCTAACACACAGTTAATGAGAGACCACGCAAAGTTCACTTCCCCTCTAAACGCTTTGACCATTCTGGCGCCAAGTGACAATGTTACTGATTTTTTTTTTGAGGGGTCGTTAAATCCTTTTTTTTAACAATATCAATTTCAAAATTGGACCTCTCGTTGGTTGAAACCAGAGATGCTTGCAATTTTGGAGTTGTTGTGGATTGCAACTCTTTCAAGAGCCAGTGAACTTACCAAACGTCGTTTTTATTACGATTGACTGCATTGACTACAATGTACGATCAATTATTATAAAAATCAGGTCTACGATTCATTAATCGCTAAACTATTTAATATAATCAATGTATTATATATAATTATTTCGATATCGATTGAAATAACTTTTTTATATTCGAATCGCAGTCATTTTCATGGTTTGAAAATTTTAGGAGTACGTCTAAATGGTTCAGACTAAAACAAAGCGGTAGTATTATATTTCGATTAATAGATTGAAAGAGCTTGTATTTCTTAGTTTACTACGATGTAGGGAATTACTAACGAACTATAGATTACCTTTTATGATTCAATTAGGATGGGATAATTTATAAAGCCCTTATAAAAGCAAATATGATGCCTGCATTCAGCCAATTGGATTTTTTAGTCATTTGCTAGCTTTTAAAAAAAAATAGCAAGAGCATGTATTACCGTTTTATTGAGCAAAACATTTATTCTGGAATATCACTTTATTGAATTTATTATGCCAAACAATATTCGAAGTTTTTATGCTAATAAGAATGATAAGCATTTTTTAAGCGTGGTACCTCCAAAAAGTTGTTGATGAATACATGTATTTGCATTCGTTATTTTGTGTAGCAAGTAAGCACTTCAGACTAACAGCAATTTTTTTCTTCCATCCAACCTTTTTTTCCTTCTTTTTTGCGAGCAGCATCCTCTCAAAAAGAACTACTTGCTTGCACGTCATGCATTGCACCAAATCTTTACCCTAATTGATTTATTTACTTGCCCAAACTATGTTGCTTTATAAGTTCAAGCAAGCTATATCGAATTGCCTGCAGGCGAGACTGCCAGCGTCTTTCGAGTTGTAAGAGGCACGTCTGTATGAACTCTTATTTAGTTTCGGCATAGCTAAGTAGAGGCAAGTATTATTCAAATCTTTCTTTTCGAGGTATATCCCAAGTTTATTTCAGTCTCGAGTGTTTAAGATGTTACATTTTCATTGATTTTTGTTTTATTTTTCGTCAATAGACAGATGGTCCTCGTGGTTGCAAGAGCCCACTATATCTGTATATGATTAAGTTCATTGCTATTTAATATAACAAACTGTTTAACATTTTAACTCATTCAATGTATTTCTGTCACATAATTATGATGATTTTGTCGTAAAGGCATATTGGAAATAATAAATATATGGACCACAGAGAAAATACTACAACTGTCAGTTCAGGCATATTGTTGACCAGTCTGTTTGCTATGTTCTTTTGTGCTCGCTCTCTCTCTCTCTCTCTCTCTCTTACGTTCATTACTATCCCTTTTTCAGTCATGCACAAAAAACACACAAGAATTATGTGAACATATCAAAAATTTACTAGAGGTTAATGCAATCAAAAAGAAAAAAAATACCGAATATAAACTTTACCTCGGAATTTCGAAAATACGTTGATATATGAGTATATAAAACGCATGAGAGAGATATGAAAATAAACGTTTTCGATATGGGGAAAAATTTATATTTATTATTGTGAAATCAAAAATAAACAAATGGAGTTGCAGTGAACATCGACTTAATAAGAAATTTTGTATTAAAACCAAGCAATTTTCCCTATATCATCATGGATCCTGATATGGTAAGTTACACAAACTGAACTCGTTAAATCGTCAATCAGTTTGAAAATGGTCCCCAGAACATGTTAAAGAGCGCAAATACGGATAAGGACCTTTGGGGCAGTTTATTAATAGTATTGACTTGACATCATGAATACCCGGGGGGGCACTTACATTGAGGAGTGGATACCATGCGCGACCAAAGAAACACGTAAAAAGGATGTCTTTTTCACGATAGGGCACGTTACGTACGTAATGTGATAAGGGTGTCAAAAATACTGAAAAAAGGGTATCTATTTCGCTAGGAAAATTACGTTTTTAGGGTCGAATTTGCGGGGATGATAAAACAAAATTAAAATGTTTTATAAAGGATGTCCTTTTTGCCTCAACACTTCGTGTTTAGAGTCCGATTTGCGCGAGATGTAAAAGCCGACGACCGAAGGACCCGTAACAATAAAACATTCCTGTACTTGTTTAGGGGTTCATTTCAGGGAAGATTTGCCAAGAGTGTCGTTTTGTTTCCAATACTCGTTAAGGGTAGGGTTTCACACGCCATTACTTGTTAAGGGGTGCATTTTTAGAATATGGAAATTACGTGTTTAGGGTGCTTTTCGCGACCCCATGGTCGCGCATGGTATCCACTCGTGAATGGAAGTGCCCCCCCCCCCCGGGCGTGAATCTAGATTCTTTTGTGTTTGTCCAACACATTTTGAATGAGGATTTTCTTCATCTATTCATACTTGGCCTGTGCATACACTGTTAGAAAAAATAAAAGAAGTTCCTGCAGCAGAGTCTCGAGAACACCTGTAATCTTACCGAATTGCGTAATAATCATTCTGTAAATTCATAAAACAAGAATTTTTCTGCAATTTAACAGAACAGGTCTGTTTAAAAAGGGGAAAATGGTGTTTTATTCAAGGAAATTTGTAAGATTCCATACATCAAATACCAATTTCCTGTAAGATTACGCAATTCGGTAAGATTACAGGTGTTCTCGAGACTCTGCTGCAGGAACTTCTTTTATTTTTTCTAACAGTGTAGAGGTCATTACTACCATCATTGTCGTCACTATAATTAGGGAAGAGGATTTCACACTACAGCAATTCAACCAGTACATTTTCGCATTGAGTTGACACAAGCTGGTGATGTACATCCAAATCCTGGACCTTGAGAAAATGCTGCAGAGTGGTGTAGTAGAGATGGACTGTTGGATCTACGCTGTATGGTTCGAATTGACGCAAATGCCTGGAAATCAATCACGTCACTCGATCACGAATAGACACCCAAGCCACAGAGGCTGCAAAGGAGGTAGACGAATACGAAGGCATGCAGAAACGATCGACAGTTTCCAATGGTTCCCAAGGTCATTTGGTCAAATCCCTGTTCTCTACATTGTCAGATGGTTCTCATGAATGCAAAATCTCTTAAAAAGAGATGCACATAGTGTCAGACTTTGTCATTTCACAACAAATGGATATCTTGGCACTCACTGAAACATGGCTCACGGGGGTGAACGTGATGGCTGGGTCTTGTCTGATTTCTTAAACGACCTTCCATCTCATCAGTTCATCGGCTCACCGAGATAAAAGAGATCAAGTAGTGTTGTTGGTGTATCCTTAATCGACGCTTCAACGTTCTTGGAAAAGACCCTTGAATCTTTTGATATCTTAATGTGCTCTTTTCATGCGACCACGAAAAGCCTCTTCGCCTGGTGGCTTTCTACAGACCACAGAGAACTATTGATCGATGATCAATTAATAATAATAATTATACTTGCTTATATAGCGCTTAATACTTATTTTGTCAGAAGTCTCTAAGCGCTCTACAGTATGCAGCATAATTACCCTGGTTTTAGCAGTGCAGCTGTTACGCGCGCTGCGTTTCAAGGAATAAATTCCTGCCAGGTACCCATTTACCTCACCTGGGTTGAGATCAACATCTCCCATCTTTCTTGATGTGTTTGCTACTTTTCTTGAAGGACTGGCGTCTGAACGTAATCATCCTTTGCTGTGCGGTGACTTCAATTTTCATGTCAATGATGATAGAGAGGCAGTTATGTTTCTGCACTTGATTTCGTCAGCTAACTTGATCCAGCATGTTGACTTTCCCACCCATCAAAAAGGCCATACTTTGGATCTAGTTCTTACAAGAACATCGGATGATATGATTTCTAAAGTGTATTCATCGCATTTTCTTCCTTCTGACCGCTCTTCCGTCGGCTGCCTGTGTAACATCTAAGCTTCGAATCAGTCCAAATCATAATCAGTCATTTCTCAGACATGCCACTTCATAGTTCACACGACTGAATAACTCAGTTCTAGGCTTGAAATATAAGTTTCATAACTTTACTTCTGTGTTTGCAATTACAACGTTACTGTTACACAATCTTGGCTATTATGTATATGCAGTTCTTTGTGATAGTCTTTGCATTCAGACTTTTCATTACTTTCTAATCGGGGATATCACAGCCTGATCCAATGAAACTTGATATCAGTTTCTGCAAACTTCTACGAGAGTCTGGATTATGCTGCCGATAAACTCCGCATTCCTAATAGAAAATTCCGAGACCTTTTGAAAGGTCAAGTCCACCTCAGAAGAATGTTGATTTGAATCAATAGAGAAAAATCAGATGAGCACAATGCTGAAAATTTCATAAAAGTCGGATGTAAAATAAGAAAGTTATACAGGAAACAAAAGGTGTGAAGGCGATAAATAGAAAACCTTGTAGTGTGAATGAGAGATGAAGCTTTCCCCTTCCACCTTGATGATGATGGCGAGGATGAGGAGAGCAAGGGGAAGAATGAGAGAGCCAGAGAGAGAGGGGGGGTGGGGTGGAAGGGGGAGGGAGGGAGGTAGGGACAGGGGGGGGGGGGTGGCCCCAAAATCTGAAACCATTCCCTTCTAGGTCAAGTCCACCTCATTAAACTGTTGATTTGAATCAATAGAGAAAAATCAGATGAGCACAATGCTGAAAATTTCATAAAAATCGGATGTAAAATAAGAAAGTTATGACATTCAAAGTTTCGCTTATTTTCAACAAAATAGATATATGAACGAGCCAGTTAC
Source organism: Lytechinus variegatus (assembly GCF_018143015.1). Classification (NCBI taxonomy): domain Eukaryota; kingdom Metazoa; phylum Echinodermata; class Echinoidea; order Temnopleuroida; family Toxopneustidae; genus Lytechinus; species Lytechinus variegatus. Next base: position 1,261,476 of record NC_054747.1, read on the forward strand.
ATCCGAATGAGAGAGTCGATGATGTCACTCACTCACCATTTCTTTTGTTTTTTATTGTTTGAATTCTACAATATTTCAATTTTTACGAATTTGACGATTAGGACTTTCTTGCCTGAAGCACATAATGTTAAAATAATGGAATTACACGTGTTCAGGGAGGAATATATCTTCATTTCACAAGACAATGACTAGAAAATCAAAATATTTCATATTTCATATAATAAAATACAAAAGAAATAGTGAGTGAGTGATGTCATCAGTTCCCTCATTTGCATACCGACCGAGGTGTGAATATAACCAAGGAGCTTGGAAGCTCCTTGATATAACTGTTTTGTGAAATGAAGCGAAACTTTAAAATGCCATAACTTTCTTATTTTACATCCGATTTTGATGAAATTTTCAGTGTAATGCTTGTTGAATTTTTCTCTTTTTTTTCAAATCAAGTTTTTGTTGAGGACGGGGACCTCCCCCCCCCCCCTAAATTTGAGGTGGGGGTAACCTTTTTTTTTGTCGATAACCTTTTTTGTTTGTTTTTTTGCTTGTCAAAACATTTTGGTAGGTACCCCTTTTTTTTGCTTCGCCTAAAATTTGTGTGGTCCCTCCCCCATTTTTTTTTATATCATTTTCTTTTTCTTTTTTTTTGCTTGTCAAATTTTTTACCTGTCTCCATCCCAAAATTTCCGGTGGACCATTGCGCAACCACATGATACTTTTTAGACAAAATCTTCATAATCGTATTGTCTAGGGAATTTACCCCCAAAAAATCTCTACGCTTTATGTACTAATATACTAGCACAAGACATTTTTTCTTCAAATCTTACTTCACACACACATTGTTAGTGGGGGTAATTAATGGTGTGTTCCGAAACAGTTTGAACACTGCCATCACCCGTTGGTCAATTGAAAACCTGTGATAACTGAGTATGCTGGCTTGCATTACATGCTCCCTGTAATAGGTCCATGCTTATACCGAGGGTCAAAGCAAGAATTGCGGAGTGTTTTGGTTCTAGAAGGAGCAGGTTCTCGATCTCCTGAAGAGATTAATACCATGCATTCATTACCTAATATGAGTAAACGTGTTAAAAGGTACAAAAACAACTCATGAGACGCCCCTCATTAAATGAAGAGTTTGGTTGCAAAAGGGGTTAGGTCTACTTTGGACCATTCCGAGAAAAAAAACATGTTTTTATTCTCACTTACTGCGATATTCTTATGAGAAACTAAATTGTCATGATGTACTACCCTATCATGTGAACATAAAATTGGGTATAAAACAAATCTACCTGTCTTCAACTTGTTTTTATACATTCTTTTAAAAATTATCATTGTGGACCTAACCCCTTTTGCAAGCAAATTGAAATGAATCCAATCTCTTTTGATAAAAGAAGTGATTTTGCTTGGCCACGTTTATTTACGTTTTCATGTGAATTTTAAATTTTCTTTGTTTTCATCACAGCGACTAAGAATTTAGAGGTTTTGAGACAGAAAACAAACTTTATGAAAAATGGACCTAACACCTTTTGACAAATGAGCTCTTCAGAAGATTTTGTTTGCAAAATAGGTAAGGTCCACTGCAAGAAAATCATTTTTTTTATTCTCCCATATTGCAATATTCTTATGCAAAACTAAATTTTCATGATATACTACCATGAGAACATAAAATTCGGTATAAAAAAAATCTACCGGTTTTCATATTTTTTTAAATATTCTTTTCCAAAAAAAATCTCTGTGGACCTACCCGCTTTTGCAACCAAACTTAAATGGACCTAACCCCTTTTGAAAAAAGTGAGTTTTCTTTGTCATTTTAGATCACTTTTTAATTGGAATTTAAACTTTTCTTTGGTATCACCTTATAAAGCTACTCAAAATCTATACATTGAGACCAAAAAAAAATCAAATTTGAAAAAAAAAGACCTAACCCTTTTTGCAAGTGAGCTTGTCAAATGTAAATTTCCATTTCCATTATTTTCATTTTTGGCGTTAGATGTTCTTCTAACCATGTTTGATTTCGTTCAAAGTGACAAATTATAGTTATTTTAGCCCCCCAAAATAATTTAAAGACATGTTTGGATCAATCAAAGAATGTAAGCCTTTGTTGTGCTTATTATCTCCTCTCATCTTCAATTAGCTCACATGGGGTTTGATGCGTGGTAAGGATATATACCCCCACCCACCGAGCATAACTCGCAAGGGTGATGGGGATATGTACCCCCCCCCCCCCGTTTATCTTTCAATGAAGCGAATAGTATTCCTGTGAGCAATCTCTGCTGTGTGAACATGTGCCTGAGATTAGTTTATATATTATCTTAAGTTGTTGTTCATCTTTCGTTCTCAGTGATATAAATATAATCGCAAAATGGAATTGTGGTCCTCCCCTAGATCAGGTGAAGTGTCATGCTGTATAAGCATGATGCACAAAATGCCGACCACCACTGAATCACCACTGATTTCTAGCAGACGACGCTCAACCATAGCAACGACAGTGTAGAAGTCAAGCCTCCTTATATGGCACACATGAAAAATTCAGACCCCCCCAAAAAAAAAAAAGCAAAATGCCTTACCATTAGGATTGATATCTTCGTTATTTCAATTTATCAGTTGGCCCTAAGTTCGTCGGCCGATGTCTCAGTGGGGGGGGGGGGCAAAAGTGAAAAAATACTTTCCAAAAAAAGGGGCGCTCTGCTCCCCATAATATAATACAGGAATCTGGAAAAAATGACAATTTCATATTGTTCAATCACTGTAATTTATGTCAGTGATTTTTAAAATATATATTTGTTTTGCATATTAGGCCTATACATTTTTTAGTTTAAAAATTATCGGAGAAGTTCAAATATATTAATATTTCATCTATTCTATTTTTTACTTATTCATTTATTTTTTACAATACCACGATCCTGGTTCCTATTGGAATAATTGGCTTTAAACAGATTTTTCTCTCACAAGAAACTCACTTGTCAGACGCTTATGGCAGTGGCCCCTTAACAAGTTTCCCCGGAGCACTTGAGCCCTTCTCCTTGGTCCTGTTGGTAAGATATCGGCATTCATCTCCAAAGGCAGGGGTTCGATTCCTGGTGGACAAAAGAAAAAAATGAATAAGTGAAAACTAAAATTAATAATGTGAGGATTGGCTAAGGACGCCATCTTTTGTCAGTCGGCCAGGACAAGCATGAAATCGAAATCTGGTGCTGGAGATGGAAATTGAATATTTCTCACACTAAGACCCCTGTTACATCTGAAAGTTTCCTACCCGAGACCCGACCGAGTCCACTTGCAACCTTGACTGGATTATTGGTGGATTAGCTTCGCGAACGGACCGAGTCCGAAATGTGGTCTGTTTACATCAGTGTTCATTCCCTTCCCTTTCGCCCTATCTGTCCTGTTTCGAGCGGCATCCGATTGCTGACACTTTTAAAAGGCGCTCTCGATCTAGGCTCCGAATAATTCGCGCGCGCTAATTGAAGTTACCCGAGATTCTGAAAGAATGCTGATGATCCCAGCAGTCGTTGAAGATATGATCGACTTGAAAAGGATACGTTTAAAATGCTTCTTTTCACTCAAATCAAAGACTTTATCAATCACAATTCACATGCCGCAAAAACATTCGAAGAACGACGGGGCTGGGGAGGGGATAGCGCGCGCTATGACGTAATTTGACAGCTGGCGAACGGACCGAGATAGGTTCGAAAGCTTGTGTGCGTTTACATCTACGAATCGGTGGACCGGGGCCGGCCCGATACCTACCCGAGACTACCTCTGGATGTGGTCTCGGGTAGGTTCGCTAAAAGGTGGCCCGAGGTAGGTTTGGGATGTTTACATCTGATTTCTTTCCGACCCGAGGTAGGCCCCGGGCCGGCCCGAGGTAGGGAATCTCTCAGATGTAACAGGGGTCTAAGTCTGTCGTTTTAGTTTTTACCAATTAACAAAAGAAAGACATTACTTAGAAAATAAATGGGCATGTTTTGCCTCATTGTGAGTAGTCCAAATTTCTTGGTATGTGGTTATACTCGAAGCTAACTTGGTCTAGCCACATTAATGCGATTATTGATAAATGTAAGAAAAGATTAAATTTATTACGTTGTGTTTCGGGTACGTCCTGGGGGAATAGGTATGACATGATATACAAAGGTCTTATTTTATCTGTTTTAGACTATGGAAGTGAAATGTATGATTCTGCCTGTACATCTCTTAAGAAAAAGCTTGACTCTATACAATATAGAGCTTTGAAATTGATTACAGGAACGATATACAATGTATCATTAGATTCTTTACAAGTTTTGACCGGTGAATTACCGTTGCATCTTCTTTGTCTTCTCGATCTTCTTTTTCGTCTTCTTCTTCTTCTTTCCTCCTCTTTTTCTTCTTCTTCATCTTCTTTTTTTTCTTCTTCTTCTACTTCTTTGTATTCTCCTTCTCCTTCTTATTTTTCTTCCTCTTTTTCTTTTTCTTCTTTTTCATCTACGTTCTTATTCTTCTTATTCTTATTCTGTTTCTTTTTCTCTTCTTCTTCTCCTTCTTCTTCTCCTCCTCCTCTTCTTCTCGTTTAAGGTGTCTCTTCTTCACCCTCCCTCTCGCTCTCAATCGTAATTCCCCAATCTAACGCATTTTCACTCAGATGATGTACATTAAACCCACAAAGACTTCACTCAACTTCTCGTCAATGAACTTGATCTAACGCCACAGGTTGCCATCAGATTAACCCCTCCCCCATGAGATCGTTGAACCCACATGCGTCACATTAATCTCACACGGGGCGGGGTCACGACCTCTCACTGGGAGTCAGGGGGTACGCGTGCGTAGATTAACCAACAGGGGCGTGGCCAGCTTTAATTGCTTAGGGCCAGTGGATTTTGCGAATAGGGGAGATCATTGCGTACAAATTTTGAAAATTCGCCAGATCGGGATAATCTATTCTGGTAAGCTGTCGAGAGCAACCAGATTTATACAAGATTACATGATCAAACTCCGTTTCAAAACATCAACTTTATAGTGGTAATTTTTAGGCACACTCAGTATGTTCTTATTTTTATTCTCTCTCTTTAAAAAGAAACTTATTAGATTAGTTTGAGAAGTTACAAGTTTTCTTACGAAGAAACGACATGATATTTAATTTTCATTTGATATTGAGTTTGAATTTATTCTCATACTTCAAAAAACATATGACAAATGATCAACACAATACGAGAAATATATCTGATTATACTATAGAATGCAGAAGATTAAAACAATGGCAATAAATGAAAGTGAAATATGAAATATTTACGATGGTTCCGTTTAAAAATTTGTATTTTCAACGTAAAATTGGCAAACTATCAAAAAGAAATCAAATTACTTTTTCGTTTACAAAATGTATTAAGGAAAAAATTGTCAAATATATGATTACATGTAAAAAGTAGGCTTAAGTCGCATCCCCATTCATTGTTGTGTGTGAAAATTTGGGGATCCACGCCACCCCACCCCCCTCCCTTTCTGTACGCCAGCGATGTGCTCATAAGCATGGATTAATAGGACAATTTGAAAGAAGATAAATGTAGATTATAGAAAAGGGAAACGAAATCTTCAAAATAAAAAGAGATAATAAAATGTTTGATAATGTGATAAATATGAAAATGATGATATACATTATCATGTTTATGCAGATTTTTTTTATTTACAGATGATATAGGGAACACTTAAAATCTACAAAATGGGGGCTCAGCTAGTCGATACTCTGATTTCTTGTAGGTATTTCACATTTTGGAGAAAACGCATGTTCAATGCAAGAGCAATTTTACTTAACCATCAAATCATTTATAACCGTCTGGTTTTTATTATGTCATCATGGACATGAAAACGACACAGCGAAAACGAGAAATAATGTAAACCAAATGCAATTTCTTCAATTTCCCACATAATGTTAGCATAGAGTTAGACGAAGTTCTATGTTAAAGTGGAATTTTTATGAATAAAGTCACTTTTCATAATCATTTTTTGATGATATCATTATCATCCAAACGACGATTTCAGACAAAAACATTCGTAATACCGGGTAGTAGGTGATAGCATAGATCAGGGGCGGATCCAGGATTTTCCACAAAAAAGGGGCACAATATCCCTAGGAAAAATTGACAAGCAAAAATAAAACAAAGTTTTAACTTAAAAAAATGAAGTTAATTTTGTCGTACGTAAAACTTGACAAGCAATTAAGATGGTTTTCACTTTTGAAAAATGAGGTCATTTTGTCCCACTTAGAATATGAGAAGCAAAAAGAAAAAAAAGGTCCTCACTCTATTACAAACGACATAATTAAATTGAAAAAATTGGCTATCGCTCTTAAAATGGGGTCACGGACTGGATGTGCCCCCCCCCCATGGATCCGCCACTGGCATAGGTCACACACCCTAAAATTAAAAACACTGGGTAAAATTTTACTCAATATTGGGTAGAAAGGGAACGTGCATGTTTCCTGGATATTTTGTTTACCCTATATTAGGCAAAATGCATGTTTTTAATGGTAAATTTCATAGCAATATTGCGTGAAATATACAAAATATTTGATATGTTTTTACCCAACTAACATGTATGCTCCCATTTGACCCAATCTTGGGGTAATCTTTTTTTTCTTATAGCGTACGAAAGTAGGTCCGAATGTAGACTAGTATGATTTTTGTTTTTCTCCCTTTCCCTTGAGATAGGTCAAGATCAGCTTTCTTCGCTCGATTGTTATCAATGGTAGGCCAGACGTGTTTACAAGTCGATGGATTAGCCGCACGCGACCCATTAAACTGTAAGAGAGACAGACAGACAGGACAGGGTGGTGGTGGTAGATAGGCATGATACGAGAGGAGGGATCCCAACATGAGGTGAAACTAGGGTGGAGAAAAATAGACTATTGTCGAGGCCCTGGCGGCTGATATTATCACATACATTCGTAATTCCGAAGCTTCGTTATTACAAAGGTTCGGATATTCCGAAGGTTCGTTATTCCGAAGGTTCGTAATTCCGAAGATTCGTAAGTCCGGAAACGAAATGAGGTTCGTAATTCCGAAGGTTCGTTAGTATGAAAACAAAGTTAGGTTCGTAATTCCGAAGGTTCGTTAGTCCAAAAACGTAATGATTAACGAACCTTATTTCGTTTTTGGACTAACGAACCTTATTTCGTTTTCGGATTAACGAACCTTCGGAACAACGAACCTTATTTCGTTTTCGGACTAACGAACCTTCGCAACATCGAACCTTATTTCGTTTTCGGATTATCGAACCTTCGGAATGGTTACACTTCGTAATATTCCGAAGGTTCTTTATTCTGAAGATTCGTAATTCCGAAACACGTAAATTGCCTATACCTCGATGTTCGTTAATCCGAAAACGTAAAACGGTTCGTTAATCCGCACATTTGTGGCGTTACTCCGAAAACGAAATAAGGTTCGATGTTCCGAAGGTTATTTAATCCGAAAACGAAATAAGGTTCGTTGTTCCGAAGGTTCGTTAATCCGAAAACGAAATAAGGCTCGTTGTTCCGAAGGTTCGTTAGTCCAAAACGAAATAAGGTTCGTTAATCATTTCGTTTTCGGACTAACGAACCTTCGGAATTACGAATCTCACTTCGTTTTCGGACTGACGAACCTTCGGAATTTTGAACCTTCGGAATACCGAAGCTTCGGAATTACTAATGTATGCGTTCGGAATAACGCCACAAATGTTCGGTTTAACGAACCCTTTTACGTTTTCGGATTTAACGAACATCGAGGAATAGGCAATTTACGTGTTTCGGAATTACGAACCTTCGGAATAAAGAACCTCTGGAATTACGAAGTGTAACCGATATTACACCCAACCCTAACTCGCTGCTGTCCCTCGATCGCTTCGCTCGGATGATAATCGACAAACCATGCAAGAGCAACTGCAATAGAGGGAGCCTCGAAAAGAGGTTAAAGATATAATGGATGTGTATATGTATGTAGTGTATAGTAGGGACAGAGGTGAGGTAATAAAGAAACGCGAGATATTGACAGTGGTGGTATCGAAGGGGCATGGAGGACACCCCCCCCCCGCCCCTCCGCCTCAGTTTTACCTTTACCCCCAGGTTACCCCCCCCCCCATCTCCCAAAATCTGAGAAACTATTAAAAATTGTAGAGTAATAAGTACAAACATATAGTAGATATTCAATTCAATTCTTTATTTCATTTCCATTAAAAAAATACAAAGTAATATAAAGTAATACAAATCAAGTACAATTTTACAGAAGGGCATTCTTACTTCGTAAAAAAAAACAACAGTATAATATAGAGCATAAATGGAAATGAGGGGGATCCACTAAAATGCAAAGCTTGTAAAGTGTGGATCCCCCTTGGAAATGAAGAAAATATAGTCAACTTATTATATATGCGTACATGTTTATATTACAGGGAAGAAAAAAGAGAAGGAACAAAAGACATCATATTGATGCAAACATAAATACTGAACAAATGCAAAGCTTTCCACACAAAGAGGTCTTCGTTGTAAAGGATATGTTGCGCAAGACAGAAGAAAAAAAAACAGAAAGAGAGAGGGGGAGATATACCCTGTCACAAGCATAATGCAAGTTGTAAGTGCTCTATAACACCATCTTTCATTCTAAAAAGAAATGATCACGTTGTTTCTTGTCCGCCCTTGTGCCCCTAAACAAAATATTTAAAATAATAATAATAATAAATCGTTGTGCCGCAACAGGAAAAAGAAATGTAGGGGAGTAACGAAAAACGGGAAATGTAAAAAAAAAATGAATAAATAAAATAAATAAATAAATAAATAAACTGGTGGAGACTGCAAATAGACAGAAAATGAAGAATAGGAAAATTGTAATTAAATTGTTGGGCGATACGACAGGATACGGTTATGGTACCGTGGTAGTCAGGAAAGCTATTTTGATATGATATGAACAATTTAGTCAGGGGGTAGTTTGAGAGATATTTGGCAGAAAGAAAACTAGTCAAAATACAATGTATTTAAGGGGGAAAGACTAGGGTGACAGAGAGATAAAGAGAGGGAGGGGACCGAAAAAGAGGGGAGGGGGTGAAGTTTGGGGTGGGAGATAGGAAGGTGGGGTAGAGAGTGAGCGAAGAGAGGGCGAAGATTACACAACACCCGAAGGAAAGCGGGGGGGGGGGTAGTATTTGTAACAGCATGAACTCGATGACTTTGACCACCCCACTCGTATACTTTTCAGCCAAAAACATCCGTTCCACGCGAGGCGGGGTAGTATTTTCCCGGTGTTCGTTTATCATCATGTATAGTAGATAGGTAGATATTTAAAAATAGATTTAAAAGCAGCATGGTGGTATCAAGTGGCTTTACGGAAATCGCTCATCATCCAGACCCCAAATTAGTAATAACATCTGATGACGTCAAAGAGACAATGACATCCGGCAATGGGGTCACATCTAGCCCAAATAACACGGACCGGGGAGAGACAGATAACATTGTTGTACCTTCCCTGACCTTCATCGTTTGGATTTGGGGCTATTAATAGATTTCTGGATGAAACATGGGCCAAACAAGAACGTTGATGAATTTACGAAAAGGCGGGTTATTCGCATTATGTATGTATTATTATTTTCTTTGTTTAGTTTCTACAGTATATCATGTATATTGTGAGATGAGATACGCCTTTCCCTTTTCTCTCTAATAAGCCCCCCCCCCCACAAAGAAAGAAAAAAGATGTTTGGTTGTCTTCCAGTGGTCATTTTTTAATTTTTTTTTTTACATCCTTTGATCATTTTTTTTTATCTGGGTCGGCGGGTCGGATTTTTTAAAGAGAGCTTTTATTTTTATTTTAGGCTGCGAGACAATTTTCCTCTTCCATTGTTATTGTCTTGATATTACTGATCTGTAATGTTTTTATTATTACAACCCTAGGGCCTACACGCACCCAGCAACAAAAAAACGGGGCTACATATGAGTTTTATGAATCCATGAATCCCCATGCTTAAAAATGGTTTTAAAATAGGCCTTGGATATTACGTTTATTTAGAAAAAAAGGTTTAAACGGGGTTAACGGGAGGGGGGGATGTGACATCATCAGTCCACCTAATGAATATTCATGATGACTATTTTCATAAAATATTGCTAAACCTTAAACTTCAATAACTTTATTATTTGTTATCCGATTTTGATGAAATTTTCGGCATTTTGCTTAATGAATTCTACTCTATGTATTAAAATATAAATATTTTTAGCCCGGACCATCCTTTTAAATTCTCAAATTCAGGAGTGTGAGGATGTTTTCACAATGCAGTCACCTCAATAACCTGTTCACAGTCAGAGTCAACCACTGCTGAAACTCTCATATTTAAAGGTCAAGTCCACCTCAGAAAAATGTTGATTTGAATCAATACAGAAAAATCAGACAAGCACAATGCTGAAAATTTCATCAAAATCGGATGTAAAATAAGAAAGTTATGACATTTCAAAGTTTCGTTAATTTTTAACAAAATAGTTATATGAACGAGCCATTTACATCCAAATGAGAGAGTCGATGATGTCACTCACTCACTATTTCTTTAGTTGTTTTTTATTGGTTGAATTATGAATATTTCAATTTTAACGAATTTTACAATTGGGACCTCCTTGCCTGAGCCACAAAATGTTAAAATAATGGAATTCTACGTGTTCAGGGAGGAATGAAACTTCATTTCACATGACAGTGACGAGAAAATCAAATCATTTCATACTTCATATAATAAAATACAAAAGAAATAGTGAGTGAGTGATGTCATCAGTTCCCTCATTAGCATACCGACCGAGGTGTGCATATAACTGTTTTTTAAATGAAGCGAAACTTTAAAATGCCATACCTTTCTTATTTTACATCCGATTTCGATGAAACTTTCAGCGTTACGCTTGTTGGGTTTTTCCCTTTTTCATTCAAATCAAGTTTTTGTTGGGGTGGACTTAAATGTGAAAGGTATTTCACATAATGTTCCAATCTGTGGCAAACACTGTGGGACACTTCCCAGGAGGCATCACAGGCCGAGAGGGATCCCCTTCCCCATTGTACACTTTAAGAATTGTTTCAAAAATATAGGATTTGTATAGCGCACGTATCCACCTTGCTAGGTGCTCAAGGCGCTCCTGTATTACCCCGGCTAAGCTAGTCTACCGATTCTGATAAGCAAAGCTTTTTGAGGAATTACTTCCTGCCGGTACCCATTTACCTCATCTGGGTAGAGCGCAGCACAGTGTGGATGAATTTCTTGCTGAAGGAAAACACTCCATGGCTTGGATTCGAACACACGACCCTCTGTTTGAAAGGCGAGAGTCAGAACCAGCTAGACCAAGACAGGCCCGCCCGCCCGTTTTAACCCTAAATGGAACACTAGTCTTGTACCAATCGTAAAATTTGCAAAATGTACAAAAATGCACCATTATTTCCACCAAGAAAAGCAAGTTTGCACCCTTAAAGATGCAAATTTGAACCTTTTAAGAAGCATAATAGTTCACATTAAAAAGAGGTTCAAATTTAAATCGTTACTATATAGTTCATTTCTGCACCCTGCAGGGTGGTTAAAAAAGATAATTGCACCCTTAAAGGTGCAGAAATTAACATATTAGCACTCCTTAGCACCCTAGGAACGCTGCTATATACCAATCCATGCTGTTTAAATTTGAACACCTGTGTGTAACCCCCCTCCACCTCTCTCTCTATCTACACTATAAAAAAATATTGGGTAAAAATGATACTCCATGAAGGTAATTATGTGTCCGACCAACATTGGGCGTTTCCTTTAGGCGATATTTATTAATACAGTGTAATGAAAATTTTGCCAAATCTTGGTAATTGCTGCTTATTTTTTTTAACCTTACTGGACAATATGCTTGGGTAAAATACTGCCCCGATTTAACACATAATTACCCTCATGGTGGTAAAAGAATTTACCCAATATTTTTACAGTGTATCCATTTATTTATTTATCCATCTATCTATCCGTCCATCAATCTATCTATTCATCCATTCATCTATCTATTTATTTATTTATTTATCTATCTATCTCTCCTTCTTACTTACCTCCGATTCCTCTTAATTTGTACCCTTTCTCACTTCTTTTCCCTTTCTCCATATTCATCATCCTACTATCTCACGTGTCAATAAACTTTTTCCCCGACGAATATGATGTACCCCTAACTATATTTCTCCTATCTTTCCTTGAATGCATACACCTCGATATCACATGAACGCCAAGCCAGGTCCGCGGGGTAACGCGGCGTAACGCTGGTCGCTCGCACGTACCAAAACGAACGCAAAAATCGTTATTTCAACTGACCCTCCCCACCTTAGCAAGACAAGTATGCAAATCAATGAATTAATTTCAATACTGCCTCGCTTTTATGTTTCATAAGTGATAACCCTTCATCGGTGTAATTTGCCGGGGTTCACAGAACTCTGATATTCTACAAAAGTACAGACGGACCAAAGATGGTTATCGGTAGAATCCAGTGCTGTATGATATCATTGTTTTGTACATTATCTCCTCTCTCTGCTTACCGTAGACGTAACTCTAACTCTTATTCAGTCATTTCTTTAAATATCTTGTTTGTCAAAACTTTTACTTCAGATAAAATGAGAGAAAATATGAGAGGTCTTTCCTTTCCTCTCGAATACTGGGGCTACGTTTGGGGGTTTTTTATCCACTTTTACTTTAAGCTAAAACCCTAGATTATATAATCACTCTCAATGACAACAACCAAAAAAAAAGGAAGAAACCGAAGAACTCACTTTTTTCTAGAATTTATTTTTCTCGCTATTGTTGTTATCATTATCACTATCACTATATTCATGATATTGATGATTGTGGAGCGTTATGGCCCAGTGGATTGGTCTTCTGACTTTGAAACAGAGGGTTGTGGGTTCGAATCACAGCCATGGCGTAATTTCCTTCAGAAAAAAATGTATCCACATTGTGCTGCACTAAAACCGGGTGAGGTGAATGGGTACCCTTGAATGCACTGAGCACTGAAAGGCAGCTCGATCTAACGCCGGGATAATAATAATAATAAACAATGCCCCTCAGAATAGATTATTTCTAGATAGATGGCGCTATATAAACGCCTATTATTATTATTATCATTATTATCATTACCATCTTTTTATTAATTTGTCCCGCTTAACAATTCCTTCTTGCGCTATAAAATTCAAATGTCGGTTCTCCATCGGTGCTTTAAGGTTAAATGCATTAATAGTCCAGGATATAAGATGCATAACCTTGTTTTTTTTCATATAAACAATATTTTTTATGGTTTCTTGTCAATGAGGGTGTTCATTGCGAATCTAAACGACGCCACTTGTGTAACCTTGAGCATTTTCTGCAAATTGGCAAAATCGAATATGGCAGCCAAAATATAAGCCAATTGATTTGATTTGATTTAATTATTTACTTCTGCAATTACATCATTCGTATATAATACATTTTCCATAACATAACAAACAATTGCACAAGGAAATCAAAAATGGCCCGCACATTGGCTACAAAATGCATGAAATTGTGTGGCAGGAGTGAAATACTCTCTGAAAATATAATTTTTAACAAAATATTTATTTTCTTAAAGGACAAGTCCACCCCAACAAAAAATTTGCATAAAAAGAGAAAAATTCAACAAGCATAACACTGAAAATTTCATTAAAATCGGATGTAAAATAAGAAAGTTATGGGATTTTAAAGTTTCGGCTCATTTCACAAAACAGTTGTATGCACATCTCGGTCGGTATGCAAAATGAGGAACTGATGACATCACTCACTATTTCTTTTGTTTTTTATTATATGAAATATTTTCATTTTGTCGTCATTATATTGTAAAATGAAGTTTCATTCCTCCCTGAACACGTGGAATTCCATTATTTTAGCATTTTGTTCTTCAGGCAAGGAGGTCCTGATCGTCAAATTCGTAAAAATTGAAATATTGAATAATTCAAACAATAAGAAAACAAAAGAAATAGTGAGTGAGTGACATCATCGACTCTCTCATTTGGATGTAACTGGCTCGTTCATATAACTATTTTGTTGAAAATAAGCGAAACTTTGAAATGTCATAACTTTCTTATTTTACATCCGAATTTGATGAAATTTTAAGCATTGTGCTTGACTGATTTTTCTCTATTGATTCAAATCAACATTTTTCTGAGCTGGACTTGACCTTTAATATTCAAAATGGCGGCCATAGCCCCCTGTATACTATATTATGTACAATATGAATAGGGAAGCATAATTTCTAACAAGATATCTATTTTTTCTGCCAGGTAGGTAATAAATACTGTAAGTGACCGCTATAGGCCCTTACGGTATTATGAACAATGTGAATGGGGATAAGTGATTTTAACAGATCTTGGCTTTGCTTGACTAAATGGTGTTGTATGAGTGAATTATTGTCTGAAAACATAATCTATAACAAAATATATCATATCATATGTAATTTAAGTGATAAATGCTATGTTTCGAAATTCGAAATGGCCGCCATATGCCATTTTAAGTTGTGAAAATTATCTGTCCTCATTCAAATTTTACATAATACGATAAGAGCCTATGGTGACCATTTTCATTTTTAAAATGCAGTATTTATCACCTTGATTACACAAGATAGGATGTATCTCGTTAGAAACCATGGTTCTAGACATTCATCACATAAAGCTTAGGCAAATTCTGTCAAAATTATATGTCTAAAGTTCCAATGTACATAATACTTTTAGGACCTATGGCAGCCATTTTGAATTTTAAAGTACAGCATTTATTACCTCCATGACCAATATGTGATGTTTTTAATTAGAAACCATGTTATAAGACAATGCTTTTACTCATACATCACAGTCACATGACAGTTACATGTATTTTATGATCCTTACTCTACGCATGTTACATAATTTAGTTAGGGCTTGTAGTGGCTATTTTGAAGGTCAAAAATACAAATTTATCACCTACATGGCAGAACAAAACGTTTTAATTCATGAAAATTATGTTTTCAGATAATATTTTACTCATACAGCAGTATGACATGGATGTCATAGTCAAGCAAATCCAAATTCTGTCAAAATAATATGTCCCCAATTACATTGTAGATAATACTCATATAGGGGCCATTTGAATTTCACAATACAGCATTTATCTCCTGCATGTAAAAAAAAGTGATCTTGCCAGAAAACCTTGAGAACATAGGTCCTAAATATAGGGCCTATGGCGGCCATTTTTAATTTCAAAATACATAATTTATCACTTCGATGGCATATTAGATTATTTATTTCGTTAACAATTATGTTTTAGTCAGTATTGTGAATTCTTTGGCCCCTATTGCCATTGTACATAATACTGTTTTTAAATATCAAAATACAGCAATTTTCCCATACATGACTAATAAATAATACATCTGGTTAGTAATGATGATTTTCATACATTACTTCGTTCACAGAATGATCACAATTACAGTCTGGTGCTCATTTTTTTTTCAAAGTGATTTTTCCTTATTTATATAATAGAGTATACAGGAGCCTATCGCGGCCATTTTGAATATCAAGAAAGTAAATATTTTATCAAAGATCTTTTTTTTCAGAGAGCATTTTAAAATTTCATGCATTCTGTAGCCAATGTGCGGGCAGTTTTATGATCTTCCTGGGTAATTGGTATATTTTGGCGGCCTATTGGAATTAGCCAATTAGCGGAAAATGCGTCCACGAGTGGCATCATTCAGAATCGTAATCAGCACCCTCGAATTGACAAGAACCAACATAAGGTAAGGTATATATGAAAAAAAAAGTTTAGTCAATTTTCTTTGGGGCCTATCCTGGAATATTAAAGGTAATTGGTAAAAAGAAAAAAGAAAAAAAATAAAATGGGAGGGGGGGGGATAAGGTGAATGTCCCTCATTAAACTGTCCCACATGTTTTTCTGTGTCGACAATCTTCATATATATTTTTTCATAATTTCACACATTTTCATGTACACAAGATGCTATTGACCGAATCAGTTGAAAAGACATGATCAAAAAAAAGTAAAAAGCACTGGAAAGCATTTTAAAATCATTACACTTTGCAAAAAAGGGCAATTATAACCATGGAATATTTTCACGAATTTTGACGTTTTTTTCTTCTTTTATTTCACTTTCGATCCAACCCCCCTCCCCCCCATACACATACCATATGCAACATGGCAAAAGAAAGCCGTCCGACGCCACCGGTCATTCGGATATAATCATGTATTTTTCTCCACTTCAACAATCATCATGATCGATATAAAGCTATCGATTTCTTTTTGTATTCCTCACGTTGTCTTTCTTTCCTTCTCAGTGATTTCCATAAGAGACTAATCGGCGAGAGTAATCGAACTTTTTCCAAACATTTTCTACAATTATTGAGAGTTTTTTTTCCGTGCTTCTCACCCCCTTCATTGAGTACGACTACAACATGTTTTATTGGTGTTTTTTTTGCTGTTCTTTTATATCTCGAAAATCTGAGCGATTAAAGTTCTTACATACCCTCAATTCATGTTTTAACGGTTCATATGTAGTCTGCAGGCACAGACCCTGATTGAAACTTTGATCAACAAGTGTGTCTCCACCCAGAGACTACAAAATTTGCTTAGAGAGAGGGCCTTCATGCAGTACACAAGGGATGAGTAGGCTGCAATTCAGACCCTTTACTCGAGTGAAGGTTTTGCCCAGCAGACTAGTTTAGATGCAGCGTATAACCAGCAACCAAAAAACATTTCGGGAATTCACAGAAGATCTCAAAAAATAAAAAAAACAAGAGGCCAATAAGTTTTCTCTCTCTCTCTCTCTCTGTATGTGTGTTCTTATTTTGTGGGAGTGTGTGTGCGTATGAGGGGGGTTAAAATCACAAAATGAGTGGAAAGTAATCCCTTCAAATATGATTTGTACAAATATGATCCCCCTCCCTCTCTTCTCCTCCTTCTTCTTCTCCCCCAATCCCCTCCCACCCCCCCCGCCCTCCCCCTCCTTCTCTCTCTCTCCCTCTCCCCTCCCTTACTCCCTCTCTCTCTTTCCCTCTTTCATTAATGCTTCCCTTCTCGATTTTCCTTTACGCCTGTCTCTTCTGCATTATTCTGAAATAATTAAATGCCTCATTATGCTAACCTTAAAAATAAATAAAATAAAATAAATAAACAATCACACTAATTTACGTTCAATCGCTGACCAGAAGAAATCTATTTAGTCTCACTTACTATGCATTCACCGGCCAATTGAACTTCATTTTCATAATTTGAGGGGTCGTTCGAAAATTTGCATTGATTCTCGCTTTGTTGTCTTCACTTACCCTTTCTTTTCATTCATATCCCAGTCCAGGCAAGTAAATCTGCATGTGTATTGTAATTATTGAGGTATAGAACATTGGATACGTATTGTTTAAGATCGATTAAAGGGGAAGTTCACCCTGACAAAAAGTTTATTGTAAAAATAGCAGAAAAAATAATAAAAAATATTGCCGAAGGTTTGAGAAAAATTCATCAAATAATTAAAAAGTTATTAGAATTTCAATTATTTGATTTGTGACGTCATATGCGAGCAGCATTCCTACATAGCGAATGGTAAAAAATCAATGAAATGTCATTTTCTCAGAAAATTGAAAATGGTTTTCACTGTACCTTTTTTATATCAATAGACCAATCATTTCACACCCGATCATGAATGGAAAACAAAATTAAGTCATCAGGAACCATACAAAATTTGAAATTCATGCATTTTATATTACATAACACATGGGGCAGCTGCTCGTTTATGACGTCACAAATCCAAAACTTTGAACTCTAATAACTTTCTTACTCTTTAACGGATTTTCCTCAAACCTTCACCAATATTTTTTACAATTTTTTCTGCTATTTTTACAACAAAGTTTTCTTCAGGGTGAACTTCCCCTTCGATTAAAGTACTTGCAGTAAAAACACTGATTTTTATTCAAATCTGTAAATCCGTAATTAAGTGCCACTAAATCAACGTAGATCTAGATATGGTGGGTGTTTCATAAAGCTGTTCGTAAGATACGAATGACTTTACGCATGACTGGTGATCCTTTCTTATGCTTTGCGATATCCCTATCATGCCTATGTAATCATGGTAATTGAGTTATGACCGAAGAACAGGTTCCAGTCGTGCGTAAAGTCGTTCGTAACTTTACGAACAAGCTTTATGAAACACCCACCTGGTACGGTTGTATCAACTGTACTTAACTGTAACTGGACTCAGATAAACACTTATTATCATGGAGAAATGTAGGCCCTATAAGTTTTGCTTGGAAAAACGGCACGATATCGGGCTGGAATTTCATTTTCTTAGTAATTACACTTTTTTCCAGAATCAGTTGGGCAATATGTAGAGGTACTGTGGATAAGTCTTCGCACTATAAACAACAAGGTCAATGGTTCAAATTCCACCACATCACATGCGTCCTTTGGCAAGGGGTTTTATCTGCCACTCTCCACCCAGGTGTAGTAAATGGGTACCCAGTAGGAAGGAATTCCTTGAATGCTCAATGCACCCGATCAGGGTGGCCGAGCAAAAGCCGGGGTAATAATAGTATGCCGCGGATAGAGACATACGTATTAAGCGCAGTTGCATTATCTTCTTATGTATACATTCATACACTTACACTGTACAAAATGAAGTGCTAATTTAGCACTTAAATTGCTTGTATATTGACTGCACAACGAGTGCTGATCTTCTAGTTCAAATCTAAACTAGAAAATCAGCACTCGTAGTGCAGCACTTCATCTTTTGCAGAGTAGGCGGTCATTTGATTGGATTCTGTAAGAATTACCCCTTTTGAAATCGTTACCACAGCAAGCATTTCTCTTAACAAATCCTGAATATTGATTTGTATTGTATTCCTCCGTATTATTTATGCAGGCCAACACACTTAAAAGTGAAATGTTAAATCAACAGTTGAAAGGTGGGGGAATGACAACTTTCTTTTATTTTGCAGTTGCCGCCTTAAATCGTTCAACCCAACAGTTAAACTGTAGGATTCAGCTTTAGGCAACGTTGCATATGACATGTGGAAAGGTTATCACTCCTCCAAATTTGCAATTGCTGATTTTACATGTCATTTTAGAGTATAGATTTTTTTAAATGAAAAA
The DNA here is from genome assembly GCF_018143015.1 of Lytechinus variegatus. Lineage (NCBI taxonomy): Eukaryota > Metazoa > Echinodermata > Echinoidea > Temnopleuroida > Toxopneustidae > Lytechinus > Lytechinus variegatus. The sequence continues at coordinate 1,280,565 of NC_054747.1, forward strand.
AAAAATCATCCCTGACACCTAAAACATGTAGAAGGAGAGGAAAAGAAGAAGATGATGATGAAAACGACGAAGAAGATGAAGGAGAAGAAGAGGAAGAAGAAGGAGAAGAAGAAGAAACAGAAAAAGAGGAAAGAAAGAAGAACAAGAAGGGAAAGAGAAGAAGAAGAAGAAGAAAAAGGAGAAAGAAAAGAAGAACAAGAAGAGAAAAAAGCAAGAGGAAGAAGAAAGAAAGAAAGAAAGAAAGAAAAAAAGAAAGAAAGAAAGAAAGAAAGAAAAAGAAAGGCAGAAAGAAAGAAAGAAAGAAAGAAAGAAAGAAAGAAAGAAAGAAAAAAGAAAGAAAAAGAAAAAGAAGGAGGTGGACATGGTGGAGAAGAAGACAAAAAAATGATTGTAGAGAAACAAATTTTGAAGCAAAGAGGAGCAGAACAGAAGCATTTTTGTTAAAATGTTGGAACATTTTTGTAATCCAAACGTCATGAATATCCACTCCAAGCGAATTCCCTTGCAATGGATCAGGATAGGGCGACGAGTGATATTAAGGTGTCTTTCACGTGATAAAAACAAAAAGAAAAGACATGTGATCTTTGATGAGTCAGTGTCTGTGGATTCTAAACCAATACATCATTAAGCCGTTGCTTCCGATTTTACAGGAGTCTCTAGACCAGTCGCCAAACAGGGAGGCAACAAATCTAAAGAGAGTTTTCAGCATTTTGTTCCAGAATCTTAGAATTTTAGAAATAGTAATTCCAAAAGTTCAGGACAATGAGGAAAAGTGGGTGATATCATCGGTCACCTCATTTGCATACTGAGCAGCATGTGCAAAAATTGTATAATTAAGCAAAACTTTAAGATATCATACTTCTTTCAATGTTTTACATCTACTTTTGATGACATTTTCAGTGTTGTCATGGTTGTGCTTGTTTGATTTTTCCTCTTTTGATTCAATCCAACTTTTTGCTGTGGTGGACTTGTCCGACAATTGTCAGTGGAATATTTTTTTGTCAAACGTACTGAAGGGGTGGAATATTGCATACTGGAGCGAATTAACAATGGTCAGATGGCGAAGCGATCGAACAAAAAAAAGGTCTTTTTTTAATGAAAATCGACTTTGTAAAGATTTATACTTCATGATATGTATACTAACCCTGATTCCCATTCGTATCTTTTTTCCTCTCTCTTGCATTTTCCCATTTTCGTATTTTTTTTTCTCGTTTGGAAATGTTGACTCGGCCTCCTTGCTGATGTCGAATCCATCACCGGGGACCCGTAACATAAATCTTAGCAATGATCGTAAAACATGTTGGTAAGATTGATTGAATTGACTACAAAAACAATGTACAATTAACATGATTAATCGTTAAAATCAAGCGTAGGATTATTCGTTAACCTTTGTGTTACCAGACAGAGGGCTGCGATAAAAGGTAATCAATATCCCTTGCATTGGCATTATTATTATTATCATTATTATTTGTTTGGCATCACCTGTGCCTGGGAGGCGAAAAGCGAACTGAATCACTATGACCCGCAGGTCTCTCCTCCCGATATAACAGATTGAGGGGAATGCAGGTGGACCACTACACCGGGGTTTCCCCTACTCTTATACGAATAGTGCATTGGGTTCTTAACGTGCAAAGGTGGTGACTCTTCTCTCCACGGGGCCTCCATTTAACGTCCTATCCGAGGGACGGAGTGTTTTCCATTGTAACATAGCCTGCATCTATTCGTCCATATACACTCCATATGTACCAATCAGAACCAATCTTTCGTATTATTTTCTTCCGATCCATCGGCCCAGAAATCAAAAGTAGACTTCAAGAAAGAAAATACATATATCAAGCCAGTGGCGGATCCATGTAGGGGCATGTCCGGCTCGTGCCCCCCCCCCCACCCCCTTAACAAATATTTCTTAGGGGAACGTGTCGTGCATATGCTAGGGAGGACCGATTTTTTTTTTTTCATTTCTATTTTGGCTCGTCATTCTTCTCCTGACATAAATCACCATCTATTGGGAGTTAATACCCTTTTTGCGGGGCTTGTTCATTTTTTTTATGCGTACGGGATCCGCCCCTGTATACAAGTCAATGAACTAAGATGTTGTCATCAGATCTTTCCAGGCATGCATGGCGGGCAGTACACTTACGTTTTGTGGGGCCTTGTGGATTTATCTTACACGGGTTTTGATTATAATGATAGAAAGTAGTAAAATTGTATTCTTTCAACCATTTTGCTTTGCTGCCGCTTGCATTTTTATTATTTGTACTTATTTGTATATGTGGATTATTTATATCATCTATTGTCATAATCTAAATGTTACAATTCATAACTTGATGTTTTTTAAATCATTATATACATTTATGCATTATGATGACTGTTATGTTATTTTTCGAATTATTAATATATGCAGAAACACCTAAAAAAAAGAGAAGTTCAACGTTTCAAAAGTGGATTCAAAGAACACTTCACGGTTGCACGGTTCTGATTTGTGTGTTATATCGCATTATTGAACTTATTTATCATGTTTATCAGTTTATGTTAGTTACCGAAACTTTAACCGAGCTTAAAGTTAGTTGTCATGTTTCTCAGGTGTTGAGGTTGTTGTTGTTGTTGTTGTTGCTCTATGATAGGAATTGAGTCATGTTGAATTTACTGAAACATCATTGGTCCTTTCTAATATTCTGTTTAAAACAAAAATACGAACTTATACAATACAAGACATATAATCTGAGAAACATCTGAGGAAAATGAAAATAACACACAATTTAAAACAACGTATAGCATATATAAAATACAAGTAATTTTTAATGGAATGTAGCAATAAGCAGACGTGGACAAATCCATATGATCATGATGCTAGTGACATTATAATAATTTTATTTAATTTCACTACTTTAACATTTTTTATCGGTATATACATCATTTTGTCATGCAGCCTTTGCTGAAATCGCCAATTTTCAAATTGCATTGATGAATTACGATATACTAAGCAATTAAACAAAAACATAATTGCAGTGCATCTCATGACATATAGGTAATACGTGTAGGTAATATGTTCTCTATTGTTGTCAGTGATTGTAGTGCTAGCTTTTGTATACCTTCTTTTTTACGAGGGAGAGACAAGAGAAAAGGTGATTCAGTTTAATTCTGACAGAATATCAGGCTAAATTATCTGTCCATTTCCCATGGAAAATCACCTGCCATTTTTTTTTTTTGTACAGTGACCGATCTTCGCCCTGACAACATTTCCCCTTTACGTCGAAATCTGTCTGAACGTTTTGTCACAAAAAACACAACTCCAATTAATGCTATTGTTGTCTGTGCGAAAAAATCACGAAATGAGACGTTCCTTTAAAAATAGATCCCAGTCATCATTTTCGTGGACATTTCTAAAATTTAAGAACCTGGGCTAGCCACAATAATTGTTCTTTAGAAAAAAGGTATAGCCATTTAGATACCAAATGTGATTTCAATAAATTCTTGACAGTACAAAAGATATAAAAGTTTGGAATGAAAATTATTGATTCCTCCCCCTTATTTCAGCCTTCAAAAACATAATTATGTTCCATAATTTGAAATACGTTGACATCTGAAACATGTTAAAGCGCTGAGAAGAAGCTGCGAGGAAACTCGGACACTCCAAAGTTTCCACCTTATTAAAGGAATGGTCCAGGCTGAAAATATTTATATCTCAATCAGTCAATAAAAAGAATGAAATTCACAGAGCAAAATGTTGAAAATTTGATCAACATGATCAAAATCGGACAACAAATAACAAAGTTATTGAATTATTAATATTTGCATTATTCCGGCGAAACAGTTCTAGGCACGTCTTTATGAATATCCATAATGTGGGCTGATAATGTCATATCCCTACTTGTTCTCTTGTATAATTCATTATTATATGAAATTAGGTTTCTTCATTTTTTTTCTAACAAGAACTAAAACAATTGGATTGACAACTGATTAAGTGCATTAGTTATTTATTGCCACAACTTATTTCTTCATAATGGAGACACATCATTTTCACATTTATGAAAAAAGGAAACATTTATGATTTCATAAATGTAATAACATAAAGAAAAGGAAAGTGAAGATTAGCCCCCCTAATGAATATTCAGGACAATGTGCATATAACTGTTTTTACAAAATATTGATAAACTTTAAAATTCAATAACTTTGTTACTTGTTATCCGATTTTGATGAAATTTGTAGCATTTTGCTTTTAAATTTTACTCTATTTATTTAGATATGAATATTTTCAGCCTGGACCATCCCTTTAAGCAGTTTTAGGTAAATGTATGGGTAAGCGCCCCCCCCCCGCGCATTGACCACCCCGTTCCTGCACACCTCGTTTCAGGTGTCAGTTCTTGAAGACCCCTGACAAATTCTTGTTCCCAATACCCCTATTTGAAGAGGCCCCTCTTTTCATAAAAACTTTAGTTTTTAAAGGACAATTCCACCCCAACAAAAACTTGATTCGAATAAAAAGAGAAAAATTCAACAAGCATAACACTGAAAATTTCATCAAAATCGGATGTAAAACAAGAAAGTTATGGCATTTTTAAGTTTCGCTGAATTCATTTCACAAACAGTTATATGCACATCTCGGTCGGTATGCAAATGAGGAACTGATGACATCACTCACTCACTTTTTCTTTTGTATTTGACTATATTTAATATGAAATATTTTTATTTTCTCGTCATTGTCATGTGAAATGAAGTTTCATTCCTCCCTGAACACGTGGATTCCATTATTTTAACATTTTGTGCTACAGGCAAGGCGGTTCTAATCGTCAAATTCGTAAAAATGAAATATTGCATAATTCAAACAATAAAACAACAAAAGAAATAGTGACTGAGTTACTTCATCGACTCTCTCATTTGGGTGTAACTGGCTCGTTCATATAACTATTTTGTTAATAATAAGCGAAACTTTGAAATGTCATAACTTTCTTATTTTACATCCGATTTTGATGAAATTTTTAGCATTGTGCTTGTCTGATTTTTGTCTATTGATTCAAATCAACATATTTCTGAGGTGGACTTGACCTTTGAAGGGAATTGTTTCAGATTTTTGGGCACCCCCCCCCCCCTGTCCCTACCACCCTCCCCCTCCCACCCCTCTCTCTCTTTCCCTCTCTCATTCTTTCCCTTGCTCTCCTCATCCTCGCCATCATCATCAAGGTGGAAGGGGAAAGCTTCATCTCTCATTCACACTACAAGGTCTTCTATTTATCGCCTTCACACCTTTCGTTTCCTGTATTTTTCGAAGGGGTAACATGGATACGCCCGCTGAGTGAGACATCTTATCATAAACATGAGATTATGCAAGGGCGGTGAGTGAAATGAGCGATCACTTTACCAAGCCATTTGCCCTCCGTGATCTATGGTGGCGTTAGCGTTGGACAGAGTGAGTGGAAAATAAAAATGTTTGAATCATTTGGACCAAACATGCGAAGAAAAGATTAACTGTAAAATCATGGAGCTATTAAACACAATAGCTCCACGGTAAGATACGTCAATTTCTCTTATTTTGCACTGCCCTACAGCGGGAAAAACGGGGGGATAATGAGATGTAGAAATCAAAGCTGTGCATATCAAAAAAGTGACGAAAATTTGCCTTATTTATCAAACCTGTTAGGATTGTTTATCACGGATTTGCCCAGCTTTATCTGCAGATATAAAACTTAGTTACAGTCTTTGTAAGAAATTTACAATTTTTAATAATTTGTCCTATATATGTTTAAAAACAGGCAGTGTGATTTTCAGAACACTGAAGAGCCAGAAATGGCATTTAAAAATAGTAGTTTACTGAAAGGTGAGTTTTCACTCGATTTTTGTTTGCAGGATTTCACAAAATGGAGGTGACTTTCAATTCATATTAGTTCGGAACTGAGGCATATCCTCTACAGAGTGAGTAAAAAAACGCATATCAATTTGTTTGCGCTCCTTTTTTGCAGTGCGTAGCGTGTTAAATTATTTCCCTATGGAGAATAATAGAAAATACGCCGTTTTTGACGGATTTGCTAAGATATCTCCCAAACGCGTCAACAAGGTGATCTATCAAAACAGAATAGAATAGAGCAGATTCTCACCTTGAACATGATATGATTTTCATTTAATTTTAGTCAAATTAAGTTCTGTCACTTTTGAGGTTTTTGGAACCTTTCTTGATGATTTTGGAAATCCATTTGTACATGAGCCAATGGGCAAGTGCTGGAAACGAAACGTTTGGTGCAACTTCACATTGTTGTAAAAAAAATATATACGTCACAATAGACCCTATCAAAAAAAGACATTTTGCAGAAAATGCTGTAGATTGCGAATACCTAAGAATTATTTTGATTGGATAAAAAAAACCTCTGTCACTTTTCACATTTGCAAAAGCTTTTGCAATAATTGGTCACTATAGTTTGGCGGATTCAGCCGATGGCATTGTGTGTACACAGTACACACGCATAGCTATGCAACGCAGCGAGTGAAGAATTTTGCAAGTTTTCATTATTCGTAGTACAGCGACGACTTGAGTGTATGTTGGATAGGACCGTACCATTTTTGACCGGGGGGTGTGCCAATGAATGCAAGTGATCAAGAAGAGTTACAAAACTGAAGGGAGTGAGAAAACAAGGAAAGTGAGAGGGAAATTTATGAAAACAAGTAATGCGAGGAAAAATGACAAGAAAAGGAGAAGTGAAAACACGCAGCTGAGTGCGCTCACGATATGTAAGTTGAACACCCCTGCACCGCAATGTAGCAGCCCGCCACTATACACGTAGACTGCCTGCACGATGCGAAGACAGGGGCGCGTATTAGTGACTGTGCGTTAAACGTCCCATTTCTATGCCTTATAAGAGGAGCGTTTTTTGTACACAACAAATTGATATGGGTAGTAATAGGGGGAACCGGTGATTTTAAATAGTTATTTTTCCAAATTCACCGTTCACTGATGTCACTATTGCAATTTATTATAAGCAGGGTGATCTTTACATTGATGGAATTGTTGATGTCATTTTATTTTATTTCTCGTTGCACCTTTTCATGTGTTACCTCTTGATAAATATGTCCAACTAAGCCGGAATTAGTTTTCAATATTCCTTTCATTGATTTTAGTTTATATTTTTGCATGCTTGTTCATTTTGTAAACATTCCCTACGCAGCTTGACTATTTATTATTTAGAGTTTATCAAGAGAGAGAGAGAGAGAGAGAGAGAGGGCAGTCACAACAAAACATCAAGAAACATTCATATTAGCGCAAATGCCGCCCTCTTGTGTCACATTTCGAAAATGGTTTGCAATGACCAGATCACCGGGGCATTTTTTTTTTCATAATACCTATTTCTGTATTCGTGCAGTAGTAAATACTCTTCTCCTTTACTTAGTGTTCTTTTTTATTACTCTACTTCTGAATGAGAGCTATTGATAATTATTGATGACTATTAGAACCAGTTTTTATAGGCGCATAAACACAATATGGATTTGAAGAATGAAAAATGGTGAACCAAACTTTATCATCAGAGACATCAGTGATTCTGTAAACGACTATGAATGTGTAGTTGTTCTAAATGATAATAATTAAATAGCGGGATATCTCGAGGTGGGAAAAGACAAAATAAAGGAAGGTATCATACAAGAATAGTAATGATAATAAGATAAATTTTATTTTCTAACAATTTTAGCATTGCGTTTGTTTGTATTATTTCCATATAAATATCATACCGAAATCACATTATCAAAATTGACATCTATACGATGGATAGCCATTTCAGGGGACATTAACATAATGGCATTGTTTTCCATGTTTGAATTATTGTCAATTTCGTTATTAATAATAATAATAATAATAATAGGCATTTATATAGCGCCATCTATCTATAAATATTCTATTCCGAGGCGCGTTGTTATTATTATTATTACCCCGGCTTTAGCTCGAGCTGCCTCTCAGCGCTCATGCATTCAAGGAATTAATCCTGCCGGGTACCCATTCACCTCACCTGGGTCGAGTGCAGCACAATGTGGATAAATTTCTTGCTGAAGGAAATTACGCCATGGCTGGGATTCGAACTATTACTACATGTTTCATTATTATTATTATAATTATTGTCATAACCATCACCATCATAATAAGACGGGCATTATTCTCAGATCAGATCTCTTTATTATTTCATTCGCTATCTCCCCCAATAAATAAAATTTGCGAAAAACACAAACTGCAGATAAAGATAATGATGAAATATAATTATCTAGAAGTCCTTCGTTCCCTTTTCCATCCTAATAACATAGCAATCATCTCAATTTTTCGTGAGCGACCCTTAAGTGGTGATAAGGGGTGCAAATACGGACCTCTGACAAGTTCAATCAGTCACGTCATTAGGTTAAAGACGACTTCCGGAGCCAGGAGGGGTGCAAAGAGTGGACGTATACCAGTCAGTCAGTGGTCGGAGGGGTACATGGGTGTGGTGAAGGGGGCACGCGCTGCAATTAGCATGGGGTTTGTTAGGCTATTGTAACGATCAGTTCAGGAAGTGGAGGTAAACTCGATGACGTATGTACGCTAATACGGTCGCGTGGCTATGAATTATCATCTCATTAACAGCCATAAAGGAATATCAAAGCGATAAGGCAGTACCAGCAAATCTACCGGTATTTTCACTAAAAACATTAACAAATGAAGAGAGTTGACTTATTTTTCAGGAATTGAAAGAATTCAGCAAACAATACACAAGTGGAACGGTCTCCTTAATTGCAGAGCAAAAATACTCTCCAAAAACAGTTGGTGAAAACATCAAAATGTGCTTGGTAACAGGGTCCAGGACAAATTGTTAGTGTATATTGTCAATTTTAAGCTCATTGTATTGTTGTGATTGTTTTTTTTTGACAAATGCCTTAAGTCGTGCGAAGTGTGCTGAAAGCTACTTCAAGTGATTGAAACAAATGTTCAAGAAAACGATAGTTAGGACATACTAGGAATCCTTGGATCAATGGAGAAACTTATAATAGTCCACGTATCTACTTCAATAATTTATATTTAGAAGGAGCGCGTTTTGTGGTTTTGTTATGAGTTGGTTTGTTCTTTCTGTCGTCATCCTCCGTGATAGGGTCCATGAATGCGTGCACCAAAATAATGTTTGGACATCGCATCGGGCTATGACGTCAGATAACCAATTTGGCACCACTTATAGGAACTAAACTTGACTACTTTTGTGCAAACGATTGCATTATAATAAGTGAAAAGGTAAACATTACAACGACGGATCTAAACTAGTGTTCCGAGGAAGTTCAACGCCAAGTGCGTCCACTTAACAAATATTTTGCTAAGAATTAGCTTCGTATTATTTTGTCAACATGCACCTTTAGAGATAAAGTCCATCCCAACAAAAAAATTGATTTCAGTCCTCATAGAAAAAAAGTGTAAATTAGTATTTTACTGGCAATTAATGTCAGAAAGGTCGATGGGATGTGAAATTTTTTTTTCACAAACTGACAAAATTTTCACAAATAAAAATAACATTTCAATTTATACGCACTGTTTCGACGTGGGTAATGTGCACGTGGAAAGCCGATGTTGTATGAAAGATGAATAGTTTTTTTGCCTGTCAAGCCCGTAGCCAGGTTGGATATTAGATTTAGATTCATACTGTTTGAATTTAAATATAGATAGATAGATAGATAATAGATAGATAGATAATTATACTTGCTTATATAGCGCTTAACACTTTGTCAGAAGTCTCTACAGTATATGCAGCATAATTTCCCTGGCTTTAGTTGTGCAGCTGTTACGCGCGCTGCGTTTCAAGGAATGAATTCCTGCCAGGTACCCATTTACCTCACCTGGGTTGAGTGCAGCACATTGTGGATCAATTTCTTGCTGAAGGAAATTACGCCATGGTTGGGATTCGAACCCACGACCCTCTGTTTCAGAGTCCGGAGACTAATCCACTGGGCCACATCGCTCCACAATATATAGATAGAGAGGAAGAGAGAGATATGGGGAGGGGAGAGGAGAGAGGGTAAGGGGTAGAGGGAGAGAGAAAAAGAGATAGGGGGTGTACAATAATGAAAAAGGAGATGATTTGCTGGGGTGTGTCTTCTTAATCAATTAAGGTTAAAGGCCTGGAAATAACAATGGCCGAAATTATGATTGCGCTGGTGGTGGTGATGGCGTCGCCGAAGATGACGATGATGATGATTATTATTATGATGATAATTATGATGATGATGGTGGTGGTGGTGGTGGTATTAGTGGTGGAGGAGGTGATGATGATGATGATGACAATAATGATGACGACGATGATGATTATGATGAAGAGGAGGTGGATGATGACGACTATTGTGATGATAAGGAGGAGGATGTTGATGACGATGATGATAGTAATTATAATGGTGATGCGGATCATAATGATGATGATAGTGGTGATGATTATGACGAGAATGATGATGACGATTGTGATGATGATGATGATGATGGTGATGATGATGAATACGATGACGTTGATGATGGCGATGTTCATATTGACGATGGTGAGGTAGAGTGAATCATGGGAGGATCTAGTCGATGATGACGAACTTGTCAGCCTAAATCACAGGTATTCAACAAGTTAAATCCAACGGATATCTGTCTCATATTCATTGCCCTAAATTTTTAACATGATATTCACTATAACAACTTCCTATTTCTAGGTAGAGCTACGTTATAAACAGAGACAAATAAACAATGACTCATATTGGCCAAGTTCACGACGAGGATGACTAAAAGTAAAAGTTTCACGACCACTTTACAACCTTTACCGTTACGTCATGAATGCCCCGCTAAGTGGGGTTTTTTTTGTTGAGCAATAAAAGAAAAGAAAGAGGCAGAAATAGGGGAAGTGCATTATTACGAAATTTTAAATCTTGTGAAATCGTGTGCAATTAGCCCCCCCCCCCACACACACACATACACAATTTATTTGACTGTTTGAAAAATAAAATCGATTCAATATCACTTACAAGTGTAAAAATAGACCATGTGCATTACACATCAAGATTACTATTTTAGAGATAAACTATACCTATATACGAAGATGATTTTAATCATCATAATGCTTTGAAAAAAACACAGTGACGTAATGAGTCACACAATTTGAGAGGCAAGATATAGCCTGTCGGACAAAATTCATAAAAAAAATTATAAGCGAGCGAGCAAACAATTCGATATTTTTATTACAAAAATCGAATCTGTGACAGATTTTGTTATAATATTTCACACTTCTCTCTTTCCTTTCCTTTCCTTTTTTTTCTTGGTCGTGAAAAAATGGGGCGGGGCAAGCGCCCCCTCAAGTCCCCCCTACTTTTTGTACGCCACAGTTAATACGTACATTGTGTTGATCTATCAGAACTGTTTTATTTTAAATAAGAAAGAGAAATGGAGGATAAATCCAAGAGAATTTTTTTTGGCGTGTTTTAGATGACGTCGAAGAGATCAGCACATTTTTTTTTTTGGGGGGGGTAAAAAAAAAGCGGTGATCTTAAAAAGATCGACCAAATTAGGCAATTAGCTGCAATAATTGGACCAATGTCTGAATCTCTAAGATTGCAAACTAACAAACTAAAGTTCTAACTTCAAGATTGTACGTTTTGATGAAACTTAACCCAAATTCAGAGAACAAAACAACGCACTCAGGTCGGAAGTGGGTGGTTACACGACGCCGTAAATTGACCTCGGCCGGAGGAGACGTTTCCACTTCCACAAAAATCTTGAACTGATTATTTCATCGGCATAGTTCGCATTCACTTTCACGACTGTACTGTCTTTTCAGTGTTGAGCTCAAGAGATGAGTACGTTCCCCACATTAAAAATGCGGCATGTGTGCCTTTATGGGAACGGTGCTTTTATCTGATGTACACACGCACGCGTAGCGCAACCACCCTGGCACACGACATTGTAATTGAGTTTCTCTCGCGAATTTACAAGAGTGGACCTGACTTTTGAGATGTCACGTTTCTTTCAACACCTTTGTGAAAGTAACAAAAATAATCGACCCCATCTCTCCCCGTCACCCCCCCCCCCCCTCTCTCTCTCTCTCCCTTTCACTCTTTCTCTCCTTCATTAATTCTCTCAATTTTATCAGATATGTCAGACAATGATGTTTGCCCTTTTTCTCTCTTCTTTTTATAAGGAGCAATATTTCGTTCGAAAGTAAGTTTTGCTTACGTTGAATATTAAAAAAAGATGTGATATTCCACAGCTATACACGACCGAACCAGTATCTGTTTTATAGACACTCTCTATCATGTCTGTTCTCATTTCTTTATTGCTTCCTCTGCAGGGGCGGAAATATCTCCCAATTGCTAAGGGGACAAGAGGCTGGGTAATTTGACAAGCAAAAAAAGTTATCATCCCCAAAGTAAGGTCACCTCGTCCTAAAAAACATGTTTAATTTCGATTTTGAATGATGTATTTCTTACCATCATAAAGGACCACAAATAGTAGGGGGACATTTGATACTGTGTTCCCGTAAAATTTTGAGTAGGGGGGACACGCCCCCCTGTCCTCTCTGGGATTTCCGCCTATATTCATCTGTATGCCTCGTTCCCCCTTGTTAACTTTTGAATAGATCTGAGGATGGTCGTCCTCTTTATTCCTTTCATCCCTTTCTCTTGTCTCTTTTTTTTTCTTTTTTTAGCACGTGCGGCTACCTTAGAGGGTGTTCGCCTCTGTCCACTGTTTTCTCTGTGTGCAAAGAGAGAGAGAAAGTTTTTCGCGGGCTTCGTTTTCACATTTTGGCCCCTAAACATGTTGTCTCCAGAATATGACCCCTAGAAAAGTTTTGTCTACTTGCTAACAATAAGCTTGAATAGAAAAAAAAATGGTATTCATGCTGGGTATTGCACCCCCCCCCCCCATCGCGAAGAACCCGAACACTTTTCAGAAACGAGGAGAAAAAGGCCCGGGGTTAGTCTGCTAAGCAGACTCTGAATGGCTCGTATGGTGGGATCGCAGCGCGCTGATGCTGGTTCCACGAAGCAAACCAGTCTGAGAGGGCGAGCGAAGCGAGCCATTTGTGCTATGCAAACTCGTTGAATCAGCTGTGGTGCACACACTGCAGATGTGGGTCTACATTATTTTGTAGACTACCCTAAACATGTTTGGCTAGTCTTGTAAAAATAAAACTTCGAAAAAATACCCTAAATACGTTTGACCCCGCAATTGACAATTGACCAGACTTTCAAAACCACCCGACCTCCCTTTTTTGGAAAATCGATACTTTGATACCCTTAACGTGAACACCCCTTTAAACGTGGTTTTTTTTTTTTTTTTTGCTCACGCATGTGTACAGCAATATATTAGACCCCCCCCCCCTGGGCGTATTGTGATATCTGCTTTAGCTTTTAAGGAGTTGCCTTTAAATTCAACATGTTTTTGCTGGGGTGCGGGGAGGCGGAGAATGTAATTGTCGACGAGAACGGCTTCCTCGAAAAAAAAAACTTGTTACTTAAATGTTAAGTAGTACAAACGTCACCAGGTGCACAAATAAAACAATATATACTTTATGGATTCATGGACTTTACAGTAATTGCTTAACAGCTTGAGCAAGTGTTTGAAACTAAAACAACAAATTTGTTTTTATATTCAATATTTAATGAATTAAGCATGGCTATTTAAATTTTCAAACCATACTACTACCACTAACACTACTACTACTACTGCTGCTGCTGCACTACTAATACTACTACTACTACTACTACTTCTACTACTACTGGTTCTTCTTCTTCTACTACTACTACTACTACTACTACTACTACTAATAATAATACTAATACTACTGCTACTGCTGCTGCTACTAATACTACTAGTACTACTACTACTACTACTGCTGCTACAACTGCTACTACTGCTGCTGCTACTACTACTACTACTAGTACTACTACTACTTCTACTAATACTACTGCTACAACTATACTACAAATACCACTAATACTACGACTTCTCACACTTCCACTTCTACTTATTACTACAACTACTAGTGCAGCTGCTGCTACTACTACTTCTATATTACAAATAAAAATGAATTACATGCCTACGTGTGTAGACCTACTTCTGAAAATTCATTCCAATATCAGGATTAAGCCAAGCACCTTCTCGCTGTTCATCCCAATACCCCGCAATCGTCACCATGATCTAAAATTAGCAACCCATTCCACGTACGGCCCTTCAAATATTTGAGCTGTTTTATCTACTTTCTTTTACGCGCAAAAGTTGTGCCAGTATTAATCCCGTTTGCTTTAATCACAAGCATTTTTAGGAACCCTGTCTGATCTGAGATTATCGATTGCTTCCTCTCACTCTAGATGATTTTTATCATTCAATCACGGGGAAAGCGCAGCTGCAGTGAAATATAATTCCTCATCGGGTTCTCAGAGAAAAAAAAAAAGAAAAAAGAAGAAGGGAGGGATTAGACAATTGCATTACAGCAAGGTTTATCATGTTTGTGTTGGCTAGAATGCAACAGTTCCGATATGATTGATGATGATTTATTCATTCATTTATTTATTTATTTATTTATTAATTAATTAATTAATTAATTTATTTATTTATTTATTTATTTATTTATTTATTTATTTATTCATTTATTTATTTATTTATTTGTTTATTCATTTATTTATATCAAATTTATTTATTTATTTATATATTTATTTATTTATTTATTCATTTATTTATTCATTTATTTATTTATTTTCTTATTTATTTATTCATTTTTATTTGTTTAGTATGTATGTATTTATTTATTCATGTGTTTATCAATGTATGAATTAATCAAATAACTTGTATTAATTAATCAGATCATTGATTAATTGATTTATTAATCAATAAATTGATTGATTAATTATTATTTTTACTTTTCATCTATTCATTTATTTAGTTATGTATTTATCCATTTTTGTTTGGGTTTTTTTTGGGGGGGGGGGCTGTTTGCTTTAATTCAGATTTATTTTATTTTTTCTATTAATTTTGAAAGCAGAAGCAATGGATCCAGAATTGTGGTTCACAGTCAATTCAATTAAATCTTCCACTTAAAAATCCCACACTAAATGGCTTATTGAAAATTACCCCTTGTGACAGCAAGTCCGGAGATCATAGGCGGCGGAAGCGGGGGGGGGGGGACATACCCCCCCCTAAATTTGAGGTGGGGGACGATCCTCCCTAAATTTGTTGTTTATAACCTTTTTCTTTCTACCTGTATCCATCACAAAATTTCAGGTGGACCCCCCTTAATTAATTTTGTTTGGCTTCCGCCGCCAATGCCGGAGATAATGAGAAAAATTTCAATCAACAAGTTTAAGTTTATAAATTATATCCAATGAGCGGTTGTAGTGGCAAATGACAAGAAAAAAATAAGGGGGAAAACGTGATGAATGGAACAAACTTTCTAAAAAAAAAAGAACAAAAAAATAAGCCGCTAGTGAGCGAAGCGAGTGGGCAAAAATTTGACTTTTTTTTAATATGATGAATATTGTGAATTTCTTGATACATTTACGTAATAAAATATATTCAAAATAATTACAGTATGCCAGCCTTTTTCATTTTTGTATTACCTTTTCTATTCTTTGTATTAAATGGTCATGGAACTTTCGGGGCACACACTCTCACACCCCGGCCCTATGGCAAGCCGTTTTAGCATTTATTCTATTTTCTTGATATCAAGAAATAGGATTAAATGATAAAACGGCTTGCCATACGACCCCTCCATCTATACCCAAGTGTGGTCAAATTAATCAGTCATGATTCTGCGAAAATGTACATTGATGAATGTGATGGGTTCTTTCATCACACACCGCAAAGTACCCAAATGAGGTGAGAATTGGCGATAAAGGTTTATTCTAATTGTACAAATTTATCACCCAGCGGACTAATGACTTTCCCATTCTTCGAGGCTAATTCACAATCAGAATCATTTTCATGAATCCGTGTAATGCAATCGGACACCAAGACCAACTAAATGGTGTGAAACGATCTAGATCACATTATTTTTTATTACTATTATCATTATCGATAATATTTATTTTATATAGGTTATCTTATTTGTATTCGTTTATTTATTAATTCATTCATTTATCTTTGTTATTTATAAAAATGTTTATTCATGCCGTGTGAGTAAAAAAGAATGACACCTTACAAATCCCCAATGTATGGAAAATATATGTGATGAACTCATATATATGACCCGAAAGAGTATGTTCTCCCAAATAATTTGATACCATATTTATGTGTTAGCGCTTGGATGACCAGGAGGTATTCTTTGCAGTGATGTAAATTTAGATTTGCTCCAAATTAAGGCATGACTGCTAGGATGAATGAAACCAGATGTTAATAATGTGATAATCCCATAAGGGTTGTATTAAAATCCATTTCAAAACACCTTTTCAGTAGGTTTGAATTAAAATTGTTTGAAAAACACATTTTAGAATCAATTCTCAAGCTAATTTCATTGAAAATGGATTAGCAAATATGTTCAGTAACCTATGTAGGATTTGACATCTTTGGCGTCATAGGCGGCGGGGGACGGGGGGACAGGTTCCCCCTAAATTTGAGGTGGGGGACGGCCCCCCCCCTAAATTTTCAATTGATAACCTTTTTTTTTTTTGCTTGTCAAATTATTTTTTACCTGTGTCCATCACAAAATTTCAGGTGGACCCCCCTAAATTTTTTTGGCTTCCGCCGCCAATGATTGGCGTCTGGATTCATTCATTGCAGTCATGCCTTACTTGGCATGGCGCAAGTCAAAATTTGCATCACTGCGAAGAATACCTATAATACTGATTATCATTGCGTGAAGACTACCACATAAACACGGTAACACATTATCTGGGAGAAAGGACTCTTTCAAGCCATATATAACGACTATGCATTCATGACATACTTTTCCCTTAAATTAGGGATTTGTGAGGTGCCAAGTTTTTATGTGTTTTTTTTTGTTTTTACTCACGCTAAAGTGGAGTTCAAAAGTTAGTGAACCCCGCCACAAAATGAAAATATTCAAAGTGTGTAGGTTCTGCCATGTTTGAGATATTTTAGATTATTTATTATATATGTATTTATTTATTTATTTACTTATTTATTATCTATCTATATATTAATTTTTGTTAATCTATTTATATATTTATTTCTATTCATTTATTTATGGTTCTGCACAACTCACATCTCTAGACATCTTTATTTTCTTATTGCTTTGCGGGGTAGGACTTGATTACTATATATGAATCTGCGAAGTGTTTGTTTTTTCCTTCCTCATTGTTCAAATCACTTGTTATTTAATTTGCCCTTTTTCCTTTCTACCTTTATATTTGACGCCATTTTCTTGTCTTGAATCATACCGAGTTTGATCGTGTAGTTATTTGCTAACGAAATGTAGCATACATCATATAGGCTTACTTAAATTACTGCAAATTAATTATGTAGCGAACAAGTAATAATTTCAAGGAATTGTCTATCGATACAAACCATAAATTTCTCTTTTACCCTCCTACACCTCTTTGGAGAAGGTTTTAAGTTGCACACACAGAACAGGGGCGGATCCAGGATTTTGAAATAGGGGGGGCGCCAGCGGCGAGGGAGCGAAGCGACCGAGCGGGGGGAGGGTGTGGGAGGGGGGATACCCCCCTCCCACGGCAAGGACTTTTTCAAAAAATCATGTCCAAAAGTCGTATTTTGAGAGCACCTTTAGAAGAAAAATGCACACTTAAATCACTGTAACTTCATGAATAAAAGACACATACTGACTCATTTAGGAGCTGGTTTCCAGTCACACACCGTACCGTATAAGCGGTCATTCAAAATATACATTTGGCAAAGGCTCTTCACTTGCTTGCATCGTGTGATTGAAACGTCAAATTTAAATGATACGAAACTGAGACTTGTAATCGATAAGTTCCGAATAATCCATTCTGTTTATTGTCATTTGTGTATTTACATTGTGTGTTTCAAACAAGAATTGTTTAGTCGTATGGCAACATGCATAAAATTTGGTTCTTTTTTCCCCAAAATGCACAGTAAATTGTTACAAACTACAGAAAAAAACGACATCATCTTCTGGTAATCAACCTTTTCCCTCGTATTATTTTCAAATCATCTTCAATAATCCAGTCATTCTGCACAACCTCAAAGTAATATAATGCTTCTTAAGGGGATTCTCATCATTTTTATTGTTTACGTTCAAAGTCTCTCATCGCGTTGCCATCTTAACTTATGACCAGCCAGGATGAAATTGTATTTATATTTATTTTAACATAAGATAATCAATTTTTTCGAAGCACTTGTTAAAACTATACCACAAATAATAAAATAAGGTCAATGATAAAATGCTAGAAAATACATGTAAGGAGCTTTGATATCCAGTCCATAATTGTATAAGTTATAAGTTACTTTTAACAATACACAATGTGTCCTCGAGACGTTTTTCCCCAGCACGAAAGTATTTTTATTCTCCCCCCCCAACCCCCACCCCCCCCCCTGTCACATAAAATCTTCGCTCCTTACGCTGACATATAGCTGCCTATACACAGCAAACGCGGAGTGGGGTCGACTGGTGATTGAGAATATACAATTTTGCTCCTTGATAATTCGTTGGAATGATTGCTTCGGCGAAACTTAGTTGGGGCGCCCTGGATAATATGCCTCTGAATCTACCAGAAAGTGTAAAAGTTAGTTTACATTAAATACAAATATGTCTGACCAGTGGCGTACCGTGGGTCACGGCATTGGGGGGGCACCAGCAAAAATTTCGGGTCACTTAGGGAGCGCGCGAAGCGCGCTCAGTTGTCAGGTATACTGACCTAATAGAGAAATTTTAAGGACATGCAGTGCCATCAAACGGATATGTATCTCACTGATTAAATAATGCGAGCGCGAAGCGCGAGCTGAAAATTTTTGATATTGACGGCTAAATATTGACATCATAAGCAAATTGGTTTGTAATCATGATACTTATCTGTCTCGCTAAACAAACAATGCGAGCGCGAAGCGCGAGCTAAAATTTTTGTATATATTGACCCTAAACAAGAAAATTTTAAGGATTATATTTTAGAATCCATTAAGAGTATAATTATCTCACCATAGTCATCTAATGCTATTGCCATCCTTTGCTGATTTTGTTAGAATTACTTGAACACAGTCATGAAGCACCTTTTGTAGTCATGTAATCATGATTATCATACGCATCTTACTAATCAAATACTGCAAGCGCAAAAGCGCGAGCTGAAAATTTAGGAAATATAGACCTGAAGAGGGGCATTCTAAGGGTTGTTTGTAGGAATTCTCTAAGACCCTACGTATTTGACTAACCAAATGATGCGAGCACGAAGCGCGAGCTGAATTTTTTTCTATATATTGACCACAAACATGGATATTTTAAGGACTATAGTTACGAATCCATTAAGACAGAGTATACATATCTCACCATAGTCATCTAATGCGAGTGCCAAGCGCTTGCTGATTTTGTTAGAATTACATCTAAACACATGGAGCACTTTTTGAAGTCATTGTAATCATGATTATTATACGCATCTCACTAATGAAATACTGCGAGCGCGAAGCGCGAGCTGAAAAATCTAGGAAATTCAGACATGAAGAGGGGCATTCCAAGGCTTGTTTGTAGGAATTCACTAAGACCCCACGTATTTCACTAACCTAATGATGCGAGCGCGAAGCGCGAGTTAAAATCTTTTGATATTCAGATCAGAAAAATTGACATTTTAATGACTGATTTTAGGAGTTCATGAAGAGCAAAAATCTCACCAATCCACTAATGCGAAAGTTAGCACGGACAGGAAATGTTTTATATTAAGACCTTAAAATAGGGCAATAACTTTCAGTAGTCATGAAAAATAAGAATATATCACTACTTAAAACAATAATAACTCTAATTGAGAGGAAATATATTATTTTGTTGTATATTGATTTGAAAACGGGAGGCTTTAGTACAGCAGGTTTATATATCTCGTTAAAAAGTCTATGCGAGCACCAGGAACAATGAAGACACAATTAAGCAAATAATGTTTCATAAAGTTGTGAAAAAATGCTTCGTATGTTATATAATATAACACTATGATAACAACAATTTCTTCTTTCCCCCACTACGTTTCTCTTCCTTTTTCCCTCTTTTTCTCCTTTTCCCCGTTTTTTTTTTTGGGGGGGGCCAGCCGATTGGGGGGGGCACGTGCCACCCATGCCCCCCGTAGTTACGCCACTGTGTCTGTACATTTCAGTGAAA
The DNA here is from genome assembly GCF_018143015.1 of Lytechinus variegatus. Classification (NCBI taxonomy): domain Eukaryota; kingdom Metazoa; phylum Echinodermata; class Echinoidea; order Temnopleuroida; family Toxopneustidae; genus Lytechinus; species Lytechinus variegatus. The sequence continues at coordinate 1,300,808 of NC_054747.1, forward strand.
ACGTACATGACCAAGGCAGAATGATAATGCTGCGCACGTGGCGCCCGATATACGGCTTCATCTTTGAGTGAAGAATAATCTCGGGGATAGACATTATCATTCGCATCGTTGACACTTTCTCTCGCGATCTGTTACTTACAATTTACATGTATTTGCCATAAAGACGGACAAACGCATGTTACAAAAAACACAAAATTTCGGGAAAAAATGATATCCAATCCAACATCTTCACACTGGTCACTGCACTGCAACTCCCGATTACAAGTGGTGCAACTTTCCAACCAATCGACTTGCGCGCCCTGGAATTCCGGAATTTACATATTGCAATACAGTATGACAGAGGTGCATTTGTGCGAACACAAAGGCCATGAGCGTAAGTTAAAATATAGTTTTGACTAGATCTAGCCCTTGAAATTGACTACATTGTACCAATCCAGTAAATATAACCATCAAAAAAAAAAAAAAAAAAAAAATCCGGCGAAAAAAGGGGGGGGCGCGCGCCCGGGGCGCCCCCCTCTGGATCCGCCACTGCAGAATATAATGTGACAAGAAATAGGGGTTTGCCTAATATGGCGTAGGGGCAAACTTTCTTAAAAGTCGCGGTCGAGCATAGCGAGTCAGCAAAAAAAAAATCAAAAATAAAATCTAGCTATGTTAGATTTTGACTTAATATTCAGAAAATGGCTTCATACCCTATCCTTATCCTATTCCATTTTTTTTACATATCTTGACCAAAAAAGTTAATGCTATATTCGGGTTCTTTAATTTCTTGTTTTCTGATTTCAAGTTGATGGGAAAGATGTTTGCTACAAAATACAGCTTTAATCATAATCTCCACTGAATCTGAAACACCTGCAAAAATCGTACAGTAGGAGGGCAGGAGAATTTTGGGGACCCAAATCACATCTGATAATTGAATCCAATCATAAAAAATTGCACCCAACTATCAGGAATCAATTTATCTGGATAGTTACCATTTAAAGGCACAAATCTCCTTTAACATGGACACTTTGCTGCACACTGAAATTTACTGTTTCTTTTGATATTATTTCAACTCGAAGTAACATTATTTCTGACTTTATCTATACGCAACAGATTTACTTTATTTAAGTTTCAATCACTTGACCTTTGCGTCAACTACACCACTCATTTTCTGCCTTTGTTAACTGTTGTTCATTAAGCCCTATTTGTTTGTAGCTGTATTTCTACCAATTGCATTTGACATTTTACCAATGTTAATTCAGTTTATGTTTTATCTCTTATCATTGTATAATTATACTATCTCTGTTGATTTTTTTTGCTGCCTGTTTGATATTTGTTTTCAATAAACAAACCATAAACCATTTACCAACACATAACGGGCAGCGAAACTATTTCTCAAAGTGGAGGAAGGGGGGGGGGGGGGGCTGAACACTCGAATTATCGGAATCCGATGGTAATTTTTTACCATTTTTAAACACGAAAAAGTGGAGGGGCTGAAGTTCCCCCGATTCCGCGGCCCCTGTAAATGGTACGTAAGTCGAAGGTTTCATAATTTTCAACGTACAATGAAATGAGTGGGGCGGCCCTCAATCCAAAAAAGGCATTCCCCACCCCTACCCCCACCGCTACAGTGTTTGCATGGCCATTAGATTAGATGTAGGCTATATTCATACTGCATGTGTCCACTTTAATTAAGATCAGAGCAATACGTTTTAGTTTAGTTGCCTTTCTGCCTTCAACTCTCTCTCTATTCTCATTTTTTTTTTACACAGCAATTATTTTTTTAATGACTATAAGATTTCATTTCCCGTTAGTATCTACTATAGAATGCATGCTTTATTTCTTATGAAAACAAAATCAATGTAATTCTTATATTAGATGTGAAGGGGGCTTGCGCGCATTCGTCATTCAACGAAAGAGCTCTCGATGAATAAGACTGGTATTAACGCTTTTCAAGTCCGGGGCTTGTCGCGGTGTTTCACGCGAAAGGCGATGAAAGATCTCATGTGTAAGCACTCGATTGTGATCACCAGTTCCATGCTATTTGCAAGTCGATCGATCTACTCTCAATTCTGATTTATGAGGGGTTGCCCGTGTGTTTATAATTGTGTACAGTTCTGATGGGTTCGCATACATACAGATATATTTATGGGACTATTGTCGATTTTTAATCCCCCCCTTCTTCTGTACATAAAGCAATGAGTCAAAAATTTCGACGGGCCGAAGACTTGGCTTCTTGGGGGCAACATCTCTAAAGAACTGCGAGCGAGCGAAGCGACCGAGAAAAAAATTTCGAACTTTAAATGCAAAATAATAATAATAAGATTGTAATACATTGTGGCATAATGCTCAGATAATTACATCTAATTGTGTGCAATTTTGTTGGGTGTAAGCATGAAGTTAGATTTATGTGACTATTGTCAATTTTGAACCCTTCCTCCCCCTTTTCTTGGTCGTGACTTTTAGGGGGGTCTATTTGAGAACCCATTACCCCCCCCCCCGAGCCCTCCCATCTGTACGCCAATGTTCCCCTTACCATTGAGAGCCAATTTGTACTTAATCATTTGCTAACCTTTTTTCTCATTATGCCCTAAATCTTAGTTGTATATATTTTCTTTTCCTATTCCTTCATAAGTATAAGTAACTGACTTAACTCACTTTTCGCGATTTGCCCACCCCTCACCTCCCCCCCCCTGTCTCTGTCTCTTTCTCGTTGGAATATATGTCGACTAAAAAATCCCAGCACTTAGAACTTCGCTTCGTCAGTATATTAATTGGCCTATAGTACAAATATTCTTGTTTTCCGAACAACATTATTTTCTAGATTACAGATACAATATTTTATCTGATCGGCGGTAACTCTAAAGCTCCGAGTCTGAAAAAGGTATCTTATTTATCTATTTTTATATTCATTAAAACAAATCGGAAATTTGGCATGTTTGGTGAACTGTTACAAGTTGTTGACTTCTTAAAAAAGTTGGCCTCCGAGTCTCAACGAAGATCATTGGGGCTTACATGATGTTGAACATCGCTGAGCCCTCGCGGCGCCTTGCTGCTGAAAGAAAGAGCCCATGTCTTTCCCGTTGATGAATGGAAAAGGGCGTAAGTATATGTGATGAAAATAAACAGGGGTGCTGAACAGGGAATGGGGCGGAGGGTGGGGGCTCTATAAGTATGTAAAAAACCCTTAAATTACTTTCTGATTGTGTGCGGGGTTTTAATACATATGTTTTTTTGCATGGTCAGCACTAATGCACACAAATTCAAATTCAAAAGTTTATTGATATAAAATCCTGACATTGAAGGATCATCATAAAAAAAACAAAGAAACATAAGAAAACAAAAATAATATAACATAAGCATAACATAGTAACAGCGAGGGATTCAAAACAAAACCAAAAAATAAATAAAAAAATACAAATCTTGGATAACATGTTAGATGCGAGATAAATTTACATAATATACCTGAACATAATACACTCATACAAATATAATATCTTTTTCTTTCAAGCATCCTCATTCTCTCCACGTACATATAACTCATTCCTATAATACATATTTTGCTGATATCCATGTCATTGCTATCTAGTATCAATTGCAATTTGTTTTTGTTAGTTATTCTCATAATATTTGGCAGCACCTCCTTTAACCTGTTGAATTATTACATGAGAGGATGGGGCTGAGGTCGTGCCCCCCCCAAAAAAAAAAATGGTTCATAATTAAGGAAGAAAGGTGAAAGGAAAGACGGTGAAATATGACATTATTTCACCATTAAATTTTTATATTTTATATTTTTCCATTAAATTAATCCCCACTGGCATGCCTGCATGCTCTCTTAATAATTTGGATAATTCCTTGTTGATGGTCAGCAAATGATATACTAGTACCTTCTTTAAAAGGTTTTTTTTTCAAGCGTTCATTTCCTTTTTTTTTTCTTGGTCGTGAAACATTTGAGGCCATGGTCCCCAGCCCCCCCCCCCCGCATGCTTCCGATATTACTTTTAGAGATTTACCAAATCTTAAGATAGGCTTTAATTACATAATATCTATTTAAAGAAAAATACTTTTGTATAATGGTATTTTTAATCATGATTTGTTTCTTGCTCAAGCAAACACATTTTCATATGTCTTTTTTCACTATTATTTCGTGGTCCTGTGGTTATGACTCTCGTCTTTCAATCTGAGGGACGTTGGTTCGATTCCCATGGCCTGTTGTTCTTCTACAAAAACTTTACCCACATTCCGCTGCACTCAACCCAGGAGGGGTGAAGAAAGAAATTAAGCTTGCAGCACGGCTCTAGCTGGGGTTATAATGATGATATTATTCTAAATCGCAGTTGAGCATATAGAAATTGCGAAATATGTTTGTTTGTTTATTTATTTATTTATCTATTTATTCATTTATTCATTCATTCATTAAAATATCTTTATACAGGATAACAAGCTCAGATTGACTGTTTTTCAACACGGTCCTGTTACCATAAAATAACAATATATACATAAAAGATAAAAGTGTAACTTGGGTTCTGTACAAGTAATGAGTGAATTCAATAACATTTAAAATCAGAACTATTACTAATACAAAATTGTTCAAAGATAACATACACTACCAGTTACAATTCCCAGACTTTCCACTACCTGCCTCAGCCATGTACAACTATCATTATTATTATTATTATTTCAAGGGGGAAAAGAAATGCAAAAGTTACAAACAAACAGACAAACAAAATGGTTGGGAAATAGTGTTTCATTCGACCTTAAAGTCCGATTTCCATTTTCCTGATTTTTTTCCAAATGTCACTGCGATAAGGAGATGGTTTGGGAAGATTATAGTACTCACACAACAGAAAATACACCTACTAATAATTTTCCAATCAACATGATTAAAGGTTAAAAAAGTAAGAATCTTGAAAAAAATAACATTTCAAGATTAACAAGTCTCCTTGACTTGTCCTGGGGTCCTAATATGGAAAAAAAAGAGATAAGATTTAGCAGGAAATCATATTAAGTGTGTGTTCACAATGTGGAACAAATGTGAAATCAACAGATAATGTATTTTGTAAAGCCCATGATCATGATGATCAATGCGACCGCGAAGCGCAAATTTGAAAAATTTCAAATACTGACCTGAAAAGGGACCTGCTTAAAACTGTTTGAAGTGAACCATGAGGAGGATTCCTTTCTCACCAGTCGAATAATGCAAGCGCGATGCGCGAACTGAAAATATCCGATAATTCAACCTGAAAACTTAACTTTTTGCATTCTAAGTACTTTTTGTATCAGTGAATAGGATGGTTATCTAACTAAACAATTAATGCGAGCCCAAAGGACGAGCTGATTTTTATAAACTTTTTAACATGTAGAATAAAATGAACAAGCGCAAAGCACAAGCAATAAGAATTCGATTCAGGCCTGCTGATAGTAGCGTACCTAGGATTTTCCACAGGGGGGGGGGGCAAAACCGTCCAACGAAAATTTAAAAAGCAAAAAAAAAAGGTCTTCAAGCTCGTCAGGGGGAGGGCAAAATAGGTATTCAAGCTCGTCAAGGGGGGGGGGCAAAATAGTGTTTTCAAGCTCGTCAGGGGGGCAGGGATACGTCCTTTGCATGGGTTGTGACTCGTCAGGGGGGGGAGACTGCCCCCCTGCCCCCCCCCGTAGGTATACGTAGGATACGTATCTCGCCAATTAAAAATACGAGCGCGTATATTCTGCACTTTCTTTAAATCATAGACAAGATGGGTGTCTCGCTAAGAAAGATAATAATGAAAACTCGAATCTCGGGCAGAATAATTTGTGCATTCTAACTTAAAAACGCAATATTTTACGCTCGCTGTTGTTCTCTTGAGCGGATTATCACCCCACTCAAGGCAATTCGAGCGCGAAGCGTGAGCGAAATTATAGCGACCTACTTTTGTTTTTCTCAATCACTATCCTCACCATGTTTCATTCACTTTTTTCTCCTGTTATCTCTTCTTCCTTTGGTTTTCTTTCCTCCCTTTTTCTTTGCACGGTCAATGAGGGGGGGGGGGGATACCGCATGCCTGCTCCCTAAAATAAAACTAAAGTGAAAAAGAACAATAATTGTTTCCTTCCATTACATTTATTTTGACCGGTGACATAAAAATGGTTAAGAAAAATAAACAGAGAAATGGGGATTAAGCTTTAAAGTCGATGATGGATGGTCCCCAAGAAAAATAGAAGGGACCCTCCCCCTCGAATAGTTGTCTTTACTATTGAGTAAATCAGTGAAGTACGTAATGTTCTTCTTGTTTCAGCCCTGTGTAAACTTACGTCGAGTTGCTTCCTTCTTCCAATCAAGATCTACATTCTAAGAAAATTTTAGAATTGAATTTATGAAGGATATGATTTTAGAAAGAAATAACATTCAACACCGTGTAGAAACTAAACAGTTTTTTATTGTTATATTTGCTTATTTATTCATTTATTATTTATTTATGTATTTATTTATTTATGTATGTATGTATTTATTTATTTATTTACTTATTTATTTATCTATTCATTTGTTAATTCATCTATATATTTATTTATTTATTTAAAAACATATATGCCTACTCTAACAATGTCTAACGGATAGAATGTCAAGTTATGGGGGGGGGGGTTACTCAGCAAATATGCGTAAAAAGCAGCGTAATTACTGTTGCCTAGTCGATCTGTACTCTTTTTTTGAAGAATGAATAAAATGGATGGGTCAATTTCCTGACCTTGACAAAAGCATACAGATGGCGAGGGGTGGGGGGATAGGCGTAAATACGTGACGTCATGCTACCCAAGTGGGGGATGAAACAATAGAACACCCCCCTCCCGAACAATGGGTTGCCTGCTCTTATTAACGCCATTGGGGGCGAGGGGTGCTTGCCCCCCCTAACAAAATAATAATAATAATAATAATAATGGTAAATGAATGAATAAATACATAAATAAATAAATGAATAAATGAATAAATCAAAATAGATAAATGAACAAAAATAAAAATATCATATTTACAATCCTTTTTCTCAAGTTTACTTTCATTTAACGATAAAATTTGATTAAGTCAGTGTTTTGGTATTTATGCTATGATGTTATTTTGTGTTATTTTATGGACTCCTAATTGATTACATTGTGCATAATTTTGGTATAAACCTGTAACGTCTAATTTGCTAAATTAATTCCGTCGATCACGATTTTTTTTTCTTTTAAAGAATATTAAACAAATTGTTACACTATCTATAAATATAAAGAAAAATGCGAGTTGAGATAATGATATTCAACCGGAGCTCGTACAAATTCCATGGTCGTGGGAAGCGTGGGTGTTGAAGCACCTCAAGAAATCCTTGGGGGTGCTGCGTGTATTATTCTCCACAGGCAGCACCACCAGGTGTTCTGGAAAATCTGTAAAAAATTACAAGACAAGTCCACCCCAACAAAGAGTTCAATTGAAAAAGGGAGAAAAATCCTACAAGCAAAACATTGAAAATTTCATCAAAATCGGATGTAAAATAAGAAAGTTATGACATTTTAAAATTTCTCTTAATTTCACAAAAGAGTTATATGCGCATCCTGGTCGGTATGTAAATTGGCAGACTGATGACGTCCCTCACTCACTATTTCTTTTGTATTTTATTATATGAAATATGAAATATTCTAATTTTCTCCTCCGTGTCATGTGAAACAAAATTTTATTTCTCCCTGAACACGGGGAATTACCATTATCTTAACAGTTTATGGATAAGTTAAGTTGGTCCTTATTGTCAAATCTGTAAAATTGAAATATTGTATAATTCAAACAATAAAAAAAAAACTAAAGAAATAGTGAGTGAAGGACATTATCGACTATCTCATTTGCATATCGCTTAGTTGTGCATTTAACTGTTTTGTGTAAAATAAGCAAAATTTAAAAATGTCATAACTTTCTTATTTTACATCCGATTTCGATGAAACTTGCAGCGTTATGTTTGTTTGATTTTTCTCTATCGATTCAAATCAACAATTTTCTGGGGTGGACTTGATCTTTAAAAATGTAGGCCTAACCCAAATGACGTCAATATTTTTTAGTGAAACCTTTTATTTTCCTTCTTTTTTTTTTTTTTTTCAAATTCCTCGGGACCAATTACTTCCCCATTTTGAATTGAAAACTTTTTTTTCTGCTTGTCAAAAATTTCGGAACGAAGTTGATCACCAATTTGAATTGAAACCCCCCCCTTTTTTTGTTGCTTTTTGCTTTTCAAATTCACATCAGCAAATTCAGCAAAAAAAATCGTTCCCTGGGCCCTGACAGATTCCAATCAATTGGCCTTCTCCTGTGTCTGCATCTAAAAATAATGAATAAAAATAAATAACAATACGTATACCAAAAAATCTTGAAGAAAATAAGTAATACCTGAGAAATTAGCAAACTTTTAGCAAGAAATTCAAGCAAGTCGGATCACTCATTTTTTCAAGCAATAAGGATACACTATATGACATATGCTTATCTGTTTTGGGGATATCTAATATGGCCGATTTTTTTTTTGTTTCAGCCGTTTGGATCTCATGATTTCATAATAGGCCTATATGTTCAGATTAAGTGTAACGGCACCCGATCAAGATCCACGAATATCTAGTTCGTCTTTATTTATCCATATTGAAACTTTGTTTTGTTCACCACTCAAAGTCAATAAACATTAAAAAATGCCATATTTATTATAAAGCCATTAATAGTAATACATTTATAAGAATTATATAAAGTGGAAGTAAATACCCGTGGACATAAAGACTAAAATATCGTGACAGTTAAACTTTGTTTTACAGATTTTCTCATGATGAAACCGGGATGCACTGCAACTAATTTACTTTAATTTATCATTGACATGACGAGACATTGTTATTGTTATTGTACACGTCATTTTACTTTTCTACTGCTGGGAGGTGAACCCACAGATCAACTTCCGAAGACGAAATAGAGTGATCAGTGGGAATCCCCCAATTTTCTGTTGCCAATTTCCTAAATTTCCTGTTTTTATGAAAGTCACCCCAACATAACTATCCATAGCTATCACGTGATCAGTTTGTTACATGTCTGCATGTAGGCCCTATATGCCTTGCCGTCATTTTAGTAATCGACTACACTCTAAAAACAAATCAGTCAAAAATGACTGGTTAATAGGGTCAGTTGGGAGCAACTGTTATTCTAGTCATATTTGACTATTTTCTAGTCATATTTTACTAGAAAAGAGTTATTTCTGACTAGAATATATGTCAGAAATGTGAATATCAGTGATTGCCATATCAGTTGCTCCCAGCTGACTACTGGTCTAGTCAATTTGACTGATTTGTTTTAAGAGTGTATGAAGCGCATAATATTATGTTCTAAGTATAAGATTGATACTAAACCACAGGGGCATCCGGAGGAGGGGGGGGGGGGGTGGAAGCCGGCCAGTCCCTCCACCCCCTTTTGAGAGGCACAATTAAAATTTGTAATGTAAAAATGCTGTTAAAACAGAAGTGTGCCCCCCCCCCCTTGAAAAGTGAAGACCTCTTTTTTTTCCTCGGGAAAATGTCCCCCCCCCCTTTGGAAAATCCTGGATAATAACGTACACAGTAGGGCAATTATCAGTAACATTTTGAGGTGTTAACCATTGAAAATATTGGCCGAAAAAAATCTTAAAACTATCGCGAGTGAGCAAAAAATGTTAACATTTTAACAAATGACATGGTTTGACATGATGTGTTCAGAAAATAATGTAAAATTTTACTATATTTCCTTCTTTTTATTTACTAAATGTCTTTCTGTTTCTCCTTTGGTTTGGCGGTGGATTATTGTTGTTTATTTTTAGTGTATTCATTATCAATTGATTAATTTCTTTGTTTATTATCATTATTATTATTCATTCATATATTCACTTATTTATCTATCTATTATTATTATCCTTTTTTTTTGGGGGGGGGTCCATTGTTTTTGCTGAGTGTTTGGATGGCGGCCTGTAATTTGAAACACCTCTATTGTTGGACTTTTCTACCCCACCCCCTTGAACATGTTGATTTAATTCGAAATAAATAACGGGGGGGGGGATTCCTTATCTGCCTTATCATCTTATCATGCAGCTGCGTGATGATAAGCCATTAGAAGGAGCAACATGGCGTATGGTGGAAAATGTTGGTATCTTTAAAAATATAATTCTATTTTTTGTGACGGATCTCGCTGTAATATCTTATCAAAAAGATAATTTTTTCTCATTTTCTTTTCAAGTTGCCGTATGCACGAGGGCCGTAAGGGGGGGGGATCTGTGCCAGGCGCTGATCTGTATACAGGGCAATCGAACGATTTTTTTTTTTGACTTGGGGTGCTCATGTAAATTTGAAAAGCAAAAAAAAAGTTTTCACTACAAAATCAATGTCAATTTGGTTGCATCTTTCATTTTTTTTTCACATCCTCTAGAAAACCTGGGGGTGCTGCCTAAACGCAGCACCCCGTTTCACAGGACCATGTCTGTATTCAATCTAGAGTATTAAATCAGACATGTCAGAGGCGCCTAATATCTTAGATATTAGGCAACAGTTGTTATGGGCTAATAAAAACATTTTGTAAAAGAATAAGTGTGTTTTTTTGGAAGCATTGGGTATGCTCAGACATTTTTGTTATTGGAGATATTATTAACAGCGATGGACTATTGGATATACTGTGTATTCATGCAAAATTAAAGAAAAAGGAAATTATTCATATGAATCGAAATTGATTTGGAATTGTATGCCAGAAAAATGGAAAAACACTTTGGTTAAAGATAAACATTGCTCAAATCATTCAATTGTTAGCTACTTACAATTGAAGGCCCATGATTTAAATATAAAACAAAGTAAACATTTATCAATTACACTTTTCTAAAAGATTATACAATTTTCTTGTGGATAAAAAGTTTATAACCCCAAATGTTGAAAAATATTGGTCACTTTATTTCAAAGAAAATTTGATTTGGAACAATATCTGGCAAGAAAAAGTTACTTTCATTGAAGAATTTCGTTTAGCTGAATTCAATTTTAAATTTTTGTATAAACTTTTGATGTCAAATGAATATTTGTTTCGATTTAAATTGAGGGAATCTCCACTTTGTTATAAATGTAAAACTATTGACAACTATTATTACTTATTTTGTGATTGCCATCATTCTAGACTTTTGGTTAAAATTCAGTAACTTTTGTGTTACCATGGTTACCATTAATCTGAATACCAAAAATGTGGATATAAGTTATACAGATATTGTGATTGGTAGACACGGTGGTAACGGACACAACGTTATATATTCCTCTAATGTATTAATCAATTTAGCTTCTTATACAATTTTTCAAAAAAAAAATAAAATTTTAAAGAAATATTTGAAATATTCTTAGAAGAATTAAAATGAAGAGCAAATTTCAAATACAGTATTTTTGGAAAATTGCAAAACAAAGATTGAAAAGTCAATTTAGGCATTATGTTTGCTTACTATTGAACATGTTTATCTAAATTCTTTCTTGCTATATTTATATAATGTCAATTTTTATGTCGACTTCTAATGTATATCATATTGTTGTTTTATTTTTGTTTAATGTTAGTGACGATGTAAATGAGAACATACAAATAAAAAAAAATCAGAGGCGCCGGGTATACCAAGGAGGTTTCAAATGAGATGGAGTAACAGCAAACAAAATCTCTTTGAACAAGGATAAAAGCCGCCAGCAGAAAGTATGTCAGGCATGCACTTTGCTCAACATCTCTTGCAATTGTGTAGACAAAATGATTCCCGCATGACTCCGCAGCTATAGGTCATACATAAAGGGAAATGTGCTTTTGTGAATTACTTTTTCGCCGCATCTTGGTCTGGTTATAATTGTAGTACATAATTTGGAGGCATGCGAAAATAAACTATGCAACATGGCCTGAAATATGACTCAAATTTGCTCATCTGGCATATACAGTAATAATGAAGAACAATATTCCACCGACCACATTTGAAATTTTCATTCGCCGCAAACGATCGGAAAAGTGTTAAAATCTAGTTTCAATAAAGGTCAAATTCTTTCTTTTTTCACTAATTAAAGGTGATTGATATAATCTCGGCAAATATCTCGTCATAATAGTGCTTGGTTATTGATGTGTTGTCATGCATTCAAATTTCAGTTTGTTTATTAATATGAAAGATGGAAAAATGATACAAAATGGATATTCGTAAAATTTCACCCCTCGGATTTCTTCACTGAAACTGGCGTCTTCGAAGGCGGACATCATAAGGTCCTTATTGCCGTTTGTTCTTTCGTGCTTCTTTAGAAATGAACAGCTGCTTGGATAAATCTGTTTGGACTGTTGGAACTCCAGTCATAGAATCTTCTTGTGTATACCGATTTGGTTATGCAAGACAACACTCTTAAAACAAATCAGTCAAATTGACTAGACCAGTAGTCAGCTGGGAGCAACTGATATGGCAATCACTGATTCTCACATTTCTGACATATATTCTAGTCAGAAATAACTCTTTTCTAGTAAAATATGACTAGAAAATAGTCAAATATGACTAGAATGACAGTTGCTCCCAGCTGACCCTATTAACCAGTCATTTTTGACTGATTTGTTTTTAGAGTGAAGAGGCGAACAATCGTCGCGTGCCGTTCCTATAATATAGGCCTAAATGGCAAGAAAATAAAGTCCGGAAACTCCATTAAAATCACGAAATTAAGTCCCATCTTGCAGCAAAGGATTACCAGAAAATAGACCCCATATAATAAAAGGACGTAATTTTAAGATGCTAAATGGAGCTCGCGTGCAAATAGCTCCAACACCTTTTCATTGTACTGGAATGATCCGCTTTCAATAAAGAGGGAGATTTCTCGCAGACATCTTGGTGAAGGCATGAATAGGATGGTGACGTCACAATGATTCATAAAGTATTGTTGTCTTTGCTAAATCATGGATAGGGGCCAGTGTTAGTTGAATCCTCAAGAGGCTATGACCGTTGCGTGAAAAACAGAGTAGCCATGCTTTTTGAATGTATAGATGTGAATGTGAACATTACCGGATTCGGGCCGGATTCCAAATAGGGCCTAATGCATTCCTGGAGTGTATGCTTGCACGTCATAGTAAAGAACTTCAATTAGCAGAACTGCTCACTATATTCAAATTCCACGCATATTATATGTTTTAACCCCCCCAAAAAAAAATGGGGGGGGGGGGTGTTCTCACAAAGTGGAAGCCACTGGGAGTTTGCTTTACATTTAGTCCAGGATAGAAGAGGCATAACCTTGTTTTTTTATATATACAATATTTTTTGATGGTTTCTTGTCAATTCGAGGGTGCTGATTACGAATCTGAATGATGCCACTCGTGTAACCTTGAGCATTTTCCGCAAATTGGCAAAATCCAATATGGCCGCCAAAATATGCAAATTTCCCATGAAAATCATAAAATTGTCCGCACATTGGCTGTGAAATGCGTGAAATTGTGTGGCAGGAGTGAAATACAATCTTAAAAAATAATTTTTGACAAAAAAATATTTTTCTGATATTCAAAATGGCCGCCATAGGCCATTGTATACACTATCATGTACAATATGAATAGGGAAAACTAATTTTCACAAAAATGAGCACTAAACTGCAAAAAATCGCGATGTATGAACGAAGTAATATATGCAAATCACCATTACTAACGAGATATAGCATTTGTAATGTCATATATGGGAAAATTGCAGTATTTTGATATCTAAAATAGCCGCCACTGGCCCAAACAGTATTGCGTACAATGGCAATGGGGGCCAAAAAATTCTCAAGAGTGATCACTAAAATGCTTATTATGAAGATTAAACAGTTGAAATACTGACTATAAACATAATTATTAACGGAATATATTACTAATATGCCATGTATGTGGTGAATGTTGTATTCTGATATTCAAAATGGCTGCCAAAGGCCCTAAAAGTATTATACAGAAATGAGAAATGGGAGAAAAGAAATCACAAGAGTGAGCGCTAAAATGCATATATATGTGATAAATTAATTGGATACTGTCTAAAAACTTATTTTCTTACGAAATATATCATTCAGGTTTTAAGTTTGTGTTAAATATTGTATTTCGACTTTCAAAATGGCCGCCATCGACATTAACCGTATTATGTACAATGCAAAGTGGGAAACTAATATTCACAGGAGTGAGCACCATAAATGCACGTAATAGTGATCTATGAGTAAAATATTGTCTGAAAGCATAATTTCTATTAAGATATATCATTTATTCTGCCAGTTAGGTGATAAATACGGTTATTTTTAAGTTAAAATGGCCGCTACAGTCCCTTACGGTATTATACACAATATGAATGGGAACAAATCATTTGAACAGAATTTGGCTTTGCTTGGTCAAATGGTGATGTATGAGTGGAACGTTGTCTGAAAACATTATTTATAACAAAATATATATATCTTATGTAATTTAAGTGATAAATACTGTATTTCAACATTCAAAATGGCTGCCATATGCTCTTTTTGTGAACATGATTTGTCTCCACCCAAAATGTATATTATACGATAAGTGCCTATGGTGGCCATCATTACGAAAATGTCCCGTTTGATTCTCGACCTCACTTCGGACTGCAAACTGCGGTTTTATACCCCGATTCGCGTTTGGAAACTTTTCCAACCCGATAAACCCATCTTGGCCAGGTAATCCCCTTGTCTCGATTTCACCACCACGGGCCAGCTAAATGAGCGTTGAGCCAAGGACGAAATGATAAACAACGCTGTGCTATTACGTAAGACTTGTCTGCCTGTAGAAGGATCTTCGGAATGAAATTATTGTATTCGATATTAATCACGTTTTCAAAGGCATATTACATTCAGACATCCAATACTAGTCCATTTTCAATTTCGAACGAAGAAAATCGACCTTGAAATAAGGAAAGTAAGCGAATAAAAATTACGGTATGCTTAGCATGCAAGGACCGCGATGCATGCATAGTTTCTGTCCGTCCAGCAAGAAAATGGGTTCACTCGCGCAATGATACAGTCTTAACGTTCGAAAAATAGAAGTAATGGCATACCAACATACAAAGTATAATAATCATGCTGCTGACATGCACAAAAATATGAAATCATTATTTTTTTTTACCCCAAAGTCTTATTCATAATTTAAATACAAACTATGCCTGTAACTATTTTTTAATCGCAAACGTATTATTGCACCATACGTGGTTCTCCGGTAAACTGCCCATGTGCGCTGCATCCATTCCACCGTTTGTTTTGGGTCGTTTATACTTTTAGTTTCCACCATTAAATGTCTAACTTAGATATGTTGTGCTAATTTTTTTGTAAGTCAAAATGTTCATCGTTGGAGAGCGAGTTCAGGCGATTGATGAGTTGGGAAGATGGAGTGTTGGAAAGATCGATCACGTGTCTTAGTTTACAAAACCGCGTGCCCGTTGAACCCCGATCCCTTCAGTGCCCATTTTTAATATGTTCCCCTTCCTCAAGTACATCTTGTTGAATAATCACTTTAAAAAAAGTTGTTTTTTTGCCCCCCCCCCTTAATTAGCCCCCTTTTCATAGTGAAAGTTCCTTTGCAGTGTCCTTTTTTATCTTTGATCAAGCGACCCATTTGAACATGCCCATATTTGATTGTGATAAATGTCTGTTTTATTTTCTAGTTCAAAATTTATCATTCTGCTAATATGAGGTGATTAAAATTAGCGCCCTGTCCTTTTTGTCGGGAGAAAGAGAGAGAGAGAAATAGAGATGGGGTGGAATTTCCACCCCATCTCTATTTCTCTCTATATATCTTTAACAAGGGCGCCGGAAGCGAGGGGGGCAGGGGGCACTTGCCCCCCCCAAATAAATTTTTTGGGGGGCAAAACGAGATTTTGCCCCCCCCCATGTGCCCCCCTGAAAGTAGAAAAATGATAAATTTTTAAATAATTAAAGGACAAAAGTATACGATGAAGGCACTTTTATGCCCAAAAATTGTCATTTCTATTGTCAAAAATGAACAATTTTGCCCCTGACGGAGCAATGACATTATCATAGTAAGCCTGGCGTCTTTTGACGAACAGTTCCTCTGTGAAACATACCTTTTGTCACATGGAGACTCAAATAATAAAGATTCAACACATGCCATTTACCATAATGAACAATCATCAGGGTTTATTTAGCACAATTAGCATTAAGTGAATATATTGTCTCACTATCCATACATTATATACCTCACTCCAACAATGATGGGATTAGGCCCTGAATTAGCCTATCTATCCTTCACCATTTGGAATATAACTCTAGTACCTGTAGGAATGTTTAGATATCACTTGAGTACATAATTATTTCTCATAGCATCCTGCACTGTTAGTCAACTTTCAATTCGAATATCATAAGTTCTCTACACCCTTACTAATCATAGTGAGTTGTGACGGACACCAGAACTGTGTCGAGTTTGAACTCCTACAAACAACTTCCACAATCAGCTTCTACAATATGTTCAGTGCACGAACTCAACACATAGGCCTACTGGGCTACTCGCCATTCAACAATGAAAACATCGACAAAAACACATGTCTTTTCTGAAAATCAGTTTAGGTTTTCTTCACAAGATTGCCATCCTTTCTCTGTATAACAGTTTCATTTCAAGCATTATCTCGCTTTGATACAGCTCACCAGTTCAACGATTGATGACAGTCGGCCTGCAAATCGAAGGTTTGGAACTGCTGTGCGGGTGACTTTACTTCGATGTAGTTCAAACCGCCAACTCAGTCATCCAGATTGTGTATTTCGTCCTAAGTCCCAAGATCACGTGCCATCGATGGCTTGAGTTTCACAGGCTTGAAAAAAGTGTTAAGTTACACTGATGTAACAGGCTAACTCTTCTGCCTTTGGATTATAAAAATAGGTAGCTCTTGCATAATCTTAGCAAGTTCAGGAAGAAAAGTAAAACAAATTATCTTCAACTGTGTTTTTCAGAGCAGCCAAATTCGACTCTCCCTTCCTCATGGCGTTCAAGTTGAGGTGTGTCCACTCTCTGTACACCAGCAAGCCACATACAATGTATAAAACCCAATTAAGTGCATTGCTATGTCTCCTATTCAAAAGCCAAAATGCTAAACCAAGACAGGTATGTCTTGCACGGCTGAATAACTCCTCACCATCAATGGCACACTCAATAGACTCTCTCTCTCTCTCTCACTGACTTTGATTCAAAGATATTGCATTTTCAACGTGACACCTTTGAAAAGCCCCTTTTCCATCTTATTACAGTGTGATAACGTTTAACCTTTTAATGAATACATTTCAGACTAAAACGAATGGCAAGCTAATTTTCTTTAATATCTAAACCTACAAATTATGAAAAAGATGGATATCTTCTTAGATAAATGATTTGATTTTATATATTTCGATCCAAAAAAAGTGAAAAAAAATCAAGCACGTTTTGAAATAAAAAGATGGCTGTGTATTTATGCAAAGCGCAAGCAATTTTATTATTTTTATAACATGTCCTGAAAGTTTTCTTTTTTCCCAATTATTCACCTCCCTTCCATCATTCAACTTTCTTCCCGGTCCTATCTTTCTTCTTATTTTTCGCCTCACCTTCCGCCGCTTCGCCCCTTGATCTACCTATGATGACCCCTCCCACGGCAGGAATTTTGTGTAAAAATGGAGTATAAGTCTCGTTAATAGAGTGTTTAAAAACAAATTTGGGGGATAAAGCATAGTTACAGTTCATTGTGAAGGATTAATCATAACTCATGAAAACTATTCTTTATACTGAGTACGCAAACAATGAAAATATTCTCAGTATATTCCAAGTAAATTTGGAATAAAGGGAAAGTGAATTGGATTAACAAAGGTATGATTTTACTGGGTATGGAACATTCTCGTCTAACCGTCTATGCACTAAATTCAGAGGCGATTTTCTTTTTTCATCATTTTTATTAGTTATGAAATTGACAATGGCCATAGATGTCATCAATGTCATCACTCTTTGGCTGGTATAAAGGGCTAGATGAGAGTTGGAGAATAGTTGGGCCGGTATGCCTTTTCTTTTCCTAACCAAGTTCTTAACAAAAACTATCTGTTTATATATATTTCGAAATTCGAGGATATAATTTCGATTTGAAATTATGTATTTTTTCCATAATAAAAGAGCACAAATAGTAGGGGGACATTTGATATTATGTACCCCTTTCCAAAATGGTAGGGGGACGCGTCCCCCTGTCCCCCTGGGATTTCCGCCCATGGTGATGGGGGAGCTTTTGCATTTTCTAGAATAAAATTGAAAGATTTCGTGCACACTTTGGGTGAATTTTGCCCTCTCGATCGGTGGCCCCCGGATGCATACGGTCATGCATGTTTGTCATCTTAAAGTCTTTAAAAGGCCTATATTACATTGGTTTAAAACAATAGAGTTTGCAATAAGGCTCGTAATTTGCTGGAACTGCGACCCTGATCATGAAGAAACACCAGTCTGGGTCAGAAGGGAGGAAACAGGATCAAAAAGAACCCCAAGACTGTTTAATTCTCAAGAAATTTATTTTTGAATGCTCTTAGAAACGCAACTTTTACACTCAATTTTTACACCCTCAACCACACCCTCTCCCGCTCGATCGCTTCCGTATCTCACGCTTTCAAAAATATTGTGCCCCCTTCGGGATTTTGCCCCCCCCCCCAAAAAAAAAAAAAATGAAAGTGTTCCGGCACGCCTTGGTGGAAACAAATCTGAAAGAAAACATGAAACCAAGAAAGGTATTTCAGAGGGAGGTTTACCGTATACACAGGCTATAGGCCTACAAAATAAGAACAATAATGGGAGATAAAGAAGATCACCTGCTAATAACGCATGTGAATTAGAAAACGTTCTGAATAGATATGAATAGAACATTGAAATGCTATCCAAACATTGTGATTCATAATGCTGGTCTTTGTATTTTAATGTTCTATGTATAGGCCTACACCTCAGCTTTGAGAAAAGGACATTCATAGGCCTTACTACAGATATGATTGGCAAATGCACGTTCTTTAGAGGTGTAGATCAAAAGGGGGTGGATGAAGAAAATAAGTCTAGAAAGAAAAGAATTAGACAGCCAGACAGAGAGAAAGAAGGAAAGAAAGGAAGGAAGAAAATAAGTCTAGAAAGAAAAGAATTAGACAGCCAGACAGAGAGAAAGAAGGAAAGAAAGGAAGGAAGAAAGAAAGAAAGAAAGGAAGGAAGGAAGAGAGAGAGAAAGAAAGAAAGAAAAAAAGAAAGGAAGGAAGGAGAGAGAGAGAGAAAGAAAGAAAGAAAGAAAGAAGGAAAGAAAGAAAGAAAGAAAGAAAGAAAGAAAAAACTTTCTATCAACGCGTGTATACATCCATGGCCATGCGCTCGCCGGAACTACACACATTGCAATCCATCGTGTGTGGCCCCCTGCTGTGACCGTAGATGCTGGGGTGAATTATCTTCGCGGACCGAGGTCAAGAAACAGGTGTTTCTATACTTAAATTTAATCTCTTGAGGGCAATAGGATTTGTATTACTGGGAGAAGATATTTGTTGATAAGGAAGAATGGGGTATACAGCCCTCAAACGAGAGATTTTCGTCATGATTTTCAATTTAAAAATGCAGCATTTATCACCTTAATTACACAACATTATGATATATCTAGTTAGAAACCATGGTTTTAGACAATTATTCACCTTTACATCACAATTCACAATTATATGCAATATTTAGAGTCAAGCAAAGCCAAATTCTGTCAAAATTATATGTCCCATGTTACAATGTACACAATACTTTTAGGACCTATGGCAGCCATTTTGGATTTCAAAGTACACCATTTATTACCTCCACCATGTCCACGACCCATGTGATGTATTTAGTTAGAAATAATGTTTAAGACAATATCTTTACTCGTACATCACAGTTATATGCATTTTATGATTCTCACTCTTGTGAAAATTAGTTTCCCTGTTCGCATGTTACATAATTTAGTTAGGGCTTGTAGAGGTTATTTTGAATGTCAAAATACAGTATTTATCACCTATATGAAAGAAGAAATGCGATGATAAAAAAAATGTTTTCAAACAACGCTTTACTCATACAACAGGATTATATGGATGTCATAGTCAAGCAAATCCAAATTCGTACAAAATTATATGTCCCAATTCAGATTGTAGATAATACTGTTAGGGCCTATAGGGGCCATTTTGAATTTCATAATACAGTATTTATCTCATGCATGACAAAAGAAATGATATGTCTTGCTATAAAACATGTTGTCAGACAATATTTTACTCATAGATCACAATTACATGCATTTTATGTTTCTTACTCGTGTGAAAATTAGTTTCTCTATTCGCATTGTACATGATGAATATAGGGGCTATGGCGGCCATTTTGAATTTCAAAATACAGCATTTACCACATAAATGGCATATTTACAACTATGTTTTTAGTCAGTATTCCACTCGTTTATCTTAATAATATGCATTTTAATGTTCAATCTTCTCATTTCTTTGGCCTCGGTCATTGCCATTGTACATAATACTCTTTGGGCCAGTGGCGGCTATTTTAGATATCGAAATACAGCAATGTTCCCATATTTGACATAATAAGTAATATATCTCATTAGTAATGATGATTTGCATATATTACTTCGTTCATACATCGCGATTTTTGCAATTTAGTGCTCATTTTTGTGAAAATTAGTTTTCCCTATTCATATTGTACATGATAGTGTATACCATGGCCTATGGCGGCCATTTTGAATATCAGGAAGATAAATATTTTGTCAAAAATTATTTTTTAAGATTGTATTTCACTCCTGCCACACAATTTCATGCATTTCACAGCCAATGTGCGGACAATTTTATGAATTTCATGAGTGTTTTGCATATTTTGGCGGCCATATTGGATTTTGCCAATTTGCGGAAAATGCTCAAGGTTACACGAGTGGCATCATTCAGATTCGTAATCAGCACCCTCGAATTGACAAGAAACCATAAAAAAATATTGTATATATAAAAAAACAAGGTTTGGTCAATTTCCTATGGGGCCTATCCTGGACTAATTGCATCCAATCTGTACCTAATGTATTCCATTCCATTGAAACAAAGCGGTAGTGTTAAAGGGGGGAAAAGTATGCATAGTACTTGTGATAAGCTTTACATCTTGCATTCCTGAAGTGTTACCTATAGCGCCTATAGGATCTTCTATTAGCAGAACATTTTACTAAATGTAGACAAATTCCATGCATATTTTTTTATTAAAAAAATGAACTGGGAGCAAGCATGAGTTGCCATACAGTGCACCAATGACTTGATACCACAACCTGGACCCAATATATTCAGTCCATTAGCCAAAAATTGTAGGAATGTCTTATTCGTGTGTTAAATGAAAAGACATCGGGTTTTTTTTATTCTTTTATTTTTTTAAGTAGAACCAGATAAGAAAGTTTTGCTAGGGCTTCAAAATCAGGTACAGACCCTGATTGAAACTCTGATCAGCAAGTGTGTCTCCACGCAAAGACTAGCACATACAAAACTTGCTGTTTGAGGCTTCAGTACACAAGGCATGAGTAGGCTGCACATTCAGACCCTTATCTCGAGTGAAGGGTTTGCACAGCAGACTGGGGGGGGGGGGGAGGCTGGCCATGCAAAACACACAATCAGGTTGGCATTTTTACGTGTTTGTTCACGGTTGGGGAGGGGGATGTGGAGAGGGGGCTGAAGCCTGCCGAGCCCCCCCCCCGCTTCCGCGTCCCCTGATAACAACAGTTGTATGTTACAAGGGTGGTGAATGCTTTCTCAGATAAGTGTCGTCTGTACATCATTTATTAATGGTCTAGTCTGTTCAAAATCACTTTTAATAATGCCTACTTGTTAGACCTGCATTAGCTTCTCCGGCATCAGACAAGAAACAAAATAAATGAATAAAATAGGTTCGCAAGAGGCACCATTCAGGAAACAACTTTCTAATTTGAAATTAATTAGCCATTCAATTGATAAGTTGGCCAATAATAAGTTAATAAATCATATATAAAGGCTTGAAAATATGTATGCACAATTGTACGATGCTTGATCCATCGTTGGCATATTCTCCGAAAGAAATACTTAGGTTAATTATCTCATGGTATATATTCCCTTTGATATTTGATTTCCACAAGTTTTTAGACCAGAATAGCAATTTGTTTGTCTTTTTTTTTTAACTGGCCGTTTTGTATAGTGTTTTAGTATTATTTTCGTGTGATTTTTAAAAAGTGATTACCAACTTTCTGCTGGTTAGCTTAGCTTTGAATGTAACAAGGGGAAAATCATGATGACATCGGAACACGTTTTAAATAATATAGATAATGATTAATAATAAGTATAGTAACGAAACAAGTTTCTAAATAAGCCAGTTCGTAGTTCCTTTCTGCGCATGATCAAAAGATTCTCCGCATGATCAGAAGAAGGTAATTTGTACTAATGTGACATGGTGCTTTAAAATCTAATGAGATAAGCACCAACTTTGATGTCTTGATTATTCTATTCTTTTGAACTGTCGTTTTCATTTACATCCAAAAAAAAAACAATGCTTCCACGAACGACTGGTATTTCAGTTTGTCAAGTACATTGTGCAACATGCTAAGATATGCATTCAAAGTAGGAATGCAACAAATACCTTCATTAAGTGTTCATTTGTGTGCTATTCTAGTCACCTGGTCTATTCAATTTCTTCATCCTGCTATGTAAGGCAAGCTTACGTAATATCTTGCTTTGAAATCTGCCTATCATGATGAAAGAAATGAAAGGTCATTTGACCAAAATTGCCTATGAAGTAACTACGAACTGGTCTATTCATGAACAACTCAGGCTTGACGCTGAGACTACGATTTATCTTTGGGACTGCTTCCCCGATAGGAATTGGATGTCGCAACGTCATCGTTGCCATGGAAACTGATGAAAATCTCGAAAGTGAAGATGTAGATCAGATGCCAGAGGACAAAAGAAAGCGAGGGTGAAATCTTATATTATATCATATATGCTGTGAGGGAAAGCATGCAACAACAAGTGCACGCTGATACATATTTTTTTCTTCTACGCTCTTTTGCATTCATCATGTTCAGATTGATATTTCTCATTATTTTAGTCCTTCTTACTCTTCTTTAAATCATAAACATTCTTCATCTTATTAAAGGACAAGTCCACCCCAACAAAAACTTGATTTGAATATAAAGAGAAAAATTCAACAAGCATCCCACTGAAAATAAATAGACAGTGCATGAAAACCTCATCAGTCATGCCAGTCCTCTCATTTGCATTTCGACCTGGATGTGCACAACTATTGACTTTTCTGTGAAATTATCTAAGCGAAACTTTAAAATATCATAACTTTCTTATTTCATATCCGATTTTGATGAAATTTTCAGCGTTATGCTTGTTTAATTTGTCTCTTTTTATATTTGCTTGTGTTGTTTGGGTGGACTTGTCTTTAAGCAGAAAGTCCTCTCAAATACAAGACCTTGTTATGCCTCCTGTATAAACATGGTAATTTGTACCCTAAATTTACATCGTTTTTATCGAAGTAGAAAATTATTAAAAGTTTGGCGAAAACAGGGCCCCGCAGATATTCGATCTTTTTTATTCACGAAATTCATACAATTCTGAATAGACATACATAGTAAGTTCTGAATGTGTGAACGATGAGGTGATTTGGAATCGACCCTGCTTTCCAATTTCCAAATTCTAAATCAAGTGGGCGAAATATAACGTAAAAAAATATATCTGCCGCTATGGTGGGTCGTTTATGAATCGTATGATATGTATTTCTTTGTAGTGTGGGATGTCGGATGTTGTTATCGATATCATGAATATATTAAAATGCATTCGTGATGAATTCATTTTTCCTGTTTGAACGTTACTTTCATTTACATTTTATTGTCATAAATGTAATAGTATCCAGTAGGCGGTAAGCCAGATAACTATGATACCAATTTGCTGATCAGGAATTTGAGGTTCGTGTGGTTTATTTATATGGGCCTAACTTACTTTATTGTACTTGATAATTTCAAAATATTCCATGTTTATTCGAGTTTCATTCTACTTTACGTTTTTATTCAATTCATACAAGCGGGACGTACAGTAACCGCCGCTGTCCGCCCCCCCCCCGATCCACACCAGGGACAGCGGATTGGTTTTGAAAGTGTGTGTGGGGGGGGGGGGCTGGCCATGCAAAAAAACACAATCAGATGGCCATTTTTACGTTTATGTGCACGGTTTTGGGTTTTGGAAAACAAAAATGTGGGGGGGGGGGAGGGTGGGAGGATGAGGCTGAAGATCCCAGCCCCCACCGCTTCCGTTGCCCCTGCACAGTACCATATAATGGCCTTTGTGTCTATTTCGCACTTCTGAAAAAACTTTTCATAGCATTAATTCATTAAGAAACATAATTGTTGGATTTCTTTTAAAAAATCCATGCAGTATATTTTTTCATAATAGTATTTAATCAATATTATTCGGTGAATAAGAAAAAAATGAGTTAGGCCTACATGTTGGTTTTGATTTTGTGCAAATCAAATAGAATCTACTGTGTTCAGCTAATTAAAGCAATCAATTATGCATCGAACGATGATTGGTCGTATCGCCGTTTTATTATGACGTAGGCGTATTCATCACGTTGTTATCCAATGAGCGCACCGGAAAAAGACCCCAGCAAAGCATGTCGAGAGAAATTTTAATGAATGAATGAACTTGCGTGAGCTGAGAGCTCGCGCTCCTGTACTGTTGACTGTACATAATAGCGCGTGCATGCAAGATCAAGACTCGCCAATTGTTTACATCGCTACCGGCCGGCTACACAGCGAGCACCCTGCATGCGGTTTGGAATGCAAGTTTTGTGAAGAAAGATTTTTTTTTCGAACTTCTCAAGACAAATGAAGCGTAGCATCTCTTATAAAACGTACAGGTGAGCTTAAATTTGATCCATAGTGTAGTGGTGATTGATGCTTTTACATGCCTCCGGGGACCACATGAAATTCGCGTGGATTTTTTTTTGCTGCTTTTGAAAATGATGCAGCAAGTTTGTCCTTGTGCATCTTGACTGCAGCCGCCCGCCGTCTGCCGTCTTCAACTTGTTGCGCTGGATTGACTGTTCCTTCGCAAGCTTCGGCAAGTTGACTTCTCTGTACGTTGTGGAAGTCTTTATATTCAGCAAGGAAGTCGATTTGTTTCCTTCAGACTTTAGCCTTAGAGTGGAAGTTTTCTCAAGGATATAAACATTTGTGAGATTTTTATACATTTTCGTCGACATTACGAGGTTGAATTTTCGCTTCCTTTTTTAGTACTTAGTAGGCCTAGTCTTTTAAGTTGAGCTATGTTTTTAATCAATGTTTGATTAAAAAGTATAATGTCTCTCTCATCTCGGTCACGTCACTGTGTTGCGTGATGGTATCACTCTGTTTTTATGCCATCTTCATTCATTCATGATGTATTGATGGAGATGTGCATGCCGTTGGTATATATAGATTAGACTAAGTTATGGCATGTTAAGGAAGGGGGGGGGTAGCATGTGCCATCAACACAGGCAGGGTGATGCAATTTGGTGTGCATTCCTGACTGCGTTTGCATTGTGATGCAAAATCCAAGAATTTTTGAGATGGAGATGAATGCGGGGCCGGGATTGATGTGCAAAAAAGCGCACTTGGAACAATGACAAATGGGCATTATCCTGGTTTAAGTCGCCACTCCATTCACTGCTGTTCATTTCGTCAGTGGCGATGACTTCTTTCATCTCCCATTGACTTTGTACACAACGAGAGCACACACACGAGAAGAGAGGTGACTTATTTCAGGATAATGCCGACAAATGTTTTCATGTTTATTTATGCATCTTTCTTTATTCACAAGTTCTTAAGTGTTCAGGGAAAATATATACACAGGGCTGTCGCCAGGGGGGGGGGGGTGCGGAGGGTGCGAACGCACCCCCCTTCAGAACAAAAAAAAAAACACACAGACACCGAAACTGCATTGAGGAACAATAGGCATGTTGACCAGTATGTACTTTCTATATCCATTCTGGCCGGCGGGCTATATAACTGCATGAAATTGAGTTAATACGTTGTTTTTGTGTTTTTTTTTCATAAAAAGCACCCCCCTAGAAAAAAAGCTGGTGACGGCCCTGATACATGTAGCTCTTTCTCATTCTTAAGGTAGGCCCACAGGCTACAGGTACAGTAACTGCCTAAAAATAGTTGATTCCTCTCGTACCACAGAAATCTGCCCATCCTTTGGCTTGAGAATAGAACTCTTTGGAAGGGGTATGGTGGCCCTTAATATAAGTTCTAACACGTGTTGATTATTCTGGCCTAGAAACTTGCTGTGAGTTGGGCGAATTGTGAGTTGTTTTTCTGCTCTGAAGCGCCTTGAGCATCTAATCAAGATGGAAAGTGCACTTTATAAATTTTATGTATTATATTGTTATTATTACTTGTACTAGTTATAATGCAAGTTGAAATCACCCTAGAGCATCCCCTCATTTTGTCTCCCTTTTCCAGTATTACACCACGACCCACGTACAGAAGAAGTCAGAACTCTGGTCGACGTTGAGTTCGACCTCGAACAAGAGCCCGCAAGCACCAATGGCATCTATGCACTGTTCGTTTCCTGTGGATCTCCATGAACTGCAGCCTCGTCCCAGCATGCATCTGGATGAATGCTGTCAAGTTCCTGATGTGATGAACCACAAGAGGAGACCCCAAAAGCTTACCATACAGAAGGTGAGTTTCTTTTTGACACCAAAACTTTAAAACCTTAAAATGACAAGTCCGTCCCAACAAAACATTGATTTGAATAAAAAGAGAAATCCAACAAGCATAACAATGAAAATTTCATCAAAATCGGATGTATAAGAAATTTATGACATTCAAAAGTTTTGCTTAATTTCACAATTGACAGTTTATGTATTCACTCCGTGGTCGGTACCGGGCATGCTAATGGAGACTGATGACGTCATCCACTCACTATTTCTTTTTATTTTATTATGAAATATATTCTAATTCATTCTCATTGTCAAGTGAAACAATAATTAACTTTCATCCCTGAACATGTGAACAAAAATTGTAAAGTTGCTAATGACATTGCCAGAGTTTTTGGGACATAGCAACAAGGAATACTGGATCATTCAAAATTCTATTATAACTCGTTGAATTCACGAATGAAATATTTACAATGGGGAGTTTATGCATGAAGAATCCTCTCACTCAATGATTTTCGCTGGTCTTTTGATCTCGCCCAATCAGATGGAAGCATTTCAGTATTTAAAACAAATACGGTACTAGTGAAAACTGCTTTTTCTTTCATGAAATCTCTCCTGGTAATGGACTGTTCAGTCTTGGGGCTCATTTCATAAAGCTATTTGTATGCTACGAATGACTACAAAGGACTGACTTTACAAACGACTGGTTACCCTTTCTTGTGCTACAGTGTATATCCCTATGTAGCTGACTTAGAACATCTTCCAGTCGTATGTTAGGTTGTGCGTAACTTTGCAAACAGCTTTATGAAACACCCCCCTGTTTCAGCTTTCTTCACATCCTTGGGGTCCTTAGAGTCATTTATTTTGAAGAAACCAAAGTATTCAAGTTATTCCTTTCATGAATTAACCTGCAGGGATAAACCAGTACTGACCATAGTATACCTCTTGCAAGCGTAGAATTTAGTAATTGCACATTGTACAGTTCATTGTATGACAATTTCCATGGTGGAAATGTCTGTTTATCTGGAGTTCTGGACATTATTTTTTTTATCAAGCACCACTTCAAAAAGAGGAATGTCAATCAGGTGTCTGAAGCCTTGCAATTGAATAAGATGGCATGCTGAGACACAAGTCTGCTGGTATCTGAAGTGCAAGAATAAAATAATTTGGTTGTACATGTAGTTTTCGTGTATGCACAGGTGGTACATGTCTTTAGTATATGTAGGCCCCTTGCTGTAAATAGCTCCTCACTATTATTCAGCATAATCACTCGCTGCCTTTTAAAGTGGATTGAGCTTTATGCATAGAATTTGAACTGAATCGCATTTTATGCATTCAAACAAAGAGTCGGTTGCATTTTAATGTACTTTTCTCTATCACAGCAGAACTATGTGCTTCTTATTAATAGGCATTTTATAACAAAATTGGCAAGGAAATTGCTCATCCTGCACAATATACAAAGAGCAGGGAACTGTTTGTTAAATACAGTGCAAGCAGGATGAAAAGTCTTCAATAAAGTGTCCTGCTTTAGAAATTGCCAGGCTTTGGAAGTCCCCCCCCAATTTTCAAATTTAATGTACTTTTTGCATGGATTATGAATCCCTAATGACATTTTAATAGAAATTCTATGGGATAGAACAATTTCCCAGTTTCCAAGCTGTTTGTTCGCAGGGAAAAAACAAACAAATGCATTGAGAATCAAACCAGAAAAAACTCTTGACACACAAACCCATATCATTGGTAGCCATAATCTCCATTTTCACCATAACCCGATTTAACAATGCAATTTCTAGAGGTTACCGAGTTCATAGTCGGTTGAACTTTAAATGGCTGGTGAGGAAAATTGTACACAAAAACGTTGAGTTCAATGCAAGGTTTGTCATTAAAAATAGTTTTGTGGTAGAGGTGCAAGGGTATAGTGAGTTAGCGAGGCAGCGCATTCCATTGTTAATATCCCAGAAAAATAACTGCTTCTATAATTTGTGAGGCGCCAGCTTTTTAAGCAGCTTTTTGCTTGAAATTCATTGTGATGTCATGTTTTCTACTTGCGTTAAGTGCATGGTTTTGTTTTTATATAGCGTACATGTATTTTATTCATGGCCTTGTTTTTACGAGTTTACTAACGAGTTGCATTATTGTTCACAAACAAATATGGAGTCATTGGCTGTTTGAAATTCTAGTTATGCGCAAAAATTAATGTATTGTACATTTTCATAGATTTAATAGTTTTTTGGGGCATAATTTGCCTACTTTTCTTCTATACATTGTTGAAAAGTTTGGGTTATTTTACAGTTCTTCAGTCTTTTGTCAAGACAACTTGGTGTAATGACCGTATGGGTGGCGAGAGTTCCATTTTTTGTGCTTGGCATTTCCAACTTAATAGAGGTTCAGTCAACAGATTTGTATCAAGCACTATTGACTTCTATATGGTTAAAACTTAAAAGTCCCTCGAAGAACTTTGTCATAATAAAGAAATACATCTCTTTAATACTCCTACATGATAAAAGAGTGTTATTTGGGGGCCAAGGTGCACAAACAAATCTTGTGATTTGGGTGGGGGAGGGAGGGTAGCAGATCTTGTGGCTGGTATATATCCCTTATTGCCATACTATTACATGTGGGCAATTCCATAAAATATGTACGTCCAACCCCCTATTTGGGGTAGTTGAATTAAATTTTCTGTCTCTGATTTCTTGATCTCTTCATGCTCTCAAATGACCATGACATGGTTAGTTTATGAAAGGAAGTAAAAATTGAGAAAAATGGGGGTTGGACGTACAAAAAGGTTGACCATTTTATGGAATTGCCCATGTATTTTAACCATTAGAAAGGTGACAAAGTTTCATCCTTCGTATCTGTATGGGAATATCAAATTCATGTATGTACATGTATGCCTACTTCGTATAGCCAAGAGGCAGAACTCCAATTTGTCCTACACATGAAGGAGTTGAGATTATCCTCTTCAGATATTTAGTTTATTGTTGCAGTTTAAACAAGCGTTGAACCTTATCAATGGGTAGGTGTTTGAGTGGGGGAAGTGAATGTATTGATACAAACAGGGATTAGACTATGTAATCCATTGAGAGTTAAACATGCCACAGAAGGGGCAAGCAAACAATGGATAGATTTGGAAGTACAGTCAAGCTTGGTATGATCATGACTCCCCTTTCTTTTCATTCTTCTCAGCTCTTGAGTTGGGATTTTTTTCCCTGTTTGCTGAAAAGGAAAAGCTTTCGAAAGCTAACTGTGCCATTTATAGCGCTAAGCTGGTCATTCAACTTGGAAGCTTTACAGTAGTCATGACAGTTTTGTGCTGCAAAGGACTGTTGGATTCTCATGTTCACAGCAATAGCATAATTAATCTTTAAAGAGTGAATGATTTCTTAGCATCACTCAGAGAATGATATCTTATAGAAACATTTACTTTTCCTAGAACAAGTAAAGGCCTATTTACTTTTCGCTTAATATTCTGAGCAGTGCTGCAGTCCCCGTAATGTTTTTAACAAGTTTTTTAAAGCTCGAGAGTGGTCCAATTTTTTAGACTTACATGGTTGAAATATATGGTCCTGTCCCTGACCATTGGCCTAGTACTGGTAGGTCCATGCCCTGACTGAAACTCTACCCCAGGTAGAACTTTTGCTAACTATTTTCTTGACCCAACTTGAAGGCCTAATTTAATGTTATAGACAAAATACAAAAATAAAAGGGGAGATATTAATATGTACATGGATGCCTTTCTATCAACTTAAAAACTCTGAACCCCCCCAAAAAATAAATGCTTTTGATACCGTTATTATCAAAGATTTTGTGTAATTTCTATCGTGCTGATAATAATAGAACACATTGTGTACGTGATGAAATTAAGATGGTGTTTCCAGTGACATTGTATTTCACTTTTTTGAAGCACTAAATGATTTTCGGATGCGATTCGCTCTGGGCTTCATTTTTGTAACATATCACAGACACAGGCGACAAGTTGGACCTTGCAGCTCAGATTTTTAAAAAGTCGGATCAATGTTAGCCAATGCCTTTAGGTTGACTAGAGGATTAGGATCTTTGCTTGCAGCTTATTTGGTGCATTTGCTTTTATGTTGAGTATTTAAGCATGCAATGAGTATCGGCATGATCATGAATATTGGCCATAAACTTGGCCCTCTGCATAAACTCGTAAGGGTACACACTGTACACGTTTTTGGGTGGGGGAGGGGGCATACTTACAATGTACGCCAGCCCATGCACATGTAGGCCCTGTATGTAGGCCTATAAAAGTAGGCCTACATGTAGGTCTATGCATTGGATGCATTACATCAAGTGTAGTCCAAGGCTATGAGTTGGGGGTTTCAAGTTCATATTGACTGAGTAGCTAGCGTAGGAGTCCAAGGCGGGGGAAATCATTTCCTATTCATTTCCATAAAGAGAAATTGAGAAGTATCGAGAGAAACTAGGTAAGCTACTTTCGGCTACTCCATAGAACCCTTGGGAGGATGTATTGCATAAAACGTGTCAAGCACTGGCAACTATTAGTTTGATAAATCTACTGTAGGAACTCTCAAAACACTTGCTCAGTTTTGAATAGTTGATCCTTAGGATTTCCTTCCCCTGCTTAAGATTCAATTTCATGTTGTTTTTTCTCCAGCTTTGGGAAGGTCTAAAAATTAGCTCCTGTCTGTAAATCACAAAATAGCCCTTATTAACAAACATTTCTGTAGGCCTGCTCTATCCTCTAAAGTTCACCCTGACAAAAAGATTGTGGTCAAAATAGCAGAAATTGTTATTAGAATTTTACTTATTTAATTTGTGATGTCATATGCAGCTTTCTTACATTTATCATACTTATGGAAAAAAATCGATGAAATGTCATTTTCGCATAAAATTAATTTTTTTTTTTCAATACCTTCAGTATAGCAATAGACAATTCATTTCACACCCATTCCTAGAAGAAAAGAGTTATAACAACCCATTCAAAAATTGAAAATGCTCGCTTATGACGTATCACAATCCAAAACTTCAAATTCTAATAACTTTCTTAATCTTTGATGGCTTTCTTCATGCCTTCAATATTTTATATGATTTCTTTTCTGTTTTTACAACAAACTTTTCTTCAGTGTGAAGTGTGAACTTCCCCTTTAATCCTGAAATGAATGAAAGGATTCTAGAAGTAAATACTAATTTGTTGCCTTTCTTGACGACTATCGTGATGAATGCCTGCCCGACGAGCCTGCAATGATTTGTCAAGAAGACTTGTCTTGATTATTGCGACATCATAGTGGCGACAAGTCGTCACCGTGGGGATCACAGAGTCTTAGCAATGTAGGGATCATTCCTCATTAGGTAAACCTTTTAATCAGATGCTAGCTTTATTTTAGTGCAATATCCAGACTTTGTTGCTCATTTAAAAAAACAAAACGACAATTTGTTTTAATATGCCCGAGAAAGCAGGAATGAGAATAGAAAACCTAAAAAGAATGTTGAAACATGAATAGAGAAATGCCCCCCCCCAAAAAAAAATCAAAACCTAGTCTGCAAACACAGACTCATATTTGATACTTCAACCAATAATGGGTCTAGAGTGAAGACTAGACATGAATCTAGTCTCACTAATTCAGACTCTTCATTCCAAATTGTGAAAACTATTCAAGGGTCTAGACTACTCAACTGTCTAATGGTTCTCGGCAGTTTTTCAGCATCAAGTTGGAGAGGAGTACTACCAAATATACATAGTAAAAACAGAAGAGAACAACTCCAAGCTATGATATTGCGATGATTTTCAAATAGAGACCTTTACACTACAGTATGTGTTAGCCTTGCATCTATGTGAAAGGTTGGTCTGAAATGTTAGACTAATTCAGGAATATGTGTGATTGCAATCATTTTCTTCAAGCTGGCAAGGGAGTATAAGGACAGCTGTGCGATTTCTGAACGATAGTTTCCAATGGATTTCGTGATTTTTAACTCTGGCGTCATCTTTGAGATGTTGTGATTTGAGAAAGACTAGTGCGGTGGTGTATCATGCACAGCATTAGGCCTAGAAACACTCCAGAGCATGATCGGTTAAGGGTTCGCATTGAGGTGAAAAATTTTTTTTAAGGTACTTTTATCAAATTTGCTTTTAAAATAATCTTTGTTATCTCAGGTTTCAAAAAACTAAGTTTCATGAAGATTGATGATTCCGAAAGTACCGGAATAGTCCATTTTATTCATGGGGGTGCTGCTACCTCTCATCACGGACGGACATTTTTACTCAAATTAAATTCACTCTAGTTTTATTGTTTTTAAAGTTACTCTAATTTGGTTTGGATGTTCTTGCACTCTGAACATTTCTCTATTATCAGACATAATATAGTAGAAAAAAAATATTGGGAACTAATTTTTTTTGGTAGGTGTTAACATTTCCATTTTGAAATTTCCGTCCGTGATGGAAGAAAAGATGAAAAGTTTTTTTATTCTTTATCAGAGTAGAAATAAAAAATAAAAAGGTTTAGAGGTATCTCTCTAAACACTGTACATTATTTTATTTGAACATGGCTAAAATCCATACAGTTTATCCATATCATAAAGTCAGTCAAAAATGATCACGGACGGACATTAATTTGATCACGGACGGACAAAGTTAATTCACTCAAATTCATTTCACTCTAGTTTTATTGTTTTCAAAGTTACTCCAATTTTTTTAATGGTCTTGCTCTCTGAACATTAATCTATCATCAAACATAAATTAGTAGGGAAAAAATATGGGAAGTAAACTTTCCTTGTAGATGTTAACATTTCCGTCCGTCCATGATGAAATTAATGTCCGTCCGTGATCATTTTTATTAGGATAATGTCTATGGACTCAGCTTTTTATTCTTAATCAGAATAGAAACAGAAATAAAAGTGTGTAGAAGTATTTCACTGGACACTGTTCATCATTTTATTTGAACATAGCTAAAATCCATACATTTTATGCATTTAATAAATCAATGAAAAATGATCACAGACGGACATTAATTTCATCACGGACGGACGAGTGAAATACTTGTGGAAAGATTCATATATGCAAATGAGAAACTTTGCTGAGCAGATTATGAGTTTAATTTTAGCTTCTAATTGCAGTGAAAAATGGCTCTGAGAATTATTCAGAACTCAAATGGAATAAGCCTACAACTCTTCACAATTTTTTGTGATATCTTTGTTTGGCCGTTATTGGGGCTATATTGTTGTCAGGAAAATTGTTAAGCATTATTGGAATGCAGATAGAGTTGAAAAGCTGCATGTACATGTATATGCCAAAAAAGCGGGAAACAAAGTATGGCAAGAACAAGTCCAAAGCTGTAGATTTCATCAATTCAAGCTTGCAGAAAGTGATGGAGAAGAAGTAGAATGCAATGCATAATCTGATAAGCAGAAAAATCAATTTTTCCATGTTCAAACTTATGGATTCACAATGCTTCTAACAGAACATAGGTTTATGAAAATTACATGAATACCTTTTTTTCGAAGTCCATTTTGGAGCTAATTTTAAGCAAATCGCTTATCTGGTAAACTGTGAAAATGCATAAAGCTTGCAATGTAGTGTTTAGAAGTTAAGCTTTGGATTGGAATATCAATTTCAATTTTGGATTCGGTCAGGGCCTAAATACATGAGGGCTGTTGATGTTATGGGGTGTCTCCGCTTTGATATATGCAAAAGATGGATTTAAAGAGAGCCCCTGACAAGTGTTGATCAAACAAGCATAAGGATCAGTGACCTGTTAATCTTTTAGATTTAGTTTTTGGACCTTAAAAAAACATCTTTGCTCTTGGAAAATTAATGCCTAAAATCATCATGATCATAAAAATACTTGTATCAACATGATCAATAATGAACTAGCTGTTGATTTTGAACCTACTTGTATTCTACACTTTAAAAAGACAATAGGGGAAGGCGGGGTAAGTTGTGACACTTTTTGCATTTTGCACGTTAGAATTGATATGACTAGTAATATTGTAGAAATAAGTACCTTACCTTTAAATTTGATTCTTGGGAAATATTTTTCACTTATATATAACTTTCTACCCCACGCTGAATGTCATTGTGACCTTTGAAAAAAAGGATGTCAAATTGCTCAACTTGCCCCATCTGTGGGGTAAGTTGTGCCATCGTCTGGGGTAAGTTGAGCCACAAAAACTATGTAAAAAATGTGTGCGGGAAGAACCAGGATGTCAATTTTTCATTTAAAGTCTTTTCACTTGCTAATTCTCTATGAATACTAGCATCTTCTGAAAGTAAAAGGACTGTCATGTGAATTTGCTCCTTTCTGCCTGCATATCAATGGCTTTTTACGTTTTTTATTTTTTTATTATACAGTTGTACATCACCTATTCTTTACGTTCGATTTTGACAAGAAATGTGTTAAGAGCAATCGTATGTCTAGATTATACTGTGCGTCTAGCATAGAAATCAAGTTGCTACATCTTAAATCAAGTTGCAGCAACTTGATTGAAGTTGTAGCAACTTGATTGTGCAACTAATACTGTTTAATATTATTAAAATATGTACAAATCATCAAAACAATTGCATTTGTTTACCAAAAAAGTACTAAGAACTTTTTACAGAGTACTTCCATTGTATTTTAATTGTGTCCGTCCGTGATGTCCGTCCATGATGTCCGTCCGTGATGGAAAATATTTGCAATTCTCTCGGAAGTTTGATATTGGTTAAGAATTCAATATGCTGAACATAGAAGCTAACATACCTGAGTGTTAGGTGCATTAACAATAATTGGTCCATGTAAAGCTGTTTAGATAGAAACAATAAAAATGTACAAAAATTCTAAAAACCACATTTCTATCTTGTCCGTCCGTGATATGGCACATTTAGTGGATACCTGTGTTTGTAGGTAACCATGGCAACAAACTTTTTTAATCATTCAGCATACTATGTCCTACCCTTCACTATAAAACACAAAGGAACCTTGTTCATCTTATTTCTAATTTGTTACAAGCCTTCAAAACTTTCAAAATCTATCAAATGTCCGTCCGTGATGAACCGATCATGCTCACCAATGTTCATTTTAACTTTTATTGGGGGAAAAATGACTTGCACCGATTTGTAACCGGCATACTGTACAACCATGGCTTTATACATGTAGTATGCCACAGATAATTATCACATAGTGTTATGCTCAAAGTTATTGTAATATACATGTAGGTCTGATTAAAGAGAAATGCCAGTAGTTGCAGTAAACGCTGATTTCATGAGAAAGTCTGTAAAACCAGGCTTAATTGTCAGAATATAATCGAGGATCTAGCTCTGGTACAGTTTAATACATAAACTGAACTTTGTGAAATTTTGAAATCTACGCTGAAAAACGTTCACACTTAAGATTACCAACACAGATAGGCACACGTGGGACAGTGTATTATTATTGCTGAAATAAAGACCCGACGGAAGTGACCGAATCCGCGCTTATTTTGCTTATTTCTCAGCAATTACACAATTTCTCCCAGAATCCTTTGGCACATATTTTTTATTCATACAAACAGACACTTGAGTGGTCATTATATTAGATTCTGTAAAAAGTCATTTTGAGATTGTTACCAAAACTGGAATTTATCTTTAACAATATAGGTTTTATAAAAATGGACCATTTGTAATTCTTGGCCCTCCTCTTGATAAAGGTATTGACATAGGGTTTGGAATTTACTTTTTAATATCAATATT
Source organism: Lytechinus variegatus (assembly GCF_018143015.1). Lineage (NCBI taxonomy): Eukaryota > Metazoa > Echinodermata > Echinoidea > Temnopleuroida > Toxopneustidae > Lytechinus > Lytechinus variegatus. The sequence continues at coordinate 1,337,155 of NC_054747.1, forward strand.
GGAATTTTTTCAAATTTAAATACAGAAAGTTAAATCTGCATAACATTTGGTCATGGGCTTCCATGTATTTGGTTATTCTGCAGTCACAGACCCTCATTAGAACTTTGATCAACAAGTGTGCCTCCACGCAAAGACTAGCACATACAAAACTTGCTATTCCAATACGGCCTTCAGTACACAAGGCATGAGCAGGCTGCACATTCAGACCCTTATTTCGAGTGAAGGGTTTGCCCAGCAGACTAGTATTTGGTCTACGTTTGCTTTCAATACATATTGATTTTAATACCAAGGACAAAACATTTAATGGCAAATTATAAAAGGAATATTGTATCCCACAGACCCACCCACCTATATACATGCATCTCTGAATTAAAGTCTGAAATTTATGAAGAATAAATACTTCCGCTACTATCGATCATGGTGTAGGTGGGTTGGTTGGCTAGGTCTATTTCACCTTTTGTCTGAAATGGGCCTAATCAATAATCGCCTATTGTGTGCAAGGGGGTAGGGATCCAAGCAAATCAATTTGAAAGAGCAGTTAAACTATTGGAGTCAATGTGGTTCTATTGAAAGGGATTCTTGCAAAGGATTAGGCCCAATGGTTTGACATCTATACCTCTTGAAGTTGATACATCTAGCTGTTGTCAAAGAAGATGGGCAGTATTGTCCCAAAGGCCCATTTACATTGCCCAAAACATGTGTTGACCAGGTACATGTAGACCCACAAGTAGTAAATGTTGACTTTTGAGCAAATCTAATCTATACATTTCTTGTACATTTTCACTTTCAATCACTTGAGTTTGTGGCTTTGTGTAATGATTGTTATTTTGCTTGACCTATTTTGGTATTTTGTTTTGTAATTATGTATTTGTGTGATTTTCATTCAATGAATCCATTCAACTTCCAATTTCTGCACGTAGGCCTAGATACATACAGTAATTGAAAACTTCTTTGTTTTCATTTCCCTTTAAAGGTTTTCGTTAAAGTCAACTTTCATTTTCAAGCTTAATCAATGCTTTGATTCTTAAGTTTTGCTTGAAATTCTTTCAATAATATTGCTGGTTAAATAAATCAACAAAAATATTTAGTGCACATAGTGTACCCCCATTATAGTGTGAATGAACCCAGCAAGAACAGGAAAGGGTTGAGAGATACAGAAAGTCGAGAAAGTGTATTGTGGATCAATGTGATGGAGCGTGACTTGTACTATTGTATCTTTGATCGTTTTGATGAATCACTTTCAAACACGTCTATGCCAAATGGAAGTATTTGTCCATTCGGTCAAGAATTCTTCTCTGCACTTTTGCGGTCATTCACCTGAAGATGCTATTCTTAGCACTTTGAGAGGTAGCAGGGCCTCTAACACAGAGGTTAGCGAGTAATCGTACGCTTGTTTTTCCATGATTGATTGTACATTGTAGTCAATGCAATCATTCGTAGAGAAATGTTTTACGATCATTGCTATGCTTTGTGTTATGGGCCCGATCTACTAATAGCCTATAGGCCTACATGTATGGATAATTTGTCTGTATTGAAATTTGAAATGGTTAAACATTAAATGTAACCCCCAGCCCCCATTTTGTTTCTTATTGATTTGTAGAATCAGGGCCCTCCGCCCAGCAAACATTGATGGGGAAAATGTGGGATAGTTTATGGAAAATTACATTAAAACATTATATGGAAAATTACATTACAACATTATGCTTTTCACACTGTACTTTATAACCCCGGGAAATTGGTAGGCCTAAGGGGGCCTTAGCCCCACAAATTTCCCGGGGTTAGGGCTAGCTCGGTAAATAGTATGGTACTATCTGGCCCTGCAAAAAGCAGGGTTAGCCGGCTTATTGTGGTGCTAGCACTACAATTGCGATTCTGAGAGATGTAGTGTGAAACGAAACTGGGCCAAGGAATAGTGGGGCTAAGCAATAGCCAATCACAGAAGTCGAAATTGCACGTTGATCATGCTCTGTATGGTAAGATCATCAATATTCATGAGCTGTGGGATAGTCCGGGGTTACAGCATTAACCCCGGCAAGGCAGATAGATGGGGTTTATAAGAAAGACGGTGTGAATCAAAAAACGATACTATAGGTGGTTTCAGACCGCCTCGAAGTTCGCCAGTTCCAGGTATTCTCTGATCGGGAAATTTACCCCGATCAGAAAATACCAGGTATTTTGGTAATGTGAAAGCAAACTACGCGTAATCTCCCCGAAAGAAAATACCCGCTAAATAGTAGGTACTTGGTGAAATTACGAGAAGTTTCGTGGGGATTTTTCCAAGGTCGCAGGTATTTTGGCGATGTGAAAGCAAATTACGGGAACTTTTATCCCAGCGTGTCGTTGGGCGCGGCGGCGTGGGTGGCTGCTGGGCTAGAGATTTTGAATCTCCCGCCATGCCTGCTTATCAGACCACACTGCGCATGCTCGTAACTTCGGGAACTTATCCCGAAGGATGTGTTTCGGGGCGGTGTGAATGCAGGAATAATTAACGGGTATTTTTTAGCCTTAAAAAGTTCTCGTAATGTAACGGGGATTCTTGTGATCGAGGCGGTTTGAAACCGCCTTATGGGGTAAAGGATAGTCCAAAGTTAAGGATAGTGTGGGGTTAAGGAAATGCGGTGTGAAGAGCATACTAGTTTACCCTGTGTACAATGTAGATTTTATGTCCACAATGTTCAATTTGAAATAGCATCTCCCAGTTGGGAGTCCAATATCACATGTTACTGTTTGTATCCCACTGGGCCCCACATAGCAAAGATATAACTTTGGCATAATTATAAGGCCTTAGTATTGTACTACAAAAATCAATGACAAAAATAATCATCAAGCTAAAATGACAGTAAACAAACAGACGAATAACGATAATAAAGGTACAGTGATTTAAAAGCAAAACATAAGTTAGAAAAAAAAATCCGTAAGGATTTATTTTGTTGATGAACACAGTATATAGTGTCTGCCTTTGTCTGCATAATTTAATTATGAAATGATATTGAGCAAGCCTTCATCATGCGTTATTTGCACTCAGGCCCAACCAACCACTTAACTTGGTCTCTTTATTTATAAAGTAGAGAGACAAATGTTGTAATATAGGCCTAGTATTAAACTACTGATTACCTTACTGCAATAGTGTTTCCCCCAATACCACAGAATACTGTAGTATGAAATAGTGGGGCAGCATCGATAATGAGTCAGTGTTTTCTGAAAAGTTCAGCAAGTTCATGAGGGGTCCCACAGAGGCCACTGCATTTAAAACTTTTTTCACTTTGTTTTCCAATTATTTTGTTTCTGAATTTTTTCTAAGTATACATGTACATGTAGACCCTATTCTTTTATTTCCTCTTGTGGTCTAATCCGGTTTTTTTTCACCCTTGACTTGTGCAGTTGAAGTGGTTTTTATCCAGTTTCAATTTGAATCCCATTAGTGTATGCTACACTTGATCTGGAAAGGGGGAGGCAAGGGGGGGGGGGCAGGGGGGAGGATAGGGGGGCGTAGAGAGGATAGGAGGGGCTGCGGGGAAGGGGTAGAGATTGGAGGGGGTAGACAGAAGGGGAAAGGCCATAAAAAAGGGGTTCGAAAGGAAAGGAAGAACAGGGCAGGGGTACAAGAGAGAGAGAGAGAGAGAGGGTACAGTAGTAAGTAAAAAAATATATTAGAAACCAGGACAATTACATGAAAGTTGCAAAAAAAATATTAAAAGAGGATGATAAAAGGGCAAAATAAAAATGGGGAAAGAGAAAAAGGAGATAGTACAATGAATGTTTGTGGGGGTTGTTCCCCATTTCTAATCTCTGTAAAGGCTATGTTGCACAAAAGTATTCAATTGTGATTACTTTTAATATTATTATTGCACGACATTCATGGAAAAAGGACTGGTATATACATGTATGACCCTGTATGTTTTCTCACAGGTCCTACATAGTATGTATGCCTATTCCCGGCCACTCGCTATTGACATTCAGAGGAGAATGCCAAGAGCAATTGCTGACTTTCTGTCAATGAAATATCCAATATTTTGACATTTTCCAGGAAAATTTACCTCCTGTGGCTAAGAACTGTTAAAAATAAAACATCTGGTCATGCTGTTCACGTGTGAAAAATTGCTGTGTGCTTTGTTTTGTGTGACGATGGGAGAGGTTCGCTGAACTTTTGTGAAAATGGTTAAAAAAAAGTGTAAATGGCACTCCAACAAAAAAAAAATATTAATGGTTCAGTTTGGTTTATTTTCATTTCAACTCGAGTCAATTTAACAGTAAAAGAAATAAATGAATATACAAATATATATAGTATGACAATACATGTATGACATACATGTAGATAAATAAATATTTACAATAGACACTAAACGATATGATAATCATATTTATACTATGGAGTGGAAGTTCTCCCGGAGATTAGGTTGGTTTTGATTAAAGTAAAAATCCCAGAGTTTTGGCTGAATTATTAAGAATTGAGACCAAATACAAGTACCGGTAATAACAGATTTCATGAGATCATTCATGCAGTTCACATTCCAGAAAATACGTGTACACCCTTTCTCAGATAATATTCCATGATTTAGGCCGTGTTTATGCTTCCACTTTTCAGGCCAAAATCAGCATTTCCAAACGTGATTAGTCGAAAACATGGTTGCGTCCATGCTTACTTTCATTTAAACGCTGTTTCAAAACGCCGATCGTAAACTCACAAAAGATGCGTTTGTAAACGTTGTTTGACCAGAATCATGCTTCCGGTGAGATGAAAATCCGCTGGCAAATACAGTCGCAGTGCTCCATGTTATCTCCATGTAATAACATCACTCGGGGGAAAAAAACGTTCGAAAAAAGGTGCTTTCCTTCTCAATGAAAATTAAGATGCAAACCCAGCTGGAGATCGTGATCTGAAAAGTTAAGCATAAACGGGACTACCAGAACCACGTTTACGATCAGCGTTTTGAATCGACGTTTGAAAACGCTGATTCTGTCGTCGCAATCGAAGCATAAAAACACCCTAATATAGGCCTATATACCTTTTTAAAAAAATATTACCAGTCTTCTGGATCCAATAAATATGGGAAATAATGCCATACATTTATGTAGCTGTAGAGCTACGGCTTGCATACTGTACACATCCAATACAAAACAAGATTTAGATGTATCTTTTGATATCTTTTATGCTTTCATCATAACCCAAACACCTTATCTTCAGGGTGAAATTTTAGTTTTAAACTTTAATTACATTTTCATTCTGTAGTCTGTACCTATAGATCTATAGTATTGGAATGGTTGTTATAGAAAATGAATAGATGTTAAAATGGAATTTATTGAAAGTTTACTGAAAATTCTGTCAGGCACTTGTTCTGAGCAGAAGGGTGTATGTGCTAATGTAGTCTGTAAACACAGACCCCTGGTTTTCACATAGTGAATAATTCAATCTGAACAGGGTCTGAAGTAGTGAGACTACATGTACATGTAGATTCAATATGTACTGTGGCTGGCTCTACCTAGTCTGCAGGCACAGACCCTCAGAACTTTGATCAACAAGTGTGCCTCCACGCGAAGACTAGCACATACAAAACTTGCGAGAGAGCCTTCAGTACACAAGGCATGAGTAGGCTGCACATTCAGACCCTTATTTCGAGTGAAGGGTTTGCCCAGCAGACTAGGCTCTACCCATTAATTGACACAGAGCCTTTGGATGCTAGTCTTTACTCTAGACCTGTTATTGGTTAAAATGTCAAATATTAGCCTATGCTTGCTGACTAGCCTTAATTCCATTTGAAAGGATGTGCAAGACTATTGGAGGCATTTTTCATGTTTTTACCCCCTACCATTCACGCTCAAATACCATTAACGGTTCAAAATGTACTTTTAGTAGTGACCGATATCAGCTTTTCTCATTAAAAAGTTGTTGACCGAATTGACAGAGTGTATGTGCTTTGTTCGATAATGAGAAAGAAATGCAAGTCTATTGGATTGCATTTGGCAAAGGGCAATAGCGAATTTTGCAGATGTTATATTATTTATATTGCATGGTGTGAAATTTGTATTGAATTATGTAGGTAGGAATTGGGTGTAGGTTAGCTCTGTAGATTCTGTGTGTGTAGGCAAGGAGATATCACCTCTAATCTCCTTGTACTGTAGAGCTCTAGGTCTTGCCCGTATGTAGCATGTTGCAACATTAATTTTGGTTGAAGTGAGTAATTGAGAGTTGCTGAAGTCGTGAGCCGCAACTATTCTACGAACAGGGGTTTTCATCTTGTTTGTGAATCGCTCATTAGCGGTTTAGGTGAGCGATGCAAAACAATGCTGGTCTGGGTGATTTGTAAGTTGCTGTTGACTTCTGATGTAAGTTGTTGTTATTGGGCTTGCTCTGTGTCTTTTATGATCATGGTTAAGGTATTGTGTAGGGTTGTCCTTTCTTGTTCTTGATGGGCTGCTAAGGAGAAGTTTCCTGTAGATAAATGGGCTAGTGTAAATTAGGTGAGATCACAGGAAAGTGGCGATTTCCCCCCTGGCTGATCAGCGCACAAAAGCCTCCCCTCGAAGTCCCATTGTCTAGCTCCCCCCTCTGTGGTAACAATGGAGCAGTCCTAAAACAGTTGGCCTCATTTGCATACAGGCTGACAAATGCCAATTAAGGTTAGACCAATGAGAAGCGGGGGTGATTCATGCAGGGCTGGCTTGTTTGAGGGCTCTGGCTGGATCAAGTTCTAGAGGTTAAAACTGTAGCAAAGTTTTATCAGAGCCACATGCGTTTGACCCCATTGCCGTGCTATTTGAGATAGCCTTTTTGATTTCTCCTTTGGGAATTTATAAAAAGGATTGCAAGCATATATGGTTCTCGGCGCGGGATCCAGCCACCGTTTTCGAAAGTGATTCTATTCTCAGTCTTTTCTGTATTTGATATTGGAGAAGGTTCTTTTTCAATCTTTGATCATTAAGTGGATACTTTGGATTAAAGAAATCGTCCTTTTCTTGTGTAAGAGGTAGGTACTGTAGTATCTCATTTATTTGCGTCTGTTCGGTATTGACATTTTGTATGTCTGTTAGGTCTTCATTGACCATAATCACATTCAAATACAAATTAGACATTTCTATTAACCTAGATCCAATACAAATAATAGAATTTAAACCAATGTTGTTGATGGACAATGTAATGAAATGTGTTTGCAAAAGACAGGCTGCAATGTATGTAAACATATATGCCTTAATATTTAGCGCTGATAGTTTCTACATGTACATGTACCTTTGGTGCAGAAATGACTACCTGTTGCATACCGACTTTCTATGTACATGTAGCATAGGTCATTTGCCAATAGTGTGTATTGAAAACAGATCGTATATTTTAATAATAAAGGCAATTCCTGGTTGCCTGGCCTGGCCAGGTCACTGATTTCCACTCATGATGGCAAGGGGGATGGGGGAGGGAGAGAGGGAGGGGGAGGAGGGTCGGGTGTGGTGGGGTTGTATATATTGCTATCCACTGTTCAGTGTTCAATTAATGTAGGCCTACCTGTATACATGTAGCCTACAAGTAGTCCTTCAAAGATTATTGCTATTAGGCTACATGTATGTCCACGGCTATACGTGTACAGTAGACATAGGCCTATGGTGTGTACCGTACAATATACAAGGTTTGTCATCATATCAATACAAAGAAACCAATGCATAGTAAAAGTGGGAAATACATGGAGGTCTACCAAATTGCAGCCAAGCTGTGAATGGCCTCTTATGAAAGGTCAAGTCCACCTCAGAAAATTGTTGATTTGAATCAATAGAGAAAAATCAGACAAGCACTATGCTGAAAAATTCATCAAAAGCGGATGTAAAATAAAGTTATGACATTTCAAAGTTTCGCTTATTTTTAACAAAATAGTTGTATGAATGAGCCAGTTACATCCAAATGAGAGAGTCGATGATGTCACTCACTCACTATTTCTTTTGTTTTTTATTGTTTGAATTGTACTATATTTCAATATTTATGAATTTTACGATTAGGACCTCCTTGCCTGAAGCACAAAATGTTAAAACAATGGAATTCCACGTTTTCAGGGAGGAATGAAACTTCATTTCACATGACAATGACGAGAAAAAAAAATATTTCATATATCAATTTTCATATAATAAAATACAAAAGAAGTAGTGAGTGAGTGATGTCATCAGTTCCCTCATTTGTGCATATAACTGTTTTGTGAAATTCAGCGAAACTTTGAAATGTAATAACTTTCTTATTTTACATCCGATTTTGATGAATTTTTCAGTGTTATGTTTGTTGAAATTTCCTCTTTTTATTCAAGTCAAGTTTTTGTTGGGGTGGACTTGTCCTTTAAGCAGGGGTTGTTCAAGGTGTTTATAAATTAAGTAGTTTGATTTTATGTCTATAATATGGACTAGTCTGCTATGCAGACTCGTTGAATCAGCTGAGGTACACACACTTCAGATGTGGGTCTACATTTGTAGACTAAATATGGACTGGCCATAAAGTTGTTTTGTGCTCAGAAATTATTTTGCATCATTATCCTGTGTTATTGCCCTTTTGATCAGACCACTTTTTTCCTCTAACTAGTATTATCCAGTCATCTGTTTTTTAACACCATTTGTGCAGCTGTGATGAGAGACATGCGCAGGTCTAATCCATGTTTGATAGTAGGAGTGTAGTCTACACTTTCAGACTTACATTGAAAACTCACTTCCATCGCAATGTACACTGTACGCATGGACAGTTTTGTTGTGAAAACTGTTCACTGGAGGAAAGTGGTGTGAATTTGTAGCCTACAGTACCTGGCAATGACCTGTGCGCAGAGGGTCCCTCCTGTAGTATGAGCTAGTTTTGTGCTATTAACTTGTGAAGACCCTCTTGTTGATCAATCGGGATCTGTGCAGGCCTGCAGAATACAACAACTCTAGGCCTATATCATATCATAGACAATGTTTTATCGGGAAATTAACATCCATATTTTTATAAATGATATTGCCCCTTGCCTGACAATGTGACACCTAAGGAATGGCAGACTGTATCCTAATTATTGAAGTTCAGATTTAGCCCATCAACACTTGTAGCATTGAACCAAGACTAAGTCTAGAGCTACATGTAGCTGTAAATGTTTTATGGAAATTAAAATGTTTAGGCTGCACCAAATTTATCTGTGATGTTCCCTGGTTGGCTGGTATAACGTGCATGCATTAATATTAGGATGCTTTTTTTTACTCTCCCTCCTCACACGGCTGGTCTTATCCTCCCTGTCCTCCCCACCCCACTTCATCCCTTCCCCCTCACCTAGGGGGGGCACTCGACCAAAAAAGTGGTGGGGGTGTGCTGCGGGCGAGACAAAAAACGGGGGCTTTGGAGCGGGCTTATTGTAAAAAGGAGGGTCCTCGGAACGGGCCTTGGAACGACAAATGTTTGTGAAAACGGGGGTCCTTGGAACGGATCGCCGGTGTGTGAGTGCGTATGCATCCCTATGGAACGGTCATACAGCTAGCGGGGCCTCCGCTGGGTGAGCTCTGCGGCCGCTTTTCACCAAAATTGCAGCTCATTGTAGCAGATCGATGCGATCGGAACGGCGTAACGAAAAAAAGGCGATGCTTTGGAGTGGATTTCTCTCTTTTTTCTCGATAAGAAGAAAATGCTATGCCTTGGAGCGGCTTTCTTCTTTTTCTCAACAAGATAAAAATGCTATGCCTCGGAATGGAAATTTGAGTGTAAAAATGGGGGTCCCCTCCGCGGCACATACCCACTATGCATTATACACCGAGTGCCCCCCCCCCTCCATACTCCTATCTGTCCTTCATCTTGCTTTCTGTTATCTAGTTGGTACATGTAATATTGTTTTTTTTCTTCAAATTTTCTTGGAAATCATATATGCATATGACTGCCAGTGATCATTAGACATCAAACAATCTGTAATTGTCCCCAAGGATGAAAAGTGCATTGACACTGCACAGATGTTGCTCTTCAGGGGTTGGAGGAAGGAGAGCCAAGTTATTACATCACTGACTCAAGCACACATAACCAGTATCGTGTCCACAGTAATACCACTTCATGTACATTACATTATCTACACGAATGTCAATACATGTACATGGGTCCATTTTCCAAAGACTTGAATCAGGACACCCTGGGCCTCAATAAATAACAGATTTGTTTCTTTCTTAATATCATTAAACTCTTAGCAGGCCTCGGACACATTTTCGTACAAATTGTTATCCATACAATCGTAATAAATCCTTTTCTCTTTAATGATATCTTTACTGGCTTTTGAAAACAATCTTTCCTGTATTGTGTCTGTGGATTAATCTCCAGTCATTAGCACCAAGCATGGCTTATGATTATCCATGCTTTCTAAAATTACAAAAGAAAATCCATGATTTTTCAATACAAATTAATGTGCCGTGTTTCGAGTTTAAATCAACTTACATGTAGCTTATCCAAACAGATTGTCATTTTACCCCACTTGCTTGGGTTGGGACCAGCACAGCGTAGAGTGAATATTGTGCTGAGTGAAGATTTGGATTCAAACCCAAATTCTTCTGATTGCAGGGCAAGGGTTAAAACCACTAGATCACAGCTCTTCACTATAACATCAAATAACTTGAAAACGTAGGATGGTTTTTCATTTTCAATCAGCTTCCTAAACAGAAGTTTAATTGAAGGAGTTTATAATTGACTTTTATCCAAAAATGATTTTGTTTATTCAACATTACCATGGAAACTATGTTATTTCTTCGTTTCTTCTTCTCCCTCCATTCATATCTTCGACCACAAGATTGTCAATGTCAGCCCACAGAGATGTTATTGCCATTCTGTAAATAAATTTGCCATGTTAATTGAACAGGATACAATTAGAGTCTTCATGTGGGCAGAGTGTACATACTTGAAGATTTAGTTACTGTATTTAATTAAAAGTAAATATTTCTGAAATTTTATTTATTAGCCCCATGCAAGAAAAAAAATTAATGTGCCACTTTTATGGTCGTGCAGTATAAACTGATACAAGTTAAGTATTCAAAATTAATGGTTTTGAGCATATCGAGGCTTGTCTATATTAAAAAAGTAATCACCTATATACATGAATTTTGAGCTGTGGATATAATTCAGGTATAATATGTGATATGACAGTTGAAGGAGGCCTACGTATGTTTGTTGCTCATTTGCTCCCACATAGATCAATGTTGAATAAAGGAATATTACGGTATGAATATACCAGTTATCAATGTAATAATGTTTTAATTAAAATTTCTTTCTTCTGACAGCTTGGATACCCCGACGGTCTGCTATCGAAAGATCTGACGAGGTATAACATTATGATTGGCGGTCCGGAGGCATTGAGAATCAAGACAGAACCCAAGGCACAAGAAGTTCCCACAGGTTTTGAGCTACCAGACGAGCTTTCGGGGAGTCCCATAGGTAGGTGATCTGTTTTTTAATGGTACCTGATTCTTCAGGAACATTCCTGACACAAAAAGTTGTGCATGGGACCAAAGAACATACCCGACACAAAAGTCAGTATGTGGGACCGATGTCTTTAATAGCTCCATGGTACATACCCTTGTCACAAAAAAGGAGTAAATAGGACATTTTAATACTGACACAAAATGTAGTATATGGGACCAAAGCACCCGCTCATATGTGACAGGAAAGTCAGTGTATGGGACCACATCATACCGTAAGAATGTGTCAAAAACACAAAAATTTGCCCGTAAAAAAATCTGGAACTGAACCCATTCTAGCTGCTATGGAGGATTGAATACAAGTGCGGAAAATTCCCAAACAGTTTGTTTCATTCAGTACTGCTCCCATCTACGAATTAAGAAATTCATTTGTTTCAGTATAAAAAAAATGAAATAAAAATAAACCATTAAAAAGGAGGAATACAAATCTACATGAATTTTGCCACAAAATTATTTAATGTAAGGTGTACACTAGATACATTCAGCACAACATGGATATGTAGGTTTCTGTAATCTACATATATCAGGGAGGGTTTACATTCACTGCCAAACGACTTTAATCCACTGTGATTTGATACTAGAGACATGTGATGGGCAACCGCTGCTGAACTAATTCCAATGCCATAACAAAACACTGCTTCCCTCAGGCACGCTGCCAGCGGAATAGAAAAGCAATTTGGCTAATGAACTCTTGCGTGTTTTGACCTAAAATGTATTAGTATACTAAAATAAACATTTTACTGTAAGAAGAATATCTTTTCTCTGTAACGTTTTTATTCAGTGTACATGTATATCAGGAAAAATATGCATTGGGCATGCAGGGTATTCACCCCTAGCTCCTAACGTGCCCCCCAAGCCCTTAAAAACTGCATAATGTATAAAAAAGAGAGAATTCCATAGGATCCAATTTAAATTGTACAATATAATATTTTTAGTGACGTGTAACATTTTTTTTGTTCTCCCGAGTTATATAATCAAGAGAACCATCTTTACGTCTTAACCTTGAATTCTCTCATCTTCTGATTAGTTCTTTTTGATAATAATAGTGTCCATCTGATTAATTAGCGACATCAAGGGAATGTGATCTAATTTCAGTTTGTTATATCACTGTGCACAGATTTCATTTTATGGTGGTTTTAATTTCATAATGTCAGAGATACGTGTATTTGCAAAATACACTAAAAAAAAGAAGTTTATTGACCAGATTAGTAGCCTGGCGAGCTTGGTGAAGCTGATACATAGCCTATATTAAAGGTCAAGTCCACCTCGGAAAAATGTTGATTTGAATCAATAGAGAAAAATCAGACAAGCACAATGCTGAAAATTTCATCAAAATCGGATGTAAAATAAGAAAGTTATGACATTTCAAAGTTTCGCTTATTTTCAACAAAATAGTTATATGAACGAGCCAGTTACATCCAAATGAGAGAGTCGATGATGTCACTCACTCACTATTTCTTTTGCTTTTTATTGTTTGAATTATACAATATTTCAATTTTTACGAATTTGACGATTAGGACCTCCTTGCCTGAAGCACAAAATGTTAAAATAATGGAATTCCACATGTTCAGGGAGGAATGAAACCTCATTTCACATGACAATGACGAGAAAATAAAAATATTTCATATTTCATATAATAAAATACAAAAGAAATAGTGAGTTAGTGATGTCATCAGTTCCTCATTTGCATACCGACCGAGATGTGCATTAAAACTGTTTTGTGATATGAAGTGAAAAGTTCTTTAAAATGCCATACATGTAACTTATTTTACATCCGATTTTGATAAAATTTTCAGTGTTATGCTTGTTGAATTTTTCTCTTTTTATTCAAATCAAGTTTTCGTTGGAGTGGACTTGTCCTTTAAACAACAATCTAGTCATCATATTATTTTCTATTCAGAATTGACTCTTCTGGCCAAATTTGACTACTTTAATTACCAGTGCATACTCTTTACAATTTTTTTTAATCTGGCTAACTTAGATTAAAACAAATCTGCCATTGCCTTTTAGGAAACTATAAGTTTGTTAGAACATGATTTATAGATCTATCATTTGATATCATTTTGTACAGCCCCGAAAGTCATTTGAATTTTAGAGTAATTCATTAAATTCCCAGTTCTTGGAATATAGAATGGTAATTTTGTCATCAGTGCATGACAATGTTGATTTTGATTGGCTGATGTCAATTAGTTGCTATCATATACTTATAGGTTCGTGCAGGTCTTCTCATTATCAAAGGACAAGTCCACCCCCCAAAAAGATGATTTGAATAAAAAGAGAAAAATCCAACAAGTATGACATTGAAAATTTCATCAAAGTCGGATGCAAAATTCAAGAAAGTTTTGACATTTTAAAGTTTCGCTTATTTTTCACGAAACATATTTTAATATGGTTCATTAAAAAAAGGTGTGGCAATGTCATCTTAGATATAGAAAAAAAATGTGCATTTTCCTAAATGCGCCTACTGTACATGTGCACATGCCTAGCCCACGATATACAATACACATCCACAAATAAGAATGCGTAGAAAAACAAGTACGCCTATAATGCAATAAAACTATAAAAGGAAATATGGAATAAAGTTGAACAATTTTCCGAAAGACCATATGTTTTTTTATTAATATTTGTCATAAATATTACGCCAACGTAAACATGTACTATTTATATGCATGTGGATTTTTTTCAGTTCATCAAAAAGTAATAGCTCAAATCTAAAATAAACTTTTTTTCAGGCATTTGTCATGTCCAGGTAGAAGTTAAAAAAACCCCTCAAATTCAGTTGTCCTGTAAGTTAATGACCACCCCCCCCCCCTGCAAAGTGCACTTCTCATGCTGAGTGTTCAATGTAGACCATAACGAGGGAATTGAACACTGCAATGTATGGCAAGCCCAGAAAAATAAACTAATTTATTGAATGTCATATTATGTCCTGACCTCCCAATTCACTGCATGTATGTAAAACATGACAGAACTTGATAAGTTCATTTTCTGAAAGCAGCGTTCACTAACTTTTGAGCACCACCGTATTATATTACAAGTGTGTACTAGGATGTGGTGCTATCATACAAGAGTCTGGATATTGCAGACTAGCTAGCATTTGCTCTAAACAGGGCAAGAAATTGAAAGCGTCCTCTGAAAACCTGCGATTAATGACAGAAATCATTGCGAGGCCGAACAGGAGGAATAGAGACGTAAGTCACTATCCGTTTTTGTCTCTATCTGTAGTCCCGATCAGACAGGGGGGCCCCCTGCTCTTGAATTTTGAACAGAGAAATAGTCACAGAATCGTGCAGCAGCAGCAGTATTAGTAGTATTGCATGTCCTTGTTTCAATTGCTTCAGAGTTTGAGGATGTTAACACTGAGGGCAGGATTTTGCGTGGATGCATTCAATTTGGGGCCGAATTCGATACAATATCAACTGCGTTGAGAGATGAGATTTTAACACACTCGTAGGGGTCTGTGCATAAGAACGTATATAGGCCCTAATAAAGTGGCCAAGAGTCGGAAATGATTGAAAAAAGGATGAAAACATCCAAATTACATGCACCATCAGATAACATTAAATGGCCTATACATGTACTATCTGTTCATTGTTCTTTAGAAAGGGCGTGGGGGGTTTAAAGTAACTTCCCAGTAATAACGAGTCTACTCCATTATATAGCCTCTCTACATGTAGTTCATGTTCTGTTCCATGCAGGAAAGACATTTCAGTTTGCAAACTGCAAGACAATAGAGCAATGGAAAAACAACATTTGATGAATCTTCTAATTTTTTTAAAAATTGAATTACACGTACTATACATCTGCTTATTAACAAACAAATTTGAATTGGGTCAAATTCATCAAAAATTCAAACTCCAACAGGGCAAGAGGGTTTTTCATTAGACCTTTCATGTACATCGATGTACTTGCAAGTCTCAGGCTCAAGATAGTCAAGTTTGGGGTCATTAAAAGGGGAATAAACCGGTATTTTTAGAGATAATCATTTGGGGTTACCCCAGGCCAAAGTTAAGTTCAAGGGTAGATTAAAAAACCATCTGTTTGTGGTGACGAAAAAAGGCTGGAATCTCTTGTAAATCTTCCTGATATAGACATATGAGTGAAGCATATCCCAGACACCTGCTCAAACACTTAAAATTTGTAAATATCTAATAGCAAGTCTATCCCGTTCCAAAACATCCTCTTCGCGTGGAGTGACAATGATACTCGGTGTTAAATGTCATGTTTCTGGGTAGAATGTTGGCCTAAAATCTTGCTAAAAACCTTCAATTCAATAAATTGCAATAAATTAATTAAGCTTTTATATTTAATGTCTGGAGATATAATTCATGTTTCTGGGTAGACATGTATACTGAAATTCATATTGTAAACATCTTTATTTTAGAAAATAATTTCAGGTCTCGCAACATGGTTTTTTCTGAATACTGTGAATTACACATTGTTCATGATAATAATGCCTGTAATTCTTAATAATCTGGATGCGCATTGATTGTATAGATTGGCATAAAATGTTCTAATAATCTGACCCAACATGTTTCATAAAGGGAAATGCATATAAGATTTATTTCTACTTATTTTATATTTTAGCTCTGGATGTAGGATATTTCAAAAGGGGTTCATTTTGTCACCCCCCCAAAAAAATGAAAAAGAAAATGAAAAACAGAAAAAAGAAAAGTTATGACTCACACAGGAATGGCATTTCATCTCCAGAAGAAAAAAAATGACGAGCATAAAAAAATACAAATAAAGTCATCACTCCCAAAGCAAGGCATATTTGCTTCTTTTGTTGCACTTTGCAGACACCTTCCGCCCCCCCCCCCCCCCCCCTCAGTCTGTGCCCGATATTCAGTGTCCCTATGAAACGAGGCACCTCTTGCTTCACCAAAATTAATTAATGTCTGATGAGAAGACTACCCTTATTTAAATTTGAACCTTGAAGTCAATGAGCTTTGTCTTAATAGCTTTGAGTCATTCAACTTTCATTGAGTTATTTTGTCATAAAAGCAACCTACATTATACAGTACATGTAGTTGGCTACATGTATTACATTACAGGTTACATGTGCCCTGTTCTTCCGCTTCACTGTCTGCATCCAAGACTACAAGTTGTCAGAAAGTTTTGGCTGGGCTCATGGTGAACCTGTAGAGTGTAGTCTACATATTCATACCCGGTAGCTTATGTTTACAGCACTGTGAAATAGTAGAAAATTCACCATGGTCCTAGAGGTAGGCCCATGATCACACAGACCACAGATCATCTACCGTTTCATTCCCCAAGACAATTGTGACCATGTCACTGAAAGGAGTCTACTGATAATAGGACATGATAAGAGCCTTGTTTGTTAATGGTTTAAAAATAGAGTCAGGACAAAGAGACTACCAAACTTTGGTGAGGGTGAAGGCAGTGACGTGATTGGTTGGTTGTTTTGGCCTGATGTGGTCTGCATGTAGAGGAGTGAGGGAATCTGATAAGTGTGCTGTGGATAACTGGGTGGTGGTTCTATCTTAGCGGCACACCTGCTTCCGCCAAATCCTGTTTTTGTCAGCGTTGCCAAAGTCGGAGAGTGACAGAAAGAAGGAGAGAGAGGAAGATAGGCTGGTGGAAAAAAGTAGGAAGTAGTTTATCAGAAAATGGGGGGGGGGGGGTGGTGTTGCTAAATGTGGAAGAGGGTTTGATACATGAAGAGGATTGAGAGAGGGGAGGGGTGGGTTGGAAAGAAGAGATGAGGAAATAATGCTAGAAAAATTGATTAATGGCATTCAGAGTTCTGAGGTAGGCTTAGTCTAGGTGCTATGCAAACCCTTCGCTCAAGATTACATGGGTCTGAATGCAAAGCCAACTATGGTGACTTGTGTACGAAAGGCTAGACTTTGTGTGAAGTTCCACTTGTTGATAAAAGTTTCAATCAGGGTCTGTGCCTGCAGACTAGGTTTAGGCTTCATTGATACTAAATTATATCTTTATTTTTTAATTAATTGAATGAGAGGTGTAATGCGTGTAAAAATAAGGTGGTTTGTGCATGGAAGCTCTCGTGAAAAAAAGCAACAGTGAGAAAGAGAGAAAAAGAGAGAGAAATATTGATAGAGAGATATGACAATTTTTATGGGGGGGGGGATGAATAAAGCTCTGACCTTTTAATTCTAGAGTGTTTTGGAAAAGTTATGACTGGTTTGGGGAAAAAACAAAGTGATTAATATGAGTGGTTCATTCATAAAAATTTGACCTTTTTAGTTTCCCTTCTCTTCCAGGCTGTGTGCCTAGTCTATTTCTTAATTTTGTACTTGCATGTATCATTTCATCCCATCTACAATACAGGCCAAGTCCTCCAAAGTAATATATTTTTTTTCAAATGTCATAAAATGCACATTGTCCATATCTATACTTGTATGTTCTGTCTGTAGGGAAAAATGTAAATATCTCTGAACTGACTATTTTCCGCCTTATACATTTTTTATTCAACTTTTCCTGTTTGTATTGTACATGTAGGTTACTTGTTTATTACAAAGCGACAAGTCATTTAAATGTTTAAACAACTTGTTTAAAAGTTTAAACGACCTTTATCTCGTTTAAACATTGAAACTATTCAAAGAATTTTGAACAACTCGTTGAAAGTTTAGTAACTTGTATTGCAGTTTAAGCAGTTTGTTTAAAAATTTTACAATGCTCTTAGATATTTTAACAGTACAATGTTTTTAGTCTGATTTTTAAAAAATACTGTTTTCACACTGCCGAAACTGAATATCCATGCCGTTATATTTCATGACACTCGCTTTCAAAACGCTTCCAAAATCAGCGCTTCTGGTTTCTGTTCACACTGAACCAATGAAGTCAGTTTTTAGTGAAAGCTTAATATTACGGTGTGACAGAGTGCGGAAATATTCCATTACCCATCATGCACTTTGCTATCTCTTAGCTGTATTCAAATTCGGTTTAATATTGTGGTGATGGCATTTTCCTTTACGATGCTTAATATGTTTCTGAAGATGAGAGGTCAGTGTTCATACAATTGCATTTTTTTTCTTCCAAAAAATGTTTTTGTTCTGTCATTTGTTTGGTGTGAAAGTGGTATATTAAAGTCATTGCTGAGTCATAGAGTGGTAAGAAAATTAGCCTGTCTTTTTATATCTGATGTCAATCTACCAAGGGTATTTGCCTTGCTTCAATCTTCATCAATCTAGTCAAGTCATTGTCATGGAAAAAAACTGACATTTTGAGACATTGATGCTGGAATAAACTCTTCCAGCCCCCCCCCCCCACTCCCCCATCTCCCCCTGTACATAGGCATGTGCCTATATTCTTAACATTCATCAATAAAAAAAGAATATAATCTATTAATATGCAACTAACATAATAGGTCTTTGCAGGCGCGGATCCAGGGGGGGGGGATACGAAATCCCCTTAATCTGTGGTTGAAAACCTTTTTTTTTTTTTGCTCATCAAATTTTTTCGGGTACAAAATATCCTTTTTTTTTTTTTTGGGGGGGGGGCTTGTCAAAATTTTTCTTTAAAGAAATTGCCCCCCCCCTTTCGGAAAATCCTGGATCCCCGCCCCTGTGTCTTTGTGTGTTGTACAATTATGGGGAGGGTGAAAATTTTATCTATAATTTCTCTGAATCTGATTTCCATATTCATATTGCAAAAGTGATCCTGACACTAGCCATTCATTATATTCTCCAGTATGAAATTATTTAAAGGTAAAAAAAAAGTGTTCAAAATTTTACCATAACATGTTTTGCGGGCTCGTTTTGACGGGGGGGGCTGGGATCTAATGTTCCAAGGGCATGGTAGTGGTACAGGTATGTTTGGCCTCGCCTTTCTTTGAAAATTAACTTTTTTCTGACTGAATGTGGGACTTTTTACGAGATATATCCATGCCGATGTTGCAATAAATTATTCATCATAGATGATCTGTAAAGAGCTCGTTTACAGAATTATACAGATCTACCAGTAGGAATACTCTCTGTGTAGCTGATGTGTTACGTACATTGTACACCAGAAATGATGACGAATTGGATACGTTTTGAATCAACAACTTTGATATAAATCATTGTGGTTTTTAGCCAACAAAGAGGGGGAGTTATTAACTTGAGCAACTGTAGGACTAAAAGGGAAATGATTGGCACTTTGAATAGGCCACGTCCCAATTAGAAGGTGGTGATCAATCAAAACGCGTCATTCACTATACTGAGACAAGGAGAGGATTTGAAGCATCCAAAAGGGGATATCTTCGATAGTGGAGTGTAAAATGGATTTATGATTTTTGTGCACAAGTTGTTCATTTTTTTTTTTTTACTTCACTCCATGTTTGAGAATGTGCTATATACAACGCCTCTCCCTAAAATGAAAACCTGAATTGTTATTTTGACAATATGCAATTTTACATTGATGATAAATTTTACCACTGATGTTAGATTTTAGATTTTGGAATTTTTGTATGATTACACTACTCCCAATTAAGTACAAATGATAATTAATGAAATATTTTGTGGTATGCGCACACACACTTCCATTTATTTTCTACAACAAAGATTCAAATTAAAAATACGTTTTATTTGGATTTTCCAAGACTTCATGCAGGCATTGATGTAATTGATTGATTCGGGTCAAGCGTCGGGCCGACATTCAAAGCAGTAATAATACACTGTCCCCTGTGCGCTTATCTGTGTTGGTGATCTTCAGTGTGGACATTTTCAGCGTAGATTTCAAGATTTC
The DNA here is from genome assembly GCF_018143015.1 of Lytechinus variegatus. Taxonomy (NCBI): domain Eukaryota; kingdom Metazoa; phylum Echinodermata; class Echinoidea; order Temnopleuroida; family Toxopneustidae; genus Lytechinus; species Lytechinus variegatus. Next base: position 1,357,297 of record NC_054747.1, read on the forward strand.
ACAAAGTTCAGTTAAACTGTCCCAGATCTAGATCCTCGATGATATAATGACAATTAAGCCTGGTTTTACAGACTTTCTCGTGAAATCAGTGTTTACTGCAACTACTTTTATTTATCTTTAAGGTGTGAAATGCAACAATTGGAAAAGGTTGTCACTCCGACATTTCAAATGTTGATTTGACATTTCATTTTTGAGATTGTACAGTAGTGATAAATTACAGTACAAGTTGGATGTGAGAAAAAGGTTCTCTAGGGCCCTGTCTTACAAAGAGTTATGATTGATCCAATCAATTGTGACTCTATGGAAATCCATCGGTGTGGAAATGTTTTTTTTTCTGCAGGAAATTTGCAAAAAGTCCTTTGTAAACAAAGGAGAAGATACCATATTGTCAAGAAATCAATGAATTTACGGATATATGTATACATTCATTTTTTTTTGGTGAGCAAATATGCATTTTATATGTTAACTTTGCTGGCTTTCCATACTTGCGATTGATCGGATCAATCACAACTCTTTGTAAGACGGGCCCCAGGGTTGTACAAACTAATGCCACATGTTGACTGACGAATTCGAAACAAGCACTCTTATTTGCTGATAATTGGTTCTAATGTGCTAGGAACGTGAGAGATACCCCTCCAAAATCGCCAACGGCGCAGAATCGATAGCCTTTACAATGCTTTGAGAATATCTAGGGTGTGTTCCATAGATTTTTTCGAAAGCCGTATTCACAATAATCACAAAGTTTTATGTGAGTACAAACTGTGTTCAAGCAATGTTTGAGTAACACTGTAATTTACTTTTGTGAAACCCACATTAAAGGTCAATAAGTGTGGCCGAGGAAGTACAAGCCAACTGGGGATGTAGGCCTACTTTAAAGGAGAATGAAACCTTTGGAACAAGTAGGCTTGTGTCGAAACAGCAAAATCAAAGAATAAGAACAAAGAAAGTTTGAGAAAAATCGGACAAATAATGAGAAAGTTATGAGCATTTGAATATTGCAATCTCTAATGCTATGGAGATCCTCCCATTGGCAACGCAACAAGGATGTGTGATGTCACACATGAACAACTTTCCCTTTGATGGACTATGAAATACCCTGAAAATGTGTCTTTTTGCTTTTTCGTATGGTGATACAAACTCTTTATCCATGATGTATTCTTTAATATTCTGTATTACATGCCCTCCTATAGAAAGAATACATGTTCTACTGATAGATGTAATAAAAGAGGCAATTTAAGTGAAATATATACTAAAGTAATGGGGAGAGTTGTTCAAGAGTGACATCACACATCTTTGTCGCATTGCCAATGTGAGGATCTCCATAGCATTAGTGATTGCAATATTCAAAAGCTCATAACTTTCTCATTACTTGTTCGATTTTTCTCAAACTTTCATTGATCTGTTTTCTTTGATTTTTCTGTTTTCACACAAGCTATCTTGGTCCAAAGGTTTCATTCATTTCATTTACCACAGTCATGGTAGTGTACAATCAATGGTAAGAATTGATTATATGATCAATCAGAGCGTTTCTAATACCCCTTTCATACTGCCCTCTTCATTTTTCACCGGTGAACTTCCCCGGCGAAGTTCTCCGCCTCGCATTCCTCACTTCACCGGCGAAGAAAAAAATTTACCCTTTCGCACTGACATTTCTTCCCCGGCCATAGAATTCAGCTGAGCTTGCAACTTATCGCGTGCGGAATCTCGGTAAAGGGGACTTCGGGAGAAAAAGAAAGACCTCTGACGTCATTAAAGAGAAGTTCTCCGGTTTCCTTTCATACTGGCTGTTTCACCGGTGAAGTTCGCCGGTGAAACTTTTCACCGGCGAAGTTCTCCACCTCTAGAGGTGGAGAAGTTCGAACTTCATCGGTGAAGTTCTCCTGTGTACCTCTCATACTGGACACTTTTCCCTTCGCTGGCGAACTTCGCCGGTGAAAAGCGCAATATGAAAGGGGTATAAAGTAATAAAAAGCTTGTTGGTTGAAGGCAGTATAGACATAGTTATAAATCGATCTCTTAACCTGAGCTGCTTTAGAAATCATTGGTTACAGTCAACCCATCAATCTAGTTTTTGATAAGCTTGTTTTGTTGCAACTCTTTTCCGGATTGTGGTTAATATTTCATAGCCCTCTGGTTATAGTGACCTCTATTAATAGGTAAACGTCTGCCCCCTTTTGGTCTCAATGACCGAGTGCATAAATTACCCCCCTCTCACCCCTGAAGTGAGGATTAAGGCCATCTTTTCTGGCATTAGTAAACCAAAAATCTTGTTGCAGCCCAGTTAAAAAACTAAAAGAGGCAAACAAGATCATTATGGCCGGTTGCAATTCATAATTAGTGTACATGTAAACTGCTTCTATTTTCTTTAGGTCTACATTTTTGCTTAAAGGCAGATGTTAAAGGCAAAGTATTTTGCCTGGACTTAAAATACACTAATTGATTTTGTAAGTGCACAAACAGGATGAATTCTCATGAATAACTCATGGTTTAATCATACTAATGATTATTCAATCATGCCTGAATTGATTTGATTTTTTTGGGGAAAATATGCAGATGTTAGAATTGTTGCAAAAACTAGTAAACCCTAGCAGAATGATTAAAAAGAATTATAAATAGAAATAAAACCCCAGGCGAAAACTTGGAGAGATTTTCAAAAGTGAGTGATCATCCTCATACATGTATTCAATTTTACAATTAAGCTTTAAATTGGGCTTTTTTGTGACTATTCATACGATAGGGACTTTCACACTATTCAATCTTACCCCTTATGATCTTTCACTTATCTTTATTTTCCACTCTTTATCTCCTTTTCTTGTGGTTGAAGATGCCCTGTTCCGCATGATAGCCCCTTACACTGAAATAAATGAACCAAGGAGACACATCAAAAGAAGAAATCGATAGTGTCCTCCCACTGGTCACAATAGAAATAATAGAAATAATAGCATTTGTGCTGCTTTAATTTATCTGGTTGTGTGTCCTGTGTAGTCTGTTAAATAGTTTTTAGTTGTCAAGTAAAAGTTGAACTTTTTAAAAATGGTTTAAATTTTATTCTCTTTGCTCCAATATGGATTTATTACTCTCAGTATCTCATTATTTATAGAGACACTATCTGGTCCATTTTCTTCCTACGCTAACTTCTTCTAAACCATTTTTTCTGGTTTTATTTTTTTACTTTGATTGAGAAATGGGTCTGGATCCATAGACTAGGTATTTAACAAGCTTTGAAAGGGTTTGGGAGTCATGGCTCATGATTTTGCGCTTAGCGTAGTCGGTGTTGTGAGCGTTATCCCACAAAGGCCAGTGACCTGGAGTTCATTATGGTCAAAGGCGGAGTCCAGATGGAGCGGTTACCATGGCGAAAGAGGAAGGTGTGGTTTATGGCGTCACCGAGCACAATATTGAATAACACAGTACATCTACATCGTACATGTGTCTTTCTCTGCAGTGTTCATAAATGTAGTAGTGTTTGCTATTTTTTTCATGAGCAATAAAGCCTGCAGTTATATACATACTTCATAAGCTGTGAATTCTAAAGGCCCATTCCATTCCACGTACAGAACACATTCATGCTCATCCCATTAAGGTCTTATCATTCTCGTCCCCTACCCCTCGGCCCCTCCTAATAGTAGCAAGTTAACGCCTGTTTTATTGATTAAGTATTGTCTTGTTAATCAATCACTGTGATCATTATCATGTAAAATTATCTACTTCATTCCATAACTCTTTCATTAGTTGATGAAATAGTTTTGGAATGGAGATGCAATCAGGGTGTTTTTTTAGGACTGTTTATTTGTAGGACTTTCTTGTTAGCCAACCTTGAACTTTCCAGATTTTCTGATCTCCAGAAATAGTGCAGAATGTAAAAAAATGCCATTATTTGAAATAGGCCTATAGTTGAAAGACGGATGGATAAGCTAATGAATCGAATCCATTAATAGAAAATATTCAAAGTGAATTTCAGAAGGAAGGATGTGTGGAATAAGTAGCTATCATACTTAAATTTACCCCCGAAATAACGTTTACTTTCATACACAGGATATGTTTCCCTATTCAAGTCAATGCACTTTGTTTTCAAACTGCAGCTGTTTGAATTGCCTTTTCAAGAAACACTTGTACATTTTCTGCGTTCACAATACATGATCAACATCGGTGCCTGGTCTTACAAAACGCAACAACCGATCATGCAGTTGATACCTACAAGCGATTGCACATTTTGGTCACTGCACTCGATTGTCCAAGTTGATTCTACATGTACATTGATTGTTATGTTTTGTGTAACAAGCCCCCGATGCACTAATAAGATAGTATTATCCAAGGAGAAACATCTAACAGCTGTTTAACATGTTGGACGACTCATGAATGCGTTCATTCTGTTTATCTGTTTTCTTATTACTAGAAAATCGTTTCTCTCTCCCTTTCTTATCAAGCAAATCTTTTGTTATTTGATATTATGGCTCCATCCATATTACATGCAATTGCTGTAGGCCTACATGTAGATCTATGCAAAATCGGACTCAGATTATGAATGATCCAAGTTCCTTTCACTTATCAACACATTTCAAAATAAGATGCAATGTACCAAAAACTGTGCACGTACATGGAGATAACATGTCTGCCTACATCAGTACATGTGCATGTACATGTATGCGGCCAATAATAGATGAGAAAGTGTGCAAAGGGAAATTCCCTACAAATGAAGAGACTCTTCTGGTAATGAATGCATCAAGCATCGCATGGTTATTATCATAGTGCACTTTCTAGCATTCTTTCTCCACATATCACGCCTCTTCATGATCTTGTACTTTCTGAAAATATTTAACCTTTTTACCTGTTTGTGCCTCGCTATCTCTCCTTTTTTTCTTTATTTCTGCCCTCTCCTGGGGCCCGTCTTTCAAAGAGTTGCGATTGATCCGATCAATCGCAAGTATGGAAAGCCAGCAAAGTCAACGTATAAAATGCACGTTTGTTCAAAACAAAATTCTAGATATGAATGTGCATATGAATGTATATCCGTAAATTCATTGATTTCTTGACAATATGGGGTGTTCTCAATTGTTTACAAAGGACATTTTGCAAATTTCCTGCACAAAAAATTATGACACTTATGGATTTCCAGAGTTACGATTGATTGGATCAATCGTAACTCTTTGTAAGACGGGGCCCATATCTGTTTCCTTCTGTTTTAGTTCCCTTCCCCTTCCAACCTCTTTTCCTCTCCTCTTTTCCTCCCTTCTCATTTCACTCCACCCTCTCTCCTACAAATTCGTAATTTCTTTACAGTGAGTGCTATCTTCTCTTTGACCAAACTCCAAGACCCTTGCCCTTACAAACAAACAAGTATAGCCTTGTCATTATAATGACTCAGATGAAGAGATGATTTTATTTTGGACCCATGCATTAATTAATATGTCCTTATGCAAAGCCGGAAGCATATGACGCTAGAGTGGTAATTATTACATGTAAAGTTGTAAACAACTTTCAGACATACATGTGTTCTATTAGTACAGTTTTAATGACTCTGAATGCATTTCTGACCTCATGGAATAGATTAAACGAAAAACAAAATGGCGATGAAAATACGATCGGGGGATGTGGGGGTGTGGGGAAGGGAATGAATTTCTTTTTCATAAAAGATACATATAAATAAAATGTGTTTGCTTGCTCCTGTGGACTTGTGCCTTTATGTTAAAAATCAATTATTAATATCATTGCTTGTATTTGCTGCCTGTAGGGTCACAAAATATCTGCGAGAATATATTACTTATGATTCATAAGTGGAGGAGTTTTGTATCTTTGGTGTTAGTAGTTCATATTTACATAACTCTCCTAAGATATTTGCAAATATTCAATCAATTTGATAAGCACTGAAGCAGGCAATTACATTGGATATAATAATGAAGTAAGAAAACAAATATTTAAATACTTTAATGTGTTTGCCTGCAATAAATGGTAATTCACATTGCTATCTGAGTGCCTTATTGGCTTATCCATACTGTAATCATGGTAGGGTCCATACTGTAATGATTGTGGAGTGCTCGGAATGTTGTGCATTGACAGACAAGGCGGTGCTGCACCAGCCCGAGATTGCTCAATCTCAAGGTTTAAAGGCATGGTCACACCGCCCGAGCGTCGTTGGAGCGGTCGTGGAGCGGCAGGGAAAGAGGGACGAATTTCGCTTTCAAAATTGGGGGGAAAATCAAACAAAAATCGAAAACATAAAAAAACAAAAAAAACAATCGAAATTGAATATGGTGAACGGTAGCGAGCGGTGATGATTTTTTTCTCTCCGCTCCAACAACGCTCGGGCAGTGTGACCATGCCTTTAGCCCGATCATCCCTCTGCGATTATTCTCTTAATTCTTGAGCAGGAAAATTTGTAGATAGTGCGCTATTTCCATATGCTTCCTTTGACTATTCCATGTGAATTTTTCATTAGTCTATTTTGCTTGTAACACTTAAGAACAATCAATGTGATAAAATATCAATTCATGAGGTTGTGCAACCGAAAGTATCTGAATTATTCAGTATCTTTCTTTTAATCTAAACATATTCATCTTAATGATTTTATAAAGTATAATGTACATTTCCGTATTTCAACTTCAGTTGTTTGTGCTGTAGCTATGTGAGCACTGATCGTCAGAATTTTTATGGCTTTTCAAGTTGTTGTCATTTGCATTCTTAAGTTTTCATGAAAAGGATCTAATGTTTCGTAAACTGAGATGTTTTTTTTATGTTTCATTTCCATACCCTACATGTACATGAACATCTGCTGCTCTTTTGTAAAGCTTTTGAATATGAACTCCCCAATGAGTGAATTGAGAAAGGTTGTCATTTAAACTTCATTTACATGTATGTATCACCCAGTTTACCTACACATTTATTAATGCAATGCTTCATTCTTCGTGTATCAAGTTATCTTTGTAAGACACATTAGCTTGTGGGCATTCAACTTTTTCGTTTATACTCTCATTCTTATCAGTATTTTTCTCTTTTTTCCCCCTAAATCCTCTTGCTTTCTATTAACCACACACTAGCTTTCTTTAATCATATCCCGGGTTAAGAGAAGTAAACATTTGTCAATATATTGAAACTACATGTACTTAGGCTGTGTTTATGCTTCCACTTTTCAGGCCAGAATCGGCGTTTCCAAACTTGATTAGTCCAAAACACGGTTGCGTCCATGCTTACTTTCATTTAAACGCTGTTTCAAAACGCCGATCTTAAACTCACAAAAAGGTGCGTTTGTAAACGTCGTTTGACCAGAATCAGGCTTTCTGGGGAAGTATAAACAGAACCACGATCGTAAACGTGTTTAAATGACGTCATTTGGTACATGCTTCCGGTGAGATGAAAATCCGCGGGCAAATACAGTCGTATTGCTCCATGTTATCTCCACGTAATAACAATCGGAAAAAAAACTTTCGAAAAAAGGCGCGCCCAATTTGACCTCGCTTTACGATGCGAAGCCAGCTGGAGATCATGATTTGCTCTGAAAAGTTAAGCATAAACAGCACTCCCAGAACCACGTTTACGATCAGCGTTTTGAATCAACGTTTGAAATCGCTGATTCTGTCCTCGCAATGGAAGCATAAACACACCCTTAGGCAAACCAGAGCATACATCAGAGCTGATATTGCATTTTTTTGCTTGAATTTTCTTTTTCTGTAGATCTTCACCCAGCCGTCCCCCCGCCTACGCCAGGCACCAACGCTCTGATGAACGCATGCCTAAGAGAAAGCTTTAGCAGTTTTAAGAAGGAACAAGAAAGGCTAGGAATTCCAAAAGGTACGTCTTTCCTCAATATGGATGTTCTGTATAGTCCCGGAGAAATGAGAGTAAATGATTTGTTGATATGATAAACTTTAGATTTTCTCGCTCAGTTTTTATGGCCCCCCCCCCCCCCCTCCCCCCTTTATCTTGGACCCAGTGACATTATGGTTGCCCTCAGTTGATCATATTCCAAGAATAGCAGCATTGAGCTTTATTTTTGAAAAATGTTCATGTGCTGATTCGTTATATGAAAATACTTCTTTGGGCAGTCTGTTCAGGAGTTGATATAATCAATATATTAGCCATTTTAATTTTAATCAGTCAATATGTGTATTCAAACTTGTGATGAATAAGAGGAATTGTTAGTGTAAATCTTTCTAGTGCAACTGTTTGACACTTACGTGACACCTGCTTTGGCAGTGTTAAAAACTTAATCTATCAGCTGTGCAACTGTGATAGTAAAATTACATGTATATTGTCTTTTGTTCAGAGAATAAAGTATCCTTTTAATAAAAAAAAACTGCATTTAATTTTTTTTTCTCCTGTTTTAAAGACCCTTCAAAATGGTCAGAATGTCAAGTAGTTGCCTGGGTTCTCTGGGCCATAAAGGAGTTCAGTCTGGAAGGCGTGTCGGTTGGCAACTTCCGAATCATCGGCCGCGACCTTTGCACCCTCCCGAAGGCAGACTTCCTTAGCAGGGCGCCCCCTTTCATGGGCGACATCCTCTGGGAGCACATCGATATGCTTCGAAAAGGTGAGGGTCTCGGGAGGGCTTGTTTTGATGGGGAGGAACCGTGGGTTGTGTTTTGGTCTAGGGTAGTCTCTATATGTATTTGTGTCTGTTCTGTCTAGCCAATTGGATGTTGGTCTATGTCATTGACTGGCCATTGGTGGCTTTTGTTGAATTTTGTCCTGTTTCCTCTCTTATCTCCTCTTCTCTTCCTCCCTTCCTTTTGTCATTCTTCTCTTCCTGTAGCTGTCTGCAATTTGTGTCTCAATTTCTTTCTTTTCGTCGTCTGTATTCTGTTGCCAAATGATATTTCATTCTAGTTAAAGTTCGAACTTGTTTAGAGATTGTAAAACCACAACTGTCAAATTTATCTTTATTTCATATATCGTCGGCCTTATGCCAAAAGGGCCTTAACCCGATTTTAGGGGTTCTGAATATTTTATAATTTATCACATTTCATGTAAAACTTAATAACTTAACACGTTTATCGAAATTGGCTTCAAAAGCAAAAAAACGACCACAAACTTTTGATTATTAGAGAGGCCAAAACCTTTAAACGCCATTATCTCGGAATGGCCAAAAGCAGTTAAGGCCCTTTCGGCATCAGGCCGACGATATATTGCATGTACAATAAGGTTGTATGGTCAATGCTCTGTTCTAACATTTAAAAGTCAGAAGGCACATAACCCATATTTACAATAACATAAGATATTTTGAAAAAAAAAATTCTTGAATTTTGACATAGATATAACACAACTTGTGAGTGTATGTGTGTGGGGGGGGGTGTGAGTGACTTTGAGAGCGCTTTTACCAACGTAATCCAACCAGGGCTGGAACCTCGAACCTCTGCATCAACTTGTAAATTCTACATGAAGCTTGGATAACAGGCGCACACCACACATCCCAGTGCATTTCTTGTAGTCTGTTGTTCAGACCACTGACATTTTCAAGAGATTCGAAGCCACGGAGCTGATACTCCCGTATCAATTAGATCACAACTTTTCTTTCCCAATGTGACTTCAGAATGCGATCCCTCCAACATTCCAGCACAGTCCTCATCCTCCACAACCTCCACCACGTCCTCGTCGGCGTCCACGCCCATTTCAGTTACCACGACAACCACCACAACGCCCTCGTCCTCGTCCCAGTCAATCAAACTGGAAAGCGCCAGCTCTGGCTATCTAAACGCAACATCATGTATTCCAAGATTAGATGACTTTCTAGCACAAGGTAAGGATCACATCGGGTAGTGTGTGTTATGTATCTTTTTTCTTTCTTTGCATATGTTTATTCACCCATATTCTGAAGTTAGGTTTAACTAAGACCACGGTCTATTACTCTGTGCTAAAATTATGGAAAGCCAAAAATGTCAAAACCTTCCTTGCATTGTATGTTTCTTATCTTTACTGGTTTCTTTTCTGACTTGTTAGTTTTGAAGAAAGCTATCTTATTGATAATATCCTTTAGAAATTTGAATAGTTAAGAATGATTTGAGAGAGTAATGAGCTGATACATTGAAATTCCATTATTGGCAATCCTAATTCAACCACAACTTTAAACCAGAGTTCAAATTGAACCCGACTTCAGAATACGGGCCATTGTATGTATCTGTAAAGTGGAAATTAGAGAACGATGTTGTAATTTTGACTTTGTAACAAAGCTGAAAGTTTTTCAAGGTTTCATGGAATAGGGACTGAGCCTCACACTACGAATTTATTCAAATACTTGGGTGTTCCCAGTTTTGAGAAAGCTTTCCTGAAAAAATTGTAAATTTTAAAAGCGCTAAATGTATGTAGCCATTGGGGATAGAAAAATGTGATAAATGGATAACATCGGACTATAGTTTGGGACCGGATGTTTTGCAGGAAACAATAAGTTCAAGTTCTAGATAGATATCTCTTAGTTATTCAAGGTTTTCAAGAATAAGTAAAAAATCAATGATCTATTTGAAACTTATAATGAGTGAATTTCATGAAAAGTATCATTTTTCCTTGTATCTTTCCATGCATGTGCATGTATTTTGTCCTTTGAGAGCAAGAAGGATGTACTGGAACCACAACTTTTTTGCTCTTAACTTACGATACCCTATACAGACGATGGTAAGATTACCAAGTCTTCTCATCTCCCCATGTCAATAACATCAATATGTAATGGCATACTTTGCTTCTGAAATGTAGGCGATAGTGTTTCTTTGCAACTAAAAAGACATCTTAATTGGCTCTTCCTGTCTTGTCAAAGTCAAACCCGTATCAAACCATTCTTGTGTTACTTGGAAAGCATTAACTTCTTACTGAGTTGGGGAGAATTTTTGAGGCAAGTATCGCAAGATTTTGTTCAGGGTTTTTTTGCAGATAGTGAGTTTTCCTTTTAAAACATTTTTCTTTAGTTTGTTTTGATATCAATCGAGTGATTCGTTAACATGTATTTGAAAATGATTTATATCGTAGATACGATCAGTTCAAAGGCTTGGCTTTGTTTTGTCAAACTCAGTATTTTGGATTTCCAGAGCATATCAGCAACAGAGAATATGGGTTACTCGGCAGATTGCTTTGCGTATGATATTGAAAAAGGCAAAGAATGGGCAGTTAGTAATTATTAAACAGAAGAACAAATTTAATTTTCATGGGTTTATTCTATGGCTGAACATCATAAGAATGTTTAGGTTTCAATAGTCATTCTAAGCCAAACCTATTCTACAAAATGTTAACATTCTGATTGAAATGCCTTTTTGGTTTGTATTAAAATGTTTATATAATGTAAAATGATATGAAACCGAGAGGGAGAGAGAGATCAAGTATTACTTTTTTTAAGCTGGCAAATGTGCATACCAAAGTATTAATTAACAGTTATTGTATGATTAAAACTAATTCAGTTGTCCAATTCTTTTATAATGTTGATCATGACAAATCTTGGAATAAGTGCTTCACAGTTTATAGCCTGTTTGATTTATTGGCACTGACTTCTAATCTTTGACCTAAACCACATGTATGTGACAAATTTATTAAAGTAGCTGAACTATCATTTACTTTGAAAACGGGTCCCCACTATGTGTGTGTGTGTTTGGATGGGGGGGGGGGGGGGGGTAATGGAGCTACATGTACCTGTTACTTCCTTGATCAAAGATTATCCTTTTATTTGATTTTCATGGAGAAGCTTGAGGAAATAAAACATAGTTAATCATAATTAATCTTAAGCTTCTACTTATGGTGCAGTTGGTTGGCTAAGCTTAATCCTAAAGTTGTTATAAATGGACAGTAAGACATTTGACTAAAAAGCTGTTTTTTTTAACAATTGTAGGCAAAGCTATTAAGCACCAGAAACTTAAAAACCATACAGTCTCCCCAAATTATTGTTTATATATATCAACAATATTTTGGGGAGACTGTCTAGTTTGTAAAGTATTAGAAAAGTGAGTGATTTGTTTGCCCCCCCCCCCCCTCTTTTTCATGAGTTCAATGGTCACATTTTTTTTTTTTACTTTGTGGTCACCAGCACGTTTTAAGAACCCGGCAGGAAGGCAAAAGAAAACAAAATATTCATTTGGAAAGCCAAACAGAGCAGTCTGTTTTTGTTACGCGAATAGGAGTTGTATTTCCCTTTTGGTAAACACCCACCAAAGTTGAGGCCAATACCAGTGACTGGCAAGAGGAAGTGCAGTTCCTGGACGTCAAATTGTTCCAGTAAACATTTACAAAAGAGGGCAATGGTAAAAAATATAGACCTGTCGAGTTTGGGGATGTTGAACAGGAAAGAGTGGGTATGGGTGATAGTAGGATTAATTTCACCTAGAAGATCATTTTATCTGTCTGTGGATTGGCGCTCAGCCCTCTTTTCCTTAGTTTTACCACGAAAGACGAGGAACTACATTACAAAATAGAATTAGATTGATGGGTAAAACAATAGGTGTTTTGTGTGTGTGTGTGGCTACTTTTTTCTTACTTATCTCAGTAGTGGCATGATTGTGATGTGTTGGTTTGGATTACCCCAGATCTAAGCTTCTATCTTTCCATTGCCATGGTCTTTGGTATTACATCTAGCATATCGGTCTGACACAGAGGGTCTTTGGTAGTTCATCCTGTTGCAGTCGGGTTTCGATTAAAACTTCATGCCAGTTTATTCAGTGGCGTTTGTGTGTGTTCACTCGGAGGATAATTCCATTTTTCTGCTGTGATATAATGAAATACCAGATACTGCATCGATTGTCGCTTGTAAAGTGAATGGTTGGACATCTAGGCTCACCTTGGTGAAGCATCCTCTGCGTTACTACGCAATACCGTGTTGATTGTAAGAGTGGATGGTTGAGATTAACCTCTTCTGCACGGTGTATCCATCTCCTGGATCTTGCAACATCGTCCTGCCACACCTTTTAGAATTCTTTCCCACAGTTCTCGAAACTTTCTTGCCGAAACATTCCTCTCTCCCTTCAGTGAGAGTTGTTAGACAGGCAAGGGTCATTGGTAATTACTCCCGATGTCTCTTCCGTTTCCCCATCAAATACCAAGGATGCATCCTGCTCCGGGATACTACAGTACATGTAGGTTATTCTCATGTTTTTAGCTGAAGGAAGTCCACATCCTCCGTTTTTATGGCTTCATCATTATATTTGACCTGATACAGTTCTAAACCAATCCAATCTGCTTAACTTGAGCGTGTGTTCTAATTGATTTTGCTGTTTTTTTTTTGTTTTTTTTAAGATGATGAGGAATATCAGTGGGAGGATTTTTTGTGGAACTGTTCATTCATATGGTTTCATTCCTACCACGGCTTGCAGCTAAATGCTAATACATGTATCTCACGCAATCAGGTTATCTACATGTATCAAGACTGGCATAATCTCCCCTCCCATTCATTTTATTATTGATCTAATTCCACCTTGGTGTCTCCACAGATCAGTCACCAGTTTTTCCAATGCTGCTCTTTTGGAAGGGGCTTGCTGCCTCACCCGATTGATAGTTATTTATGCAACAGAAGGGCAAAATAGCAAATGAAAGTGGAAGTAAATAGCTCCTTTGAAGGACATTCTAGCTTTGTTTTCTTGCTTTGAATACTTGAAGACACCATTGCCCATTGCAGCTGTTCTTTCAAGTGCAAGTGGAGCAATTTTTCCATCTACAACGTCCATCCAGAAGACATCATCTTATTCTGAGAAAACGATAATGTTCTGAATCCAAAGCTTTTTGAAGCCTCAATTCTCAACTTTGTTGTTACAATTGAAGACACCATATACCACTTGTTTCCCTCATGCCAGGTTTCTCTGTAGACCAACCCCAAGCCGTCCCCGTCTCCGCACCCCAGTGCACCGGCTTCAGCGACGGAATGTACCAGGTGTCCGAGTCTCTCCAGACCCTGAATGAATTCAACGCAGAAGACATCCTCAACATCAAACAAGAGGACACGGGTAGCAGCTCCGACTACTACAGCCTAGAATCCTCGCCGAACTCAAACCAGCATTTCTTGGAGACGCCGACACCGGAAATCTACAATAACCCCCACATCTACGATCCCCCAATGCCATACTTTAACAACGGACACAGTACATTCAAAGGTAGGTCTTGCATCTCGTTAACCCTCTAAATGCCAAGGGTGCCGGCCTAATTACACATCCCACAGGGCTGCCATGCCTCTAGCATGCTAAGAGTTATGTTCTTTTCATTCATGGATGAAAATCACAAATGGGTGCATGATGTATTGAGATGCTTCTTGAATTAAAAAGATATTACAATGTATTTTCAATTGCATGAAGTTGAACTGAACTGTAATTTTAGAATTAGTTTCCATGGCTGCTTGTTGTCCATCTGAAATATATTTTCCAATCTACTGTTGCCTGATTTATCCAATATTCCCAGCCGTATTTGTTACAATATAATTTTAAAGTAACCCAGGGCCCCCCTATGGAGAATGAACAGTACAGGGCAAGTGCAAGAAATTTTCCAATGTTAATCAGGTATAATCAAGCAGTCATGGAAATTTGTTTTGGTTTCATTTGAATTGTAAGTTAAAAAGAACTATGAAGTATGATTGTTGCATCAGAATATTAAAAAACAAAGCAAAAAACTTTTGTTCATCCCACCCATCACTTTTTTTTACAAATGCATATCTGAGTCTGAAAAAAACTAGATATGAAAACAAATTCTGTTTTGTAAAGCTGGTTTGGTTATTTTTATGACTTCGATAGAAAGGCCTGGGGGGGGGGGGCAAGGTATAAGTAACAAGTTCAATAGTAGCGTCTATTTCATCCATTCAGTGTCATGCCCTTATTAGGATTTTTTAAATTTTTTTGCATAGAGCGATAAAGTTGAGTTAACCTGTTGAAAACTGAATTCTATTATTCCCATAGGCTTTGTACAGGGCCCACCTGGTTCTGGTAGGCTACTGGTTAAGACCACTGTCAGTTTTTGGCTGTAGTGATCACTGACACTGTGGGTGTGTGTCATCTCTTGTTTATTGGACACGGCTTTACTCCATGGTCCAGAGTTCACCCTGAAAATCCCCCTGAAATTAGAACCCAAATCCATTCCACCAAACTGCAATAGCCATGCTAAGCCCTGACACAGCTATAAATAGTGCGCCATCAACAGACTTCCATTCCTTAATTAACGAGTTCCTTTCGCGGGTAAACCCGAAGAGGAAAGCTCCACGAATGCAGCGAAAACAAGCCGAGAGAAGGTCGGAGCTATGCTAAATCCGTGCCCGTCGTAATGGTTTTTAAAGCGATCTTGAGAGCTTAGTCGTTCGTGAACTCGACAGAAAGGCTAGGAAGGGGGAAAACAAGGGTTAAGTGATGAGTTAGTGATGTCAATTTCATTCATTCAGCTACAAGTCCTGCCCTTATATGGAAGTTGAGAAGGAAGTGACGTGCAAGGCGTTTGCTGTGCCAGGCTTCCTGCCGATCGGTTTCCCTTTTCCTGCTTTCATTTTTATCTAATATTGAATTCTCATGCTTGTAATGACAGACTGCCTGCAGCTATGTACAATTTCCATTATGATCGGTGCATGGGTAGAGCTAGCCACTCCTGCGAAGTGCCAGTGAAATGTGTCTTAGGATGTGTAATGGCAATGGGACGGTTGTGTGTTGTGGAGGATATCTTCCGGAAGCTACTTCCACGTATGATCTATGAAATCCTGCTTTAGTATACATGTATATCACATGACATAATACATTCATAATCATAATATGAATGAATGAATGAATTTTACTTCAGAGAAAACAGCATGGTGGGGAAAACATCCATAGCCAATTGAAGCATATTTAAAGATTTTAATAACCAAAGTTTTAAAGCAGAAAATATCCAGAATATAAGAAAGGAGCATATGAGCTTCAATGAAAGAGCAGAATTTGAACTGATTGTTTTATGATTTCATGAAACCCTTCAAGAAATTTGTTTTTAATCACTTGTTCAATGAGGACTCGCATTAGAGGGTGTCCATCCTGCTACCAGATTCAGCATTGCCTCGATTATGTATTCAACCTGATTTTTCTGAAAATTATTTTATTCAAACATCTTGTTTTGGATGATCTTTAGGGCCTTGAATAATTCTCTGTGGGATTCCTTGTTTGGAAATGTCAAAATGCCCTTCTTCCCTCCTCTCCTTTCCCTCCTACACACATCATTGGATATCCCCCAAGGATCAGTCCTAGGTCCTCTTTTCTTTCTAACTGGCTGCTGTTTCCATCACCACCTCTGAATCAGGCATAGGCCCACGGGAACTCTGCCCATCTCTTCCTGTTTTCTCTCCTAAAATGGCCGTCCATCTTTTTGGTCTCAAAAGTACACTCGCAAGATGACAACGTCAAGATTTCTTAGTCATCATTCTTTTTCCATTCATGAAAAATTTCCTTTTCGACATTCTTTATAAGGTGGAGTTAAATGTTGCTCCCACACATTACAAACCTTGCCCTATATGAACCATTTATATTGAAAGTTTTATGGCCTCACCGTTGTTAAGAAACTTTAGTTATATTTTATAATTATTCTGAAAAGAAAAGATGAATCACTTTTAAAGTTTCATGGCCTCATTAGTTAGGAAACTTGAGTTATACCTTTATTCTGGAAAGAACAGAGAATTGTAATGTTAAATTGATAAACATTGGTTTAACACCTAGCCTCTTTTCCCTAAGTTAGAGTAGTATGTCTCGTGGACCTTGAATGTGCAACCTTAGGCCATGTAGTTACGAAATTAAAAACAGTGCACTGTACTAGCACAATGTAGGTAGACGCTACCACTGGTGGATTGTGCAGTGTATAAACAGCGGAAAGTTGCTGCATTTCCTGTGTTCTAAATTTAAGCCCTTGTGACCTTCGATGAGAACATAAACACTACGTCCGTCTGACGCTCAAACGAGATAACTCTTTTTTTAAAGAGTTGGCCGACTCAAGGTTTGACTGACTGACAATTTATATTTTTTAACAACCTTATTGTTTTATTGCCATCTGTGAGAATAATGTTGGAAATTTGCTTTGGTAGTGGAAGGTTCACATCAGTACAGACAATGACAAACTTATACTAGAATTCCAAACTGTTGGGCTTGGATGTTTAGGTGCACTACATGTATGTATTTCCACATGTATGTTTGGCAAGATAGTTTCCAAAATTGAGACTAATTGGATTAACAGATTGTATTCCAGAAGTAAGACGGGTTTATGTTTAAGGCATTTGCATCTTAAAGCGGGCTTTGCTGGCTAGCTTCACCTACTTTCATTAAAGATTCTGTCAAATGTCTCATAAATTGAACATGTCTTGTATCTTTAATGGAGGGAAAGATAAAAAGTTTGAGTGAGGTTTACTCGTTGGCAAGGCACCAAAAATAGCTCATCCTCCGTCGGAGCTGCCGTAGATAGACCCAATGCCTGTGGAATATATGCAAGGCTCAGTCGGAAGCCACGATATAGCCAAGAGATATATGTGTAGTCGATTTGGTGCCTTCGTAAAACGTGTCCATCAGCGCCTCCTTTTAACCTTTCCGACTGAAGTGATTATTTTGGTCAAATGACTCGTCCCTACTTAACTTTTGTATGATTTTAAAGCTTTTGGCTAGTTTGTTGAACAAGTGAGTAGGTATCTGATTCTGTGGTGCAAGAATATCTGAACTGTTTTTCGTTTCTTTAGAACATATAATAGCGTTGTTCTACATTAAAGGTATTGTTTAACTTTGTGAGTAGCCAATTTAAAAAATTCTCAAACCAAGATGAAACATGTGTACAAGTGCATGTATTAGAACTAATAAACCCTGAAAACAACCATTATTGAGAATGAAAGGCTAAAACTACAAGGCAAACCCCGATTTTGTAAATAGGCGTCTTATAGACACCTAAATACTACACATAAGTGTATGGGATAAAATTAAGATGGTGTTTCCGGTCACTCTATATTTCAATTTTTGAAGCACTAAATAATTATTTTCGAACGCAATTTTTTCTGGGCTTCATTTTTGTAACATATCACAGACACATGTGACAAGTGTGACCTTCTAGCTCAGATTTTTTAAAAGTCAAACCAATGTTAACCAATCACTTTAAAGCTGAATGGTCCCAGCATGATATACTGCTGGAAATAATTTAAAAGGTATTTTCATGAAACATCGCCGCAAGAAATAAACTTTCCCTTGGATTAATCTCCCTATTTTATTTTATTATTTTCTTGTTTATTTTCATGCATTTCAGTTGTCTGCCTTCCCCATCCATTCCCTCACCTTTATGCTAGCGTTGCACTGGTGAAACTCGACTCCAGACTGGCCAAGGCTCTTATAGTATTCAGATCATTTATGCCTAGTCTCATCTCCCCTACATTGGCTGTACGGCGAGTCAGAAATGGCCTTAATGTTTTTTGTAACCAGCTGCATGTAGGTGGTTTGAATAAAAATGAATAAAACTGCTGTTTTCAACTCGCTGTACAGCTGTCGTAGGGAAAATGTGACTGGTTAAAGGAGTCTCTTTTACTGGTGTGACTGGAACTGTAACATTTCCTTGTAACTATTTCAGGATGAAGCTCCTGATTTTTTTTATTTTGCTCGATAAATTTTGAGTCTGAGCCTAAAAAATTTCAAAAAGTCATACAAAATCTAAAAAGTAATGAATTAAACCCTATGTTTATCAACGCCAAAGTCAATTCTAAGACCACTTTTATTGCGTCATTATTTTTTTGGGGGGGTTGGTTACAAGCTAACAAAAGGGTTCAAAGAAAATTTTATAAAAATCTTTAAATTTGCATTCAATTTTGCAATCTGATTACTTTCTCAGATTAAGCATATTGGCAAGTGTGTAATTAAAAAAAGGGGTTTCATCATTCTCTATTCACATCTCATACTTAATAAAAAGGGAACTGTAGTAATGAAAAACAAAATATTTTTCTCTATTTGAATAAATCAACAGTGATTAAAATAAGACTTCAAGTAATTAATTATCCTTCACTCTCACCCACATTAATCATGCCTGCTCCTTGTTTTTGTTTTGTTTCCTTTTCTTTTTTCTCATGTAGGCAACCAGTTTTCATCCTATGATTATGAAGGGCATGCATCAGGCCCCGCCCCCTACCAACAGGTCCCGCGCTCGCTTTCCGACAGCTGCACAAGCTCCGACTTAGGGAGCATTGGAGGGGCGTCGCGGTCCGACTCACCCCTCGCAGGCGATGTGGTATCAAACCCCGTTATCCCCGCGGCCGTACTAGCTGGTTATTCCGGTAAGAGACTTAGATTATGGCATTCATTGGCCTGCTGCAGGTTTGCGACGCAACATGTGCAACATATTCACATGGCAAAAATACTGTTTGCACAGATCACCCGCACTCTTGTCGTGCCCACGTGCTTGATGATATTTTTTGCCAATTACGTTTTAAACAGATGTTGCGTGACAAATCTTCCTAATATTGGTGGCATTGGCGTACGAATAGGGGGTTGGAGGAGGGGGGGGGAATCATGACCAAGAAAAATATTTTAAAAAGGGGAAAAAAAGGAAAGAGGAAAGTGAAATACATTTTTTTGAATATGTGAAAAATATATCCCTAAAATTTTGGCATTGCCGGCTTTTTTTGGTTGATCTAATCAATCACAACTCTTTGTGACAGGGGACTCAATGCTTCATAATGTTCATTCATTGTGCCTTGACTGTGTCCAGACTACACGCAGTGACAACAAAATGTACTTTCCATATACGTAGGGTGTGGCGACCTGTGCCTTGGTGTTCAACTCTGAAAAGGATATACATGTAGAACATGATGCATAGTGGCTACCTCGTTGCCTACCTATATGTATATTGGCAATATATTTTCACAACAAACTTTTGGCATACGGAATTTGTTAATTGGTGCTGGCAAGTCATCAAAGTTTGTCCCTACCTGTAAACCTGACATTGGCAGTTAACTGTTGTTGTAGTCACAGTTAAAAGGGAATTTCACCCAAACGTTAAGTTGGTTTTAAACAAAACAAGGGAAGTTGATGCAAACATATTGTTGATAAAGGATTGGTAAAAATCCATCAAAGAAGAAGGCTTATGAATTATTAATGATTCAACGTGAAAATATAAAACCATTTTCTTAAATGGATTTCCTTCATACCTTCATTGATATTATTATCTTTTGAAATTTCTGCTTTTGTCAAAACCAACTTATGATAAGGGCGAGCTTCCCCTTTAAAGCAAGAGAGGTTTTAAATGAAGTTGTGGGTCATCACCGCAATCAGGGTGGAACTGCCTATTCCTGGAATCCTTGTGTGGTTTCGCGTGCACATGATGTGCATTTTTGTTGGTGATAAACGTGAGGACTTGATTTAGCCCCGGGCGTCACTGCCTTACCCCTCATTCTTTTCTCATTAATTGCTTTTGAGATTAATTAGCACTTTGGAGATACTGTAATTCATTGCATGTTTTCCATGTTTTCAACTCGTCCATGAGTGTAGGAGCTCGGGAGAGTGTATTTGAGGTTGAATGAACGGAATGTGCCTTCTGTTGAATATTACCTGACCTAGCAACAAAAGAACTATCTCTCTAATAAGAACATATATTTGATTTAAGATGATTAACTTGTCATTGGGGGGTGTCGTGGTCTAGTGGTTATGACTCTTGTCTTTCAATATGAAGGACGTGGGTTTGAATCCCAGCCATGGCGTGTTTTTCCTTCAAGAAATTGACCCACATTGTGCCGCACTCGACCCAGGTGAGGTTAATGGGTATCTTGCAGGATGTATTCCTTGAATGCGTTAGCGCCTATACAGCGGTTTAGCTACAGCCAGGGTAATATGATACCAAGTATCAAGCACAGTAGAGTGTGTGCGATTATAGTAGCTGCGCTATACAAATGGAACATATTATTATCATAAAATCATGATACCATTGGATTTTTTCTTAAACGGCATATTTGTAAAATAAAGGATGAATCTCGGTTTATAAACAAAAAACAGTGCTTCATTGAATGTGACGAGGTGTAGTTTAGATAAGGGTTTATGAAAAGTAGCATTCGAAAAGAAAGCATTTCTTATCACTACTTGGAAAAACAATCTTCAAGCAAGTTTACAATTCAACTGATTTCCAATGTCTTGTGTGGGAATGCAGTAAGGACAGATTACCCCTGCTCAGAACTGAATCGCTTAACCTTTCAAGTACTGGCTTATATGTTAACTTGATTCCATATGAGTTTCCGCCATAATCTGCCCTATATTTCCTCTCATGATTCGTTCATAATGCATTGAACACCTGTGACGGATTCCCCTCTGGTCCCTATCATAAGTTTTTAAGTTGGATGGAACGTGTTGATCTGTCCATTCACAACCTGTTACATACCTCACTAGATATGAACAATGCTCTAGTGGAAACAACACCTACATGAACTTCATTTCAAAGATATTAAAACCACACGTTTGAAATAAAGTTTTGATAAGCCAGACTTCGTCAGAAACAATGCAGTTGAGTTGATAATGCCTTGGTTTTTCCAGCCATGGGTTTGGGAGCTGAAGGTTAATTCATTTTACAGTCTGGATTTCCATTTCCATTTGCAGTGTCATTAATTAGTAAAGTACATTCCACTTGTTTTCTCACATTATTTACAATCAACGAATTTACATTAATGGAGTGATTCAACTTATTTGCTGGTATGCATACCATTGAAGTTGTGACAAAAAGGGAAAAAATGAAATTAAAGTTTCCCAGAAATAGATCTTGAAATTACTTTGGTGTTGAATACTAAGGCCGACATAATTTGAAGATTTCTCTTTCAGCACCGGTAAACACGTTTCTATTTCTTTTTGCCACATCTTAACTTGTACCGGCAAAAAAGTTTAATCACTCCCTAATGTAAATAAATAAATTTTTAAATGAGAATAGTCCCAGCTTTTTTATGGTGAATAAAATGAAAAAAATTTTCTTTGTCAACTTGGCTTGGCTGAGAATGATATAAATCACATGAATAATATCACATTCATGTTAAAAATATTTAGGCCACATTTACTCTGTTTGTGCCTCATACACAATCCGTATAATGATACAAATATATATACCTACATTCCTACACGTTCTTTAATACATGACAGTTGTGAATGCATTCAGATTTGCAAAGCAATTAAGAAGAATAAGAATATTATTTGATAAAGAAAAAAGTGATGATAATGGTATTGATTAAAAAATTAAAATAAAAAGAGTAAATCATGATAGTAAGTTTGATGATAACAATAACAACACTAGTATAGCATAAAGTGTTAAGAAGCATTTATTTGTTACTGGGTGAGCCAGTGAACTTTGTTCTGTTGAATTCATGAGGAAAAAAAACATTGGATCACGTTTAGGTTTAATTCTTGACCATAATGCAGAGGAAACCGCAAACTCGCCCTGCTTTCGTTTTCACATGGGATATGATTCATGTAGTTTAAAGGTAAAAGCTTGGTTTGGTAACGATATCAAAATGAGTTCATACAGAATCCAATGAAATGACCACCAAAGTGTCTGTTTGTATAAATAAAATGCATGTGCCAAAGGATTCTGGAAGAAATTGTGTAATTGCTGAGAAAATAACAAATAAGCACAGGATTCGGGTAAATTGTAGAGCGTCGGGCCTGACGCTCTAAGAATAATTATACATTGTCCCCTGTGCGCTTATCTGTGTTGGGGATCTTCGGTGTGAACATTTTTTAGCGTAGATTTCAAGATTCACAAAGTTCAGTTAACGTAACTGTACCAGATCTAGATCCTCGATGATATACTGACAATTAAGCCTTGTTTTACAGACTTTCTCATGAAATCAGTGTTTACTGCAACTACTGGAATTTCTCTTTAAAGTGTACTATGACTGTGTACAGTTGCTGTGTCATTCTAACAACAAACATTGCACAATTACAGTGATATGTGCAAGTTCAGACGTAGAGTGCTTGTCTCTGCATGGTTTCCTCATTTTACACGATTTACAGCTTGATTTTGTTCTCTCTTTTTTTTGTGGCTACACGCTGATTTTGCGATTTTTTATTTTTATTTTGATAGAAGACCACCAATTTTTGTTTTAGCACTTTCTTGCTGGAGTAAGAAAAGTCGGCTGTACATGTATTCCAAATTCAGTTTTGAAAAAATCAGTGCTTCACACTTTCACAGGACTAAACATACATGTAGGAAACATTTAAAAAAAAAATAAAATGACCTTCAAATTACTTATATCGCTTGCTGATGTTTTATGCAACCCAAACATATTTGAAATTATAGTTTTTATTATAGTTATGATAATGGAAATTATGATGATATAAGAATCTTTTTACATGTAAGACCCCTTTAAAACTGCAAATAAAAAAAAAAGAAAACCTATTGATATTTACTCTGATCTATTCTTTGAGTGAAACCAAGTACTTTGGCTGACATACAATTGACAGAAGCCTTGCATGTAGTTTGAACAATTAATAACATCTCAATATAGGTATGTTGTCAGCTTCCTAAAGTGGATGACACTTAGAGTTTATAGAAGTGAGTGTTTCAATGGCCCTGCCTATCATAAAAAGGCGAATCTCCATTAGTCTAAGTTCGTCAATCTAAGGATTCTAGCCCTGTCAACATCAATAATAATATTAGGCATTTATATAGCGGCATCTACATGTATCTAGAAATATTCTATTCCAAGGCGCGATATTATTATTACCCCGGTTTTAGCTCGAGCTGCCTTTCAGCGCTCATGCATTCAAGGAAGTAATTCTCACCTGGGTTGAGTGCAGCACAATGTGAATGAATTTCTTGCTGAAGGAAATTACGCCATGGCTGGGATTCGAACCCACGACCCTCTGTTTCAAAGGCAGAAGACTGGGCCACAATGCTCCACAAATTCTATTTATTTCATGTCTTTGAATAGGGGTAGTGATTTCCATTAAAAAAAATCAGTTTCTGAAACCTGTACTCCTGTTTCTAGCTTGACCTATATATAGTGGAAGTTACATGTATGCAAGGTCATAGAAAATGTGCATGGCAAACAAGTGTGGATTCCATTTTGCAAGACAAAATAAATTTTCACACAGGATGTTAAAGAGAAATGCCAGTAGTTGCAGTAAACACTGATTTCATGAGAAAGTCTGTAAAACCAGGCTTAATTGTCAGAATATCATCGAGGATCTAGATCTGGTACAGTTACATAAACTGAACTTTGTGAAATCTCGAAATCTACGCTGAAAAACGTTCACACTGAAGATCCCCAACACAGATAGGCACACATGGGACAGTGTATTATTATTGCTGGAATAAAGACCCGACGGAAGTGACCGAATCCGTGCTTATTTTACTTATTTCTCAGCAATTACACAATTTCTCGCAGAATCCTTTGGCACATATTTTTTTATTCATACAAACAGACACTTGGGTGGTCATTATATTAGATTCTGTAAAAAGTCATTTTGAGATTGTTACCAAAACTGGAATTTATCTTTAAAGAACCAGGGGCCCGTTTTATAAAGGAATTGCAACTGTTGTAACTTTGCCATTATGCCATTTTTTTTACACGCAGAAGGGCGTTACATCATGTTAACATCGAGCATGCCACCTTCTGCTTCTAAAAAGATGATCGACTCAAAATTTTATTCTAAAGTTTCTGGCTTGTTTTCCCCTTTTTTGAAAGTGTGGCAATTGTGGTTTCAGTCAAGGCGAGGGCAAGGCTTGTGGAGGGAGACTCTTCGTCTCTCTACGGGGCATGCCTCGGCAGATACACACAATACCTTGCCAATTTTACTAAGGTAAAGTCCTAGCAAATCATATTGGGATGATGCCCCTATTTTGTGTCTGTTTGAGATTCATTTGTTTTGGCCCCAGTCAGGTCGTTATCCACTTTGAGAACAAGGTTGGTGATAGCATTGTCTTTACTTGTTCAGCCATTGCAGAGTATGTTTTTGCTACGCTTGTTGTTCATCCTTTTATTCTTGCCTAAAATTTGTGGGCAATTATTCATGCATTGGTGATTCTTTGAGCTCAATTAGTTTGATCAGGCTTGTTTGTTGCTATTGATTTTGATCTTCCCCCTTCGTGATTTTTTTTATAAATATTATGAGGTTTTTTTTCACAATTTTCTCTATTTCTCTTATCTATATCTATATATATATCTATCTTATCTATCTATCTATTCATCCATCTACCTATCTATCTACCTATCTATCTATCTATATTTCTATCTGTCTATCTATCTATATTTCTATATGTCTGTTTATCTATCTATCTATTTATCTATTTATCTTTCTATCTTTCTATCTATCTATCTTAGATCTATCTATCTATCATAGATCTATATCTATCACTTATGTCTGTCTTTCTGTCTATCGTCTATCTATCTCTGTATAATATTTCGACCTTCTTTATATCTTATCCATATGTCTTATTGAACCATTTCCTGCAAGATCTACCCGTTTAATATAGTTATTTCATTGTATTTCATTTACATAGCAAAAATGAATTGTACTTTTCATTACCATTGTCAAGGGGCCATTTCCTTGACAAATGTATAGGCCTACAAAATGCATTTGTCTGTTTAAATTCCATTAGCCACTACAAAGAATACCTATTTTCTGAAAGACAATGGAGATTAGATCATTGGCCCATCCTTGACTCATGAAAGTACTCATTATTACAACATAGGTGCGTTCCCATGGATAAGTGCAAAATATATTCAATGGTGGTGCACAACCCCTATACATAAAGGGGAGAGAGATCACACAACTCGGTCAGGTTCGCTCAGAGTTTAGATTTTTTTTTAGATCGTTGACTGAACAGGGGGCCTATGTGATAATTTTATCGTCTTTTCCTTTACTTACCCTTCCTATTGGTAATTACAACGAGGAAGACAATCTTATTTCCAGACAGTTAGGAATGATGTGAACATGTAGCTCCATGATCTGAATGTCAAATGAGCTGCTTAATCACAATTGGCTATCAATATGTAAACCACAACTTAAAGGGGAATCCAGCCTTGGCCATAAAATGTTGTGTTGGGAAGGAGAAAAATAAATTAAACAGAATGGCGAAAGTTTGAAAGAAATTGGTCAGGCAATAAGAAAGTTATAGCTGCTTTAAAATTGAGATCACTAATACTATGTAGATTTCAAATTGGCAACTGGGTAAGTAAATTATGACGAGGGGCAAGGACAACTATCCCATAGGCCATGTACTTTATTATCAGAGATTTGTGGTTTTCTCCTAATTACCCATTCCCGTGGGGCAGTAATCTAAATATAACCCATGTAGAATATTGTTTTATGTCCTCATGAAAGAAAAATATAATTTGAAATTAAACTTTTGGGAAAAATGACATTTTAGCCATAATATGTATTGGAGTATACATGGAAGAGTAGTCCTTGCCTTACATCACTATGACATCCCATATGCGGCCAATTTGAAATCTCCATGGGTATAGTGATTACCAATATTTACAACTTTTAAAAATTCATATCTTTCTTTTTGTTTGTCCAATATTGTTCAAACTTTCACCTATCAACTTGTCTGATTTTTCTTTACCTTATAAAAACAAGTTTTTATTTGGGTTGGATTCCCCTTTAACACGAGTTTAAATAACACCTGACTTTAGAATACAGGCATCTGTGTATGAATTCATAATGGTTCCTTCCCATAATCTTCTAACTTCTTTCCCTCTTTCTCTCTCTCTCTTCCTCTCTTCTTTCACCATCTTCTCCCCTTTGTATTTTCCATTATTCTCTGTATCCCTTTTAAAGGGATGGTCCGGGCTGAAAATATTTATATCTTAATACACAGAGTAGAATTCACTGAGCAAAATGCCGAAAATTTCATCAAAATCGGATAACAAATAATACAGTTATTGAAGTTTACAGTTTAGCAATATTTTGTGATAACAGTCGTCATGAATATTCATTAGGTGGGCTGATAATGTCACATCTCCATTTTCTGTTTTCTTATGTTATTACATAAAATCATAATTTTTTTCATTATTTCATACTTGTGTGAATAATATGTCTCCCTTACAATGAATTAAGTTGCAGCAATAAATATCTAATGCACTAAATCAGTTGTCAATCCAATTTTTCTAGTTCTTGGAGGAAAAAATTTGAATAAACCTCATTTCATATAATAAAATAAAAAAGAACAAGTGGACATGTGACATCATCAGTCCACCTAATGAATATTCA
This sequence comes from Lytechinus variegatus, assembly GCF_018143015.1. Classification (NCBI taxonomy): domain Eukaryota; kingdom Metazoa; phylum Echinodermata; class Echinoidea; order Temnopleuroida; family Toxopneustidae; genus Lytechinus; species Lytechinus variegatus. Next base: position 1,384,389 of record NC_054747.1, read on the forward strand.
TCGAACTGTTTTAAAAAAATACTGCTAAACTTTAAAATTCAAGAACTTTGTTATTTGTTATCCGATTTTTGATGAAATTTTCCGCATTTTGCTCAGTGAATTCTACTCTATTTATCATACTTTCAATCCGGACCAGCCCTTTTAGTTACCGGCAGTGGGAACGTTCTATGGAATAGGTGTTAATCAAAGGGAATATTATTGTGGTGTCCACGTCATAATCCTCCATAGTGCTTTACCAGCCATAAATGAGTCAGTCAGTCACACACCACAAATGGCCGGCCGTATAAACCCTCTCGCCATATGACTAGCATGTGTTCTTCCCAACTGCTGACTAGGATAAAGAGAGAAAGAGTAAAACACAATGAAGATGGGTTGGGGGCAGCAACGCATGGGCCCCCAGTTTGCTTACAGGTTCAGTCCTATTTAGCTGTAGGGTTTTGTATGCATCTGCTGACCGAGCTGCATGACTTATTGAGCATGTGTGCTGTGGTCAGGAAGGAGGCCTTAAAAGGGCTGATGGAATAGGGAAGAAATGAGAAGTGTAATCGTATTGGTGCAAAGCATGAAAAGCATAAGAACACCATCTCACACAAAATTCTTATGTAATCAAAGCTTTCAAAATTGGGTCTATATTTCATGATACAATTATGAAATTCATGGATTTTTTTTTCTACTTGGTTACCTGCTCAGATGTCCTGTTGATAAGTTGCTATGTCAGTAATACCTTTTGCAAGATTTCCAGCTTTGAAGAGCAAGCTTTGTTAAGCCAGTTTTAAAACAGTGCATGCTGGTTAATGTGTAAGAGCATAAAATCTATCTGTGGTATATTATAATTTTTTTTCATTTTCTCTTTGATGTGGCTGTGTCAGGGAAAACTTGAGCAAGCTTTGGATAACTATCTTTCGTTGCAAAAAAAAGAAGTGTAAGAGCTTCTGGATTCATATGTTTCAGTTCCCTCATTTATCACTTTTATCTTTCTGATCCCCCAATGTCCCGTGCAGGAAGCGGACCCATTCAACTCTGGCAATTTCTCCTGGAGCTTCTGACCGACAAGACTTGCCAGCACATCATCAGTTGGACGGGCGATGGCTGGGAATTCAAGTTGTCCGACCCCGATGAGGTTGCCCGACGATGGGGCAAGCGCAAGAACAAGCCCAAGATGAACTATGAGAAGCTGAGCCGCGGACTGCGCTATTATTACGACAAGAACATCATCCACAAGACGGCGGGCAAGCGCTACGTCTACCGCTTCGTCTGCGACCTGCAGAGCCTGCTGGGATACTCGCCCGAGGAGCTGCACGAGATGGTCGGCGTCAGCCCCGCGCGAGACGACGACTGAGAACTCGGCAACGTGCGTTGCGAAAGAACATTGGACTTTTTGAAGCTGCGTATTTCATAGTGGACATGGCTTTGATGAAAAGTTGTGTTCTGTTATTTGAAAGGTTATTCATAGAGGTGATATTCATGAGGTGGGAGGACCAACCTCTTGTAGAAACGTTACACATTTGTTGTAATTAACTTTTTAAAACAACCCTTGATATATCTGTCATGTCATGAAATTCAATTTGCACAAGTGCAATTAGCATAATTCAAAACTTTTTTACAAAAAGTGAGAACAAGTTAAATTTGCATTTGATTCTGCCACTTAATTCGTCCAATCCTGTATTTCATGCCTTAATTTTTAGCCTTTTTTAAGAAGGAATTTTCGAATGAAATTTTGACAATTCGTAGACCTTTATGTGAGGTTGTTAGCCTACGAGAAATGTACTTAATCATGTATAAAATGAACATTTATTGTTGCATGCGTTTTCATATAATTGTGATGTGAAATCCAAGGAAAAAAGAAGTTAAGTCATCTGGAATGACATTGTAGATTGCCGAACCAGTTCTCTCCTTTTTAAAAGTGAAAATGTACTATTATAGATATTAAAGTCCTATGAATTTCTGTGCTTCTAAAAATTGATGCAAAATGCAAAGATATTGTCCAAAAAATGAATTTTGAAGGCAAGCCACATTTTATATTCCAACTGCATATCATATTATATTTGCAAAAAAAAAATGATGTGACTGTTGAAGAATATTTGAATACCACGTGGATGTTGTGGGGTTTTTAGATGAGAAGTGAGACCTGTGTCTTGTTATTTGCAAAAAAATCATCTGAAAGCGCATTTTGAAGACCAGCGACATTTGTACCATTTGCATATTTGATTTGCTTTGCGAAGATCTTGATGTGACCAAACATTTTCTTTTACTGGAGCCATGAAACTTTATTATTAAAAAACTAACCAAGGCCATTTGGTGTGTCCTCAAGGGCTAAGAGCTTTCAATTTGATTTCATTCTAACCTTTTTGATTTACATTCGGTAGAAAAACATTCCAATGTCATATGGACTTTAGTTTTATATATCTTTATTTTTTTTCATTGTTGAATGATGGTTATCAGTAATCTTATATCAGTCTTTGCGGGTTTATACTTATAATTCACCAATTTGATGCAAGCTATTTTTTTAAATTTCATATAGTTAGAATGGTATACAACAATAGGTGCTATTTTGTATGGGGTTTTGTGATATTTTTGTTTGAGTATCTTTCACAAGAACCGGGGTCTGTTTCATAAAACTTGTTATAATAACAAATTTGCAAGTACAGCTTATAGATACCGAAATCATTTGATTTGATTGGCCGATATTGAACCTGCTATAGAAATTGTGCATCTGTTGTTATACCAAGTCAAGATGAAACAGCCCCTGAATCCTTCATGGGCTTTGTGCAAAAGTTGTGTATGATTTTCTTTTTGTATTATATATTTTGTACGTTTCAGAGTGATAGGAAAAAAACATTTTGGAATTTATCGACTCCTGGAGTTTTTGGGTTTGATTTATTATTTTTGTAAAACTATGGGCTGAATATTCTACTTTTAGTCTTCATGTTTGTCAACTTCCACAGACTGTATTTTCTTGAACACCCTCTTTTCAATGTGTATTACCCTCTAATGTGCACATTGTATAGAGTGTCATGTTTTTATAAGCACCTGATATTGGTGTTAGCACCTGAAGTAGCATTCAGCATTGTGTTCACAAGAGTGATATTATTTGTACAAGTAAGCACTTTGTGTTTGATAATACCTTAGCACTATGTCAGTGATGACTCCTTTTAGAATCCAAGTGTTGTGTAAGCCCTTCTTGTTATTCCTGGCTCTTACCCGCTAACTGTTTACGTATCCGTCCCAAAGTTTTGAGGGATAGCGTGTTAAAAGGTGTTGGCAAGCACATTTATGGATTTGTGCTATACAAGTGTATTTGATGTTGTGAAGTAACTACTTGCTATGGTTTGTCACAACTGCATAATTGGATCCTTGTATACAGTTTGGAAGGTGTAGGCTGCTTGATGTTAGATGCATTTCCAATTGAGCATGAGATAATGTATCACATGTACCATAGAGCCTTTTGCTTCTTATGCGAGGGGCAGAAGGATGTCCAAACTTGCCATTTATATGAATCATGAAGTTTCATGTAAGTGAACGAACAATGAAATGTGTCGTTTGAAGACTTGACTTGGGTGTACTGAAACATGTTCCAGATATGGAAATGCTAGGAACCATTTTGGGAGGAATGTGCTTCATTTTTGTAAATGATGGGTTTTGAGACCTACGCACCATCAAACTTGCCTTGTTAGCTTTAAAAAAAATTGACAGTTGGTTTTTTTTTCAGTTTGGTTAGTTTTTCTTTGTCTTCACATTGATGTGCCTTGGTGTCTTGTCACATGAAAAAGATATGCCTTCTAGAAAATGTACTGCAGAAATTTATGATGATTCTAGAACGTAGCAGAAAAAAAAATGAAAGCACTTTTTTATATTTGTACTTACACTTGTTCCTGTGTATAGAATGAGGCATGTGCTTCGTTATTACCGCAGAATGTACATGCATTTCTTATTGTATGTGAGAGAGAAAGAGAGTGTGTGTGTGTGTGTGTATAGTGCAAACAAAGCCTTTTTGTGTATACATGTAAGTTTTCTAGAGAGTGCAATTTGTGCTTTTTTATATATGTGCGTGCGAGTGAGGCAAGAGAGACTTAAATGAGGGGGAATTCTCGAATGTGCTTTATTGTATGTAATTTTAATCTAACACGGTGGAAAGTAGTGACTGAGCAAATAGAGCTCTTTTTGTCTTAACAAAACGGAAATATCCCTAGCCGTGGGTACCATGTACATTACTTTGAGATGACCTTTGACACGAAAAGTGCTACTGAATATTTTGTAAATAGATATGACTACGCAATTGTAGTACATTGTACAGAATCATGACAGAAAAATGGGAATAACTTGTCATTAGTTGCCTATGTTGTAAAATAAGCTTTTTGACACTAGAACAAAAAAATGGAATGTATTTTTCACAATTTTGTAAGTATTGTTTATATTTCTGTTACTACACTTACACCTTCGTTTGTCAGAGATATTGAATATTTTTTTTTGTTTTGTTTCGCTAATGAGTTTTATAGTGGTGTTATATAGTGCTGGCACTGTTCTACACACCGTTTCATTTTTTGTTCTGTTTTCAGCAGAATATGTGATTTATTTTTAGTTAATGGCTAAACAAGGGTAACGGTATCTCATTTTTGTTATGCAACTACTAAAGTTCCTTTGAAAAAATGTACCCATGCACTCGTTACTCTGCAGCATTTTTCATAGCAGAGTTACAAGGAACTTGGTTAATGTAATAATGGAAAACTAAATTGGGTTCTCGTACAATGAAAAAGAAATATCAGAAGTGTATTGTCATTTTGGTAATTCCCCCCAAATGGTTTTAAAAGAGAAATAAATCAGAATAATTACCAATATTTTAAAGTTATTTATGAGGGAGTTGTTATATTGATGAAGCTTTTTGACACAAAGCCTGCATCGATTTATGTTTTGTACGTGATACAACAGCCATTGTGTATAACAGAAGACTTTTAGGTTAACATCAGCGATGTCAGAACACTGAATACCCAAGTAACTGTAGGGGCAAACAATGGCTAGCCCCTAAGTCCTAGTATGTTCTGGAAGATTTAGCATTGATACACATCGGAGACCCTTCGTGGTCTAGGCTTGATGTATTATAACAGCTAACTTTTAGGTTCACATCAGCGATGTCAGAACACTGAATGCCCAAGTAACTGTAGGGGCAAACAATGGCTAGCCCCTGAGTCTTAGGTATGTTCTGGAAGATTTGGCATTGATACACAAACTTTTTGGTTAACATCAGTGATGTTGGAACACTCTGAATGAGAGGGGCAAACTTTTGCTCACCCCTACAATCCTATGCATGCTCCTTAAGACTTTATGTAGAGTATCTTACAACATTTGCTCAAATCAAACGAGATAATCTGTCAGATTATTTTGTCTAGACCTTGATACCAAAGTAAAACAAATGTAGCCCATCACTATGCACTTATGTCATGTCATGGTAACGATTTATTTATATTTACTTTGTTCTGTAGAAGATTCTGTTCAATTGATTTACATGCCTTGATTGATTTTGTTTGTACCCCCCCCTTCCCGCGGTTTTGTCAACATGTGTTGTGTTGGCAGGCGTGGATGCAAAAGAAAGAATAAATTGTGAAAATGTCGACGTAAAAAAAAGAAGATATGTATGTATGGTTTCTTCATTAGGATGTAATCACGTATTAGATTTAAAGGCCTGGTCACACCGCTCGGGCGGTGTGACCAGACCTTAAGCACATATGAGAGATTTATGGATAATCTTTAAAGTCTGTCTTTAGCTGTGGTTAACCTTCCCTCCCCTCTCCATATGGCTATGCCTAGGATATGTGAATGTATGTGGTTGATACAAAATGAAAATGAGTTTTATAGGTTCCCTTGTTTTACATGAAAATGTATCTTCATTGTTTTTTCTATTAGATACAACACCTATTCGAAGGCACAGACTGGGCTGAAAATTTCAGGGTATAAAGCTGTGTAATTTCATGATATCCAATTCCTCATTGTGTACTAGGAAACAATGCTTTGAAAGCTACCATTTGAAGGGAAAATAAAAAATATATCGCCGAGAGGGGGCGGTAGATCGGTTTTATTTGACGAATTGCCATAGAGCATCGGGGGTTGAAAACGGATCAAACGTCTAAGACAAAATCTTGGAGATGGGTGCTAGATGATAAATTAATTGTATTCCTGTTATTGGTCATTTACCATAGCTAGAGACGGGCTTTAAAGATAAGAAAGAGCGGAGAAAAAAAAAATCAGGGTCATGGGTGGGGGCACTCATCTGGTGATTTGGAGGGATGTAAAGTGAGCCGAGATTATAAGAATTAAAGAATACCAATCTAGAAATATTGACCCAAACTCATAAAAAAAGAGAGCTACAAAAACAGAAACATAGTGCAGGAGAAGGATAAATGATGCATGAAAGAGTGGAGGGGGGGGGGGGGATAACGAGCGAAAATTAAGATGAGAAAGTTTGCATGCAAAGTAAACTTAATCCCTTTGTTCATTCTCCACAAATCAACATATTTATTTTAACAAATCCGTCTTTCCTTTCAGGAAGTTCTTATACTATGTTCAAGAGTCATCAAGATATGCAACAGAAATTACAATTGAAAAAATTGGGATGTCTCTTTTTTATATGACTATTCTCTATTTAATATTTTTAATGGATTTAGTCCCTTTTGCATGAAAAGTCATTGCTATGTCTGGCAAAATTTAGGGCCTTTTCACACGTGAATCATAAACATCATTGTAATGATGATTCCTATTACATTGTTATCGTGACTGAATGGCGTTCATGGCTCTAATCATGTCCTAGTTTGATTTCACACGTGCTAAATATTCGTCATTAGCCGTATTTTTCAGTGGAATCAAAATTCAAATTACGATTATTTTTACCGTGTGAAAGGGCGGTGTTACATGTAACTAGTAAACAGACTAGTAAACGATTTCAACATCTAGGTTGAGAATACGAAGGGTTAGGGACGAGGGAGGAACTATTACATTAGCGTACCTACGGGGGAGACTCCCCCCCCCTTCCCTGACGAGTCACAACCCACGCAAGGGACGTGGTTGAAGACCTTTTATTTTGCTTGTCATTTTTTTTTGTTCTGGTACGAAATCCTTTATTTGTGGTTGAAGACTTTTTTTTTTTGGGGGGGGGGCTTGTCGAAATTTTTGGCGATTTTTTTTTCACTTCCCCCTTTGGAAATTCCTAGGTACACCACTGAACTATTATATTACTGATGACTGAGTAAGTGATGATAAAAAAAGAATGGAATCAATCTTCTTTATCATATGTAGATACTGCGTTTTCCATAGGGAAACCGGGCATTTGCTTCAAGTTTCCCCAAAGTATGTACATTTTTATCAATAACTAAAAAAACAACAACAACAAATTTGTTTTGGGGGCCTGAAAAAGGCATATTTATACTCCACAACTTGATAACAGAGAGATGATAAGAAATCAAATAGTTTCGAGCGGCTTTGAAAAAAAAACATAAAATGCTTGTGCAAAATGTAGATGTGCAAAACTGCGTTTTTCCATGGTGGGGCAGTTATGATTGTGCATTGGATACTTGTGAGTTCTGGGGCCCGTTGCAGAAAGAGTTGCAATCAAACGCAACTCTAAAAATCATGCGCAACTTGATTTTCAACCAATCAACAGCGCGCATTTTTGACTTGCGATTGATTTTTTGACTTGCGTTTACTCTTTCTGCAACGGCCCCCTGGGCTCCGTAACACAAAAAATAGTGATTAATCAATAATTTGAGAGAGCAATTCTGATTGGTTCCTAGTCAGTCTACGGAGCGAAATGCGCATGCAACGATAATCTTGATAGGCCATTGAATTTAACGATTAATCGTATTCGGTTTTCACTGTATATGCGTGATGATACAATATTTATGAAACCATTGGTTGAAAAAAGAAAATCAGCGGAGCGAGTATTGTAAACATAGGTCCCATTCTATTCGAGTAATACCAGTGTGTGGGTGTGTATTTGACCTCTGGGCATTTTCCTACAGAATCATGATAATAGCGCTACCAAGTGAAAAGACGTTTATTAGAAATTTATCATAGGCCCTATATCAGTGCAACGAGAAATCTGTTCACGTGATATTGGCAACTGACAAATACAACTACGGAACTAGTACGGATACAAACTTGCATCTGGTTCAGTACAGTCGTTGAGTTGATTTTTTTGGTTTCAGGTGAGAAAGTTGACTTTTTAGGGTAAATTGTGACGGAAAAGAAGGAGGGGGTTGGATGGTAGTAGATTCAGAAAAATCTGAAATGTATTTTCGTTGACATTTTTATGTAGACTTATTCATGTATCATGAGCACCTATCGCTACAAGGCAGATAAATAAGGTTATTTGATAAACGAATCAGAATTGTTTTCTTTAGAACCAGCCGGATGAAGTATATGTGAATGGAATATTGATTCGATCTTTACACATTCCATTATTTTGCTAGACAAAAAAATATCACCATCGGCGTTACATGTTCTGGCAATTTTTTTGCTCAATAAATTATGGTTGATGTGTTGGGACTCGTCGAGTTTGAATAATGATATTGTAATTTAGGGGTTCTACTTGGGCAGTCGTGACCACTCCTATGATTTTAAAAGTAATGAAACAGTATAGTAGAGAAGAATTACAACAAGTATAAAGGGGAGAAAGTTACGAAAGGAGAACGAGGAGTTTTACAAAAGATAGGTCAAGGTTGTGCAACTCCAAAAAGTTAAAAATTTGACGTCATTCTTATGTCGTTTCCTGCTTCTTTTCCACTGCATATCAAAACGTCCTCGTGACGCATCTGAGCGTAATTTAGCTTTAAATTTGATTTGATTTAATTTATCTTATTTTCATTGGTAGGAAAATGTTACCGAGGGCTCTCCTAGTCATCTTCGTTTGCGCTGCCGTTGTTGGGATGGTGGCTGAGGTCGTCATTGCCGATGAGGGTCCGGGTCATTCAGGTCAGCCAGGTCGTGGAAGCGTGCTTCAGCAGCTGTATTCTCTCAAAGCCAAGGCTATCAGAAATGAAGGTATTAGCCTACGAACATAGAGGGTATCACAGGCCTAATTAATTTCCCATAGACTCGTGTGCTAAAGCGGCACTTAGTAAAATCATAAAAAATAAGGAGGAAATTCGAGGGTTGAATGTTTACTACCAGTGGACAGGAAATATGTCTGACATTCCATATCTGACCAGAAAAGGGTACCTCGACCGGCTCATTTTAAAAATGAATCGGCATTTATGAAGACTACACCTGACAGGATCAAATTCATCACTTGAGAGGGTAAAGTGGCCCTAATTTTTCCACCAGTAAAAAAAAAAAGTTCCGAAGTTGCGATGTATATTTTCAATTTGGAAAATGGAAGTTCAGTAGGTACCCTCCCTAAGATCAGTGTTAGATTGTCAATCATATTCATTCATTTTTGTCAATCAGCATTATCAAATTCAAACATTGAACAATGTGTTGGCTCGAATGAATATCTTAGGCATGCCAGTTGTAGTTAGGCCCGTGTGACCAAATAAGGCTAAACACTTTGCTAAGTGTTTACGCCATCTACGTTTGTTGGTATCAATTCAAGAAGCTTAAATGTAAACTCCGGGCTGAAATATTAAAAAGTGATAGGAAAAATGAATGATATAATTTTAATGGATACAAAAATCTGATTAATGAGAGTAAGTAAATAAAAAGTTATAGTTTTGCTAATAATTTGTAAAAACGGCTCAATGGTCCTATGATTGCATCATGAATATGTAATTAGTTTACTTATGATTTCATGTCCACACTTTCCTTTTTTCTGATCTTATTGCATGAGATTATTATTTCAAATTTTCATTATTCTGTATGTAACGACATGTCTCCCTTGTAACAAGAGGAAGTTCAACAATTATTATATTATAGTAAATCAGAAGCAAATCATATTTTATATTTTTGAAGGACCAAAGTGGAATAAACATAAGTTCATACGATACAGTGCAAAACTTATGATGAGTTATGAAATTATCGACTCGCTAACTGCTTAATAATTAGGACGTGGAAAGAAAAGTGTCACTTAAATAACGACCAATATTGAGTATTCATAACTGTCTTGTTCCTCTTCCAGGCTCGTAGCCAGGGGGGCGGTGGGGGCGGTCGCCCCCAAAAAAAGTCCCCAAAACGAAAAAAAAAGAAGGGAAAAGGAGAGGAGAAAAGGAAAAGGGAAGGGAGGAAAGGGAAGAAAGGTTGTTTTCTGTTTTTTTTTTCCTTTTTATTCTTTTTTTTCTCAAAAGAGAAACCCCTTCACTCTTGCTTTAAATTTGTATATGAATTTTGCTTCCGCGCTGCACGCGGTTAAATTACAATATTGAAGTTCTCAATTTTTTCCCCCTCCCTTTTCTAACCCTGTTTTTCCACCTCAGCTATATGTGTTTCTTTGCAATTTTAAAAATTCGAATGTATACATTAGGGCATGGAATTAGAGTAAGGTTAGGCCGAAGTATATAAAGTAATCTTTTTTTAATTGATCGCGCAATTTCTGGTCGGGTCGGCTCCGAGCGGGTAAAATCTTTATATCAATTTCTGGCGTCACCTCCACAAAGGCAACTTCTCCCGCTTTTCAGCTCAATACTAAACAACCATGATTTTGGGAGAAACAGTTGTCTAATTTAAAAAAAAGAGGAAGGTATAAAATTCGTGTCGTATTAAATAAAAAAGTACAATAATTGTTATCAAATTCTACTAAACTTCATGTCATTTTCCTGCACATTGATCTCCTGTCCTGTTTTGCGCCCTCAGTTTAAAATTTTGAATGACACTTAAGTTTCTTTATAATTCAGAATGAAGCGCTTCAGGATAAGTCAAAGAAATTAGGCATCCTTTTTTTATAATTTCAATGAATCACAGAAGTTTCAATTTTTGCGCACTATTTTCCTTGTAATGAAGTTCAATAATTTTAAGAAATAAATTGAATTAGAGTCGATGGGGGTATTAGAGATATCTGCATTTGATGAAACGTCAGCCCTTTAAAATTTAAGGGTTTCATTGCTTTGTGCGGGGAGGAACATCTTCCTCCTGGCATATACACTTCTTCTCCACTGTTTTGCGAGTTAAAGATATGCACTGTGTAGCTAAATTGTTTGTAATCAAATCTAATCTTTCCAAGGGAAGTATTCAATATATCTTAGATAATACATTTTTCTCGGGACCCTTTTCATGGCCTAAAAATGATAAAACGCTTTAGTTATTATTATTTTAATTTCCTCCATTGTATTGAAAACAAGGTTCAAAATCACAATACAGTCAACTGAATTGGACCTAATATAGGTACTAGAGACAAGGGAGACGGCTCCTTTTCATTTTAATTTATGAAACACCAAAAGCTTCGCGCGGGAGGGGGAAACTCCTCCCTGCACCCACCCCCTAGGGAACGCGCTTCGCGCGCTCTGTAAGTGATGGCACGCTTCGCATGCATTTACCGCCCCTCCAAAATGAAATCCTCGCTACGCAGTTGCCCTTTTCCGAATTTGATGAGACTTTCGATGTTTTATAGGTCCGATTTGTTCAAATCACATTCTCGTTAGCATGGAGTCACCCAGTAAAGCATCCTTAGAATTAACTTCGTAACTTTTGAACAATAAGTAATAACAATAATAAAAACCCGTCTTTATGCTGTCATTGCACGACCATTCTGATAATACTACTACCTCAGTCACATTTTCCCTTCGGAGGCCGTACGGTAGGTGAAAAACAGCCCTTTCATTTTTATTAAAATGACCTACATATATACTCAGCTGTTACAAGAAAGAGAAGTTGAAACGGCTTTTTTCGACTCGCTGTACGGCCGCCGTAGAGGAAATGTGACGGAGACATTATTCGTATTTATTTTGTGAGTATTATTTCTCTCTCATTTATTTTTTTTTCTCATTTGATTACATATGTCTGTATTTGTACTCTGTTATTGGTTTTGTTATCTATTTTTGAGGGGCCCACATTGTACAAGCATTGCTTTTTAGTGGGTCCCTCCATTTCCATCTTAATTTAATTTCTATTGAAAAATAGTATACTTATTTAAAACCTCCAATGTGTTGCCCATATCGTGTAAGTTTTTTTCACAACATATGTATTATTATTTTTGTTTCTTTGCAATGGATACAAATACTTATTTTTATATATATGGTATACAATTTGTTTTTGTTTGATGGAAGTGAAATAAATACAATTGAATTGAATTGAATTTATTTATCTATTTATATATTTATTCAGGATGACAAGATCAGTTAAAAACTGTTTTACATCATGGTTCTGACATTAAAACATAAATACATGTAAATCAATAATATATTATAGATGAGATAAAAATCAAAGTAATATCTAAAAAAGTGTGTTTAAAGTCGCATACATTCGTAATTCCGAAGCTTCGTAATTCCGAAGGTTCGGTTATTCCGAAGGTTCGTATTTCCGAAGGTTCGTAATTCCGAAGGTTCGTAATTCCGAAGGTTCGTCAATCCGAAAACGAAATAAGGTTCGTAATTCCGAAGGTTCGTTAATCCGAAGACAAAATAAGGTTCGTAATTCCGAAGGTTCGTTAATCCGAAAACGAAATAAGGTTCGTAATTCCGAAGGTTCGTTAATCCGAAAACGAAATAAGGTTCGTTAATCCGAAAACGAAATAAGGTTCGTTAATCCGAAAACGAAATAAGGTTCGTTAATCCGAAAATTAAATAAGGTTCGTATTTCCGAAAATGAAAATAATTCATTTTGGTAACAAAAACGATGTTGTCATTACAAAATTACACGATATTATGCAATGATAGTAATAACGATCGATGATACATGCGTGTGTTGGGGCCAAAGCATGTATTTCATTAAGAATGGCGCCCTGATCAAGCATAGGCTAATTTCGATTTTATCTGAGCAATTGCTGCCTATAAGCAAATGGTTTAATTAAAGATGCAGGGGATCAAGTGTATTGGAGGCGTGCGAGCAACCTCTAGATAATAGGATTTGTATTGGAGGGGATGTCATTTTAATAACAGCTTCTGCTGGTAATAAAAATAAAAATAATACTAATAATGATCCTTGTGAAATGTTGAAAGCGCGAATCGCAGGTGAAACTATGTAACAAGACGTGAAGTGAGCATTCGGAGCATTTTTTGTAATCGTGAGAAAGATGTGTATCTTTCTAAAGAATTAATGCGAGGGCGAGCTGTAATTTGTTTATATACTGACCTGGGGCCCGTTGCATGAAACTTTTGGCGGAAATCAGACTAACCTTAGTTTTCAGTTTTTACCAGAGTTTTCTCAGGTAAAAAGTTTTATGCAACAGGCTTCAGAAAGTAATCTTTTAAGGACTGCATTTAGTGACTCATGAATAGAATATATATCTCACGAACTAAATAATGAGAGCGCGAACCGCAAGCTTAAAATTTGTGATATTCCAACCTGAAAACTGGACATTTCATACTTCTTTTTTGTAACCAGGAATAGAATGAGTTCCTCAATAAACAATACTTGATGCGAGCGAGAAACGTGAGCCAAATTTTTCCGATTTTCCAACCTGAAAACTGGACATTCTAAGCATTCTTGTAAAAAAAAAAATAATAGCTGGGAGAATAGTTTTCAGAACTGAAGTGGCTTCCCTGGGTAAATGATACCTATATCAATATTATCATTCTAGGCCCATATGAAATTTCCAAAAGTTTGAGCACGTGATTCGCTCGCAACATCTCACAAGGATGCCCTTTTAACAGTATTGACCAAAAAGGTGAATTTTACATCTTCAGATTTGACTTTTTCCCCCAAACCGCTTGCTCTCTACGCTCGCAGAAATGAAACGTAAATATATAACTTTAGTGATCACTTAAAAAATTGTGCTCAATTTAGTTACTACAAAACACACAACCTCTTTACACAGATGATAATCTAATGGTGAAAATATCCGTTTGCACCAAATTGCCCCTATTGGCCCCTTTTTTTTGCTTTGCTTTTTTTTTGCTTTTTTGCTTTTTGCCCCCCCCCCCAAAAAAAAAAAATACGTTCCGCCGCCATTGGCTAAAACACGCATCGTCTTCATGGCTAACTGTAAAAAGTTCTTAAAATGTCCCCTTTAGATCAGGTCAGAGCTTATATATTTAAAAATTATCTTCGCGCTTCTTGCTAGCAGTTATTATCTAATTTTAGTTACATGTACATAGGCATCTCGCTTTGAAGATCACAAACATATTGCCCATCATATTAACAAAAATATATAGCTCGCGCTCGCATTATTTAAAAAGGGTTTATCATGTTATTACATATTTACTTTATTTTATAAGGATAAAGCTAATTATTGACTGTTAGGACTACCCTTTCAAAGAAACAAACAAAAATCAACTTTAAACTGCCGATCAAGGAAAATATGGTTTAAAAAAATTGCCCCCCCCCCCTCTATTTGACGAAAGTTGGATCCACCGGGAGGGAGGCAGGGGGCATCAAAAATGGAATAAAAAAAGGGGAATTAATATTTTCCAAAATGGGAAAGTTCCTTTTTCAAAAATAAATATGCCGTTTTTCATGTTTTTTTTCGAAATAAAATACTCTTTTTAAAGTATACAAGTTAAGTTAAGTTTTCAGGCTGGAATATTGAAAAATTTCAGCTTGCGCTTCGCACTCTCATTCGATTGGTGAAATATTCATCCTAAAGAGGTCACTAAATGCTTTCTTTAACAGGTTTCTTTTCTGGTCAGTATGTTTAAGCTCGCGTTTTGCGCTCGTGTTAATTCTTTAGTTAGATGCACATCTTTTTTAATGACAGCAGAAATCTGCTCGAATTTTTAAAAACTAATTTTCATTTTTTATTGAAATAACCTAAGGTTTAGCTTGTGATTCACGCTCGCAACACCTCGCAATAATGCCATTTTAATAATTGACCACAAAAAAACGTTATACAATTTCACCTTTGAATTTGTTTTACCAAGCCGCTCGCTCATTATACTCTCTCCCGAAAAATAAAGCCTAAATATACATTTTGCCATAATAAGAAGTCACTTCAAAAAAGTTTTTCTCTTCTTAATCACTATCAAACACACAATGACTTCAAGCAGATGATAATCTTAAGGTGAAAATATCACCAAAGTGCCCATTTCGTTCGTTCGGCCGCCCTTGCCTTCCCATCCTCATATGATAATTAAACGGCAACAGTGTCCCCCGCCCCCCTCCCCTTGCCTCTGCCTCTGCTTTCCCGGTTTTCATTTTTCGGATTAACGAACCTTATTTTGTTTTCGGATTAACGAACCTTATTTTGTTTTCGGATTAACGAACCTTATTTCGTTTTCGGATTAACGAACCTTATTTCGTTTTCGGATTAACGAACCTTCGGAAAAACGAACCTTATTTCGTTTTCGGATTAACAAACCTTCGGAAAAACGAACCTTATTTCGTTTTCGGATCAACGAACCTTCGGAATAACGAACCTTTTTTCGTTTTCGGATTAACGAACCTTCGGAACAACGAACCTTATTTCGTTTTCGGATTAACGAACCGTCGGAACAACGAACCTTATTTAGTTTTCGGATTATCGAACCTTCGGAAAAACGAATCGTCGGAATTACGCCACAAATGTTCGGATTAACGAACCCTTTTTCGTTTTCGGATTAACGAACATCGAGGTATAGGCAATTTACGTGTTTCGGAATTACGAACCTTCGGAATAAAGAACCTTCGGAATTACGAAGCTTCGGAATTACGAAGTGTAACCGTTTAAAGTGATGCAATGCATTACAAGAACATTTACAATATGTTATACAAAGAAGTAAATTAAATGTAATTAAATTTAAGTATTTAACAACCGATAAAGTATACGATTCAGGGACGAAATGTATTAATTAATGGTTAGAGAACTATATAAAAATCGGTAAAATTCAGGAAAATAAAACAAATTCATAAGTGAACACTCATATGACATAGAAATAAAAAGTGGTATAATTTACATCAAAGTATGAGAATACATAACAAATGTGTTTCATGTATTTATGAAGCAACTTAATTATAGATATAGAAAATGATATATAATAAATTGTAACGAATTACGACAAAGATATAGGTACTAAAAAAAAGAAAACAATTTTTGGATCGAAGTGTATTTGAACAAAATGGTAGGTAAAATGTACATGAAACTGCATATCGGGGTATGGGCTACAATTCCTTTCCTTAAATAATTAAAGCTCTCAGGTAATGCAGTACATATGAATTGCACATCAGGGTTTGGAATTAATTTCTTGTATTTAAATTCAAAATTTTCGAGTGATAATAATAACATTAATAATAACAACAACAACAATAATTATGATGTTAAATCTAAAATTATGTTATTATAGTTCGGTATCATCACTTCCCTAAGGCATCTTTGTGAATATTGTATTATTTGAAATTGAAATAAATCATAGGATTTTGTACTTTTTATTTTATTATCATTATCATTACTGTAGACATGGTAGATATCATCATTAATATCATTGTAATTATCATTACTATTAGAAATGTCATATTTGTAACATTATAATTATTGTTGTTGTTATTATTAATGTTATTATTATCATTACTATTATCATGAAAAATCATTCTTGTTGTGAATGTAGTATTTCTCTATTTTATATTTTTTCTATTCAGGGTGGGTCCCAATGACCAAAAAAGGTTATCTAACTAGCGCCACCTATGAGGATGAGACCCAAAGCTCCGCACTAAAAATACCATCACCTTGTTAAATAACTTTTAATCTTGTTTAATTATTGCTTTTACGCAACCCATCAATTTCATTAATATCGTCTATTTTTGTATCTTTTTGTATTTTTTTCAGCTCGGAAAGATGGAGGCCTCCAATATCCGCCGTGTTACCCCAGCTGTGATTTTTAGCAAAGAAAAGGACCGCATATCACGGTGAAGCCTGGGATCGATCATTTTTTTCTTTATTTTATCGAGCATGGAGCCTGTCTGAACCAACACGCTGTACTTCCGGATGTGAAGGTCCAGGGGCGGATCCAGGATTTTTGAAAAAAAGGGGGGGGGATTTTCCCGAAAAAAATTGACAAGCAAAAAGAAAAAGCAAAAAAAGAAAACCTTACTGGTGTATGAAGTATGAGCGGCATATTCCCATTGGAAATCTAGCATGTAACTTTGAAAAAGAGGGGGGGGGGGGGGGCACAATTGTGTAAGAAAGGCATATTTGCATTAAAAATACTGACTGTGACTCTCAAGGGGAGGGGGGGCACTTCCATTCACGAGTGGATACCATGCGCGACCATGAGATCTCAATAAGCACCCTAAACACGTAATTTCCATATTCTGAAAATGCACCCCTTAAAGGTCAAGTCCACCCACGAAAACCGTTGATTTGAATAAAAAGAGAAAAATCAAACTAGCATAATGCTGAAAATTTCATCAAATTCGGACGTATAAAATAAGACAGTTATGAAATTTTAAAGTTTCGCTAATATTTCACAAAACAGTGATATGCACAACTCAGTGACATGCAAATGAGACAGTCGATGTTGTCACTCACTCACTATTTCCTTTGTTTTTTATTGTTTGAATTATACAATTCTTCATTTTTTTTACAGATTTGACAAGAAGAAGAACTTGACTGAACCATACAGTATTAAACCATTAAACCATGCTAATTCCACATTTTAAGGGAGGAATTCATCATTTTTTCACTTGATAATGAGTGTTATATATAAGAATAATTGTAGAAGAATTGTGAAAGCAGTTACATTAATCTATTAGTTATTTCCTCTTTAAGAATAGCCTAGAATGATCAAGTACATTCCACAGCATGTTTGTAAAGAACTTTCCAGAATGTCTTTTTATTATGCAGGCCTTGCCTATTTAAAGGCCAAGGAGTTTTATTGTTGAATAGGGAAAAGCCAAACAATAGAATTGTATTGGTAGTGGAAATGAATAGGCTTAGGTATTTTGTTTACCCATGTTGATTTCAATGAGGTCATTCAAGAATGTTTTAGAAATAAAGAAGCTTCCAGAAGAGTGAATTCTAGAAGCTTGTAGATTAGTTGAAATTTGAGAATGATCTAGAACACTTGTAATTAGTATAAAGCTGCAGATTTTTCAAGATGATCATCACATCATATGAGAGCAGGAGATCACATCACATCATATTAGATCACTTGATCATCACATCATATGAGATCACTTCACCAGATCAGATCAGAGCAGTTTATGCATCAATGAACTGTTTGCAGTTATTTTGAGAGAGAAATTATCAGTTCTCATCAACATCATCAACCTGTTCAATGAACACGTTTCAACCCATGGATTGCTGAAATTGACTGTTAATCATCATCAACATCGTCTTCACGGACATTTCAACTCGTTACAGTGACTGTTATTATTCATCGGACTTCAACATCAGTTTCATCATCACCATCATTGTGAATTTTCGCCAGTCAACTGGGATTTTATCATTTGGATTATTACTTGGATATAGTATCATTACTTCGGGATTTTACATCGGACACTTCAAGAGATTTATGTAAGATCATTATTTGTTTTATTTATGTATAATTATTTCCTGTAATAAAAAAAGGAAAATTTTAACTTTATATTTTAAAATCGTGTTTGTTATTTGTTGCAGTATCGTAACAAATAATTTTGGGGGCTTGTCCGGGAGACGAAAACCAAATTTGTACAAGCCAAGGCAATTTTGAAACTAAAAACCAGCTTCCATGAATATTATGATTCATCCAGTAATCTTGAAATAACAGTCAATCGGAGAGGTGGTTTGCGGTTCCAGCTGTCACACGCCTGGGACCGAATCCTACGGGAAGTTCAAAGCCGTCTCTCACGGGATTAACTTCCGCCCCTGGGGAACCAAGTGACGCTACGGTCGGCTGACTCTGGCGCGAAGTCACTTGGAAAGACGTGATTGGCGTTCATTCGCCTGATGAAGCCAACAGCGGTTGGTGAAACGTCGCGACGACAGAGAATTGTAAGTTAATACTTTCAATTTTCAACAAATTCCAGTAGATGATTCAATTTTTGACTGTTATAAAAACCAGCTTGTCCGGGAAACGAAAACCAAATTTGTATAAGCCAATTTGAAACAAAAGCCAATTTGAATTGGAAACATTTTGGAAATTTTTGGAAAGTTCTAGAATATACTGTACTGTGTTATTACTTGCTTGTATTTGTGTATATTCACTATGGCTACATTTGATGTTGAAGAATTTCTTGCAATGACAGAATTGTCATATGATCATTTGAAGTCACTAAAGAAAGATGATTTGATAACAGTTTGTGATCATTTGGGTGTATCTCTAGCCCCAGGTTTAAAGAAGGCAGAGATAATTGACTTGTTAGCTAGTCACATGAAGCTTACAGAGGAATCTGAAACTTCTATCAATATTTCAGATGATGCTCAGATCCAACTAGCAAATATTGAATTGGAAAAGGAGAAAATCAACCTTGAAAAGGAGAAAATAAACATTGAAAAGGAAAGAATCAGAGAAAACATTGAAATGGAGAAAATGAGATTGGAGTACCAGTTAAAGTTGAAAGAAATGGAGTTAGCTCATGCAAATACTAATACTAACTCTGTTAAAGATAAATCTCCCCAAGGCTTTGATGTGGCGAAAAATATTCGCCTTGTGCCAAAATTTGATGAAGAGGGAGTTGATACATATTTTGTGTCATTTGAAAAAGTGGCCAAGAGACTGAATTGGCCCGAGGAATACTGGACTCTTCTCCTCCAAAGTGTTTTTGTTGGAAAGGCTGCAAAAGTCTATTCTTCGCTCTCTGAAACGCAATCATGTGACTATGCTACAGTGAAAGAAACAATTCTCAATGCATATGAGTTGGTACCAGAAGCGTACAGACATAAATTTAGGAACATGCAAAGACAAACAGGCCAGACGTATGTTGAATTTGCTAGGGAACAAGAAATGATGTTCGATAAGTGGTACAGATCACTGAAAGTTGACAAAGATTTTGTTCACCTTAGGGAAGTTGTCCTCCTAGAAGAATTCAAAAAGAGTCTTCCTTTTGGCATTAAATCTCACTTAGATGACCATAGAGTTACTGAAGTCAGTAAAGCAGCCATAGTAGCTGATGAATTTGAGGTCACACATAAAGGTAGTGGAGATAGGCCTCCTTTCAAGAATTATTGGAAAAAGAAAGGTAAAGGGTCATTTGAATCCCACAATAAACCTAGTGAGGGAAAATATGCAAGCAAGGACAAAGACGCTAACAAGAATCAGGCTAGTGGGGGCACAGAATCAACCAAAAGGTCTGAGAGTCGTAGTTCCAAAATTTGTACTCATTGTCATAAATCGGGACATTTGAAAGAATCATGTTGGAAATTGGTTGGAATGCCAACCAAAACTAAGAAAGACATGGGTTTTGTCAAGCAAACAAGTGTTCCCTCGATGGAGTTTGTTCCATCAGAGCCCAATCAAGATGTTGAGAGTGTTTCTCTGGTATTTGCTGATAAAGTCAAACAGGTTGATGAAACTTTTAGAAGTTTTTTGCATGATGGTGAAGTATCCCCTTGTTCGACTGGTGCTGCTGGTAGGTCAGTGGTGATCCTTAGGGATACAGGGCTGCACAGTCCCTGATGGTGCCAGGGGATTCGGCTCTTCCTCCGGAGAGTTCAGAGAATGCCAACGTCTTAGTTCAAGGTATTGGCCCAAATTTCATGTCGGTTCCTTTGCATAAGGTCGACTTAAAGTGTGACCTAGTTAGTGGTCCTGTGACTGTTGGTGTCGTTCCAGAATTACCCATGAAAGGTGTTGATTTCTTGTTAGGTAACGACTTGGCTGGAGATAAAGTTGTTGCATCTCCAGTGGTTTTGGAAAAGCCCGTTGAGGTAGCTGAAACTGAATTGTTGCAGGAAGATTTTCCAGGGATTTTCCCGGATTGTGTTGTTACTAGGTCTCAGACTCGTAGAGCTGAAAAGGATGATGCGGAATCTGCTGATGTAGAGGAGAGTACTGATGTCTGGTTAGCTGAAACCTTTTTCAAGGATTTGAATGGGGATAGTGTTGAAGGCTCTGTTGCTAACAATGATAGTTTGTTTAGTAAATCCTCCCTAGTACAGGCACAACAGGCAGACCCAGAATTAAAAAGCTTGTCACAGAAAGCATGTTCTGAGGCTGAGGCTGATAAGGTTCCTGAGTGCTTTTATGTCAAAGATGACATTTTGATGAGGAAATGGAGACCTCCCGGAGACCAGCTGATGAAGATTGGTGTATAATTCACCAGGTTGTAGTTCCTCCTTGTTACCGCACAGATATTCTGAAAATGGCTCATGAGTTACCTATGGCAGGTCATGTCGGTATTCGGAAGACAGAAGATAGAATTATGAGGCATTTCTATTGGCCTAAGATGCACAAAGATGTTGTGCATTTCTGTAAGACATGTCACACATGTCAGATTATTGGTAAGGCACAGCCTTCTATCAAGCCTGCTCCATTGATACCCATTCCTGCATTTGATGAACCTTTTACTAGGGTTCTTGTTGATTGTGTCGGACCCTTACCCAGAACGAGGTCGGGTCACAGATTTCTCCTGACGATTATGGACTTGTCTACACGGTTTCCAGAGGCGATACCTTTGAGGAGTATCACTGCAAAGACAGTGGTGCAGGCGTTAGTGCAGTTTTTCACTAGGTATGGTCTGCCCAAGGAAATTCAATCTGATCAAGGGTCAAATTTCATGTCAGGAATATTTCAGCAAGTTATGAAGGAGTTGGGAATAAAGCAGATCAAGTCCTCTGCTTATCACCCACAGTCCCAAGGAGCGTTAGAACGCTATCATCAGACTTTGAAGACCATGATTAGGGCTTATTGTGAAGACTATCCCGATGACTGGGATAAAGGGATCTCATTCCTACTGTTTGCAACTAGGGATTCCCCGAATGAGTCCACAGGTTTCAGTCCATTTGAATTGGTCTATGGTCATGAGGTTAGGGGTCCCCTAAAGCTTATCAAAGAGAGGTTTATGGTTCAGAATGATGATGTAAACCTTCTAGACTATGTTTCAAAGTTTAGAGAAAGGCTCTCAAAAGCTTGTGATGTGGCTAAGGAACACTTGAAAGAGTCGCAGGGAAAAATGAAAGCTCAAGCTGACAAAAATGCAAAAGAGCGAAGTTTCAAGCCTGGAGACAAAGTGTTAGTGTTGTTGCCTTTGCAAGGTGAGCCCTTGAAAGCTAGGTTTAGTGGTCCCTACATAGTCAAAAAGAAATTGAATGATGTCAACTATGTGATCAGTACCCCTGATCGAAGAAAGTCTCAAAGAGTTTGTCATGTAAACATGTTGAAAGAATACTTTGAGCGAGAGGCTAGTCAGCCAATAGGTACAACACAGGTCAAAGAAGAAGAAAAACATGTAAATGTACATGAAGAAGAATGTTATGGAAAGACAGATAATGAATTGTCTTATACAGATGTATCCAAGAACGAACCATGTGGTATAAAGTTATCTAACTCAGAGATGTTAGGAAACATGGATGAGGCATTAAAACACCTGCCTGAAGATCAAAGAAATGATATATCTGGCCTGTTAAGAGAATATGAGAATGTATGTAAAGACAAACCAGGTCGTACACCTTTAACTGTACATGACGTAGACATAGGTGATGTAAGACCTATCAAACAGAATCCTTATAGGCTCAATCCAAGCAAGTTGGAAATGGTGAATAAGGAAATACAGTTTATGTTAGATAATGACATAATCGAACCGAGTCAGAGTAGTTTGAGTTCTCCCATTGTAATGGTTCCAAAGCCAGACGGCTCTCAGAGATTTTGCATTGATTACCGAAAGGTAAATGCAGTAACTAAGACTGACTCGTATCCAATTCCTAGGTTAGAAGATTGTATTGATAGGGTTGGAAATTCTGCCTATATCACAAAGATAGACTTGCTTAAAGGATATTGGCAAGTGCCACTGACTGACCGAGCCAAAGAGATATCAGCCTTTGTTACACCTGAAGGCTTGTTTCAATGCAAAGTCATGCCTTTTGGAATGAAAAATGCACCAGCAACCTTCCAAAGGTTGACAAATCAAGTGATTGCCGGACTTGACAATTGTGTCGTATACATAGACGACATCCTAGTATACAGTGATACTTGGAATGATCATCTGAATCATTTGCGAGCACTGTTTGAAAGGCTGGACAAAGCCAATCTAGTAGTGAATCTGATGAAGAGTGAATTTGCCAAGGCAAAGGTCACATATCTTGGTCATGTGGTTGGTCAAGGGCAAGTGCTACCAAGAGAAGCCAAGATACAAGCTATCTTAGACTTCCCAATTCCCACAACTAAGAAAGAATTGCTCAGATTCTTAGGTATGAGTGGCTTCTACAGGAAATTTGTTCCAAATTTCAGTACAGTGGTTAGTCCTCTGACAAACCTGCTGAAGGCAAAAGTAAAGTATGTTTGGTATGACGAATGTCAAAGATCATTTGAGAAATTAAAGGCCATTTTGGTGAATGAGCCTGTTTTGGCAGCTCCAAACTTCACAAAGCCATTCAAAGTAGCTATTGATGCATGTGATGTTGGAGTAGGAGCAGTATTGCTCCAAGAAGATGAAGAAGGCATCGAAAAACCAGTGTGCTACTTCTCTAAGAAACTCAATCGGTTTCAAAAGAAATACTCAACTATTGAAAAAGAGGCCCTGAGTCTCGTACTAGCCCTTCAGCAGTTTGAGGTGTATCTAACCAATGGAGAGATTACAGTCTATACAGATCACAATCCTCTTGTGTTTTTGGAGAAATTTAAAACAAAGAATCAAAGACTGTATAGATGGAGCCTAATGCTCCAACCATTCCCTTTGAAAATTGTACACATAAAGGGAAAGAATAATGTAATTGCTGATGCTCTATCAAGAGTATAAAAAGTGAAATTATTCATGATTTTGACCAAGTGTGTCATTTGAAGAAAACATCTTTGATGTTCATTTATTTTAACATGTTCGTTAAGTACTATATCTTTGTACACGAAACTGTAAATGATTTATCAAGATGACTTTGAGCAGTTAAAAGAAAAAAAAGTAATCTTAAAGAAACCTTTACTACGGTAAAGCTTTCTTTTCCCCGGTGGGGGAGGTGTTATATATAAGAATAATTGTAGAAGAATTGTGAAAGCAGTTACATTAATCTATTAGTTATTTCCTCTTTAAGAATAGCCTAGAATGATCAAGTACATTCCACAGCATGTTTGTAAAGAACTTTCCAGAATGTCTTTTTATTATGCAGGCCTTGCCTATTTAAAGGCCAAGGAGTTTTATTGTTGAATAGGGAAAAGCCAAACAATAGAATTGTATTGGTAGTGGAAATGAATAGGCTTAGGTATTTTGTTTACCCATGTTGATTTCAATGAGGTCATTCAAGAATGTTTTAGAAATAAAGAAGCTTCCAGAAGAGTGAATTCTAGAAGCTTGTAGATTAGTTGAAATTTGAGAATGATCTAGAACACTTGTAATTAGTATAAAGCTGCAGATTTTTCAAGATGATCATCACATCATATGAGAGCAGGAGATCACATCACATCATATTAGATCACTTGATCATCACATCATATGAGATCACTTCACCAGATCAGATCAGAGCAGTTTATGCATCAATGAACTGTTTGCAGTTATTTTGAGAGAGAAATTATCAGTTCTCATCAACATCATCAACCTGTTCAATGAACACGTTTCAACCCATGGATTGCTGAAATTGACTGTTAATCATCATCAACATCGTCTTCACGGACATTTCAACTCGTTACAGTGACTGTTATTATTCATCGGACTTCAACATCAGTTTCATCATCACCATCATTGTGAATTTTCGCCAGTCAACTGGGATTTTATCATTTGGATTATTACTTGGATATAGTATCATTACTTCGGGATTTTACATCGGACACTTCAAGAGATTTATGTAAGATCATTATTTGTTTTATTTATGTATAATTATTTCCTGTAATAAAAAAAAGGAAAATTTTAACTTTATATTTTAAAATCTTGTTTGTTATTTGTTGCAGTATCGTAACATGAGGAGTAAATTAGAATATTTCATATATCATATAATAAAATACAAAAGAAATAGTGAGTGGATGACGTCATCAGTCTCCTCATTTGCATACCGACCAGGATGTGCATATAACTGTTTTGTGAATTAAGCGAAAATTTAAAATGTCACAACTCTCTTATTTTGCATCCGATTTTGATGAAATTTTCAGTGTCATGCTTGTTAGTTTTTCTCTTTATATTTCAATCAACTTTTTGTTGGGGTGGACTTGTCCTTTAACAAGTATTGGTGTGTGAAACCCTACCCTTAACAAGTATTTGAAACAAAACGATATTATTGGCAAGTATTCCATAGGCGGATCCATCTTTTTGCACTTCACCGGCGCCATAAAAGAAAATATTGAAAAAGGGTTCAAGTCTGACCCTGTCAAATGCTCTTTTCAAAATGTAGGATGATATTTCCGGGGGGGGGGGGGGGGCAAGACTCGAACATATTTTTGAAAAAAACACATTGAAAACGATAGAGTAAATGGACCGAGCTATAAAGTACTTGGTGCACATCTCACATTTGCACATTTTTCAGAGTTTTCATGAAATGTTAAGGGAAAAAATGTGTTATCACAAGAGCTGATCAGGAATTTGCCCCCCCCCCTCCCCTTGCTGTGTACGACCTTTCCCTGAAGTCCACTTAAACATATCTCATTAAAACAGAAAATATTTTCATCAATTTAAACATATAATCTTTCGAAAACATATTGAGAGAGAGATTGAACAACTTATTAAAGAAAGAAACAAGGTCTAACGAATATACGTCTGGTTGAGTAATTATTTGCTCCCGATATATCCAACGGGTTTTAGCAAAGTTTTGGACTAAAATATCGAATCATCTTCATAAAACACTGTACATAGTAGCTCTCTTACACCAAAGGCCAAAAAGGTGGCACAATGCGTAAAGAAGAAAGGTGACTGACTTTTTCTTACTAAAGTATTGGAAAATAAGATCAAAGTTAAAGGATTTGCTCTACACTTTTGTATGATTCTGGGATGTTTAAAATAACAAATTAAAAATTTCGTGACATCTGTGGGCAACTGTCCCGCCCCAGTCCACTCTGTAAGGGCATGCGATAAGCTTTGTTATTCGTTATGACCATTCAACAATAAAATGTATAACCAGGTGCCGCTGATCATTCTTGACCAGCGCCGATCTAGATTTGGTTGGCAATAGGCCCTTCTTCATTATTCTACCGGCGCCTATTTATTGGAATCAGGGGACGCTGATCATTCTTGTCCGGCGCCGATTTAGATTAAGGTGCCGCACTGCTACCTGCGAAGTTGTTGGGAAAAAGGTAGTTAAAAGAAAAGATAAGGAAGATGATATGGTTGTGCTTGGCTGGGGGTAGTCTTTTCTTTACTGTTTCTAATGTATATCAGTGTATATTTTTTTAAGCAGCGCCTTTTCTTTTCTTTCCTTTATTTTTTTTCAAGCGGCGCCTTTTCTTTCTTTTACTTTTAATATTAGGGGGAGGGGGCGCGCCCCCTGTGCCACCCCCTGGATCCGCCGATGTATTCCCTGAATTGAACCCATAAAAAAGTACAGCGATATGTCACAGACGTCGGTCGTCGGTTAAACCTTTACCTACATCATTGGGTTTAGTACCGTCCAACTCGCGCAAATCATATTCTAGACAAGTAGAGTCGAATTCTGGGGCAAAAAGTATATCCTTTATAAAACATTTGTCTTCATTTTTTATACCCTCGCAAATTTGACTCTAAAAATTTGACTCTAAACGAAATAGATGATCCTTTTTCATTATTTCAGAGTTTTTGACACCCTTATCACGTTATGTACGTAACGTGCCCTATCTTGAAAAAGACATCCTTTTACGTGTTTTTTTTTGGTCGCGCATGGTATCCACTCGTCAATGTAAGTGGCCACCCGGGTCCCTCCGGGTCCCCCGGGGTCCCCCTCCCTGGATTGGCCACTGTGAAGGTCATTCATATTATTGCAAATTGAATGCTTCACGATATTCTGTTTCGTATATGGTTTATTGTTCGGTATAGTTTGGGTCTATTGTATTGATTTTCTGTTTGGAATGCCTGGTAATCTGAATGTCTTAGTTGTTGAGACACCAAGCTTCATGTGCAAAGCTTGCCTAACATCTGTCAAAGGTCTGTTTAACTTAATAGTTTCCTAAGCGAGAGTCCGGGGGGGGGGGCAGTCAAATGTATTGCTGTGCACATGCGTGACCAAATAAAAAAACGCGTTTAAAGGGGTGATTTTTCTGTTTTGGACGCGGGCCGCGCGTGCACTTGTTAATATAAAAAACACTGATTTTCAAAAAAAGGGGTAGTTTTGAAAAACTGGTCTTTGGTCAATCGCAGGGTCAAACGTATTCAGGGTGTTTTTTTTTAGACTAGCCAAAGGTCTTTAGGGTATTTTTCTTTTCCCAGGGGTCATATTCAGGCGACAACTTGTTTAGGGGCCAAAATGTGTAAATAAAGCCCGCGAAAAACAGACACAGGGGGTTTACAGGTGAACGCATGAAGAGTTAGGGGATTATTTTGCACACAGAGAAAAAGTCGTACAGGAGGTGTTTGGAAATAATTTGACCACGCGTGTGTACTGCAATACATTTGACTGCCCCTCCCCCGGGGGAGAGAGCTCAACTGGTTTCCAAATAAAGGGATTTCTTTCAAAATTAAGTTCGTTTCATGCTTTTTATGATGTTGATTTTTTTTATCACTGAAGAAATGCCAATTTTCAAAAAGATAGGACATTCTTATTTTTATCACATGTTGATTCAGCCAGTGCTGAATAGCTTTTTAATTTGTCCAATATTATTATTTGTTTTTAGTATAGAATTTGTAAGTCCGTATTACCTCTTTGGATTCACTTTTATAAAAAAGTGTTGTATCAGAATAAAATATCTAAGTGTTCACTCATTTGTAAACTGAACTATATTTCTAATTGAAATAAAGTTATTAAGGAAACTGGAATTCTCAAGTTTGTTGCATTTTTTGGTGGAGTTTATTCCTATTTTATTCCTTTTTAAATAATGAATTGTCAAGAAAATTTGCGCATTGGGTTTCAATTAAATCAATTTTAAGAAACAAAAAAGTTATTAAGATTTTGTGAACTTGAATTTTTAAGCCTATTTCAGTTTTGGTAAATCCCCTAAAATTGAGTCGCGCTATTTTAATTCATTTAGAGATTGTATGAATGTGCTTGCCCTGAAACATAGATGACGTGAAAGGTGTGATTTTTTGAAATGTATTTTGAGAGTTTGCGTGAAAATTAATTAATACACACACACACACACGCAAATATATGTATATATATGTATATATGTATATATATATATATATATATATATATATATATTCACCCTCGTAGGTACACACACATACACAAAAGGTGTATAAGTAAAACGTGAGTAGAAAATGAGTGCTTAAGCAACATTTATGTGCTGACGCGCACATGATTTTTTTCTTTTCTTTTCTCGTTATACGAGCAACATCAACATAATTATAGTTAGGCACACCCCATGTCATCTTAGTCTGCTATGTAGACTCTGAATGGCTCGTGAGGTAGGATATCAGTGCACGAAACGCACTGCTGCTGGTTTGCGAAAAAAAGGTGAGCGAAGCGAGCCTTTCTGCAGCCACAGTAAACCTAGTCTGCAGCTATGCAGTCTCGTTGAATCAGCTGTGGTACACACACTGCAGATGTGGGTCTACATTTGTAGACTAAAGTCATCTGATCATTATTTTACCAGTGCATTGATACAGCACGCAAGTTTCAGCCACTATTAACACCCCAGAATAGATTGTAAAAGTTGATCAAAATCTCGTTTAGTCAATTTTGTCTGCCCTGCATGGGACAGCTTTTAGATTAACACCGTTTGATGGCCAGACATGCAGTATTTCGGAGGGAGTGTGAATGCAAAGGTGATGAGAGAGAGAGAGAGAGAGAGAGAGAGAGAGAGGGGAAGATGGAGGTGTCATGGCATAGTGGTTCAGTCACTTTACTCTTAAACCAAGGATCGAGGGTTCGAATCCCATCCGGCGATAATGTCCTTTGGCAAGACACTTATCCACGTTTGTCACTCTCCACCCAGGTATTAAATGGGTAGGCCTACCCGGTAGGATGTGAACGTCAATGTGATTAGACTAGCACGAGTGCACCGATAAACGGTTGCCTGGCCAGGATACTCCCCAGGGAATGGAGATGGTGTACCTCATGTCTGGAGCAGTGATGGACCCTATGACCCGGGTAATAATAATTACAATGTAAAGCGCTTAGAAAGCAAAGTACGAAGCGCTATTATTATTATTATTATTATTTATTTGTAAGTACTTGCCTCCGTCCATGTGCGCCAGTCAAAAACGGCAGTTTTTTGAGCTCACCCGCAACCGCCTACTTGGTTTCCAAGAAAGCGAAACGCATCCCGATGCAGTTTTGAGGACCACAACCAACGGTTGTCAAGCAATTAAAGGGCGGAAAGCTATCCCCAAAGGTAAGGGGACGAGGGGCTGGAAAATTTCGACAAGCAAAAAAAAAAAAGGTTATCACCTGAAATGTCAGGTCATCTCGTTCAAAATACATGTATGATTTCGATTTTGATACAAAAGTTAACGCTTAATCATACACTTGATTTTAAGATTGATTGTACATTATAGTCAATAGAATCAAACACAGAAAACAGCTCTACAATCAATGCTAAGCTTTGTGTTACAGGAGGGGGGGGGGGTGGGTTACATGCAGGCCCTACAGATCTGTTTTTCGTGTGCAAAATTCTTTCCCGCGACACCCACACCATACATGCATGTACATTACGACTGATGGCTGGAGATATTTGAAATGCAGTACCTACAATAGATTATGACATGGATAAGAAAGTGGTTTTTTCAAATAAATAGAGTACATATTGAGTGAGGAAAAAGTGAATTAAGGCTTAGATATAGATCATTACAGTCCATGGAATCGTTTAGGGTCAAATTTGCGGGGAAGATAAAAAATTATTAAAATGTTTTATAAAGGATGTCCTTTTTGCCCCAACACTACGTGTTTAGAGTCCGATTTGCACGAGGCGTGGAAGGTGGGGTCGTACTAAACCAAATGATGTGTTAAGGTAAAACCAACGACCGACATGATCGAAGGACCCGTGACATAACAATAACATATTCCTGTACTTGTTTAGGGGTTCATTTTAGGGAATACTTGGCAGGAGTATCATTTTGTTCCCAATACTTGTTAAGGGTAGGGTTTCACACGCCAATACTTGTTAAGGGGTGCATTTTCAGAATATGGAAAATACGTGTTTAGGGTGCTTTTCGAGACCCCATGGTCGCGCATGGTATCCACTCGTAAATGGAAGTGCCCCCCCCCCGGGGACTCTGGTACGGAGAAATTAGAAAAAATAGGACGGAGCACAATTATGGAGACATTATTTTGTAGGTGATGGTGAGGATTTTGTATGTAAAACGCTTATGGACATGAAACCAGTGTAATTGAGGAATACCAACTTGGCTTCCCGATTCTGAGCTCGTTGAGTCGCTGGATGTAACGGTAACCGCGCATTGAGCCCTCGTATACCAATAAAACCCTCTGCATATATTTCCAGATACCTCAAACATTTTTAACGGTCAAGGTACATACGGATAAGTCATTTCTCTGCTTCTATCATGAAAAAAAATTGCCTTTGCCATTACAGTTTTTGAAACACGAAAACAAATTGGGACGAAAAACACATGTGATTTTTTTTTGGTCATAAAAACAGTAATCGAAAGTCAAAATATACTTCTTTAAAGGTCAAGTCCATCCCAGAAAAATGATAATTTGAATGAATAGAGAAAAGCCAAACTAGCATAACGCTGAAATTGTCTTCAAAATCGGATGTAAAATAAGAAGGTTATGACATTTTAAAGCTTCGCTTATTTTCACAAAACTGTGATGCAAAATTGGGGGTGGCAGGCAAAGGAGACAGTCGGTAATATCCTTCACTTACTGTTTTTTTTTGTATTGTTTGAATTATACAATGTTTATTTTTTTAATGATTAGGACGAACTTGACTGAATTATATAGTATTAAACAATGCTAGTTTCGCATGGTCAGGGAGGAATCAATCGTTGTTTCACTTCACATTGTTGAAGAGAACATTTGAATATATCATATTCCCTACAGTATAATACGATAGTGAGTTGCTGGTGTCATCAGTCTCCAAACTGGCATACCGACCTTGATGGGCATATAACTGTTTTGTAGAATTATACGAAAGTTAAAAATGCCATAATCCTCTTATTTTTAATCCGATTTTGATGAATTTTCTAGTGTTATTCTTGTTAGATTTTCTCTTTTTCTTCAAATCAACTTCTGTTGGGGCGAGTTTTTCCGTTAATATCTCGAATACCGATCGTCAACAATACTTCGTCCAGTTGTTTACTTGATCCATTATACCGCCTAAGAAAAGCTTTTCTTTGTGCTCTACTGCCGTGTCAAGAAAGTGACCATTGAAACGTGTAGTAATTTTCCTATAAGGAGGGAGGTCACCCTGATAAAAAGTTTGATGCAAAATGCTTTTTAAAGAATTGGTAAAGGCTCTGATAAAAATCCGTCATTTTTTTTTTAAAGTATCAGAATTGAAATACAAGCAGCTGCCCAAAATGTTATGTAATGAAAATGCATGGATTTGGCCGCATACATTCGTAATTCCGAAGCTTCGTTACTCCGAAGGTTCGGATATTCTGAAGGTTCGTTATTCCGGAGGTTCGCATTTCCGAAGGTTCGTAATTCCAAAGGCTCATTGGTCCGAAAACGAAATGAGGTTCGTAATTTCGAAGGTTCATTAGTCCGAAAACGAAGTGAGGTTCGTAATTCCGAAGGTTCGTTCATCCGAAAACAAAATGAGGTTCGTAACATACGGATTTTTTTTTTTTTTTTTTTTTTTTTTTTGGGGGGGCTTTTTTGTATATACTGATAACCAGTTAAATCTTTTATGCACTTTCCTCTTACCTTTTCCAATATTCATTATGGTTATCATTATTATCTATATTATTGTTATTTAGTTATTTTTACAGCAAAATTTCCTTAAGGGTAAATATCCCCTTTAAGTTATTTTGCCACAGAGTTAATGGACCGTGAGCTCAGTAAAGGAACGAAAAAAAAACACGAGGGAGACCCATGAAAGGCAAGCTTAAGATTTGCACTCGGCCCAACAAAAATTGTTACTCACGTACCGGAACAACGAACCTTATTTCGTTTTCGGATTATCGAACCTTCGGAACATCGAACCTTATTTCGTTTTCGGATTATCGAACCTTCGGAATAACGAACCTTCGGAATAACGCCACAAACGTTCGGATTAACGAAGCCTTATACGTTTTCCGATTAACGAACATGGAGGTAAATCCAATTTACCTGTTTCGGAATTACGAATCTTCGGAATAAAGAACCTTCGGAATTACGAAACTTCGGAATTACGAAACTTCGGAATTACGAAGTGTAACCGTTCGATACTACACTGCTTAGAATGTTCCATATTGGGTAATTAACCTGGGGACCATTTCATAAAAGTTGTCAGCACTGACAAGTTGCTTTTCCCCAAGAGTTACCATTATGATAGCAACAGTCAGAGGCCAGTGCCTCTCGGCCAATCAAACCCAAAGATTTTACTGAAATTTCCAGCACTGAAAGTTGGCAAGTTTTGTACTACCACATAATGGATTAAGCACTTTTGGAATAAAACTGGAATAAGCTCTGCTTTTCTTGGCAAGTCCCTCCGTTCAGATAATTTTATCTTCAATATTTGTTATGAAATGTTATAGAACTGTACGTACAATTTGAGAATATATTATTTTGAACATGTATTTACACTCAACTTCGATAAGATCTTTTGGTTGAACGGAAATGAATAAATCTAAATCTAAACTCTAATTAATTTTTGCCAACCTTCCCATTTTTTTTATATGCGATATATAATATTCTTTTGATTCCCACACTAGATCCAAAATGTACAGTGCGTATATAGAAAAAAGTTTACAGTTCGAAAAATTCCTCAAATTGTTACAATTCCTAAAATTGTTACAAAAATGATTTGCGCAAAACTTTGAAAAAGTTATGCAAATAAAAGTAGACTTTAATCATTAAGAACAAGTGGAATTTAGCTAGTAAGATTTAAAGATATATTTTACCTTTTTTAAAACTTGTTTCCTTGCCCAAAACACTTCGAAGAGTGCATTGCGCCCCAACCCACTCACCCACACACCGAGGCCATCGTGACGATATTTGCTTTACACTGAGCTGTGATTTACATGAAATTGCAGCTTAGGCTTGATTTTCATTTTGTTAATCATTGTCAAGCTTGGGAAAAGTGTCGATAAACAAGTATTAAATGAAAAACGAATTGTAAACCCACATCAAATTATAAAACTTAGTGAAAATATGCTGGAGATGTCTTTTATAAACTTTTGTTCTGATTCAGGTATGTCCTCAGATCCAGCTGGCACAAAAAGGGTAAAGGTTGTGCTTACTAACTGTTGAAATTTCAATTTGGGTGGCAAAATTGTTACAAAGTGCTTGAATGCATCCGTTTTATTTCCATTGACTAAAAGTGCAAGGGAAATGTATGAGAAATGTTTCGCAGGGTAAGTTTGACTTGGCCCTTTCCCCTAGACACAACGTGAAAACGAGCATTTCTGCGCAAACAAATTTCTGCGAGCTTTACAAAAATGGACAGTGTTCACTCAAGTGTAACATTTTATCAGAACTTTTACTTTCATTGGATAGATTAGACCCAAACCCAAGAAAATATATGAAAAAATTAATCACATGCTGTATTCTTTTATTTTGAGGGCTATTTCAAAGTGTAAACTTTTTTTGAAACGCACTGTTCACATGTATGTATGTATATATATATATTGGCCGATAGATGACTTAGCCCCTTTTAAAATAGGTCTTTAAATACAAAGCATAATAAATCACGCTCCAAAACACCCCTTTCAAGCTTGAGTAGCCAAAATAGTTCGCTTTCGCTGGATACTTAATTCCCTGCCATTTTGATTCAAGACGCAGTGAGTACGGGAATCTGTCACCAGTATCAACCAACCAACAATGGCACGAAGTGGATTTTGCCAGATTTTGGTTCTCATGTACTTATCTCATTTCATCAAATTAGGTAAGTGCTTGTATGATTCAGGTAGTAATATTTAAAGATCAAGTCCACGCCAGAAAAATGCTGACTTACATAAGGAGAAGAAAATCAAACTAGCATAGTGCTGAAAATTTCATCAAAATTGGATGTAAATTAAGATAATTATGACATTTCAAAGTTTCGCTGATTTTTCACAAAACAGTGATATGCACAATTATGTGAGTCAGTCGATGATGTCCATCACTCATTATTTCTTTTGTTTTTTATTGTTTGAATTATACAGTATTTCCTTTTTTATTGATTTGACAATGAGGACCAACTTGACTGAAACATATAATATTAAACAATGTTAATGCCAAAAGTTCAGGGTGGAATTAATAGTTGTATCACTTGACAATGAGGAGAAAATTAGAATATTTCATATTTCATATAATAATATAGAAAAAAAAATAGTGAGTGGGTGACGTCATAGTCTCCTCATTTGTATACCAGCCAGGATGTGCATTTAACTGTTTTGTGAAATAAGGCGAAAATTTAAAATGTCATAACTTTCCCATTTTACATCCGACTTTGATGAAATTTTCAGTGTAATGATTGTTGGATTTTTCTCTTTTAATCTAATATAACATTTTTGTTGGGGTGGACTTTAAATATCGCAGTCAGAAATTGGTAGGTGAAAAGTTTTAGATTTATCGTTGAGCGGGTAAAATGGTTAAGGGCAACTTTGCATGTTTTCTTTTTCTTATTGAAATTTGCAAATTCCAGAGAAGGAACAAAATTGCTGCAATTAATTGAAACACGTTTTCACTTTGTTTTAGAAAGGTGGTTTGTATTGCAGTGGAATAATTATGGAACATACGCTTGTTCTTAAACGGATGTACGTATTACGTCAGAATAAGTACCAAGCTGTACAGACCGCAGAGAAACATTGTTACCGCTAACAGTGCACTGGCCCTGTTACGCTCTTCATTTGGTAATGACTTTAGAGATTTTAACCTTTGACCTTTACCTTGGAAATGAAACCTAAGTTTTATACAAGCTGATCACCAATGTTTAATATTTCATGTCTAAGTTGCATGAAATAGAACTATATATTTTGAAGTAAAGATGACATTGAAAATAGTAACCTAGGTAAAGTTTAATACCGACATGCTCATAGGTCATTGACCCTAACTGACCTTTGAACTTGATCATGTGAACGGAAAACACTCTGAATGGTTAATGAAAGCGTATACGACATCCTGGTGTAACATTAATATTTTGACATTGTTTTGAGTCTGGTAATTTGTTTTAACATGTTTAATAAGACAGATAATACAATTAAAATCATATTTTTTCTCAACAAAGGTTAATAATTCTTCTACCACTAAATTCCTTCCCCTCATATATGGTGGTTTAAGTGCAAAAATTATGATTCTAGGTTATTTAGCAGCCGAGATATTGAAAATAAACCTTTAACGGCGGCCATTTTTGAAAAATCCAAGATGGCGGCCATATAGGGGTCGGTGCGAATAGCTCATGCAATAACCTTTCCCTCCAACCAAAACAGAGAATTTTCAATTTCTCCCCCCAAAACCGTTGAAAGCTAAAATATGAACATAGTGAACCTCATTAGGGCCCAATCCTTTTTAATAGAGTAAACTGTACATCGTTTAGAGTGCATTATGTCTCTTTTTTAAAAATGTTAACTGCATGTGCCTCTTCTGCAGTTCCCCTTCAAAAAAAAGGAAGAGTAATAATGCACTCCAAAATGATCTACAGTTCATACCAAAGGGATTTGTCCCTAATATTACTCTGAGAGGAGCGCGATTAGGGACTCTATTAGCTCTTTGGAATTTATACAACATTTTTTCAACCGAGATTAACAAACATGGATTAACAATTCAATTTGTAACATAATAATTACTGCAATTTTTTTTTCATCGGTAGGCATATCATATAGACATGTATAATAATGTGAACTAATAATGATTTCATGTTAAGAAAATAAAATGTGGGGACTTGACATCATCAGTCCACCTATTGCATATTCATGAATGCGTACAAAAAAGGAAAAAAAAAGAGAGAAATAAAAGTAAGGAAAACATCAATAACTTTGATATTCACCGTCTGATCATTGTTACGATACTGCAACAAATAACAAGTAGATTTTAAATTTAATTTTCCCTTTTTTTATTACAGGAAATTGATCATGTACTTAAACAAAATAAAACCAAATAATCTTACATTAATCTCTTGAAGTGTCTGATGTACAATCCAGGGTTATAGTTCACTGTTATAGTCCAATATATATATTCCAGGTAGGCTGGGAAGATTCCTTATTGAAGATGGCGATAATGAAACTGATGTTGAAGTCCGATGAATAATAAAAGTCACTGTAACGAGTCGAAGTGTCCGTGAAGACGATGTTGATGATGATTAACAGTCAAATTCAGCAATCCATGGGTTGAAGAGTGTTCATTGAACAGGTTGATGATGTTGATGATCTCGATGAGAA
This sequence comes from Lytechinus variegatus, assembly GCF_018143015.1. Lineage (NCBI taxonomy): Eukaryota > Metazoa > Echinodermata > Echinoidea > Temnopleuroida > Toxopneustidae > Lytechinus > Lytechinus variegatus. The sequence continues at coordinate 1,421,010 of NC_054747.1, forward strand.
CTGATAATTTCTCTCTCAAGATAACTGCAAACAGTTCATTGATGGTGGGCAAATAACTCCACACAATATATATATTCCAGGTGGAAATAAACTGCTTTGATCTGATCTGGTGAAGTGATCTCATATGATGTGATGTGATCTCCTGCTCTCATATGATGTGATGATATCCTTAAAGAAACTGCAGCTTTATATACCCATTACAGCTATCCTTCTAGAATTCACTATAATGGAAAGTTCTAGCATTGCCTTCCAAAAGAATATTCTTCCTCTTTCAGGAGCCTTCTTCATTTCTAAAACATTCTTGAATGACCTCATTGAAATCAACAGTGTCAATAACATAGCTAAGCCTATTGTTCATAATCTCTATTCAGAAATAACAATAAAACTCCTTGGCCTTTTAAATAGGCAAGGCCTGCATAATGAAAAGACATTCTGGAACGTTCTTACAAACATGCTGTGGAATGTACTTGATCATTCTAGGCTATTCTTAAAGAGGAAATAACTAATAGATTAATGTAACTGCTTTTACAATTCTTCTACAATTATTCTTATATATAACATCATGATAACATTTTCAGGTCTTGCTTGCTGAATTTAGTCCATTAATCTTGATCTAATTATTTTCGACATGGAGTACGTCTTTTAATTCTTTCTTTTTAGGTTTGTTTGTTTTATATTTTATTGTTTGAATGAGATAGGCAAATGAAAACAAAAATACAAAAGCACCGCAGCTGAAGTCTATTGATAATTGCATTTGTAAAGATTGCTTTTATTTGTGTTTAATTTACAGACGTTGCTCAGATAATTTTGGGGGATGAGGCTAGCCAGAGCATCTTTTTTGCTCCCCTGCCCGGGCCCGAGAACGAAATATCTGTATTCAACGTCAGTTTTAGACGGATAGAGTTGGGAAGTCAGGGAAGCACCATTAGGCTAATTGATTATGAACCCGCTGACAGGAAGGTGTATTGGAGAAATGATAACGACGATGTCGTTCGCGCCAGAGTAGACCTTGCCGGGACACCACCGACGGTAGAGCCCTACTTAACAGGACGTAAGAGAATATTTATTTCAAATCTTTATCCAGAGTAGCCTGTTCAGCGGCATACAAACAAATATGTAAAATTATACAATATATACAATTAAAATATTCATTAAAAATCGCTGGTCTTCCACAGGGCTCTGCATTAATACCAAGAAAAAAAAAATATAATTCATAACATAAAGAAAACATAAGTAAAGAAAACATATATACACATCAAAATAAGATTCGGAATGAGAAAGTAAAAGGATATGGTAAAATAGGAAGAAAGAGATAGAGAGAGGGAGAAAGGGGGTAGAGGCAAACAGAGAGAGAGAGAGAGACAGAGAGGTGGAGAAAGAGAATATCAATTGAACTCTCTCATGATGTTGTGGTGCAAGATTTCATCCTTATGCAAAAGTTATGGCCCGTATTGTGAAGTCGGGTTTAACTTGGCTACTCTTGGCTAAAATGATTGGCAAGCTTAAATGTCGAGATTCTGTTCACTTTGTGTGTGTGTTATGATTTCTACGCTCTTTCTTTTCAACCATCCGAGCCGTCTTTCATCCCCCTCCGTCATAATTATGTTAGGCATACTCTGTCAACTATTCTATGATTATATAACCAATTTATTTCAACAATTCTCTATACTTTTTGTTTCTTTATTCTATCCCCTCCCCCCCCCCCCCGGGGGGGGGCACTTCCATTGTCGAGTGGATACCATGCGCGACCATGGGGTCTCGAAAAGCACCCTAAACAAGCACTTTCCATATTCTGAAAATGCACCCCCTTAACAAGTATTGGCATGCGAAACCCCACCCTTAACGAGTATTGGAAAAAAAAACGATATTTTTGGTAAGCATTCCCAAAATTGAACCCTTTAAAAAGTACAGCGATATTTTGTTATGTCACGGACGTCAGTCGTTGGTCACCTTTCGTCATTGGGTTTAGTACGGCTCAACCTCCCACACTTCGCGCAAATAGTATGTGTTTTTTTACTGTTGGGGCAAAAAGTACATCCTTTATAAAACATTTTAGTCTATTTTATAACCTCGCAAATTTGACCCTAAGCACGTGACTAAAAGTGATATCGATTTGGAATTTCGTCCACTAAATAGTTGTATATAAAAAAAGTTTTCTAAAAAATTTCGAAGCAATCCCTATATTTTCTTTAGTTTTATGGTAAATCATGTATTTCACAAATTTTATTTTTTGGGGGGAAAAATCTCAAAATTTCACAATTTCTATTTAAAATTCCAGCCGAATTACCTTTTCATCACCCATGATTTGTATCAACTTGAAAAAAAAAAATATTCAGCTTTTATATGACTCTAATTTTGTGGCAAATGAATGTTTGTGTCGGAATCTATGTACGAAAATCCAAATTCCATGAATATGGCTGCCACTTTGGACGCCATCTTGAATGTGAATCCCATGGAAAAAATATTTTGTTTTGAGAATATCAAAAGTTATTTACTAGACATCTTAAGGATTGCAAAAATGTAGGTTAAAAATAAATAAATCGGGTGCATGGGAACCCTGTTTCTCTCCCCTACTATCTTAGGCCAACCTGGGGCCCATTTCATAAAGGTAGAGCGTCAGCGTCAAGTCCCAAAACAGCGTCAAATTTTCACTTGCAGCGTCAAGTTTAATATTTGACGCTGCAGCGCATTTCATAAAAAGTTGACGCTCCAGTAAGAGCGTCAACTTTTTACTGGAGCGTCAAGTATGGTTACTGGAGCGTCAAATAGGGTTAAATATTTGACGCTGGTCATGGGGGAGCGTCAAGTTGACACTGTAACGGGTTTTTCATTGTTAAGAATGGTGTATGTTGTGCTCAGGCATGCCCACAGGGCTCTTACAAGAGAACAAATATTTAGAGCAATGTCTGATGATAATAATGCCAATAGTAGGCCTAATAAAGAATATTAAGGTAATGCTTTCTAATAGAAATGCTTTTTTTGTCCTGCCTACCGAAAAAAATAAAATGCTGAGAAATTCCTCCGAGACAGCATATCTTTCAGTTTATCCCAGGGCAGGTAAAAAAGGAAGGTTATACTATCATGACTATAGACAGACTTTAAAAGAAAATGACAAATGGAGAGGATTTTTTTTGTGGGAAAAAATCATGAAAATAGAGGAAGGTGGATGTATTATGTGGAAGTGTTTAATTTAAGGCCTGAAAAAAAGCCCTATGGCCATAAAAAATGATAAATTGCTTTTTTTCCCCGTTTATGACTTTCTCAAAAAAAGTTGTGGCTGTTGTGTTGGCACTGTCATGATTGTTGAATCCATTGATTTACTGAAGTGAATGGTTATTCGCCGTTGAAACTGATAAGTTTAACTTAAAAATAATTTCCATTATGAACAAAAATAATCTTTTAAGGTCATTTTCGATGTTTCATGCATAATTAGAGCGTACAAATTTACTTGCTTCAGGTGATTTTTAACAGCACTGGGCACTGCACCAGCAGTGGCCTGCGCCTGCCTTCAAGTTGTTGTTGATACAACCTTGCATTACTAACACAAATAATCAAGTGTGGGACTGGGATTAAAATTGTACGGTAGAAAACTTTTGAAGGTGAAATTTCGACGGGTAATAATGAGACCTCATCTTTTTCAAAATAATCTTTTCCCTGCCACAGGGCTAATATAAATAAATTCTCTTTCATAAAACATACCCACTGGAGAAACTATGCTATGTGATCACAAGGAAAAATAGCATTTTCTTCTACTCTCTACTAGAATTGCAAGCCATCACCGTGCACCATAGAACCATCACTCTGCTTCAACGGCTAGTCTTATGCTGCAGACCCTGTTTGCAGTTGCTAAATAATGTCGCTCCCGAAAAAGTTAACAAGCAAACAAAATATATATATTCTTTTTAAATGTTTTTCTTCTAATTTTGCTTCTCAAAGGTGGGGGGTGGCACAGCCCGGCTGTACCCCCCCCCCCTGATCCGCCAGTACTTTCTACCTTAACTTGGGACTTGAATTGAAAACAAAAAACTGGAGAGAAAGGGGATTTCCCCCTAATCAGCCTCGTACATGACTATTCAAATAATTCGCTGGAAAGTCAAGCTGACTTTCCAGCGAATGTGCTTTTATGAAATGCAAAGTTGCTAGCATAGCAAGTTGCTAGTATAGCAAGTAAAAGCTGCTATTCTACCAGAGTTGCTATCATAGCAACTTGCTATGATAGCAACTCTTTATGAAATAGGCCCCTGGTATCCAAGGTACTTTCGAGAAAAAGAAACCCTCTTAGCTGTCCACTGTGATCTACTTTTTTCTTCAAAGAAATCAGTGGCTTTTGGAAAGATTCTGCGTAGTGATTTCGAAAGCACACTATTTATTGCTGTGATTATTCCTTTTCAATAAGTAATCTGAATAAGCTCTAAGGATCGACAAAAAATGAAACTTTATGTGTATAGGGAATTTCACGGTATCATGACTTGTTTCCTTTAAGGCATGCTGGGTAACAATGGCTTTTGGAATAGAATAAGGTGTACAGACCTCGCTGTCTAGAAAATATAAGATTAGATTTAAAGGTTTTGAATACCTGAACTTTTACTGAAAGGATTTACCCACCAACGTACTCAATGATTTCGAAGAAAATACTACTTGAAGGATGATACCTTTCTATTCAAACATACAATATGTCAAATCTTATTGGAACAAACAAATCTGTTACGTGAGTTCCACGGTTCGACCGCCCCTTTGGTATGTATGGAAAAGATGAGAATTACTTGACTGGTAATTCCTGGGTGGCGTCCGGGGGGGGGGCAGTCAAATGTATTGCTGTACACACGCGTAGCAAAATTATTTCCAAACAACCCTAAACGAGTTTTTCTCTTTGTGCAAAATAACCCACGAAACAAGTTTTTCACGGGCTTCATTTACACATTTCGGCCCCTAAAAAATTTGTCTCTAGAATATGACCCCTGGGAAAAAGTTGGAAAAAACATACCCCTCAATACGTTTGGCTAGTCTTTAAAAAGTTTTGTAAAATACGTTTGACCCTGCGATTGACCATTGACCAGTCTTTCAAAACTACCCCTTTTTTGAAAATCGGTGTTAACGAGTGCACGCGCGGCCGGCGCACAGTGGGCCGGAAGAAACAAAAGTGCGCCAAATGTCATTTTGGGCAATTTCAGATTCTTATTTTTTTATGCCCAGCTGAAAGACAACACTTTGAAGAATACTTCAGTAAAATATTCCATTCGGGAATTTGCATAAAGGTTGTAAATTTGCTATACCTCAAATTGTAAAATGTGACATTTTGCGAAATGCCGCGTATATGAAAACTTAGTTGAAGAACAGACAATTTCACAGGAGGTTTTTCATGTAGGAATCTTAAATGGCTCCCACATTCTTTTTTTTGTATAAAAGGGTTCAAAGTAGATAAAAAGCACCTTTCAGGAGGTTATAGGAAAGTTACTCCTCGAAATAGGCTGATAATCCATGTATTTTTTTGCATTTACATCAGAAACGTTTAGATTTCTGTGGATTTCCTTCTAAATTCTATCAGCATCATTTTCCCGATTTCTTAGCTGCCCGTTTTTGCTCGTTTTCATGCGAGACCCGATTTGACTTGACACATCGCCCCCAAAACGGTAATTTTATACCGCGCAGTCATCGCAGCGTATCGTATAGACGGGTCAATATACGACCAAAAATATCCTTACCCGGAACAAATTGCAACAAATGATTATTTAACGGCTTTTTGTACTATTTGACCTTAGGAATAACATACTAAAAATCTACCCAAATCTGCATCCGGGAAAGTGTTTATTTTCAAGATGGCGTCCAAGATGGCCGCCATTCACTCAAAATGGATACAACTTACTCATTATCCAACCTTGAATCATATTTTGACTCATATTCCATGGTCTAGGGGTAAAATAATTGTTGATACAGGCTAGAGTGAATTATAAGCCCTCCAGTGTACCTGGCAAATCCAAGATGGCGCCCAAAATGGCTGCCATATGCTGAAAATCCACAATTCATCTAAGTGGCTTTAATTTGGTTTTTATTCAAGGGTTTTAAGGGTGAAGTAGTAAATTAGAAAAAGTCACAAGGGCAGCCAGTGGTCTGGTGTGTCAAAAAAAATCCAAGATGGTGTCCAAAAGTCCGAGTTGGCTTTCAAAAATGGAGTTTAAAATGGCTGTTGATAATAAAAAATGGACATAGTTCATTTCATATCCACCAAGGACATAATGATTTTGGTGTCTAGACCATGTTTTCAATGGTCAAATAAGTCATAGGGACAAGTGACAAGGACAGTCAGTGGTCCAGTATGTGTAAAAATTCAAGATGGCTTCCAAAAATGGAGTCTAACATTGTTGCTGCTACTTTAAAAAAACCCCGACATAATTAATTCAATACCCAGTGATATTATTTTTGTGTCTATACCATGGTTAAATGGGTCAAATAATACATTGGGGCAAGTTAAAAGAAAAGTCGGTGGTGTGGTATGTGCAAAAAACAGTGATGGATTAGGCAATCCCATTACTGGTGCCATTACTGGTCCAGTTAAAAATCAACAGCTGCATTAAACCGTATTTGCTGCTTTTTGACGACATTTTCTGGAAACTGCATCTGCATATTACTGATATGTAACTTCTTTAGATCCCAACAGCCAAACTAGGAGTCAAATGTGACAGCTTTCAAGTATTTTAAATCAACATTACGGATGATTGTTCTGTGTGAGTAAGCGCTTTGATTTCTACAGTCCCATCTATACCATTTGATGTTACCAACTTGCCTGGTACATGTATGTGTGAATGAACTGGATGGGGCCTAGATCTATGTCAGAACTCAATTCGTGATTTGTTTACCTTGATTAACTACCACTGCCTCTTCTTGCCAATTAACTATGTCTACTAAAACAGTCAAGGCTGTAATGGCCGAGCTTTTTGAAAAAGAAGAGTTTTTCCAGGCAATCTCAGATGGTGTGGAGAAAAAAACTTAGTACTATTTTAGACAGGCTTACTCAACAAGAAACTTGTATTGCTGAATTGGAATCGCGTTGTAAAGTGAGGGATGTCAAAATACGTGACCTTGCATTGAAACTGAGCAATTTGGAAACAAGATTTGATAAGATGGAAAGTGAGATGATGGATGTCCAGAATGGTAGAGACAAAGGGGAACAGCAGGTTGAATGTATGAATTCTTTGGAACATTATTCGCGGCGAAATTGTGTGAGGATTTTTGGAGTCAAGGAAACGAATGGAGAGAATACTGATAAAATTGTTTGTGATGTTGCACAACAAATCGGAGTAGTTCTCGATGCAAGTGACATAGATCGCAGTCACCGTGTAGTGAAACCCCCAGCTGATAAGGCAAAGAGCAGGGGTATCATCGTAAAATTCTGCTCCTACAAGTCGTGTCAGCAGCTACTCGCAAATAGAAGGAGGCTGAAAGGATCGCACATATCACTATTTGAGGACCTGACAGCAACAAACTTCAAACTTCTACATGATGCTCAGACTTACCCAAAGACTTTAGCAGCTTGGACTTCGAGTGGACGGGTGTATGTAAGCGTGGCAACTACTGATGGTTCTACAAGAAAGCACCTTATAACATGTAAGGAAGATCTACGGAAGTTGTAACTTGATGTCAGTATGAGCATAACTGATCCACGAGACATACATAATTAACGTGATGTGGACTTGACGTTTTTATTGTTTTATTATCATTAGGCTCCTAGTGGCATTTCTTAAAAGACACAATAACATCAAACTTTTCATGTACTTTTCTTAAACCCATTTTTTCTTCCTTTTTTTGTATAATTAAGATGTGCTTGTGTGTGTGGTGTGAATATGTCTATGAAACAATATTATAAAAATTCTTTAATAACTGTTGATTTACAAACTGTTACTAAATATTTGTCACCTGAGATCAATGAAAATGAACACATGTTTCATTTTGGACCTTCTCAGTCTTTTTTTACCCTTGAGGAATTTAATCAATACAGTAATAATTTAGATTATGAAATATCATGTGCATTTAGTGTATTACATTGTAATTGTAGAAGTAATTCCAAGAATTTTGATAGTTATACCTCATTTCTTGATTCTATAGATGTACAATTCTCAGTCATGGGCATCACAGAAACATGGCTCAAAGAGGCAGATTCTTTTTATGATATTGAAAATTATTCATTTTTAGCTAAGGGTAGGGAATCTAAAAGAGGAGGTGGAATTGCATTTTATATTAGAAAAGATTTGACTTTTAAATGTAGAGATGATTTAGATCTGAATAATGCATATTTTGAATCTTTATTTATTGAAATTAATAATCCTAATAAGAATATTATTTTTGGAGTAATATATCATCCACAGAATCAACCAGTGCAATATTTTATTGAATCGTTTGATGAAATTTTAAATATTGTAAATAGAGAAAATAAATTATTGTATTTAATGGGTGATTTTAATTTGAATTTATTTGAAGTCACAATTTGCCAAAAGGTTTAAGAATTTCTTGATCTTTCCATGTCCTGCAACATATATCCACTTATTCATACTCCTACACGGGTAACCAATCATTCAGCTTCATTGTTGGACAATATTTTTACCAATGATTTAGACGAAATATATGCAGGTGTCATCCTAGGTGACATTAGTGATCAGCTTCCAGTTTTTTCCATTTCTAATGTGAAGCTACAGTTAAAAAAAGAACATCCATTTATGAAACGTACTTTCAGTACAGAAAGCAAAAATCTTTTCATTCAGAAAATGAGTAATGTATCTTGGAGTGTTAAAAGCTCCGATCCCAATGAAGAATACAATACGTTTTTACAAAAATTTCAAACCATTTACGAATTATGTTTTCCATTGAAACGTTTTGTGAAAAAGAAATTTAAAAATAAACCATGGTTTACTAAATCATTGCGAAAGCTATGTAAAAAAAATGTTGTTTATATAAAAAATATCTAAAAGAAAAAACTCAAGAAAATTGTGTTAAGTATAAAAAAAATGAGAAATACTGTAAATTATGAGATCAAAAAAGGCTAAAAGGGTATATTTTAAAAGCAAATTTGAAAATGCTGCAGGTGATATGAAAAATACATGGAAGGTCATCAACAATGTATTAGGGCGGAGTGTGAAAAAGACAGTTATACCAAGTGCAATTCAGTATTATGATGAAACAATAAATGGGACAGGTGCAATATGCAATGCTTTTAATAAATATTTTGTAAACATAGGTCACTTACTATCTTCTTCTTTTACTGATTCTGGGGACTTTTTGCAATATGTAAATAGAAATGAATCATCAATGTTTTTTACTCCATGCACACCCAAAGAAATCATTGATATTGTTTTGAAGTTTAAGAGTGGAAAGAGCCCTGGCTTTGATGGAGTACGTGGTGAATTAGTTAAAAGTGTTATTCATATTTTATGCCATCCTTTATGTGGAATAATCAATTTATCTCTGAATACTGGTATTGTACCTGACAAATTAAAAATCGCCAAAGTCATTCCAGTTCATAAAAGTGGATTAAAAGATAGGATATCTAATTACAGACCTATATCTATTCTCCCTTTCTTTTCTAAAATCTTAGAGAAATGTGTGTAGATACGTGTATATAAATTCTTGGACAAGTGCAATATCATTACTCCAAAGCAGTTTGGTTTTCGTGCAGGTCACTCTACATCTTCTGCCATTATCGAGTTAATACACAAAGTATCAATTGCCTTTGAAAAAAAGAAGTAATGATTGGGTTGTTTTTAGATCTTAGTAAGGCCTTTGATTCTCTGGATCATAATATTTTATTAAAAAAGTTAGAGAGATATGGACTTAGAGGTGTTGTATTTGAATGGTTTAAAAATTATTTAAGTAATCGTAAACAGTATGTATTATTAGATGAATGTGAATCTCAGATGATTACAGTAAGGTGTGGAGTGCCCCAAGGCTCAATATTAGTCCCATTATTATTTCTTTTATTTATAAATGGCTTGTGCAATATTTCTGAACAATTTGAGCCAATATTATTTGCGGATGATACTAGTGTGTTTATGTCCCACCATGATATCATTACTCTACAAAATAACTTTAATACTGAATTTGAAAAACTGGTTGTCTGGCTTAATAATAATAAACTTGTACTTAACATAAAAAAACAAATTTCATGACTTTCACAAAAAGACATATTGATGCAACCCAAATAAAATAAAAAAATCAAAGACTCTTTCATATGTCAAGTCAAACAGACAACTTTTTTAGGGGTAACTATTGACAATAAACTAACATGGAATGAACACACTAGTGTCATCTGCAATAAAATATCCAAACGTATCGGTTTATTTTATAAACTGAAATCTTTTCCCAAAGAAACTCTAATGATCTTATACAACACATTGATATTGCCACCTATGTATTACTGTATTCTTACATGGGCATCCTCTAGTATGCAAAATACTAATAGACTTTGTGCTGCAAAAGAAAATTATAAGACTTGTTTATCACAGCCAATACCTTGCCCATACCATCCCTATATTCTTTAATCTAAAGACTCTGAAAATGCCTGATATATATGTTTACCAATGTGCAATATTCATGTATTTATGTATCCACAAATTATTACCAACATGTATCATATCATATTTCCAACTGAACAGAAATATTCATGAATATCAAACTAGGCATTCAAACAATTTTCATTTTCCCTTAACAAAAACTTCAACTTACCAAAATACAATTTTTTTTATAAGGGTCCATTAATTTGGAATGAATTACCAATTACAATAAGACAGAGTCCAACGCTGAATACTTTTAAAAGAAAAATGAAGTTTTTACTATTACATAGGTACCTTTAAATTGTAACAGTTTGATATTTGAAATAAGAATGTATGTGTGTGTGTGTTTGCTGGTGTTTGATTGTGAATGGTGTATGTGAATGTAAGGGTGTTAGATTTAAATGTACTGTTTTCAATTCATTTTAATTTGCTATTCTTAATCAACAATTCAATTTTTAATCTTCTTATCTGTATGGAGATTGGCTTTTTATATAAGGCTCTGCCTTTCTGCCTCTCCTAATACTTTCATTTGTACATTTGTATTGTTTGTCTTTATATGTTTTCTTTATACTCCTTTATATGTGTGTATATATCTACATTGTTTATCTGTTTTTTAATGAAAGTATTGAATAAATGAAATGAAATGAAAAAATTGATTCTGAAATGGCTGCTGATACTTAAAGCGGACAAAACAATTTTGGCATGGGAGATGTGATTTTGATGTCTAAACCACTGGTTTCTAGGGTCAAATAATATATTGGAATAAGTTACAAGGACAGTCATTGGTCTGGTATGTCCAAAAATCAAAGATGGCTTTTAAAAATTGATCTTAAAATAGGCTGCTGATACTTAAAGCGGACATAGCTCATTTTCATATCGGCCTGGGAGATGTGATTTTGGTGATTACACCACTGGTTTCGAGGGTCAATTAATTCTTTAGGGCAAATTACAAGGACAGCCAGTGGCCTGGTATTTCAAAAAATCTATGTTAACTTCCAAAAATTGATTCTAAAATGACTGCTATTACTTAAAAGAGACATAGTTTATTTCATATCGGCCTGGGAGATGCGATTTTGGTGTCTAAACCACTGCTTTGAAGGGTCAAAATAATAGATAAGGACAAGTTTTAAGGACAGTCAGTGGTTTGGTATGACCAGAAATCCATTATGGCTTCCAAAAATTGATTCTAGAATGGCTGCTGATAAAAAAGTGGCATAGCTCATCTTATATCCACCTGTGAGATATGATGTCGGTGTCTAAAATATGGTTTCAAGGGTCAAATGAAATATTAGGACAAGTTAAAATGACAGTCACTGGTCTAGTATGTAAACAATTCCAAGATGGCTTCAAAAATGGAGTATAAAAATGTATGATGTTACTTATAAAAGACATAGTTTGTTCAATATCTGTCTGGGAAATTTGAGTTTGGTGTCTAAACAATGATTTAAAGGGTCGAGTAAAACACTAGGGTAAGTTACAAGACCATTCAATTGTTTGTTTTAAAAAAAAATTAAAGGTAACTTCAAAAAAATGGTGTAAATTCACTGTTGTTACTTAAAAGTATACATAGTTTATTAGAAATACACCTTGGATGTATGATTTTGGTGTATAAACTAGAGCTTAAAGGGTCAAGTAACATATTGGGTTAAGTTGAAAGGACAGTCAGGTGTCAGGTATGTCAAAAAATCGAAGATAGCTTTAAAGATTGAGGTTTTAAATGACCGTTGTTACTTGGGGATATTATTTTGGTGTCTACACGAGGGTTTCAAGGGTCAAAAAATACTTTGGGACTGGTTACCATGATATGCAGTTATCCATTTGCCTTAAAATCCAAGTTGGGTTAAAAAATGGGTTCCAAAGTGATTGTTGTCACTTAAAAATTGACATAGTTCAAACGATATCCACCTGTGATAAATAATCTTGGCATCTACATCATGGGGATAAGTTATCATATTGTATCATGAGTTGGTAACAGCACCCATTTTTTATGAAAATTTAGAATCCACCATGGATTTTTTTTACTTTGTTTACGAAATGTAACACTAACCATCCTTGCTATTTGTCCGAATGTATTATTTGATCCTTAATACCACAATTTACACACCAACATTATTTCTTACAGATAGATATTGTAGAACTCTTACCATTGGAGCGTTGTGGCCCAGTGGATAAGTCTTCTGACTTTGAAACAGAGGGTCGTGGGTTCGAATCCCAGCCATGGCGTAATTTCCTTCAGCAAGAAATTTATCCACATTGTGCTGCACTCGACCCAGGTGAGGTGAATGGGTACCCGGCATTATTAATTCCCTGCATGAGCGCTGAAAGGCAGCTAGAGCTGAAGCTGGGGTAATAATAATAATAACGCACCGCGGAATAGAATATTTCTAGATAGATGGCGCTATATAAATGCCTAATATTATTGTTATTATTGAGTGATATGAGTCGTTTTAGATGCCTTTTCTAAAAACCCTCTTGGATTTTTAGGCAAATGGACAACTGCATATCAATGTAACTAGTCTAAACGTATTATTTTAACCATGAAACCATAGTGTGGACACCGAAATCACATCTCCTAGGTGGATTTTAAATGAACTATGTCCATTTTTAAAGTAACAGCAGTCATTTTGCTCTCCGATTTTGGGAAACCATCTTGGATTTTCGATAAACTGGATCACTGACTGTCCTTGTTTCTAATTTTCTGACTTTTAAAACCATGGTATAGACATCAAAATCATATGCCCTTGACGGATATTACCTGAAATATGTCCATTTGTAAGTACCAGCGGTTAATTTATACTATTTTTAAAGCCACCGTGGACTTTTGGACATACTTGACCACCCATCGTCCTTGTAACTTATCCCAATGTATTATTTGACCCATTTACACATGTTATAGGCACAAAAATCATATTCCCGGATATTGAACAAACTATGTTCGTTTTTTTTAAAGTAGCAACAGCATTTTTTTTACTCCATTTTTGTAAGCCATCTTGGATTTCTTAACTTACCGGACCACTGACTGTCCTTGTAACTTGTCCCAATGTATTTTTTGACAATTTGAACCGTGGTATAGACGCCAAAATAAGGTGAATATGAAAAATGAGCTATGTCCATTTTAAGTATTAAAGCCATTTTAAACTCAATTTTGGGGAAGCCATCTTGGATTTTTGAACACACAAGACACCTGGCTGTAACTTGTCGCGATGTACTACTTCACCATTAAAACCATTGAATAGAAACCAAGTTAAAGCCACTCAATGAGTAATAAATGATTTGTGCATTGTTTAGCCTACGGCAGCCATTTTGGGCGCCATCTTGGATTTTCATAGTACCCTGGAATGGTAATATTACTCTAACTTGTATCAATGAATTCATTTACCCCCTGGACCACGAAATATGAACCGAAGCAGGATTCTAGGGTTGATAATGAGTGAGCTATATCCATTTTCAGTGAATGGCGGCCATCTTGGACGCCATCTTGAAAATATCTACTTTCCCATTGGTGGATTTTGGTAGATTTTAAGTATGTTATTCCTGAGGTCAAATACTGCCAGAAACAGTTGAAAAATCATTTGTTGCTGTAAGTTCCGGGTCAAACCATATATTGACCCGTCTAGTGTGGGATGTACATATTGCCGTTCATTTTTGCACGGTGAAGACGATTCCCCTTTCATTCAATGAAAATGGCATGGATATTGGGCATAAATGTAAACAAAACATTCAATATGAAGGTTGATAACGCATACAAGGAATACTCACCCCTCTCCAAGAGATAAAAGTTACTTGAAATTTTCCGCCAAAACCCTCCTCATGGTGATACATTCGTGGTGTTTTTATACTCCGCGTTTTACCCAAGTCTACACAGATTGATAAAGCAAGCTAGGTTAATTTTTTAACATTTTTTTTAATCTAATGATAATTTTGATGCCGTAGAATTATTTTCAGGATCTGATACACACTTTTTAGGCATGTGAGAAGCATAAACAAACATTGACCCTAGTCAATCTTAAAGTAACACAAAACACAAAGTTTATATACTCCACATTGTTTAGCGTAATTTGTCTTTTTACAGATATGTTTTAAGTAGCCAATCAAAATGTGGTATAAAGGTGACGTTATATCGGCTTTGAATAATGTTCAGTCATTTCTACGCCCAAAATTAACAAAAATACAGGAATAAAGCAAAAAAAAAAAATCAAAGGGCCCCAGGGATAACCCGACGGCTTAGCCTTTATTCCTTAAATTTTGTTAATTTGAGCCACATAAATGTGCATGCGCCGGGTGAAGCTAGTGTTTATCCGATTGCCCGAGTCGAGTTCTACAAGTTAGGATACGTTTTTTCCCCGTCTAAGCCGTCGGGATATCCTTGTGGGCCCCTCGACGAAAAAAAAGTTTTATGCCCTTTTATTCACTGAAGTTTATCCCCTAAATGTTCTCGCACTTGGGCATGCCAGTGTGGTTGCCCGAGACGCGCTTCACCTGTTAAACCCCCTAAAGCCTTCAAAAACCCTTTATTTCTTTTATATCGAATATTGGTCCAACTTCACACGCATTTGAATATCGAACCTAAATATCAAACCAATTTCACAGTTTGAATATCGAATATTCAATATCCAACCAAAGTCCTGCCGGTCAACATGCACGTGTATAACGATCGACAACGTAGAGGGCGCTCTTTAATATACTTGAAAGAAAGGACAAGTCGGCTCAGAGACGAGCTAGAGAAACCGTATTCGAGATGGCTGTTGGCTGTGCGAAAACAAAATCACAGAACAGGAAGTGGAAAGCGAGTTTCCGATTTCGTTTTCGCTGTCTGCGTTTTTCCAAACAGAATCACGTAGCGGAAAGCGTGTTTTTGATATATAAAAACACAAATTTAGAATAAGAAATCAGAAAAAGCCCAAAAGTATTTTTGATTCAATTTTCTGTTTTTGATCTACAAACAAGAAATCACAACACCTTTTTGGGGTGTGATTTTGTTTTTTTCTTTCTTTCTCCCCCTTTTTTTCTCTGTCAATTTTTGTCAGGGGGCCAAACCAAATCTCAGGGAGGGGCACGTGCCCCCCTGCCCCCCCGTATACTACGCCACTTCGAAGATTGCCAAAACGAATGATCTTATGCTATGGTGACATACAAATTATGATCGAATTCTGGGTTTCGTAAAGATTTGTAGGGGCGAATCAAGCTCTTGGCAATAGGGGGGGGGGCCAAATTTGTTTCACCCATATTTACCCCAATCGGCCGCTCAAAGTTGATTTTAATTTGTTTTTTGAAGGGGTTGTCCCAGTGGGGTAATGGGCCAAAAATTTTGAGGGGGCTCAATACAGCGTATCACGTAAGTATTAATAAGAAGTTGCGAGCGAAGCGTTTGAGAAAAAATTTCAACATTTTTATCACAAAAATCAAAGTTTTGATAGATTTTGACATAACATTTTTCGAAAATGATAGGCCTGTATTTCACCCTCATCCCTTTGCTTTTCTCTTTTTTCTTGCTCGTGAAAAATAAGGGCAGTGGGGGTGGGGGGGACAAAACGCCGATGTCGTATTAGTCATTTCTACGCTTTATTCTTATAAAACATCATAAAAAGTGTAATTATCTATAAGCCCTATCTAAATAGTGCGAGCGCGAAATACTCATCTCTTTCGTACTTTGTAGTTGTTAAAATGTTACATTTAATTAATTCATTGTAAGCGGTTTGGGCCCAATGGGAAAAGCGTAGTACAAATAATAAGTAATAGCTTTTTAAAGAATTACTTCCTACCGGTACACATTTGCATCACCTGGGTTGAGTGCAGCACATTGTGGATCACTTTCTTGCTGAAGGAAATTACGCCATGGCTGCGATTCGCATATGCCTATGAAACGTTATAAGGGTGTTAAAAACGATGTTTAAAATACTGAAAAGGAGTATGTGTTTCAATACTTGTAGGGTTTCAGAAGCTAATTACTTGTTACGAGATGCATTTTATAAGCTGGAAAAGCCTTGCTTTCCTTGTTTAGGGTGCTTTTCGAAACCGTTGGTCGTGCCTGGTCCACTCATCAATGGAAGTGGTCCCCCCGGGAAAACGAATCTAATCCCATTTCTAGGGAAAGTAAAACATAATGCCCATTAAATTGTGTGCTAGAGGCATATCGTTCGTGTAGGAGTCAGTGGCGTAGACAGGTCCTTAGACCTGGGGGGATGATCCCTAGCTGGGTCATACTTTATATATATATATATATATATATATATATTTATATATACACACACACACACACTTATATATATATATATATATACATATATATATATATATATATATATATATATACATATATATATATATATATATATATATATATATATAAATGTGTGAAGCTATACATGTACAACAGCTTTGGCAACTCTTTTATTTAAATATTGCAAAGAAATGGATGAAGAGAACAATGGTAGACGTAGCTTAAATCAAGGTTCCCCAGAGCTATCTACCCTTTGGAAAAATTGGTTATGCCGAAAAAATGTCTCCGCCGGGAATCGAACCCGGGCCCCAGCTTTGAACGCCGGTGCCTTAACCACTAGACCACAGAGACGGGCCAGTGGCTAGGCCGACCGAGATCCGATTGACCGTCAGAAAGACAGATTTTCGACACTATACCAATTACCTTTGTCGGGTGAAGGTGGGTTTTGAACAATGACAAGCCGTCATGCCTCAGCTGGATCAAAGCTATTGCTTCGATACAGTACACGTATGTGAGAAAGTATACAAATGTGTGAAGCTATACATGTACAACAGCTTTTAAGCTGTTGTACATGTATAGCTTCACACATTTGTATACTTTCTCACATACGTGTACTGTATCGAAGCAATAGCTTTGATCCAGCTGAGGCATGACGGCTTGTCATTGTTCAAAACCCACCTTCACCCGACAAAGGTAATTGGTATAGTGTCGAAAATCTGTCTTTCTGACGGTCAATCGGATCTCGGTCGGCCTAGCCACTGGCCCGTCTCTGTGGTCTAGTGGTTAAGGCACCGGCGTTCAAAGCTGGGGGCCCGGGTTCGATTCCCGGCGGAGACATTTTTTCGGCATAACCAATTTTTCCAAAGGGTAGATAGCTCTGGGGAACCTTGATTTAAGCTACGTCTACCATTGTTCTCTTCATCCATTTCTTTATATATATATATATATATATATATATATTTATATATAATTAATATATAAAGAATGAAGGAGATGGATTATCTCGTGTGTCTTTTAATCACTTTGCTTTCAGCAATAAACAGGGCATCCAGTAATAAACAAACTTCCTTGCACATTTTTCATGGCAGTAATCTTTTGTTTGATTAATGACAATGAGTAAAGATGATCATAAGAGAAATGTCATTTGTCGGATGTCTAGTTATCATCTTGGTCATGACAGTCCTGCTAAACATGATCTAGAATAACTAGTATTCCTTCTTTTACTAGTATAGTAGTATACTCTTTTAAAAGTAGCGATATTGTAATGATCAAACGAATGAATCAACAACTGAAGGAATAAACAGCCAAATAACAAAAAAATATCAATTACAATTATAGTAATAGGGGTAAAATAAAAAAAGCTCAACATTATATTTCTTATCCACGTGCAGATATGCGGACACTAAAATGATAAGCACACTCTGTTTAAAATTACCATGATTACAAAGGCTTGATTGAATTAAGTATGGAAATGAAATAAACCTCACCGGGTTGTCGGAAGTAAACTGTATAGATAGTAACTTGTTATAATTTCGATTCATTTCTTATTATGTACCTTGTTAAGATGATTATGATAAAAACATAGGTAAGGAAATGTAACAGTTTATAACCTTCAAACCTAGAAGACTGCGCACCTACAGAAATCACTGGTATAAGTAATTCCAAAATACATTGCGCCTCGACTTACTTCTTCTTGAAACTGGAAGACGTTTATTTTCACCCAATATAGTTATGCAAAACAGTCCTTAACAGTAAAGGATTGTAATGCCCAACGTGAAGGAAAAACAGGCATACTAATGCTTCATATGGCAGTATCAGGTAACACGCTCGAAAGGAACATACTTGCTAAGTTCTTATTCTCTTGAACGATTCAATAATCAGTACATGTATAAGTACAAAAGTACGCTAACTTAGACCATAAATTAATCTTATCCATGGATTGATTCAATCTGCCTTCGTGAATTAAGGCATGTCTATATAATGGATGATTCTACCTTCTTTGAAAAGCGCAAAGTACTCTGAAAAAAGTTAGTGAAATACTTCACTCTTTAAGGAGTGAATATATGAAAGAGTGAATATTGAGTGAAAAAAACCTCGGATATCACTGAGGCCATCCAAAATTTGCACTTTCATTCCAAAATCATTCATTAACTAATTCGCTCCTTAGAGACTGAAAATTTTCACTTTTCCTTTGCAAAGTAGGGGTTGAGGACATGGCCATCAGGGAAAAGGGTCAGTGTATGTGTATAGGTAATTTCTTATTAATTCGTTTGAACAGTGTTAATGTGTTATGAAAGCAACTGCTCTGAAAGGGAGTGATTAAGCGACACTTTCTTAAATCTGTAATGAAATATTTTGAACTTATCTCCTTTGCAAATACATAATTATTATAAGGAAATGTACTTGGTGAAACTCTGAATAACGATCCTTAAATGTATATCACGACGCAAGACAGTTGTTATTACTTAAAACTTGCAAGTTGTAAATGCATATAAGATGATTGACTCTGAATAAAAGTCAAATTTTGATCATGTTTGTCATTGCTGTACGTTATGATTATTACTGCTATTATTATTGATTGATTTTAACTAGCATTCATTGCTTTATTACTGTATAGTTTTGCTTCTTCCCCCACAGAAACCTGGGGGGGGATGATTGTACACACCATCCCCCCCCACCTAAAATTCTGGGGGGATGCATCCCCCCATCCCCCCCGCTATCTACGCCCCTGGTAGGAGTAAACAAAAGAACCCCCCCCCCCCAAATTCGACTGGTACGTGTTATACATGCTGTGTACATAATCAGCACATGCGAAATGGTTTCGGCTGGAGAGGTGATCTGGTCCATGGAGTCGATTGCCAGAGATCCACCAATGATCCACATTAAATGCAATATCGATTCGATGGACTGTAATGATGTGTATCTAAGCCTTAAATCAGTTGCTTTTTCCTCACTCAATATGTAATCTATTTGTTTTAAAAACCACTTTCTTATTCATGTCATAATGTATTGTAGGTCCTGCATTTCGAATATCTCCAGCCATCAGTCGTAATGTACATGCATGTATGGTGCGGGTGTCGCAGGAAATAATTTTGCACACGAAAAGCAGATCTGAAGGGCCTGTAACCACCCTGTAACACAAAGCTTAGCATTGATTGTAGAGCAGTTTTCTATGTTAGAGTGTATTGACTATAATGTACAGTCAATCTTAAAAATCAAGTGTATGATTAATACCCTGGTCACATTTGCTCTACGGCGGCCGTACGGCGAGTCGAAAACAGCCGTTTTAACATTTTTTATCCTACTACGTATATGTGGTTTGAATTAAGATTAACAAAACGGCTGTCTTCGACTCGCCGTACGGCCGCCGTAGTGCAAATGTGACCAAGGCTTAAGCGTTAACTTTTGGGTTAGAGGACCCTAATGTTAGCGTCCGTGAGGATTGCGAAAGGTGGCAACTAACACCTTGCCGAGCTATTCATTTACCTTAAAGTCATTGTTGTTTTTTTCAGCTATAAATTCTTTTAGTATCGACACAGTGAGAAGGCACATCTACTTCACGTATTCCGATCCAGCTGAAGATGGCAAAATCTATTATAGGAGTGATTTGTTTTCTTCTGCGCCTACTCGACCCTTCATTGAGTTTCCCGCAAATTATTCACGTTTAAGCGTCCAAGTTGACAGCATCAATAGGTAAGTTCCTCGTCCAGTTTTGGTCCAATGAATAAAGAGGGCGTCAACACTTTGCAGCGTTGCTAGTAGATAGATCCACTCAATATCCGCATAGGGTTGGTGTGTGCAATAATTTTAGTAGGCATGCCACAATTAGTGAAATTAAATGATTCAAAGGATACAGGGTGTTAAAAAAAACAACCGAAGTTCAAAGGTCACCTCTATCAAGACTACATGATTTATTCTTGTGATTTTTATTTTACATGACTGGGTAATTCATCAACTTTCAGTTGACACCTTGCTTGTGTCACAACTATCACGAGTCACAGATTTATGATCCATCGAAGGCAAAGGGTGCAAAACCTAATTTTTTCAAATTTTGGGGTATTAATGTACTGTACATGCACGAAACCAACTTTGTTATAAAGTTTATATTTCACCAAAGTGTAAACTTTCAAATCTTAGAGAAATGTTATATCTTTCAACCTTTTGTGATTGACTGGCATTGACATATCATCTGCCTATTTTTAATCTCTGTTTAACCCATTATTCATCGAAATATTTTACATCAACACATTTAACGTTTCCACTGTACCCCCGATGTCGACGCTGCATGTCTTGCAGCATGGCTCTTCTAACCATTGCGGGATTGTGGTAAGGAACACTCATCCCTCCGGGGGTCAAATATATTGCTGTACACATGCTTGACCCCCCCCCCGAAAAAAAATGCGTTTAAAGAGGATGTTTTTTCACTTTTGGACGCGGGCCGCGCGTGCACTCGTTAAGGGGGCTTATGTCGAAAGGGTGGGCGCTGTCGCGTTAGGGTGCGTCAACGCGAACGCGAAGATTCGTCCAAAGCCCCCCCCCCCCCGATTTGGCCGAAAGGGTGCGTTGGGAGCGCCACGTCGCGTCGCGTTCACTGGAATGCGCCCTTTCGTCCAAAGCCCCCCCCCCCGGTTTGGACGAAAGGGTGTGTTTAATAATAATGAATAAATAAATACAAATATTTATAAGAAAGCTGAATATAAGGTATTTTGTCAAACATTGCCAATTTGCACGTAAAAAAGTGGATTTTCAATCATTTAAAGTATTGACAATTTGAGGAAAAGAAAGAAAAGTTCAACTAAGAATAATAATGATAATAATAATAATAATAATGATAATGATAATGATAATGATAATGATAATAAAATCAGATACCCACCCTTGCAATAAGCCACTTGGCGCCAATTTTTCACTTCAAATTAATTTCCATAAATTCACTCTTTGGGGTGAAAATTATTATTATTATCATTATTATAAGTATTATTATTATTATTATATTATTATACAAACAACACGCACATATTATTATTATACACACAATACGCACACATACACAACAGATACATCTCACAAAATATACTGAGGCAGGGTCTCAAGTGTAAAATATAGTAAGGTAGGGTCTAAAGAGTTAAACGTTGTGAATGCTGACCCGACATCAATTTTGGCCTTGCCCTTCCAGGACAAATCTGCCGTAAGTTTTATAATTTGGGGGACACCAAATATCTCCTGGTATACGAATGTTTTCCTTTGTAATAAATACACACCTGCAAAGTATAAAATTGAAGGTAAGTTACTTTTTTATTTGAAAGAACCTTAAAATCAGTCATAATTTTTACATGTATCAATATTACACCATAAAACATTTCCACCGAAAAATCCTCATGCAGCATGCCGTCATTGTTTTTTTTTTACCTTAAAAAGAATGTTTGTGCCATATGATGATTTATGTTCCTATGCAAATTTCACATATCACTCGTCTTTTTTGTTTGTTTAGCTTTCTTATAAATATTTGTATTTATTTATTCTTTATTATTAAACACACCCTTTCGTCCAAACCGGGGGGGGGGGGGGCTTTGGACGAAAGGGCGTGTTCCAGTGAACGCGACGCGACGTGGCGCTCCCAACGCACCCTTTCGGCCAAACCGGGGGGGGGGGCTTTGGACGAATCTTCGCGTTCGCGTTGACGCACCCTAACGCGACAGCACCCACCCTTTCGAAATAAGCCCGTTAAGGGTATCAAAAACACAATTTCTTTAAGCAAAAGGGGGTTTTTAAAGACTGGTCAACGGTCAATCGCGGGGCGGGGTCAAACATACGGTATGTTTTTTCCAAAGTTTTTTTTTTATAAAAAGACTAGCCAAACGTGTTTATGGTACGTTTTTTCCCCGGGGTCATATTCTGGCGACAACTTGTTTAGGGGTCTAAATTTGTAAATAAAGCCAACGAAAAACTTGTTAAGGGGGTTATTTTGCACACAGAGACAAAAAAAAATCGTTCAGAGGGTGTTGGGAAATAATTTGGTCACGCATGTGTATAGCAATACATTTGACCGCCCCCCGGCATCCATCTCATGCTACACATGTACCTGCAAGTCACCAAAAAATTTAGGCTAGACCTAGAACTGAAATTTGCAAGGAAAAAAAATGAAACCCAATCCCTACATCACCGAGGATTTCGTGCATGAATATCTAAACTCCGAAACTTGGATAAAATAGGTGTTGTACCCTTTGTATTTGATGGGTCATGATTTTGTGAAAACGGTACACTGAGAGAGCGGTGGTCACAAATCTGAACAAAGGGGGCCTTCGCATACTAACAATGCAAAGTGTTGGTGCCCACGACGTTCTGACGCTTGGTGTTTGTTAATAGAATTGTCCCTTACGAGATGGAAGGTACTCTCATAAAAACCCAACGTAATTTACATGTTCTGGGAATCAGAAAATGTACAACATGTTGGTAATTTTCTTACTTATATTCTTGGATTTGGGTCTCATCTATCCAATGAAAGTAAAAGTTCTTACAGAAAGTTACACTTGAGTGAGCACTGTTCATTTTAGTAAAGCTCGAAGAAATCTGTTTGCGCAGAAATGCTCGTTTTCACGCTGTGTCAAGGAAAAGGGCGATTTCAAACTTACCCTGCGAAATATTTTATTACATATTTCCCTTGCACTTTTAGTCAATTGAAATAAAACGGATACATTCAACCATTTTGTATCAACTTTGCCACCCAAATCAAAATGCTATCACTTATTAAGCACAACTTTTAACCTTTTTGTGCCAGCTGGATCTGAGGACATAACTGAATCTAAACAAAAGTTTGTATCAGACATCTCCAGCATTTTTTTTCAATAATTTTTTGCCATTCAAAGTGGGTTTACATTTCATTTTTCCTTTAATGTTTGTTTCTACACACTTTCCCGAAGCTTGAAATAATTAACAAAATGAAAATCAAGCCTGATCCACTTCATGTAAATCATAGATCAGTGTAAAGCAAATCTCGTCACAATGGCCTCGGTGTGTGGGGGAGCGGGGTGGGGCGCAATGACACTCTTCAAATTGTTTTGGGCAAGGAAACAATTTATAATAGGAAAGTATATATCTTCAAATAAATTTTACTAGCTAAGTTCCATGTGATCTTCATGACTAAGGTCTACTTTTATTCGCTTAAGTATTTCAAAGTTCTGCGCAAATAATTTTTCACTAACTTCAAAAGTAAGTGATACTCACACAAGCGGAACTTTTTTTCGACAGTTATTTCGCCATTTACTTAAATGGATCTGTGTTAAAATGTGGAAAAAAATCTTCCGGATATAACTAATGTATAATTTTACAGGATTTTTTCCTAGTGTAAACTTTTTTTAATACACACTGTATATTGTGAAATAAATAGATGAAGGGAACAATGATAGGCGTAACTTAAAGGGATTGTCCAGACTGGAGATATTCATATCTCTACCTGTGCAGATTTTTTTTTATTTTTTTTACTCGTTTTTTTCCTTTGTTTTGTTGTTGTTTTTTTTTTTTATTTGTCTGTTGTAATATTTCGTCTGTCTTGTTTTGGTATATTTTTTTGTCATGTCTTGTTCTTGTACCGTTCGCCAAAGATAAACAAATCATTTACTACAAATGTCTTCAGTTTCGATTAATGCCATGCTTGACTTACTCTTTTATTCTTGTAACATTAACATTACCCAATTTTATGAGTAAAGATCTTTGTTATTTGCTCTTGACCATGTCAAGCATGCTGCCTCATTATTCGTCTATTATACTATCGTTTTCCAATTGAATAATCAACACCTTGTTTAAAAAAAATGCTTGATTATGGTAATGTCTGCACTTTGTGATAATTTCCAATGGCTGTTTCACCAATGGCAATATTCCTTTAATATTATCCATTTGGTGTTTGAACATGCTGGGCATGACCTCTCCTTCAATTGTTATAACTCCATGGTCCCATCCACGGGGGATTTTTCTGTTTTTGCTTAGCATTGTCTCAGCGCCCCCCCCCCCCCCTCCCTCGTAGCAATGGATGATCCTGCGTGGATGGGTCCATGGTGAACTCCTAACTTTTTGTTCACTCTTGCCACATCTTTAAAATAATTACTGTGAATTTGGTATTCCTGATTGTTTCTCAGAATACATAAAGGACCTGTTTGATTACGTTAATTTATCATGCCATGCATGTTATATCCCTCACATGTTTCAGTATCTTGCAAGATCATAAAACAGCGTCTGAGTTATGCAAATCATGAACTACAATGTCTTCAGTCTCGATTAATGCAAATTTTGACTTCCATATTTTTGTAACATTAGCATTACCCAATTATATATATATAAACAAAATAATCTGTGTTTACTTGCTCTTGATCATGCCAGGCATGCTTGCATCACTTTTTGTTGTCAGTTTTACTATGGATTACAAGTTGAATAATCCACATTTTGTTTACACAATACTTGAAAAGGAAATGTCTGCCTCTTGTTAATAATTACTTTTATTAACATTAAATGACAATCTTCCTTTTCTATTATCCATTTGACATTTCAACATGTTGGGCATGTCCCCTTCTATCAACTCATTGACTTTGTTTTTGTTCGCTCTTGCCACAACTATGAAATAATTTCTGAGTATTTGGTGATTGGTACTCTTGTTCAATTATTAGAATGCAAATATTATTAGAAGACTTGTGCTCAAATATGTTCAATAATCATGCCATGTATGTCGTATTCCTTTATTCTTTACTCACTATACGTATTTGAAATTATATCTTGATATTTGAATGTACTATTTTATAGGTGTATCTCAGTACATTTTATTTTATTTTGGAGCTTCTCACTTTATCTCCTCCGCCAATGTCTGTTTCGATAATCGTTCCGTTCTCACTGACTTTGCATCGTTCACACTTAGAGGTCTTTGCCCTACGTTCTCGTTTTTGCGTAAGAATCCTTTGTGTTGCGCCTCCTCGTCCTTCTTCATGTTCTATATGTGTTTTGTGTTCTTTGCCTTCTCCCCTCACTTTGTTACTTTGCTTTACTGCCTCTTATGTGACCTTGACCGACACTTTATTGGACATAACACAACACTTTCGGATATGTACTGACTTCTTAGCATAGACAATACACCTCAGTTTCCATTTACATCATTGGATAATGATGACCTCTTCAGCGAATTGAGACCTCAGGATACTGTACTTAACAACCCAATGGATCCTTCATTTTATGATAATTTTGTTACTAATAATATAAATTTAGCTTCGGAAGAATTAGATCTCGATTTTGAACAGGATCATAACATATTGCAAAATCCTTCTTCTGAGTATATTACGCAACATCAGGTAAATAATCTTACAAAAAATTTAACGACGATACATTCAGCATAATGCATGCTAATATAAAAAGTTTAAATAAACATTTTGATGAACTTCAGTTACTTTTGAATAACACTTCAAATTCTAAAAAATGCCCCTTTTCTTTAATTGGCCTTACTGAGACATGGATATCGTGTGATTCTAACCATCAATTTTCTCTTAACGGATATGATTTCGTAATGAATAACCGAGAAGACAGACCTGGGGTGGGGTAGCGTTCTATATTTCACATGACTACGAGTATACGGTTTGTGATTATCTTAACTCCATGAACGCCACTGTAGAATCTCTATTTATTGAAATTAATATTCCTGGTAGTAAAAATATGATTATTGGTGTAGTTTATAGACCCCCAAACTCAAATACAAATGACTTTCTAACGTACCTTTCCCAAACAACAAATAATCCAGCTCTCGTTAATAAGGATGTAATATTTATAGGTGATTTTAGCATTGATTTATTGAAACACAACAATATATCTCAAGATTTTCTTGAAACTTTTTTTTCGGCCTCCTTCTTGCCTCTGATTTCTAAACCAACTCGTGTAGTTAATGAAACTGCTACACTTACTGACAATATTTTCCGCGACATTCTCCCTCCTCCCGATTCTTTTATAATACTTTCTGACATGACGGACCATTTCCCGATTCTTACTCATTTTTCATTAAGACGACCAATTAGACCGATACACTCCCAACAACGAAGACGTAGACCTACGCACGAAAATACAGCCAGTCTAAGTGCTTCTTTGGATAATGTCGACTGGTCAGTTGTATACAATTCTGTAGATGTTAATGCGTCCTTTACCCTTTTTATGAATATAATAAATGAGAAATTAGACCTGCATATACCCTTAAAAAAGATAAGCGTAATACATACAAAACGATTTCTAAGTCACCATGGATATCGCCATCTATCTTACGTTCGATTAATAGAAAAAATAACTTATTTTATAAATTCAAAATGAAAGGTACAGAACAATCAAAAATAAAATACACATCTTATAAGAATACACTTACTAAAATATTACGCATTGAAAAGAAAAATTACTTTGCGAGGCAGTTGGCTCTATATAAAAACGACATGCAATTACATGGAAGGTTCTAAAACAGACCAAGAATCTCTCCAATAATAAATCATGTATTTCCAAAATTAGATTTAATAATGTCATTGTTGATGATGGTGACAACCTTTCAAATATTTTTAATAACCATTTCTCTTCCATTGGCGTAAATCTAGCTAAAGATATTCCTCCCGCGACGAAAAGTTTTTCGGACTTTCTCGGCCCGCCTAATCCAAATTTAATATTTTTTGCTCCAACATATAATCAAGAAGTTATTGATATAGTATCTGGTTTGAAAAATAAAAAAAGCCCTGGCTTTGATGAAATTAATAATTTTATTTTAAAATCCGTAATAAATTCTATTGTTTCCCCGCTGGTGCATATATTCAACCTTTCCTTAGAAAATGGTACAGTACCAAATCAAATGAAGATAGCCAAGGTAATTCCTTTATTTAAAAAAAGGTGATAAGTTGGATGTCGGTAATTACCGACCTATTTCTCTTTTGTCCACATTTTCTAAGATCCTTGAAAGAATAGTATACGTCAGAACAAAAAAAAATTTTGTCAATGCATAATATTTTATCTGATGTTCAATTTGGGTTTCGCGACAAGCACAACACCACTCATGCCCTGATGAATTTTGTCAACAAAGTAGTCAATGCTCTAGACAAATCTAGTCACCTTGTGGGTATTTTCCTGGACTACTCCAAGGCCTTCGATACCATTAATCATGAAATCCTACTTAAAAAAATATCTCACTATGGTGTGCGAGGGAAGGCCTTGGAGTGGTTCAGGAGCTACCTACTTAACAGACAACAATACGTGTTTGTTAAAGATCATAACTCCAATTTGAAATATGTTAACTGTGGAGTCCCCCAGGGTAGCTTATTGGGCCCACTTCTTTTCACAATTTATATAAATGATTTCTGTAGATCATCCAAAATATTATCCCTTATCTTGTTTGCAGATGATTCGACCTTATTTTTTTCTCATCAGAATCCACAAACTTTAGTTGATGTTATTAATTCTGAACTTATTAATGTTACTGAGTGGATAAGAGCCAATCGATTATCTTTGAACCTTAACAAAACAAAATACATGTTATTTAGTAATTCCATAGACAAGTTACCGATGAACATTATATTTGATAATACCCCATTAGAAATGGTACCTTACACCAAATTTCTTGGAATAACAGTTGACAGTAAACTTTCTTGGAAAAATCATATTGAAAATATATCCAAAATAATTTCACGAAATATTGGTATTATTAATAGGCTAAAATTTTGCATTCCCTCCACATCATTAATCATGCTCTACTCATCCTTAATCTTGCCTTATTTGAACTATGGGATTCTTATTTGGGGCGATACCCATCAATATTTATTAGATAAATTGTTGCTTTTGCAAAAGAAAGCACTTCGTATTATTCATAGTACATGTTTCCGTTCTCATACGACCCACTTTTTCTAGAAAGTAAACTGTTGAAAGTCAAAGACCTGTATTTACTACAGCTAGGGCACTTCATGTATAGTTATAATAATAATGCACTTCCCCATATTTTTGATGCCATGTTCCCTAAAAATAAATTTTATCATAACTACCCCACGAGACACTCTGACGAACTTCACATCCCACTTTACAGAACTTTACTGGCCAAAAATACATTCCTATTCAACGGTCCTAAATTCTGGAACTCACTCGCTAATAATGTTAAAGACAGTGTCTCCTTGAATTCATTCAAACGTAAACTCAAACGTATCCTGCTTAATTCCTATAATTCTTCTCAACGGAACTAACACTTCATTATCTTGATTATAATCCTTACATTTTTCACTTTTATTTTATCTTTTTTCATCTATATTGTCCAGTCATATCCTTTGTTATTTCACCAGATCAAGCTGGTTCATGGTCAGCCCTTTCCCATTCTTAGTTTTACTCCTTTTTAAAAACTAGTTGTCTTGTACTGTCCTGTCTCTTGTTTTGTCTTGTCTTCTACGTCTTGTCATCCCCTCTCTCTGTTTTTTTCCTGTCTTGCGCAACATATCCTTTACAACGAAGACCTCTTTGTGTGAAAAGCTTTGCATTTGTTCAGTTTTTATGTTTCCGTCAATATGATTTCTTTTTCTCTTTTTCTTTCCTGTAATACATGCATGTACGCATATAGTAAGTCGACTATAATTTCTTCTTTTCCAAGGGGATCCACAATTTTACAAGCTTTGCTTTTTAGTGGATCCCCCTCATTTCCATATCCATTTATGCTCTATATTATACTGGTTTTTTTTACGAAGTAAGAATGCCCTTCTGTAAAATTGTATTTGATTTGTATTGGTTTATATGGGATAAGCCCGTCAGTCATAAGGACCATAAGTCATAATACTAACTGGTCATAAGGACCGCTAGTCATAACGTGTAAAATCCTATACCCAAAAGCTCGCTAGTCATAATAGGCAAAAGGGTTCGCTAGTCATAAGGTCATAAGGACCATAAGTCATAAGGTCCGATTTTCATAATGCAAGATAAGGGTTGCTATTCATAATGGACCATAAGGGTAATTGATCATAAGGATCGCCAGTCATAATCAACAATGAGGGTCGGAATTCATAATACTAGATGAGGGTCGCTAGTCATAAAAAGGAAGAGGCTACATTGATCATAAGGGTCGCCAGTCATAATAGGGGATGAGGGTCGCCAGTCATAATGGTAGAAGAGGTTCGCCAGTCATAATAATGGATGAGGGTCGCCAGTCATAATAATGGATGAGGGTCGCCAGTCATAATAGGAGAAGGGGTTCGCCAGTCATAATGATAGATGAGGGTCGCCAGTCATAATAGTAGAAGGGGTTCGCCAGTCATAATGGTAGATGAGGGTCGCTATTCACAAAAGTAGAAAGGGTTCGCCAGTCATAATGATAGATGAGGGTCGCCAGTCATAAAAGTAGAAGGGGTTCGCCAGTCATAATAATGGATGAGGGTCGCTAGTCATAATAATAGATGAGGTTCGCCAGTCATAATAGTGGATGAGGGTCGCTATTCATAATAGTAGAAGGGGTTCGCCAGTCATAATAATGGATGAGGGTCGCTAGTCATAATAATAGATGAGGTTCGCCAGTCATAATAGTGGATGAGGGTCGCTATTCATAATAGTAGCAGGGGTTCGCCAGTCATAATAATGGATGAGGGCGCTAGTCATAATAATAGATGAGGTTCGCCAGTCATAATAGTGGATGAGGGTCGCTATTCATAATAGTAGCAGGGGTTCGCCAGTCATAATAATGGATAAGGGTCGCCAGTCATAATAGTAGAAGGGGTTCGCCAGTCACAATAATGGATGAGGGTCGCTATTCATAATAGTAGAAAGGGTTCGCCAGTCATAATGATAGATGAGGGTCGCCAGTCATAATAGTAGAAGGGGTTCGCCAGTCATAATAATGGATGAGGGTCGCCAGTCATAACAATGGATGAGGGTCGCCAGTCATAATGGTAGAAGGGGTTCGCCAGTCACAATAATGGATGAGGGTCGCTATTCATAATAGTAGAAAGGGTTCGCCAGTCATAATGGTAGATGAGGGTCGCTAGTCATAATAGTAGAAAGGGTTCGCCAGTCATAATAATGAATGAGGGTCGCCAGTCATAAAAGGAGAAAGGGTTCGCCAGTCATAATAATGAATGAGGGTCGCCAGTCATAATAGGAGAAAGGGTTCGCCAGTCATAATAATGGATGAGGGTCGCCAGTCATAATAGGAGAAAGGGTTCACCAGTCATAATAATGGATGAGGGTCGCCAGTCATAATAGGAGAAAGGGTTCGCCAGTCATAATAATGGATGAGGATCGCCAGTCATAATACTAAAAGGGGTTCGCCAGTCATAATAATAGATAAGGGTCGCTAGTCATAATAGTATATGGGGTTCGCCAGTCATAATACTGGATGAGGGTCGCTATTCATAATAATGGATGAGGGTCGCCAGTCATAATAGTGGAAGAGGGTCGCCAATCATAATAGTAGAAGGGGTTCGCCAGTCATAATAATGGATGAGGGTCGCTATTCATAATAATGGATGGGGTTCGCCAGTCATAATACTGGAGGAGGGTCGCTATTCATAATAATGGATGGGGTTCGCCAGTCATAATAGTGGATGAGGGTCGCCAGTCATAATATTAGAAGGGGTTCGCCAGTCATAATAATGGATGAGGGTCGCCAGTCATAACAATGGATGAGGGTCGCCAGTCATAATGGTAGAAGGGGTTCGCCAGTCATAATAGTGGATGAGGGTCGCTATTCACAATAGAACAAAGGGTTCGCCAGTCATAATAATTGATGAGGGTCGCCAGTCATAATAGTAGAAGGGGTTCGCCAGTCATAATGGTAGATGAGGGTCGCTATTCATAAAAGTAGAAAGGGTTCGCCAGTCATAATGATAGATGAGGGTCGCCAGTCATAAAAGTAGAAGGGGTTCGCCAGTCATAATAATGGATGAGGGTCGCTAGTCATAATAATAGATGAGGTTCGCCAGTCATAATAGTGGATGAGGGTTGCTATTCATAATAGTAGAAGGGGTTCGCCAGTCATAATAATGGATGAGGGTCGCTAGTCATAATAATAGATGAGGTTCGCCAGTCATAATAGTGGATGAGGGTCGCTATTCATAATAGTAGCAGGGGTTCGCCAGTCATAATAATGGATGAGGGTCGCTAGTCATAATAATAGATGAGGTTCGCCAGTCATAATAGTGGATGAGGGTCGCTATTCATAATAGTAGCAGGGGTTCGCCAGTCATAATAATGGATAAGGGTCGCCAGTCATAATAGTAGAAGGGGTTCGCCAGTCACAATAACGGATGAGGGTCGCCAGTCATAACAATGGATGAGGGTCGCCAGTCATAATGGTAGAAGGGGTTCGCCAGTCACAATAATGGATGAGGGTCGCTAGTCATAATAATAGATGAGGTTCGCCAGTCATAATAGTGGATGAGGGTCGCTATTCATAATAGTAGAAAGGGTTCGCCAGTCATAATGATAGATGAGGGTCGCCAGTCATAATAGTAGAAGGGGTTCGCCAGTCATAATAATGGATGAGGGTCGCCAGTCATAACAATGGATGAGGGTCGCCAGTCATAATGGTAGAAGGGGTTCGCCAGTCACAATAATGGATGAGGGTCGCTATTCATAATAGTAGAAAGGGTTCGCCAGTCATAATGGTAGATGAGGGTCGCTAGTCATAATAGTAGAAAGGGTTCGCCAGTCATAATAATGAATGAGGGTCGCCAGTCATAAAAGGAGAAAGGGTTCGCCAGTCATAATAATGAATGAGGGTCGCCAGTCATAATAGGAGAAAGGGTTCGCCAGTCATAATAATGGATGAGGGTCGCCAGTCATAATAGGAGAAAGGGTTCGCCAGTCATAATAATGGATGAGGGTCGCCAGTCATAATGGTAGAAGGGGTTCGCCAGTCATAATAGTGGATGAGGGTCGCTATTCACAATAGAACAAAGGGTTCGCCAGTCATAATAATGGATGAGGGTCGCCAGTCCTAATAGTAGAAAGGGTTCGCCAGTCATAAAAGTAGAAGGGGTTCGCCAGTCATAATAATGGATGAGGGTCGCTAGTCATAATAATAGATGAGGTTCGCCAGTCATAATAGTGGATGAGGGTCGCTATTCATAATAGTAGAAGGGGTTCGCCAGTCATAATAATGGATGAGGGTCGCTAGTCATAATAATAGATGAGGTTCGCCAGTCATAATAGTGGATGAGGGTCGCTATTCATAATAGTAGCAGGGGTTCGCCAGTCATAATAATGGATGAGGGTCGCTAGTCATAATAATAGATGAGGTTCGCCAGTCATAAAAGTAGAAGGGGTTCGCCAGTCATAATGGTAGATGAGGGTCGCCAGTCATAATAGGAGAAAGGGTTCGCCAGTCATAATAATGAATGAGGGTCGCCAGTCATAATAGGAGAAAGGGTTCGCCAGTCATAATAATGGATGAGGGTCGCCAGTCATAATACTAAAAGGGGTTCGCCAGTCACAAAAGTAGAAGGGGTTCACCAGTCATAATGGTAGATGAGGTTTGCTATTCATAATAGTAGAAGGGGTTCGCCAGTCATAATAATGGATGAGGGTCGCCAGTCATAATACTTAAAGGAGTTCGCCAGTTTTAAAAGTAGAAGGGTTCGCCAGTCATAATGGTAGATGAGGGTCGCTATTCATAATAGTAGAAAGGGTTCGCCAGTCATAATGGTAGATGAGGGTCGCTATTCATAATAGTAGAAAGGGTTCGCCAGTCATAATAGTAGATGGGTCGATAGTCATAATGGTAGCTGAGGTAGATGGTAGATTTTGCGTATTGACCTTCAACCCACTACATTTAGCAAATGAATCCAAAATATTTAGTACATTACAGAAACTGGCAGCTGTACCATCGAGAAATAAAACTGTGTCATCCGCATATTAAAGAACTTTGTATTCTTTTAAGCCAACATAAATTCATTTGACAGAGTGTGAATTTCGAATTAACAACCCAAGAATTTTAGAGCATAGCAAAAACGAATCTTAATGTCATTTGCCCAATGACTATAACACTAGAATATGCATTTTGATAAAGTATTTTTATTCATGTCATGAAAGATTTGCCAAATTTAAAAATGGAAAGCGTTTTAAACAAAAAAATCATGAAAAATCAGAAATCAGGAATATGTTTCTTCTCCGTATACACAATTAAATCATACAAAATTTTCCTATTTTCACCAATAAATCGTCCAGACAAGAATCCTGATTGATTCACATGAATAATTATATGGTAATACTTTTTAAAGTCTGTGAACAATACAACTTTACAACAGTTTTATAAACAACATTCAACAATGAAATTGATTTCCAATTTTTGATGAAATGTCTTACTTTGTCACCTTAAGGAATTAATGTTATCAAGCCATTATTGTTTGTGAGATTGATAATTTTCCAGAAATATAAGCAAATTTTATACTTCGTACCAAGAATATACCTAAGTCCTGAAAGAATGCTTAAAAAAAATCAGTTGTAAATCCGTCTCGTCCAGGAGGCTTATTACTTTTCATATTTTTTTTTATGCAAAATCAACTTCACTGTAAGATATTTCTCCTTAAGAAGAATCGTCTTCCTCTGTAAGACTATGGAAACTCTCTTCTCTAATAAGATAAAAAAAAAAGTTCTTCAGCATCACTATTTGCATGATATTTACATAACTGTTCATTATATGAGCCAATTTCTCTTAAAATGTCTGTTTGTTTTGCAATACTGTACCATTATCATGAATCAATTCAACAAATGTTTATTTCTGCTATCCTCTGCTTTTCAAGATAAAAAATATTTAGACGGTTTTTCTCCATATTGCATTATTTGAAGTCTTATCTAAATTGTTCTAATTATTTCCTAAGTAGCCTAATTTTTTGTAAATTTTCTCCAGTATTTATATTTTGGTCTAGAAGTTTGTCTTTGTTAAGTATTTCAATTTCGAGGTTTTTTCTACACTTTCTTCTTTTCTCTTCTCTCTTATTACATACAATATAGTCGCTGCTCTCAACTCCATCAACAGCAGGGGCGGATCTAGCCTTCGCCAATAGGGGGGGGGGGGCGGAATTTTTTCAGACATATTTTCCCCGATCGGCCACTCGAAGATGATTTTTGGTTTCTTTGAAGGGGTAATCCTAATACTCACTTCTTAGCTTTATTCCTATGAATAAACATTTATAGACAATATCATATCTTTATTTATATAATGTGAGCGCAAAGCGCAAGCTAATTTTTTTGGGAATCTTTTGTATTTTTTCTGAAAAAGATGTGCATGCAAATGAATAACTACTACAAACGTGAAGCGCGAGCAAAAATGACTGAATGGCTGATTTTGTGGACAACTCTCCATTAGTTTTGTACACATATTTTCAGATTTTCCCCTTTATTTTACATATTTCACATTATCACCTCCTGATCTTGACATATATGGTGTGGATTATATTTTCCCATGACATATGTTGTGCTCAGAAGGAGGCAAGATGCAACTTGAAAGATAATGAGGAAAATCTGAAAATTTGTGTACAAAACAAATGGAGAGTTGTCCACAAAATCAGCCATATTGAAGCACGTTTGCCAATTTGAGGATGCCCATAGAAAGTACAACAATAGTTTTCAAACTCCCATAACTTGCTTATTTCATAACCGATTTTGATGATACTTTTTTAAAATTGATCCTTTCATATTTTACTCTTTCAAGTAAAATTGCCTCTCTTCTTGGGTTTTAGTTTCCTTTAAAGGACAAGTCCACCCCAACAAAAACTTGATTTGGATAAAAAGAGAAAAATTCAACAAGCATAACACTGAAAATTTCATAAAAATCGGATGTAAATTAAGAAAGTTAGGGCATTTTAAAGTTTCGCTTAAATTTTCAACAAAATAGTTATATGAACGAGCCAGTTAAATCCAAATGAGAGAGTTGATGACATCACTCACTCACTATTTCTTTTGTATTTTGTTAAATGAAATATGAAATATTTTTATTTTCTCGTCATTGTCTGTGAAATGAAGTTTCATTCCTCCCTGAACACGTGGAATTCCATTATTTTAACATTTTGTGGTTCACGCAAGGAGGTCCTAATCGTCAAATTCGAAAAAATTGAAATATTGTATAATTCAAAAGATAAAAAACAAAAGAAATAGTGAGTGAGTGACATCATCGACTCTCTCATTTGGATGCAACTGGCTCGTTTATATAACTATTTTGTTGAAAATAAGCGAAACTTTGAAATGTCATAACTTTTTTATTTTACATCCGATTTTGATGAATTTTTCATCATTGTGCTTGTCTGATTTTTCTCTATTGATTCAAATCAACATTTTTCTGAGGTGGACTTGACCTTTAATATAGCGAGCGCAAAGCGCGAGCAGAAATTTTTGATATATACGTTTTGATGTAATGAAAAATGATCTGTTAACGGCTGCTTGCAGTTAGCCTAAGAACGTTATATATTTCAATAATCAAATAATGCGAGCGCGAAGCGCGAGCTAAAAATTTTGACATTTCTACCTGAAAAACGAAATTCTGAGCACTTTTTGTCATCGTAAAAAGGATAAGTATGTAACTAAACAATTGATGCGAGCGCGAAGTGCGAGCGGAAAAATTCGAGATTTACACCAGTGGCGTAACAGGCGGGGGGGGGGGGCAGGGGCAAGCTGCCCCCCGGCGGATTTCACCGGGAAAATATAAAAAACGGGAAAAATAAAAGGGATGGAGAAAGAAAGGGAAAGGGAAGGAAAGAGAGAAAGGAAAGGAGGAAAAGGAAAGAGAAAGGGAAAAGTGGAAAGAAAACAAGGAAAAATATATTTTTTGAAATAGAAAAGGAAGGAAAGCGGGAAGAAGAACGAAAGAAAAACATTTGAGAAAGAACAAATCATTCTGAAATAGACCTATATAGTGCAATAGCATGATGGGAAATAAATTAAAAGATGGCAAACAATAACGGGAAATGAAGGCAAGGCAGAATGGAATTAGTCCAAAGCTAAATTGGAAAACAAAGAAAAGGGACAAGAAATAAAAACTTAATAACACGACCGGGCTGACGAGGATAGAAAATAGAGAGCGGGAAGAAAGAGGAACTGCATACAACATTGTGATATTAGCTTGCTAAATTTTATGCAAAAAAAGCTACCGGGGCTTTGCCCAGACCCCAAGCAGTAGGGGCTCTTCATCTATGACCTTCAAATGGCTCTATTACGCCCCCTCCCCCTTAGGGACCCTTCCTACATTAAGCTTTACGTTCAATCACTGGTGTACAGGCGGGGGGGGGGGGGTCTTGGTTCAACACCCAAGAGGAAATAAAAGAATTTATGGGAGACAACGTATAATGAAATATGTTATTTGCTGAATATAATGGAGAAATCTATCACATAATTAGAATTTAATTTCAATAGGCAATTTTTTTCCAGCTCGCTTTGCTCGCTGGCGACTCCTCCCCCACATTGCTATGTTTTGCCCCCTCTCAAAATATCTGGTTCAACTGGGTTGAATAAATGTGTTGTGTAAAAGCTATATTCTGTATATACCCGCAATTTGATTAAATAGCGGCAATCTGCGAGGTTTAAATGGCTTTGAGATCCAGAAGTTCCGGGGGCTCCGCCCCAGACCCCAACCGCATAGCACTGCCGTATATGAGTATGGAAGGGTTGGGCCATGGTCCCCAAAAGTTTTACCATGTAAAAAAACATATCTCAAAGTTAGATTCTCATGAAAAGGTGATTTTTTCTCGCTTCGCTCGCTCGGGACTTATATTAACCAGCTTTTTAGCACATGCGCCATACTGCGCCCCTTGATTTTTGTTTTGTTTACTCTGCACGCTACTGCCGCAAATAATCCTGTTAACAGTGGCGTACAGATCACAAAAAAAGGATGGAAAGAGAATAGAGTGAAATATATTCTCTGGATATCATGTCAAAATCTATCACAAAATTGGATTTTTGTATTAAAAATGTCAAAATTTTTGCTCGCTCGCTCGCATCGCTCTCTCGCAACTTTTTTTTAAAAGATAAATTCTGCCTGATACACAATGTCTTGCCCTTTCGAAATCGTCGCCTAATTACACCATTGCGCCTGTTTATACCATGATATGACCGGGAAATTTTTGGCACTTGCCCCCCCCCCCTCCCCCCCCCTTGGCCACCGACCCCTGTTACGCCGCTGTTTACACCTAAAAACGGGACACTCCATTCATGTTTTGTAAATCGTGAAAAGGATGAGTAATTGGATATCTTTCTACATTGATATTGCGAGCGCAAAGCCCGAGCACATTTATTTTTATATTGCGGATTAAAACCCGGGATTAAAACTGGATAATGATTTATACAGAGAACAAGCTGCGTATCTGAATAAAAGCGCGCGTGTTTCAGATTTAGACCTAGAATCTGAATGGGTATTCTAAATACCTTTTTTCATCGTTAAAATCGATAAAGTGAGCGCGAAGCGGGAGCTTAAAACATTTGATATTCCGATCTGAAAAGGGTCAATTTAAGCTCTGTATTTCAAGCACTTTGTAGGAAAAATTGTGAGGTGGGTATGGATGACATTAAAAAAAAGAGTTTCATTATTTCAATTTCATTCAAAAGTTTCATTATCATTACTTTGAGTTTTGACATAGGACCAGGACATTCCAAGAGCATTATGTCATCATATGAAAATTATGACTATATCTTCTTATTTCTCTTCCTAAGCGCAAGATAAAACTTGTCGATATTGCATCCTGAAAAAAGGGACAATTTGATTCTTAAATTAATATCTTATTTATTAACCTAATAAGCCTAATGTGAGAGCGTGAAATCTATTAATATTATGGCCTGAAAACTGTACATTTAAAGCACTTTTGTATTTATGATTTATGAAGAAGATGCGTGAGTTAATAGATTTTCAACAATCAATGCGAGCGCGAATCGCGAGCCGAAATTTTTTAAAATTCAGACCATAAAACAAAAAGTTTTGCAGAGCACTTTTTAAAAATAAATTTGTAAATCAAACAAAATAATGAAAGTACGATTTCTGAGCTGAAATATGTTTTCTATGTTGACTTCAAATTTTGATATTTCAATCTCCATATTGATATGTAAATCAACTAACATGCAATGCGAGCGCGAAGCGCAAGCGATTTTTTTATAGTGACATTAAGGATTTTAAAAATCATTTTCCTAGGCTTCCCCTCATCTTATTTTATTCACTCGTCTTCCTCTTCTTGTGTTTCCCCTTTTTTTCTCCTCTCTTTTCCCTTCTTTTTCTTTCTTTCTTTCTTTCTTTCTTCCCCTTTTACTTTTTTTTGCTCCGCCAATGGGGGGGGGGGTGGGCCCCTCGGACCCCCTAGATCCGCCTATGAACAGTGTATAAACAAAACAACTGATATTCAATAATAAATCTGAGTTTCTCTTTTCTAACAGTTTCAAAAGCTTTACCATGAAGACAATCAATATCAAGATACTGTAAAAACATTTATCTAACACAATCTCTAAACTGATCATTGTGTGATCGGTACGATATCCTAAATCAATATCACATTTTCTAACCAAAGAAATAATATCTGCAGATATCAAAAAATAATGTTTTCTACTTTGCTTCAATGGTGTGGACTGTCTCCAAGTATAACATTTTGAATTTGGATTTAACTGACGCCATGGATCAACTAAATTAACTCACTGACTCAAAACTTTGGACCAGGTTCCAATCACCACATAGGATTTTATGAGGATCATCATAGTCCAATAAGATATTTTCTATACATCTAAAAAATTTAGGGTCATTTTGCCCATACAATGATATCAATGAAATAAGCAACATAGTTTCCATCAGTATCGCATTTTACTCTCTTAATAACAAGTTGTATATTTTTATCAAATAATATAGCATTGCATTAGATGATTTATATGAGAAAAAAAAACCTTCCTCTCACTCCTTTAATATGTTTTCTTCCAAATCCTTTACAAAATGAGTGTCCTGTAAACAATTAATATTTGGTTTTTTTTCCTTTTCAAACAATGAAATGTATAATATGAAGGAATAATTTCATGCTCATATCATATTCAACATCAACTAAAAAAATATATAATATAGATAGAAAAGACATTTTTCTGTAAAAAAAAAAAAACCTCTATTGAAAAAAGGGCTTTTAGAAAATACTGTCGTACAGGTTTAGGTCAACACTATCTTAAATGCATATATTCAAAGAAGATTTCCTTGTTATTGGAATTATTCACAATCTACACCTTTTCGCCTAAAGATAATTTAATTTTTTAGGGGAGGGTGTCATTTCTAACAATTTCTGCTGGTTATGATGAAAAAAAATCGCCGTAGGTAAAAAAAAATGCCCTTTTTCAAAAGTAAAAAGCCTTTTGGCAAAATGAAATGTGCTCTTTTTTCAAAACTAAATACTGTTCTTGAAGTCCAACATAAAACATTTCAGGATGGTCACAAAAGTAATGTCAATAACATTAGATAATTTATCTTTTTAAAGGGTGTCATTTTTAATAGCTCCTGCTGGTTATGATTTAAAAAAAAATCCCATTTTTCAAAATAAAAATGTGCTCTTATTCGAAATTAAATACCTTTTTTGAACTACAACATAATACATATAAGGCTTGAAAACCACCGTTTTTGTGTTCTCACGCTTTGCGCCCACCTCAGCTATTATGTAGCAAAGTTCCCTTCTACTGACAGGCAAACCACTTCCACTATCATGGCTAGCGACCCTCTTCTACTAATAAGACTAGCGACCCTCATCTACTATTATGACTAGCAAACCCCTACTACACTGTAAAAATGAATTGCTAATTCAGCACTCACAGTGCTTGTATAGTGACTGCACTAGTAGTGCTGATTTTCTAGTTCACATTTAAACTAGAAAATCAACACTCCCAGTGCAGTCACTATACAAGCACTGTAAGCGCTAAATTAGCACCTCATTTTTTACAATGTACTATTATGACTGGAGATCCTCATCCTTTATTATGACTGGCGAACCCCATCTACTATTATGACTAGCGACCCTCATCTTCCATTATGACTGGCGAACACCTTCTACTATTATGACTGGCGACCTTCATCCATTATTATGACTGGCGACCCTCATCCATTATTATGACTGGCGAACCCCATCTACTATTATGACTAGCGACCCTCATCTACCATTATGACTGGTGAACCCCTTCTAATATTATGACTGCCGACCCTCATCCATTATTATGACTGGCGAACCCTTTCTACTATTATGAATAGCGACCCTCATCTACCATTATGACTGGCGAACCCCTTCTACTATTATGACTTGCGACCCTCATCCATTATTATGACTGGCGACCCTCATCCATTATTATGACTGGCGAACCCTTTCTACTATTATGAATAGCGACCCTCATCCATTATTATGACTGGCGACCCTCATCCACTATTATGACTGGCGACCCTCATCCATTATTATGACTGGCGAACCCTTTCTACTATTATGAATAGCGACCCTCATCCATTATTATAACTAGCGACCCTCATCCACTATTATGACTGGCGACCCTCATCCATTATTATGACTGGCGAACCCTTTCTACTATTATGAATAGCGACCCTCATCCACTATTATGACTGGCGAACCCCATCTACTATTATGACTGGCGACCCTCATCCATTATTATGACTGGCGACCCTCTTCCATTATTATGACTGGCGAACCCTTTCTACTATTATGAATAGCGACCCTCATCCACTATTATGACTGGCGACCCTCATCCATTATTATAACTGGCGACCCTCATCCATTATTATGACTGGCGAACCCTTTCTACTATTATGAATAGCGACCCTCATCCATTATTATGACTGGCGACCCTCATCCACTATTATGACTGGCGACCCTCATCCATTATTATGACTGGCGAACTCTTTCTACTATTATGAATAGCGACCCTCATCCACTATTATGACTGGCGAACCCCATCTACTATTATGACTGGCGACCCTCATCCATTATTATGACTGGCGACCCTCATCCATTATTATGACTGGCGAACCCTTTCTACTATTATGAATAGCGACCCTCA
The DNA here is from genome assembly GCF_018143015.1 of Lytechinus variegatus. NCBI lineage: Eukaryota > Metazoa > Echinodermata > Echinoidea > Temnopleuroida > Toxopneustidae > Lytechinus > Lytechinus variegatus. The sequence goes on from NC_054747.1 coordinate 1,462,782, forward strand.
TCCATTATTATGACTGGCGACCCTCATCCACTATTATGACTGGCGACCCTCATCCATTATTATGACTGGCGAACCCTTTCTACTATCATTAATAGCGACCCTCATCCACTATTATGACTGGCGAACCCAATCTACTATTATGACTGGCGACCCTCATCCATTATTATGACTGGCGACCCTCTTCCATTATTATGACTGGCGAACCCTTTCTACTATTATGAATAGCGACCCTCATCCATTATTATGACTGGCGAACCCCTTCTAATATTATGACTGGCGACCCTCATCCATTATTATGACTAGCGACCCTCATCTACCATTATGACTGGCGAACCCCTTCTAATATTATGACTGGCGACCCTCATCCATTATTATGACTAGCGACCCTCATCTACCATTATGACTGGCGAACCCCTTCTACTATTATGACTGGCGACCCTCATCCATTATTATGACTGGCGACCCTCATCCATTATTATGACTGGCGAACCCTCTCTACTCTTATGAATAGCGACCCTCATCTACCATTATGACTGGCAAACCCCTTCTACTATTATGACTGGCGACCCTCATCCATTATTATGACTGGCAAACCCTTTTTACTATTATGAATAGCGAACCTCATCCACTATTATGACTGGCGAACCCCTTCTAATATTATGACTGGCGACCCTCATCCATTATTATGACTGGCGAACCCCATCTGCTATTATGACTAGTGACCCTCATCTACCATTATGACTGGCGAACCCCTTCTAATATTATGACTGGCGACCCTCATCCATTATTATGACTGGCGAACCCTTTCTACTATTATGAATAGCGACCCTCATCCATTATTATGACTGGCGACCCTCATCCACTATTATGACTGGCGACCCTCATCCATTATTATGACTGGCGAACCCTTTCTACTATTATGAATAGCGACCCTCATCCACTATTATGACTGGCGAACCCCATCTACTATTATGACTGGCGACCCTCATCCATTATTATGACTGGCGACCCTCTTCCATTATTATGACTGGCGAACCCTTTCTACTATTATGAATAGCGACCCTCATCCATTATTATGACTGGCGAACCCCTTCTAATATTATGACTGGCGACCCTCATCCATTATTATGACTAGCGACCCTCATCTACCATTATGACTGGCGAACCCCTTCTAATATTATGACTGGCGACCCTCATCCATTATTATGACTAGCGACCCTCATCTACCATTATGACTGGCGAACCCCTTCTACTATTATGACTGGCGACCCTCATCCATTATTATGACTGGCGACCCTCATCCATTATTATGACTGGCGAACCCTCTCTACTCTTATGAATAGCGACCCTCATCTACCATTATGACTGGCAAACCCCTTCTACTATTATGACTGGCGACCCTCATCCATTATTATGACTGGCGAACCCTTTCTACTATTATGAATAGCGACCCTCATCCACTATTATGACTGGCGAACCCCTTCTAATATTATGACTGGCGACCCTCATCCATTATTATGACTGGCGAACCCCATCTGCTATTATGACTAGCGACCCTCATCTACCATTATGACTGGCGAACCCCTTCTAATATTATGACTGGCGACCCTCATCCATTATTATGACTGGCGAACCCTTTCTACTATTATGAATAGCGACCCTCATCCATTATTATGACTGGCGACCCTCATCCACTATTATGACTGGCGACCCTCATCCATTATTATGACTGGCGAACCCTTTCTACTATTATGAATAGCGACCCTCATCCACTATTATGACTGGCGAACCCCATCTACTATTATGACTGGCGACCCTCATCCATTATTATGACTGGCGACCCTCTTCCATTATTATGACTGGCGAACCCTTTCTACTATTATGAATAGCGACCCTCATCCATTATTATGACTGGCGAACCCCTTCTAATATTATGACTGGCGACCCTCATCCATTATTATGACTAGCGACCCTCATCTACCATTATGACTGGCGAACCCCTTCTAATATTATGACTGGCGACCCTCATCCATTATTATGACTAGCGACCCTCATCTACCATTATGACTGGCGAACCCCTTCTACTATTATGACTGGCGACCCTCATCCATTATTATGACTGGCGACCCTCATCCATTATTATGACTGGCGAACCCTCTCTACTCTTATGAATAGCGACCCTCATCTACCATTATGACTGGCAAACCCCTTCTACTATTATGACTGGCGACCCTCATCCATTATTATGACTGGCGAACCCTTTCTACTATTATGAATAGCGACCCTCATCCACTATTATGACTGGCGAACCCCTTCTAATATTATGACTGGCGACCCTCATCCATTATTATGACTAGCGACCCTCATCTACCATTATGACTGGCGAACCCCTTCTAATATTATGACTGGCGACCCTCATCCATTATTATGACTAGCGACCCTCATCTACCATTATGACTGGCGAACCCCTTCTACTATTATGACTGGCGACCCTCATCCATTATTATGACTGGCGACCCTCATCCATTATTATGACTGGCGAACCCTCTCTACTCTTATGAATAGCGACCCTCATCTACCATTATGACTGGCAAACCCCTTCTACTATTATGACTGGCGACCCTCATCCATTATTATGACTGGCGAACCCTTTCTACTATTATGAATAACGACCCTCATCCACTATTATGACTGGCGAACCCCTTCTAATATTATGACTGGCGACCCTCATCCATTATTATGACTGGCGAACCCCATCTGCTATTATGACTAGCGACCCTCATCTACCATTATGACTGGCGAACCCCTTCTAATATTATGACTGGCGACCCTCATCCATTATTATGACTGGCGAACCCTTTCTACTATTATGAATAGCGACCCTCATCCATTATTATGACTGGCGACCCTCATCCACTATTATGACTGGCGACCCTCATCCATTATTATGACTGGCGAACCCTTTCTACTATTATGAATAGCGACCCTCATCCACTATTATGACTGGCGAACCCCATCTACTATTATGACTGGCGACCCTCATCCATTATTATGACTGGCGACCCTCTTCCATTATTATGACTGGCGAACCCTTTCTACTATTATGAATAGCGACCCTCATCCATTATTATGACTGGCGAACCCCTTCTAATATTATGACTGGCGACCCTCATCCATTATTATGACTAGCGACCCTCATCTACCATTATGACTGGCGAACCCCTTCTAATATTATGACTGGCGACCCTCATCCATTATTATGACTAGCGACCCTCATCTACCATTATGACTGGCGAACCCCTTCTACTATTATGACTGGCGACCCTCATCCATTATTATGACTGGCGACCCTCATCCATTATTATGACTGGCGAACCCTCTCTACTCTTATGAATAGCGACCCTCATCTACCATTATGACTGGCAAACCCCTTCTACTATTATGACTGGCGACCCTCATCCATTATTATGACTGGCGAACCCTTTCTACTATTATGAATAACGACCCTCATCCACTATTATGACTGGCGAACCCCTTCTAATATTATGACTGGCGACCCTCATCCATTATTATGACTGGCGAACCCCATCTGCTATTATGACTAGCGACCCTCATCTACCATTATGACTGGCGAACCCCTTCTAATATTATGACTGGCGACCCTCATCCATTATTATGACTGGCGAACCCTTTCTACTATTATGAATAGCGACCCTCATCTACCATTATGACTGGGGAACCCCTTCTACTATTATGACTGGCGACCCTCATCCACTATTATGAATGGCGACCCTTATGATCAACGAACCCTTTTCTTCCTTATGACTGGCGACCCTTTTCCTTTATTATGACTAGCAACCCTCTTGTTTGATTATGAATGGCGACCCTCATCGTTGATTATGACTTGCGACCTCTATGAACAAAGCCCCTTATGAATAGCGACCCTTATGACTATTATGACTAGCGGTCCTTATAACTAGCGGGTATTATGACCAGTGGTCCTTATGACTGGCGGGTGGACCCCGGTTTATATTACTTTGTATTATGTTTTGAATGGAAATGAAATAAAAGAATTGAATTGAATTGAATACCGTTCTGTCACGTCCTATTTTCGTAACGTTTTGTCTTGTGTGTCCTTTTCACTTTTCTTCATATCTTGTAATATAATCCAGCCTTGTTTATCTTTTACTTGGGAGAATATGTAAAAAATATACATATTTAACAAGGATTTACATATAATTTTTACAAGAAAGATATGATGACTTGTATATTATATATATTTTGAACTTCAACAAGAACGATATGATTTGTATATATTATATATAGATATATATTGTTTTTTTTGCATTAATATGTCTTATTCATTGAAGGAAACCTTCGATAACAAGCTTTGCTTTCCAGAAGGTTCTTATTTCATTTCAAAATGTTATATTATATTTTGCTTTACTTTGTAACTTTGTTAAATTTTTTGAATGAATAAAAATTCGTTATCAATCAATCAATTAATCTAAATACAGTAAAATTCAAGTCACAAAGCAAAATGTTGAAAATTTTATCAAAATTGGATACCAAATATTGATGTTATTGAATTTCAAAGATTTGCATTATTCTGGTGAAACAGTTCTTGGCATATCTTCGTGAATATTCATACGATGGGTTGATGATGTCATATCCCCATTAGTTCTTATGTATTTCTTTTTATGAAATTAGGTTTATTCAAATTTGTTTATACAAAGAACTAGAATTGGATTGACAACTGATTAAGCGCATTACTTATTTATTGCCGCAACCTATTTCATCTTAATGGAGACATATTATTTACACATGTATGAAAAACATGAATCAGCTATAATAATAAATAAATAATATATGATTTGTATAGCGCATGTAACCACCTTGCTAGGTGCCGAGGGCGCTCCTATATTACCCCGGCTATAAGCTAGTCTACCGATACTGGTGCGCACAGCTTTATGAGGAATTACTTCCTGCCGGAACCCATTTACCTCACCTGGGTCGAGTGCAGCACAGTGTGGATAAATTTCTTGCAGACGAAAAACAAACCATGGCTAGGATTCGAACTCATGACCCCCTGTTTGAAAGGTGAGATTCAGAACCACTAGACCACGACGCCCCCACAATTATGATTTCATGTAGTAACATACACTGTTGGAAAAAGGAAAGTGGAGATATGACATCATCAGGCCACCTAATGAATATTCATGATAATGAGCATATAACTTTTTTCACAAAATATAAATCATTTTAAAAATTCAATAACTTCCTCATTTGTTGTCCGATTTTGATGAGAATATCAGCATTTTACTCAGTGAGTCTTACTCTATTTATTTAGATTAAATTTCTTCAGCCCCGACCATCCCTTTACGGTCGAAAATCATGGAATGTCAGGCAATTTCTTCTCGCGCTTCAAACTCGCATTATTTTATCAGTAGGATTTGTATCCTATTTGTATTTAACTACAAACAGTTCTTAGTTAGTCCCTTTTAAGGTATATTGAAGAAAAAAAAACAGAATCTTGCTTCGCGCTTGCATTATATATTTAGGCCTCATGAGATATGCATACCTTATCATATTTGCTTAAAGAATACACCATCAAATTTACTTTAAAAGTCTTTAGTTTGGACTACCAGTTCCAGAAAACATTATCCCAAAACAACCTCTTAGCGATCGATGTGCACATGGATAAGAATTATTTTCCGTCCCATCTACCAGCGAAAGCTGGATCTTTCCCACCTATTCCAGAGCGTATTAAGGTGTGTTTGGTTTAGGAGTGTGTGTGTATGTGTACTTCTTAAACATGTTAAATATTTACCAAAATATTTGCCCATGTTAATTGAACTCCGAAGCAAATTACATTTTATTTTATTATCTTTTCAATTCAGGTTTCTTTACTACACATCGCCTGGTTCTAAGATGTTGGGTGTCTTGGACATATCTGCAAGGACCACGAAAGTCAGTAAACCCTTTTCTGCACAGGCGTTGGTATTCGAGACGTGTCTAACTCGCGGCAGTACACCTCCTTCCAGTAAGACACCATTCTATTCTCAAGGCCCGTATCTATCGCTGTTGCATCTGACAAAGTAATCCTGTTTTCATGAATTATTTTTCAGATTAAAAAGAAAAAAAAAACCCACACACACATAAAACAAACGTTTCGCATTACATTTGCAATACTAAATTTCTTACGCAGTCATATAAATTACATTTGGTCAAATAAAATGCAATCGCTTGTAGTGTGCAATTCAATGTAAAAGCAGTGTTGACTTTGTGAATATTTTTTTTAGGGTATTTTCCCCTTTAAATGTACGATTTATCACATGATCAAGCTTAGGTTGGTTTCATCGGCCCCTTTCCAGCAAATTAGTATTAAAAAAACGCGAAGGCCTCTTAAAGCTTCCCAATTTTACATGAAAAAAAAATGACGAAATGTGACATTGGATAAACATATCAAAATTCAATCTTTGTGCTTATAAATTGCCATTTAGCGGGGAAATTATGACGATTTTTTATATGATAATTTGCAAACATGTATACGATAACCGTCCATCCTTTAAATTTTAAATCCATTGTTACTGTGAAAACTAAAACCAAAAATTGGGTTTGTTAAAGTTTTCGTCATTAAAATGCATATTTTCATGGTTCTAAATGAAATCTGAAATTAGAAATACTACGAATATCATTTTTGCCCAATTCATCGTGGACCCGGCAGCCACAGTATGCAGCGCCATTTCTGGCCAAGAGGCTGAATTCTGAAAATTGTATTAAAATAAATATCTTAGTGACTTTAAAAGTGACAATTAATTCTGTATTCTGAAAACTGTTGAATCTTTTTCGTGTGAATTTTCTTTCACTGAGCACGCATGACGGCAGAGCTATAATATTGCGTAAAGTTGAAAACGTCGCATCCCTGTGCGCAAGATAACATGTCGAGATAAACTGATAACCCGACAATTCTTCATCTTTGCGTTCTGTTAGTACCTTACAAAGTCGTAGTAAATTTACATAAGGTAGGCAGGACCCTTAGCAAGATCTTTGATGGGGGGTGCTGTTGTCACTATAATCCTGTTTTTGTATTGTGTTTTTGAGGATCATTTCCAACAAGCTATTCATTTGCTTTCTATGATCCTCCGACAAATAGAATTATATTACCTTTTTTATTTGTATGTACATATAGCCATATTGGAAGTGGGTTCACTAGCGTACCTTAGAGGGGGGGGGGGGGCAGACTGCCCCCCCCCCCTTGACGAGTCACAAAAAACTCATGCAAATTTGCCCCCCCCCCTTGGAAAATCCTGGGTACGCCACTGCGTGGGTTCCTCATCTCAGTAAAAGATACTCAAAACCCTTCCCAGATGTATATTGACGGAAGGGACGATGGAGTAACTTTGTCGAGATGGGTACTACTCGAACCTTCCCCCCCCCCCGACAGACCTTCTTCCTACCCTTCCACCGACAATAAAAAAGAAATGATAATAAAAAGTAATAAATAAATAAATAAATTAATAAAAAAATAAAACAGTCTACGTCTGGGTCGTGACAAAATAGATATCTTTTGAATTTTTATTCATGTATAATACAATTTGGACTCTGAGTAGGAACCCACGTAGTAAAAATAATGCATGCGGCCGAATGTGTTAGTGGAAATGCAGAGCACGTGAGGTTTCTTTATATAGGTGCCGTACTCGGGGCTGCACTGTGAACGAGCCGCTGGCGGCGAGTGCCCAGTGTGCACCATCTGAAAAAAATGAGCTTTCTCTGCATTTTCTTTTACACACGACCGAGCAAGTGCATTATCTGTTTTATAAAATAGCAACACAGAAACAAAGTCTGAAAAAAAAAATCTTTAAAGTACACTTTTGTTGGACTTCTACCACACTGTTCTGTTTGAGCGTGCAATGTCAATTTTCGTTGCACACCTTTTTGCACTGCCGTGCAACGCACCAAAAAAGTTGGATGTCATGTGACGCGTATTGGCCAATTGCAATGCTTGAAATAATGCCTATTTTGTAATATATTATACAACTCTGTATGTATCCTCCCCATTGCTTTAACTAGGCCGTCTGTATTACTACAAGGATTCACAGGTGTTAGGCTACACAGATACACTCAACAGTGAAACCCTGACCCTCGGAACATTGCCTGATCGATCTATCTCGAGACTGGACATGGCGAAATATGGAAGCAAACTCTTTTTCATACGAGTTACATCCGGTTCCAGTAGGTTGACGGAATACGACACAATGTCCTCCTCCTTCGAAATTTATGATTCCATCCAAATTTCTTATTCTGTTGCCAACATCTCCATGAACCGAACGATTAACCCATCATCTATTCGGATCATCAATGGTAAGATTCATGTTTCGTTTCTTGTTTTATATTCAGTCAATTGTATGAATATAAGGATACTCCAAGTATATGATACTACTTTTTGAGTAATAATCAAGACACACAAAATGATTGTTTTTAAATTGTTGTTTGTCTCTGCGCGTGTATGTCCGACTCTGGTATTTTCATAGCCGTTTAAATAATTTGGTGACTTCTAGGGTGAATTTCTGAATGTATATTACACATAAAGATGGACGTAAGTATTGGCAACAATATCCCATATTAGAACATGGTTTTGCTACAAAGTAGGATTTGGTCATACCCGTTCCTGACATGTAAGTTTGTGTGAATTTCTTTTGGCATTTTCAAAAAGAAATACACTAACTACTTTGTCAGATATTATTATAACACATTTTTATAGTTAAAACATATTGTATTAGCGGCTCAAACCAGATCTGTGTCGACAGGCCACGTATACACTGTAAAAACAAATCTGAATCAGTAAACACTGCATTTAAGTAGAATTTACAATTTGTAATGATTTTTCGTTTTTTAAGAAGTTTTATCTTGTCTTTTAATTGATTTACTTGATTTAGTGGGGTTCAATATACATTTTAGCTTGCTCTGATTGAGTAAATCTAACTCAATTAGGCAAAGATGATTATTACTTATGAAATTATGTTGAATGTACTTATATATTTCAATTAACGCTTTTTTTAAAATAATGCATGAATATCTATTAGAACAAGTAAATTACATACACACAACTGTTATATCTATTTGTGTTTGAAATTGTTTTGGATAAGGGTGTGCTAACTTTTTTATTTTTCTGTTGAATCAAAGAAAGAGCAATATTAATTCAAATGAGTAAAACAATTACTAAAATATTTTAGTAATTGTTTTACCCATTTGAATTAAGTTATTGTTACTTAATTTTCTTGAGTAAAATAGATGCAAAGAAAATAAGTAATTTTTGCTCAAGACTGCCAAACTCATAAATACTTTAAAAAATTAAGCCATTTGTGTGAATTTCTTTTGGCATTTTCAAAAAGAAATACACTAACTACTTTGTCAGATAATATTATAACACATTTTTATAGTTAAAACATATTTTATTAGCGGCTCAAACCAGATCTGTGTCGACAGGCCACGTATACACTGTAAAAACAAATCTGAATCAGTAGTCAACACTGCATTTAAGTAGAATTTACAATTTGTAATTATTTTTCGTTTTTTAAGAAGTTTTATCTTGTCTTTTAATTGATTTACTTGATTTAGTGGGGTTCAATATACATTTTAGCTTGCTCTGATTGAGTAAATCTAACTCAATTAGGCAAAGATGATTATTACTTATAAAATTATGTTGAATGTACTTATATATTTCAATTAACGCTTTTTTTTAAATAATGCATGAATATCTATTAGAACAAGTAAATTACATACACACAACTGTTATATCTATTTGTGTTTGAAATTGTTTTGGATAAGGGTGTGCTAACTTTTTTATTTTTCTGTTGAATCAAAGAAAGAGCAATATTAATTCAAATGAGTAAAACAATTACTAAAATATTTTAGTAATTGTTTTACCCATTTGAATTAAGTTATTGTTACTTAATTTTCTTGAGTAAAATAGATGCAAAGAAAATAAGTAATTTTTGCTCAAGACTGCCAAACTCATAAATACTTTAAAAAATTAAGCCATTTGTGTGAATTTCTTTTGGCATTTTCAAAAAGAAATACACTAACTACTTTGTCAGATAATATTATAACACATTTTTATAGTTAAAACATATTTTATTAGCGGCTCAAACCAGATCTGTGTCGACAGGCCACGTATACACTGTAAAAACAAATCTGAATCAGTAGTCAACACTGCATTTAAGTAGAATTTACAATTTGTAATTATTTTTCCTTTTTTAAGAAGTTTTATCTTGTCTTTTAATTGATTTACTTGATTTAGTGGGGTTCAATATACATTTTAGCTTGCTCTGATTGAGTAAATCTAACTCAATTAGGCAAAGATGATTATTACTTATAAAATTATGTTGAATGTACTTATATATTTCAATTAACGCTTTTTTTTAAATAATGCATGAATATCTATTAGAACAAGTAAATTACATACACACAACTGTTATATCTATTTGTGTTTGAAATTGTTTTGGATAAGGGTGTGCTAACTTTTTTATTTTTCTGTTGAATCAAAGAAAGAGCAATATTAATTCAAATGAGTAAAACAATTACTAAAATATTTTAGTAATTGTTTTACCCATTTGAATTAAGTTATTGTTACTTAATTTTCTTGAGTAAAATAGATGCAAAGAAAATAAGTAATTTTTGCTCAAGACTGCCAAACTCATAAATACTTTAAAAAATTAAGCCATTTGTGTGAATTTCTTTTGGCATTTTCAAAAAGAAATACACTAACTACTTTGTCAGATATTATTATAACACATTTTTATAGTTAAAACATATTTTATTAGCGGCTCAAACCAGATCTGTGTCGACAGGCCACGTATACACTGTAAAAACAAATCTGAATCAGTAGTCAACACTGCATTTAAGTAGAATTTACAATTTGTAATTATTTTTCGTTCTTTGAGAAGTTTTATCTTGTCTTTTAATTGATTTAATTGATTTAGTGGGGTTCAATATACATTTTAGCTTGCTCTGATTGAGTAAATCTAACTCAATTAGGCAAAGATGATTATTACTTATAAAATTATGTTGAATGTACTTATATATTTCAATTAACGCTTTTTTTTAAATAATGCATGAATATCTATTAGAACAAGTAAATTACATACACACAACTGTTATATCTATTTGTGTTTGAAATTGTTTTGGATAAGGGTGTGCTAACTTTTTTATTTTTCTGTTGAATCAAAGAAAGAGCAATATTAATTCAAATGAGTAAAACAATTACTAAAATATTTTAATAATTGTTTTACCCATTTGAATTAAGTTATTGTTACTTAATTTTCTTGAGTAAAAGAGATGCAAAGAAAATAAGTAATTTTTGCTCAAGACTGCCAAACTCATAAATACTTAAAAAAATTAAGCCATTTGTGTGAATTTCTTTTGGCATTTTCAAAAAAGAAATACACTAACTACTTTGTCAGATATTATCATAACACATTTTTATAGTTAAAACATATTTTATTAGCGGCTCAAACCAGATCTGTGTCGACAGGCCACGTATACACTGTAAAAACAAATCTGAATCAGTAGTCAACACTGCATTTAAGTAGAATTTACAATTTGTAATTATTTTTCGTTTTTTAAGAAGTTTTATCTTGTCTTTTAATTGATTTACTTGATTTAGTGGGGTTCAATATACATTTTAGCTTGCTCTGATTGAGTAAATCTAACTCAATTAGGCAAAGATGATTATTACTTATAAAATTATGTTGAATGTGCTTATATATTTCAATTAACGCTTTTTTTTAAATAATGCATGAATATCTATTAGAACAAGTAAATTACATGCACACAACTGTTATATCTATTTGTGTTTGAAATTGTTTTGGATAAGGGTGTGCTAACTTTTTTATTTTTCTGTTGAATCAAAGAAAGATCAATATTAATTCAAATGAGTAAAACAATTACTAAAATATTTTAGTAATTGTTTTACCCATTTGAATTAAGTTATTGTTACTTAATTTTCTTGAGTAAAATGGATGCAAAGAAAATAAGTATTTTTTACTTCAGACTGCCAAACTCATAAATACTTTAAAAAATGAAGCCATTTTTGGCGCAATTTTATTGAGTAATCTTAATTAATTTATAATGTAAAACCATGAACGAAATCTAAATAAGAGATTCTGATTGAACATAAGAAAATAGAGGGGTTTATTCCATTTCGTCTAATGTCGATTCGTCCAATTGTCAACTCGTCTACAATCAGTTCTTTCATTATTTATATTGGTCTAATTGCCATTTCGTCCAATCACCATATCCTCTGATAACCAGTTGGTCCAATAGCCATTTAGTCCATATACCATTTTGTCTAATTCGACTAAGTCTTGATTGTGTACAATGAATGAAAATGACATGGATATTAGACCAACTGGTTATAAGACGAAATGGTCACAGACGAAATGGTCATACATGTAGACGAAATGGTGATTAGACGAAGTGATGATTGGACCACACAGTTATTTGACCAAATGGTTCCTAGCCAAAATGGTGATGGACGGAATGGCATTAGGCAATAATGAGTGTAGACCATTTGCTGAGTGAACGAGTTGGCAGTAGACGAATTGCCAATTTACCAATAGAGGGGATGACAAGAATTGATCCACGCTATAGAATCACTCAAACCATCCTCGGCCAATCAAAATACTCAGTTTCTGAAGAAAAAAGCAAATCCGTCTCGTGATTTAGAATAGTAAGTATAGCGTCAAAAGATAATGTATCAATTCAGACTGAAGTCATGTAATAAACATTTCTTAACAGATAATTATACCGAACCTGTTACCATCGTGGATTGTCCTATGGACATCTCTGTACCCATCAGCAGCACCTCGGTAAACGGCACACGGCAAGTCTCCTGGACTGAACCTTCTTTGAACGCTTGGTCCAACTGTGCTACCTTGGAATTTCTAGGACAAGGGACCAATGGAGGTAATTTCAGCGAGGGGATCTACAGCATGTCATACCAAGCCTTGGATACGAGAGGAAATACAGATGTGTGTAACTTCACGGTGACAGTCATGAATAATGGTCAGTATATTTTTCTATCATTAGAAACTTGATTACTACGTCTCACTTTACTTATACTTATTGGCAACGATCGGCTGAAATATGCGAGTTGTTGAAATGACAAGACCAATTTTAACCGTTTGGAACGGTTTTTTCTTGTATTATTTTCTTACCATTTTGGCCCTTTTTTAAGATTTAATAACAAAATATTAACATAATATCTGAAAAAAGATTGAGCACAGATGCTGACCTATTCTTCCAGTCAATCCTTACCCTGGGGTGGTGATTGTGACCATGCTAATAATAATAATAAGCGTTTATAGAGCGCCATCTATCTAGAAATATTCCGTGGCGCACAAGAAAAAGAATTAGAGAGTTCGTTTAAATTGTTTTAACATGTATTTTTTGAAAAGCTTTTCTCCAAATTATATGTTTCTTTCATGGGGACATAATACCTATATACCACCTAGTTTATAGGTATTATGGTTTAGATTACAGCCCCATGGGAATTGGTGCTTGAGAGAAAAACAGAAATCCCTGATAATTAAGTACATTGCCTATGGGAGAGTTTTCTATGTCTCTTGTCACAATCCACTCACACAGTTGCCAATTTGAAGTCTACGAAGTCTTAGGGATCTCAATTTTAAAACAGCCACAACTTTCTAATGTCTTTTTTTCGCCATTCTGCCTTCCGTATTTTTTCCATTCAAAAACAAAATGTTATGACAAAGGCTGGATTCCCCTTTAATGCTTTGTCGAGGATCGCTTAATCAGAATAGCAGTTACGACTGCTTTTCAGACTTTACGAAAAATAAAAAAAATATATCGAAAGTAAACTACTGTTTCGATTCGCCGACCCTCGACAAAGGCTTCATTTTTTATTTATCAGACAGCAGGTGATCTACGTTCTAAAAAGCGTATGTGTAGCTATTGCAAAAAATCCCTAATGTCTGTCATTTCTTATATTTGTGCATTGCAATTCACTAATTTCAGAACTGTTTTATTCAAACTGGTAAAGGCCTCGATATAAGATTCAATTCAATTCAACTTTATTCAATTCCAATATAAAAATCATTTAACAACACATAATAAAAAATGCAATTCAAGATAAAATAAAGTAATTCAATGGTATATACACGCATATTGAATAGAAAAAAAGTATTGAAATTAGGTATAGCTGTAAAAGACCAAAGAGGTCTTGTCAAGACAGTTCCCTTAATAACATAAGATTTGATCAATTAATAAAAGCGGAGAACAAATTCAGTGAATACTCAGTAAATAAAAATGAATCGCGTCTTGTACCAAAACAAACCCAGAACAAACATACATGATAAGGGAAGGAGAAAATGGAAAGCAGAGGGGGGGGGGGTGAAAGTAAAAAGGAGACCAAAAAATCCTTTAGAATTCAACGAGAGTCACGTTTGATCAAATATAGCTTTAGATTGTGTTTAAATCTGTTTTAAAATGAAATTGAGGTTATACATGTAGGGAGTGAATTCCAGATTGTAGGAGCATGGTGCCTACATGAATAAAAAGCAAATTCTGTATTCAGATTCCATCTGTGGTATTGATTCCTGTTTCTAGTCTTGTAAGAATGAATTAAACTGTTCTTTACAAACATATCCGATATGTACTTAGGAAGTTCAGTGTTTACATGCTTAAATATGAGAATTGCACACATATAGTCATTTAACTGGTATACATCTAATATATTGAGTTGTTTAAATAATGGGCTAGAATGGGCTTGATAATATGTAATTATTCTGACAACCCTCTTTTGCAGGAGGTATAAACATTTGAGTTTGGTTGGATGAGTATTTGCCCAAACAATATTACAGTAACTGAGATACGGTAAAATAAGAGTATTGTATAACATTAGCAATACGGATTGGGGCAAGACATGGCAAAGTTTGCTGATGACACCAACATTTCTAGATATTGTTTTGTGAGTTTGAGCTATATGAGTTTTCCAAGATAAATTTTGGTCAATAATAATACCCAGAAATTTGGTTGAGGTAACACGTTTGATATAGTTACCTGACATTTCCAATTTAAATGAATTGTGGATATCTGCTGATGAACGTCGATATTGGGAACAAAAGTATATGAAGTTAGACTTATCAGCATTAATTACCAATTTATTACATTTAAACCAGTTCGAAACTTTCAATAATTCAATGTTTAATGTGTCATATAAAGAAGTAATGTCATTTGAACTGAATAAGATATTGGTGTCATCAGCAAATAAAATGAATTTCAATTTATCAGAACAAAAAGGCAGGTCATTGATATATATCAGAAAAAGGAGGGGCCCGAGGATTGACCCCTGGGGCACGCCGCATGAAATCTCTAATGGGTTGGACAAAATGTTGTTAAAAGAAACATATTGAATTATATTGTACAGATAATTTTTAAACCACTGAAGAGGTAGAATTAATAAAGACGCAGAATTAATTTAAAGTGATAGCATCCTCAATTACCAGTTATGAATTCTGCTTTGAACTTCGTGGTTGCATTAAGCAACATTAAGTTATTGCAGAACTTGTAATGAGGTGGAATCGAATTCATTCCTTGAGTGTTACCTCAACTGGCATGTATATTTAAACTTAATTTGATAATTGACATTGAAATAATCTCTTTGTTTTATTTCAGACGCGTCCGGGAATGGCATCAAAACCTCGTGTAACGTGTTACAAGTAGCCACTGCCCTTTTCATTACCATGATAACCGTCTTCATATAGGCCTTACAAAGCGATCAGTAGTTTTATGTTCCTTCTGGATGGTAGACGGAAGATACTTACGTAAAACCTACCCCTTCCAAAATTACAACCCACGCGCATACTCTGTGTGGTTAAGGTTTTGAGATTGTAGCACTAGCATTGCCTTTTTTCCAGATTGATTGGAAAATAAATCTACTCTTAAATGTGTGTACGTAGCGGGCAGTATACATTCCCGCAGAATATGTCCTCCATTGATATCTGAAAACAAAAGTTCACTAATGGACGTCTGTACCCCTGTATAACATAACATTTTCGAATTCACGACGCAGAATTAATTTAAAGTGATTGGTTAACATTGGCTTGACTTTTTAAAAATCTGAGCTAGAAGGTCACACTAGTCACCTGTGTCTGTGATATGTTACAAAAATGAAGCCCAGAAAAAATTGCGTTCGAAAATATTTATTTAGTGCTTCAAAAATTGATTAATGTAGGGGTTGGTGTGTAACTTTATTTCTTCTTTTATGTTTTTTTTGTTAATTCTTTTGCAAATATCATGATAACTACGATTAGCAGGATGCTAGTTTTTCTCGTTCTGTTCATGTCCACGAAGAAAAAAATATATCTAAGAACAAAGAAAAAAACAGACAATTAGACAATTGCAGATCTAAGACATTGTATCGTTAACTTCAAACAAAATAATGAAATTAGGCTTGTATACAAACTCGGTAGACGGTAACACAAATTATGGACATATAAATGTTTTATTACGTAGGATGTTTTGTGGTATATTTTTATCTCTTTTTGATTTATCAGCAAATATGAGTATATGGTGACCTAATATCGTTATTGGTTTTCAATAAGGGAGCTTGATCTTTTCATATGTTTATTATTTGTATACTGAATATTGAAAAATAGTTTGTCTGTTGCATGGAATATGTATGTAGTAAGTGATCTTATCAAATTGTGTTACTCTCTACAAAAGAAAATGGTCTGCAATTCTTTGAAGAACTTGTGAATTTATGTATTTAAAGATAAATTCCAGTAGTTGCAGTACACTGATTTTGACATGAGAAAGTCTGTAAAACAAGGCTTAATTGTAAGTATATCATCGAGGATCTAGATCTGGTATAGTTACATAAACTAAACTTCGTGAAATCTTGAAATCTACGCAGAAGATTGTTCACACCGAAGATCCCCAACACAGATAAGCGCACGTGGGACAGTGTATAATTATTGCTTTTAATGTCTGGCCCGACGCTCTACCCGAATCATGTGCTTATTTGCTGATTTCTCAGTAATTACACAATTTCTTACAGAATCCTTTAGCACATACGTTTTATTTATATAAACAGACACTTTGGTGGTCATTTCATTGGATTCTGTACGAACTCATATCGTTACCAAAACTAGCATTTACCTTTAAAGGTCAAGTCCACCTCGAGAAATGTTGATTTGAATCAATAGAGAAAAATCAGACAAGCACAATGCTGAAAATTTCATCAAAATCGGATGTAAAATAAGAAAGTTATGACATTTCAAAGTTTCGCTTATTTTTAACAAAATAGTTATATGACCGAGCCAGTTACATCCAAATGAGAGAGTCGATGATGTCACTCACTCACTATTTCTTTGTTTTTTATTGTTTGAATTATACAATATTTCAATTTTTACGAATTTGACGATTAGGACCTCCTTGCCTGAAGCACAAAATGTTAAAATAATGGAATTCCACGTGTTCAGGGAGGAATGAAACTTCATTTCACATGACAATGACGAGCAAATAAAAATATTTCATATTTCATATAATAAAATACAAAAGAAATAGTGAGTGAGTGATGTCATCAGTTCCCTCATTTGCATACCGACCGAGATGTGCATATAACTGTTTTGTGAAATGAAGCGAAACTTTAAAATGTCATAACTTTCTTATTTTACATCCGATTTTGATGAAATTTTCAGTGTTATGCTTGTTGAATTTTTCTCTTTTTATTCAAATCAAGTTTTTGTTGGGGTGGACTTGTCCTTTAATACAAAGTTACATTTTTAAAAAGCTTATTCATGTCCTGTAATTTTGATATTTGGAGGGAATGGAATTAACTGTCCAACATTGTCCAATCACCAACGATGCGACAGCGACAATGATGCAAAGCGTTGACATCCGAAGCGTCATAGGTGTCAGGCGATGACAAATTTCTTACCACCCTTTTGGAAAACGTTTTCTTTCTTTAAAATCACAATTTTTAATTCTGGGTCCCGTAACACAAGGGTTGGCGAATAATCGTGAGGTAGAATTTCACGATTGATTATAAATTGTAGTCAATGCAATCAAGTGTAATACAAATGTTCGAAGTTCATTGCTAACTTTTGTGTTACGGGCCCCTGGACACACTTCTACAAGTCAACGACGCTACTGTGATGGACTATAATAATAATAACAATAATAATATGCAATTTTTTATATAGCGCTTAATACGAATGTTTCTAAGCGCTGCATACTATTACCCCGGCTTTAGCACGGCTACCCTGATCGGGCGCATCAAGCATTCAAGGAATTCCTTCCTACCGGCCGGGTACCCATTTACTACACCTGGGTCGAGAGTGGCAAATGTAGAAAAACGCCTTGCCAAAGGACGCTACTGCTGTGATGGGATTTGAACCCCGGACCTTGTGGTTCATAGTCCGGAGACTTATCCACTGAGCCACAGCACGTCTATAAGAAGGAAATTAAAACCTTGAATGAAAATAACAATGGTTTCCATTCTAAGGTTAATTTCATTCGTCACCTGTTTTTATGCCCGGTGTATAGACTAAACGAACTTTTGAACGTCGTTGTTATTTAACACATGGTGTATTTTGCAGAATATGCGGACATGTATGTAAAGGTATATTTTAAATAGTCAAATTATATTGTGTGAAATTGTTCAATAAAATGATCAGAAATTAATTACATCATTTTCCACTCGTATCTTTCGATCTTATGCATATCGTATAAACCAAAATATTTTGACAGTAAGTGTAAAAGAAGCAAGGATTGTCCATTTACCTATATTTATTTCATCAAAATCAGACAAGAAGATACAAAGTTATCTTTAAAAATCGTAAAATCCATATTTCATTGTTCCAAATAGACACCAGAAATGAAATACTCCAAAAATTTGTTTTGCCCAATTGATCATGGGCCCGGCAGCCGCTGTGCAGCACCTGCAGATCCACGAGAGTTTATCCCTTGAATTGTTGAACGCCAAACAGCGTAGCAGCAACTCCCATCTTTTAACGTCTTTTGGTCTGACGCGGCGAGGGTTTGAACCCCCATCTTCCCGGTTGTAAGACGGACGCTCTACCAACTGAGCCAACACACTGGTTATGACATTTTTTCAGCTATGTATATAAGTGAAACCGTTGACGTGAGGTCAT
Organism: Lytechinus variegatus; assembly: GCF_018143015.1. Taxonomy (NCBI): domain Eukaryota; kingdom Metazoa; phylum Echinodermata; class Echinoidea; order Temnopleuroida; family Toxopneustidae; genus Lytechinus; species Lytechinus variegatus. Next base: position 1,481,963 of record NC_054747.1, read on the forward strand.
ATTCCCGCCTATTTATTTGTATTTTTTCAAATGAAATTTAATATATGCAATTTTTTTCAACAAAGAATTTTTAAAAATGGTTGAGAACTGAGTTAATGTATGATATGTCAATTGTAGTGGCATTTCATTGTGTCAGAAGGGAGACGTATCGTGCATAAACGTCTATGAAAATACAAAATAATTATGATTTTATGTAATAATGCAAGAGAAAAGAACGTAGGGAAGACCTCACTAGTAACCAATACTAAACGATGAGCTGTTTCTTGAAATTTGTTTTTGTTTAGTCAATTTGGCGCAGTATATTACAAATATTACAAATGACATCACAAACAACAACAGATCCAAAGCTCCATGTTTAGTTTCCGTTGCAAAAAGCTATTATTGGTGTGTGTTAAAATGCGAATTTTATGGTTACATATTATCAGACACCCGAAAACCCGAAAATTAACAATAAATCGCCTAGGAACGTTCCATGCAAATAGCTAAACATGTCATTTGCAAAGTGAAAATTAGAAAAGACTGTGTTATCTGAAAGAATTCTTGACAGTGCCGAGATTAGAAGCTTTAAAGTTCATTAAAGGACAAGTCCACCCCACAAAACCTTGACTTGAATAAAAAGAGAAAAATTCAACAAGCATAACACTGAAAATTTCATCAAAATCGGATGTAAAATAAGAAAGTTATGGCATTTTAAAGGCAAGGAGGTACTAATCATCAAATTCGTAAAGATTGAATTATTGTATAATTAAAACAATAACAAACAAAAGAAATAGTGAGTAAGTGACATCATTGACTCTCTCATTTGGATGTAACTGGCTCGTTCATATAACTATTTTGTTAAAGTTAAGCGAAACTTTGAAAGGTCATACCTTTCTTATTTTACATCCAGTTTTTATGAAATTTTCAGCATTGAGCTTGTCTGATTTTTCCCCATTGATTCGAATCAACATTTTTCTGAGGTGGACTTGATCTTAAATTACACGAATATGACGTGTGCGCATCTCATGCTTGAGCGAACAACACATATTAACCCTGTTCTCTTTGAAGCTCTCCCTGAATTTCTTCTACATTTTGTGCTCTTATGTCATGTGTTATCATTGGCGGCGGAAGCCAATGAATTTAGGGGGTGTCCACCTGAAATTTTGGGATGGGCACATGTAAAAAATAGGACAAGCGCCCAAAAAATTTTTGACAAGCAAAAAAAAAAAAAAAGGTCATCAACCTAAATTTTAGGGGGGGACAACACACGTTTCAGGTGGGGCCACGTGAATTTAGGGGGTGACGCCGGAAAAAAAATTGACAAGCAAAAAAAAAAAAAGAAAAAAGGTTATCCAAAAAAAATTTAGGGGGGACCGTCCCCCCACCTAAAATTTAGTGGGGGACACGTCCCCCCCGCTTCCGCCGCCTATGTGTGTTATTGTAAGTTTGCCTGTTGACAAGTTATCATATATCATGTTTAAGCATAGCGTGCTTTTTCCAAGCTCAATATATATCTCAAAAGTTATTTTTGGCGAGTTGGTTTTGGGTTGACTGGTCTGGTACGGCGACCTTCAACAAAAGAAACCCTTTACCTACAAGATTGCCCTATGCAGTTCACCACTTCGATTATAAAGTTTTTTAATAATGCCCACGTTATTGACTTCAATTTACAATTTGCATTGTGATATATTTCTCAAAAATCAATATGTACATTATTCAATAATCATTTTATGTCGATAAACGTTGAACTGCCATTTGGGAACTGAATTCACAGTTTAGGTTTTATCATGTTTGTATAGTTTTCTGAAAAAGCGCACAAGAGTTACAAAGAGTTTGGCACTGTTGTAAAGGTTATATTAAGTAATATTATGACGGAATCTGAATTAAAAAGAGTTATTATCATATATTATGAGCAGGTACAATAATAATATGTACGAAAGAAGGAACAGTGTTATAATACAACATAACTAAAAAAAATATTATCGCGGAAGCGGTTTACGGTAGGCTTACCCCATGTGTTGTAAACCTGGCCAGGGTACGGAGCCCGCCAGGTGACATGAAGGAGAAAAAAATCCCCGTACCTTATATACTTTTTTGTGGCCACGCAATACTATTTCGTTCCCACGAAATACTATTTCGTGGCCACACAATATTATTTCGTTCCCTCGAAATACTATTTCGTGGCCACGCAATATCATTTAGTTCCCACGCAATACTATTTCGTGGCCACGCAATATTATTTCGTTCCCTCGAAATACTATTTCGTGGCCACGCAATATTATTTCGTTCCCACGAACTATTTCATGGGAACGAAATATTGCGTGGCCACGAAATAGTATTTCGAGGGAACGAAATAATGTACGGAGATTTTTTTTCCTTCATGTCACCTGGCAGGCTTCGTACTGGGGAGACTGAGGCTAGAGAAGTGGACAGAATTGAAGAGGAAATGGAGAGGCGAGAAAGTTGCGTGGCGGTACCGCCACACAGAACAACTAGCATCTCCCATGAAGACGGTCATTCGACCAGCCCGAAACGTCAAGTCTACTCTCCTGCTCCTGCTACTACTCTGGTCGCCGACTCAAGCCAGCCTTTTCTCGCCTGCAGCTCAAGCCTTCCATTCAAGCCTGCTTACTTCTCGGCTTTCCACTTCTTCTGGTTTATAGTCCTTTTAAGTTATTTTCTGTAGATTTTGTTATCAAAGAGACAAAATCTGAAAGTTGCAAAAAAGCAACTGAATTATGTTTGCGATATTCCTCGTGTAATTGGAAGCTTAGTATGCACATTGAATTTGTCATTAAAGTCTTCAGCTTACCCTGATGCTTGGAAAATGTCTAGACTCTAACCTATTCTTTTAGGGAATTGGATTCTTGGCTCAAGAAAAACAAGTTGATTTCTAATAGTGACAAGATTAAAGATGCTATTACATATACGATCAAAAGAAAAGTTAAGATCACAAGAAAGCAATTTTATGTCAATTGGAATGATAAATCCATAATTTATTGTACTAAAATAGACATGAAACGAAATACTCCGAAAATTTGCTTTGCCCAATTGATCGTGGGCCCGGCAGCCGCTGTGCAGCGCCAGATCGACGAGGCTCTTTCCCTTAAATCGTTGAACGCCAAACAGGGTAGCAGCAACTCCCAACTTTTAACGGCTTTTGGTCTGACGCGGCCGGGGTTTGAACCACCGACCTCCCGGTTGTGAGACGGACGCTCTACCAACTGAGCCAACACACCGGTTGTGTATTAAAGTGAAAGTAAATGTTTAGGAGTTACTATATAAATCAATAGCAATCTCGACTTTAAATACATGTTGAGAGTATAATAATTGTGAAGCAAATACTAGGAGATACTCATCTGAACATTTTTAAGGAATTATCCTGGCCAATAACACCCAATGTATTTTAGGGCATCTTGCATTATTGCTCATGAATGTTTACACGAAGCTGCCCCCATAGAGAAGGAGTATCCTCTCGAACAACAACATGAACAAGGCACAGGGAGCACAAACAAGATGATAATCAGGATACAATATGCTCGTACAACCTTCTACCAGAAATCTTTTTTTTGTCACAGGCACCCTGCATCGGAATGAATTACCCGCACGCCTCCGATTCATAAAAGACATTAAACAATCTACACGGGAAATGGCTAAATTGGGGGGGGGGGGGGCATTTGATATCTAATTGGGGGTTTATTATATTCTTTCCCATCATGTTGTATACATCTTATCTCTTTTCATGCACAAAAGCAATATTTGTTTTCTTTTTAATAGGTAACATTTGCACAGCATCATTATGCCATTTGTTTTGTTATTTTTCATAGTTAATTATGACGATTTTATTATTTCATATTTAATATTTGTATTAATGCTCCATTCTTTGTTTATATTTGAATATGTCACTATATTTGTGTTTGTTACGAAGGGCGTTAACAGAAACCAACTTGTTGCTGATTGGGCTACCCTTCTTTTAAATATTTTACATAAATAAATAAATTAATAAATAAACAAGAACGTCCTTGTTGCTGATTGGGCTACCCCTCATTTGAATATTTGAAATACATAAAATAAATGTAACCTGTAACCAATAATAATATTCATAAGTCAATCAACATATCAACCGATATGATCAATCAGACGTTCAGCTATGTCAATAAATCAGTAAATTTCTCAGTAATCATAAAAAAAACGAATGACGCATCCATCATTGGTCACTTAGCAGTTAAGTTTTGAATACTAGCCGGGAATGGAAACAAAGCCATGAAGAGAGTTTTTTTTGGGGGGGAGGGGGGTACACGACTGATGAAAGAACAAGAGGGAGAAACAAAGTAATTTTATCTTATCTTGCCCCCCACCCCTTGTGCAAAGGATACCATCATGAATTATAACTGGCTGACTCCCATGAGCTCACTGATTGGATCCTAAACAAAGTTGAAACGCTACACTAAGATATTGGTGCCTCTTATTCTCATTCATTACATTTCAGTTCAATTTATCATAACTCTGTTTTTTTTTTCATTTCATTTCATTTATTTCCACAAAATTAAAATATGTACAAAGCAATAGTCAAATACATTTTGAAATAGTGGTGGACCAAATGAAAGCTCATCAGGCTTGTTTGGATGGATAACTAGATTTGCAAAAAAAAAACCTCGCCCTCAAAAACTGGAAAGCTAATATTTCTGCCCAGACCAGAATTAGTCTCTCAGGAGGGAAAAAAGCAGGAAAGAGGTGGAAGGGGGCTACGTGTTCTAATGACCCTTTATGCTATCAACGTAATTCATATTTACCCATGTACTAGATTTCATTTTGATAATAAATGACATTTGCTCAAACAACCAAGAGTGATCAGAACTGTTCATTAAATTTTCAAACACCCTCAACTTCGCAAGTACCAAAGGATTTGCCTCAAGGATTTGCCTCGTAAAGAAGCTGAAAGGCAAATCCCTGATCAGTCCTGTTTTCATAGGTATTTCAGTGGGAAGCGCTCGCTCAAGCATGAATAGTTTTTCAATTATTTGGTGTCATTTAAAAGCTGGCTCTATTGGCCCTCTTTACGTATGAGCTCTCCTCCCAAAAGTGATATACCTATTATTCGACAGATAATTTTCAAAAGTGTATCATTTTTTTTAAGACGCACTGCATAGTTTGACTGATTAGTATTGTCATCGATCTTGAAGATAGGCGTCGTACCAGCCCCTTTCATTGGAACAGATCATCCCTCTGCATAGTTCGATGGCGTAATAACACATGCTGAAATTTAATAGCCCAGTGGTCCTATTACCTGACATTTTCTTGACATGCTTCAAAATATTTCGACTACAAATCACTTCAAACTTAAAGAAGACAATACTTTATCAACTTGTTTGCTTGATCTACTTTTTCGCCAAAAGTACACATTTCTTTGCGCTTGACTAGCGTGTCAAGAAAGTGCTTATGCAAGCGTATACAAATATCTTTTAAAGGGAGATCGCCCTGAAGAAAATTATGTTGTAAGAATACCTTAAAAATGGTACAAAACATGGTTAAAGCTATGGGGAAAATCTGTCAAATATTTATAATGGTTATCAGAATTTGAATACTTGTATCCAATTTGTGACGTCACACACGAGCAGTTGCCTAATATATTACGTAACATAAAATGCACGAATTCCTCTTTGTAATGGTTCATGATGACCAACATGTTGTTTTTTGGGGGGGAGCTGGTATGACATAGTCTATCTATTATAATGCTGAAGATGAAATTAAAAGAAAATATGATACTGAAGACAATAGATAAAAAGAAACTTTGCACATGGCTTCAGAGTGAAATTATCCAAATGGCACACTGAAACATAGTCATTCGATACTGCACAAAATCATGTCGATGTAGTGATCTTTCGTCTTATTTGCATGGTTTTGTCATGTTTATATTGTGTGCTCGTCGGGGTTCTCATAAGAATCAAGAAAAAAGTGTTACTCACACGACAGGCCGCCGTTCCCTGTGGAAGCGCAGTGGTGTTGCGGTTCCGACTCTCGCCTTGTAATCAGAGGGTCGTGTGTTCGAATCCCACCATGGCCTAGCGCCTTTTGGCAAGACGTCAATTCACAATTTGCCACTCCCCACCCAGGCGTTAAATGGGTACCCGGTAGGATGCGAAAGCCTATGATGTATGCCTAGCAATTGAGTCTTGGAGCTCTTGTTGGAATGATCCGATGACCGGGGTAATAATATATCTGTTAAGCGCTTAGAGACGTCATTCCGACGTATTAAGCGCTATACAGTGCGTATCAAAAAAAAATAAAAAAAAACCGGGACAGTTTTGAAAATCTAATCCGAATTATTATATCTATATTTTGATGTTAATAAGGTGTTTGCTTTGAAATGCTTTTTTAAGAAACATATATTTTGTTCATGCTTTAGCGAACATGGGTCGTTATTGTCAGGGATTCAAAGAGAGGCTTGCGCCAAAATGGCAGAAATGAGAACTTTGATGATTAGACTTTTGAGCCTGGTCAGATATGAATAGTTGAGGACTTGACACAATCAAGGCTGCTGGTTCTGTCGCCCTCTAAAGTTTTATATTAATAGGGCTAAATCGGGGCTTATTTTTATTGTTATCATTTAGTTATTTTTCTCTCTCTCTCATGAAGTTTATTGCAGAATAACAGCATTCCAGAAGGTCTTATAGCTTTGAGAATATTTTTTTTGTATTTCTAATGTGTACAAAGATAAATTTTAGAGACTGCTACATAATAGGGTCTCGTAGCGGTAGCGGAAAAGGGCAATATGATTGGCTATGTTGTTTACATTGTTAATTTCACTGAGGTCGTTCAAGATTCTTCTAAAAATAGACTGCTCTAGAAATTGGCACTTCTTTTTAACGACAATACTAAAAGCTACAAGAATAGTGCAGTTTCTACATCGTCTTGTCAGATATGATTTCAGAGTTTTATACCAGATAGTATGTCAGAGCATATTTTATTTAGACAGGAATACAGCATCTATCTTCTATGGAATTATTTGCACTCCATCAATGAATTGTTCGTAGTTATTTTGGGAGTTCTCAACGAGATCATCAACCTGTTTTAATGAACATTTTTCGACCCATGATTTGCTAAAATTTAATGCTTATCATCACTAATTTTGTCTTCACGTACGTTTTAACTCACTACAGTGACTTTTATTTTATTATTTATCGTGTTCCAACATCAATTTTATCATCGCCAGCATTGTAAACTTTAAAACAAGAAATCTTGGCAAGCCCAAAAATGATTTTATCTAGATTTAAGACAGGACTATCATAGCTTTGGATTGCACATCTAACTCTTTAAGACGTGTAAGATGTGTGATTTTGTCTTGTTTAGTGTGTGATTGATCTATTTCCTGTAATGAAAAAAAACATGAAATTCAAAACCAAATTTTCATTGTTATTTGTTGCAGTATCGTAACAATACCATGCTCGATTTTTTTTTATTTATTTTTTCACGAATTTAGCTCCTTTGGGAATAATACTTAAGTCGAATGCCCATTTTTGCAAATTTAAACATGGCTTATTTATTTAAGAAAATAGGGCACAACAACAGATAACTATTTCTAGCAGAATATATCATATACGTTTTTTTCTGATATTAATCTATTAAAAACAAACGGAGCAAATGTCAAGAATGTTTTTTTCATCTTTTCCAAGGACGGTGACTTTTTTATTTCCTATTCAAACAGGAGCTAATTCCAAGAATATGCGTAAAAAAGAAAAGGGAAATCTTCATAACTAAGACTCAATCATATTCTTGAATTCTGCCTGTTCAACATGAATAAGATGATCCGGGGAGCATTTCATTATTATTTTTGTCCGACATGTCAGATCTGACAATATTCCTTGATGTTGATTGGCCAAGAAGCATTGTTACCATGGTAACTATCGGATAAAATTGTACTTTTATGTTCTAAATGCATTATTTATTACAGGATCTTAGTTTTAGGCTGGAAGAGGGTTTTAAATTTAAATGTTTGTTTTGCTATTCTGTTTTGTTATTTTAAAAACTGTTCTGGTAAAACTTAGTTATTTTATATGTTGGAAGATGAGTTTTCAGATTAATATTTTGCTTAATCTGTACTTAAAAAAATCTTTTACGTTTGTTTTGTTACGAATAACATGAATGCAGAAGAAAAAATAAATAAAATGAAAATAAAAAAATAATATTCTTGTGATTTGTTTATAAGATAAAGTAGGGGTTTCCATTCTGGGATTAAAAACGGGTTAACGCAACCCCGTTTCGACTGCTTTGGATTCAGTATATATATATATATATATATATATATATATATATATATATATATATATATATATATATATATATTTGGTGTTTTGATTTTAGTTTTCCCGGAGTTGTGTTGTGTTTCCCAGGATAAGTATTATCGATAAATTAATAATTATGATAATTATTATTTTTATTGTTTTTTTTAGTCTCTCCCTCTCTCCATCATACATTGTTGTACACTCTATTTGCTTGGTACTCGGTAACTCATGCCCGCATGCCCGCCTTCCTGCTCACGTCTCCCTCTCTATTTTTCTTCCCATTTTATTTCCTTCTTCTCTTCTCTTTTCCTAGCCCTTCTTATCTTTGTATAGTACTCTGTGTATTGTATATTTGTATATGTCCACAGGCGAATCCCGCCACATGCATGTTCTGCTAGGGACCTACGCCTTCCTCTGTACACTTAAGCTATATATATTTATATTCTTTATGGAAATTAATTTCATGTGATTTTTTGTTAACACAAATGAAGACACTTTGTAAAATGGAGGAAAATAGATGTTTGTTTGAAATGAAATTAAATACTTTTTTAGAGGAATGGGGACTCGATAAAAAGGCTGATAAAATAATCGGCTTACATTCTCTTAAAATAGTTGAATGAAAACTAGTCCTCTTATATCACCTGAAACCGAAACACGAATAAAACAAAGGCCTACCTAGATAGGACTATAGTACATAAGTTGTTAGTGTTTATTTAATGATCAGTGTCATCAACTTCCATACTTATAATGCCCTCTGTGATAACAAATCCTTGAGTAAGCAGTACCCCAACAATCACCGATTCACGATCATATTTTATGATAATAACTTGCAGTGTAATAATAACAATAGTAATAATAACAGTAGTAATAATATCATCAATAATAATTATAACATATTCGTACATATATAGTGCATAATCAATTGCAATGGATAAACTGCAATATCTTGGGATTATACTTGACTCACAATTGACGTGGTCTGATCATAATAAAACATACAAATGATATTAGGCTTTCACGTGCAATAATATTGGATTTATTCATCGCATAGACACGATAGAGCACTTATTACTTTAAAAGAACTCTTGAAACTTAATGTACCGCTTTAATTTGACGATAAATTGATTATTGTCGCACTGCATGGAGAAACTCTTCAAAATAATACATATCTACCAGAATACACAATAGATGCAAGATTATATAATGATTAAAAGGCACCAGGGTGTACAGTCTTTTAACCCTATAATGGTCATCCGTTAAAAAATATAACATGTCGCTACTATTTATTAGTATTGAAAACAATTCATTAAAAGCCCCAAAATCATCGGTACTCAACGCACCTTTAAATATTTTATCCGCTTTGCACTTCATCTCTCCTCGACATTCCATTCCCTGAACGAAAGAATACCCTTCTCTTTAATATATATCAAGCTCATGTTCAATACCCCCCCCCCCTTCTGTTCAATATACCAATTCCATTAACTATACGAGGATAACAATTGGCCAAACATTAAGCACGATATAAAGAAAACCCTTTTGTCTATTCTACTTTTTGCTTATTTTCATTGTAAATAATTATCATGTTAATGTTCTATAGTCTGTTTCTAAAGGTGGAGGACTCCAATGTAAACAATTCTTATATGAACTGAACTGGACTACCGAGCTCCTTATTTTATCATTTGTAATAAAAAAACATGAATATTTGACAAATTGAACAATGATTAAAGGGTGGCCTGTATAAGATATTGTCTTGGAAAGGAGTTTACTTTAATTGTGAACAAATGCGTTATCAACGATGGTTATACGTTGAGTAATGATGTCAGATTGAGTAGCATTTTTTTGAAACTTAGTTGTGATAACTCTTCTAAATGATGCTACCATGTCTATTGAACTACGTGTAAGGAAATTCCGGGTGATGTTAGAGGGTGTTCGTGGGGGTGTGAGAGTGAAAGTTTGCCTTTGTGTTGGGCAGGTGGGGTGCATTTTGGTCATTTTGTAATAACCTAGTTAGGACGATTTGTTACATTTCAAAGGTCAGGTCCACCTTAAAGTAATGTTTATTTGAACCAATAGAGAAAATTTGGACAAGCTTAATGCTGAACATTTCATCAGAATCGAATACAAAATACGAAAATTATGAAAATTTAAAGTTTCACTTAATTTTCACAAAATAGTTGCATCATATGCACAATTTAGTCACATGCTAATAAGAGAATCGATGATGTCCCTTACTGTTTCTCGTTTGTTTGAATTATACAATATTTTATTTTTACAGATTTGACAATGAGGACAAACTTGACAGAACTATAAAATTTTGAACGACGGTAATTCCATACGTTCAGGGAGAAATGATACCTTGTTTTACATGTAAATGGGGAGGAAAATAGAATATTTAAGCGAAACTCTAAAATCTCAAAACTAGTATATTTTACATCCGATTTTGATGACATTTTCAGCTTTATGCTTTATTAATTTTGTATCTTTTTATTCAAATCAACCTTTTGTAGGGGTGGACTTTAACCTTATTTAATTGGGACGTTCCCGGTCCAGACAGCCTAGTCCGCAGACATAGGGACGTATTTTGAACTCAGGACCCTGGTTATAAGTTATGGTTTAACTATGGAGAACCAGTTAGGGCATAAACTCTCAACATATACGAATCTACGTTATCAACTCATTTTACACTTAATTTTTTCATAATTGTATAAGAATGATATATAAATTCAGTAGTTTTCTACATTATGAAAACAGAAGGAAACGACATAGTAAACATAACAAATATACAATATAAACACAAACTATGAACGTTTGGCTCTCCAAAATTGTGGAACAGAGTAAGACCGTGGTCTAAGTTAAACTTTACTTCAAAATCGGGACCAGAGTCCAAAGAAGAGTCCCAGAGGAGAAAGGAGAGATGGAAAGAAACAGAAAAGAAGGGCAGTATAAGGGCAAAGACGGGAAAGGGAAGTGGGGATAGAGGGGAAGAGAGAGAGAGAGAAGCGACAGGACATGCTGAAGTAAGAGAGACAGGGGGGGGGGAGAGGGAAGGGGGGATGCGCGAACATTTAGAAAGCGAAGGAAAACATGGGAACGGAGAAAATGAAACATTAAAGTCAAATAACCGGGAAAGAACGGGAGCGGAAATAGAGAGTGAAGAAAATGTACAGAGGATGGGTAGACACACGGAATAAAAGGACATGGGGGAGAAAGGTGGAAATGAAAAAGAAAAGGGTACTATGACTCGCGTATAGATAGTGGGGATACGGGTCCTGCCCCCCAAAAAAAAATAAGGAGGGGGGGGGGGGGGGTCACGAGCTTTGGGGGGCAACGGGCCATTAATAAATCTATCTTTTAAAAGGAGCGCGAAATCAGCATTAACAGATATGGTACAATTAAACAAAAAAAGGATTACCGTGTCAAAATCTATCGCCAAAAATATTTGTGAATTGGCGAGATATTCTTTTCCTCTTTTTAAAGCTTGTGTATAGTTTTGGTAAATCCACCAAAATGCACCTATCACTATTCCAATTCATTGCTAGCTAATATGCATGGATATGCCCTATAACAGTTATGATGTGGAGGATATGAAATGAAAATGTGTTTTACAGGATAAATTTTGCGATTTTACATGGAAATTTAACTTGATCGGGTCACCCGATCAAATTAAAATATCTGTGTGTTTTTGTCTTTCAATTAAATCCTATTCCAAATCATGGAATGGGCTGAAACTTTCAAGATATGTTCTTTGTCTGTAACTTTTGGATATCTAATCACTAAATTTATAAGATAAGTGCTTGAATGCCCATTTTTTAAATTTAAAACAAGCATCGCCGAGAGAGGGCGCTATATTTCCAAGATTTGAATATTTGAAATTTTCTCAGAGAAGTGCAGTTGGAAAAATATCTAACGGTCTCTACGCTTCAGTAAGACTGTCATATTAGATGATATGCGATTATCAATCACATTATTGACCCTTTACCAAAGCTATACACAGGCTTTAACATATTGTTTGCCCTTTACGCCTTGTCTTGCAGCCCCCCCATTTGAGACTCATTTCACAAATGAGACTTTCCCCCTCCATAAATAAAAAAAAATAAATCATTCACAAGAGCACAAGTCAGTTTACCTTACTCCTCCCCTCCCCCCAAAAATGAATAATAATAATCAAAATAATAAATGAAAAAAGGGATACAAATGGCATGTCAGTGCATGAATTCTATTAGGATGGTTTTCTTTGAATTTTATCAAGTCTAAATCTATTTTGGTGTTTGCGATAGGAAAAAAGAACCAAGAGCCGAAACCGTTTTGTGATATTGTTTTTGCTATCTAAATCAGTGACCAAGAAAACAAAATCAGAAAAGCCCCAAAATGATCTCTTGATTTTCTATTTCTGCTTTTGATGACTAAAAACAGTATCCCATATCACAAAACAAAAGTCACACTTGATGATCTGCATTAATTTTGCACAAGCTGCTCCCAAACTTTGGAATAGCCTGCTGATTGCCAAAAGAAAAGCTCTCAATCCTTGACTCTCGTCAGATCAAAATTAAAAACATATCTCTTTAAGGAAATTTCTTGTGTAGACATACAGTTTTAGTATGGGTTTTATCTCTATTTTTTACTGTATATCAAACAGTCTGACATCGCGATCATGCAAATGTGTCTCTTGGAATCTTAAAAATACCAAGAGTCCCCTGAGTATATGCATTTATCATTTTTTGTGTGTCCAATGATATAAAAGTTGTTACACTTCGTAATTTTGAAGTTTCGATAATCCGAAAACGAAATAAGGTTCGTTGTTCCAAAGGTTTGTCAATCCGAAAACGAAATAAGGTTCGTTAATCATTTAGTTTTCGGACTAACGAACCTTCGGAATTACGAACCTCACTTCGTTTTCGGACTAACGAACCTTCGGATATACGAACCTCATTTCGTTTTCGGACTAACGAACCTTCGGAATTACGAACCTTCGGATATACGAACCTTCGGAATATCCGAACCTTCGGAATAACGAAGCTTCGGAATTACGAATGTACGCGATAAAAGTGACCAATCAAAACAAATTGACCAATGTAAAGCCTATATGAAGACGGTTACGAGAAGAGCAATGGAACAGATCCAGTGAATGAAAGTACATACTGGATCAATTAAGACAAATTGACCAATGTAAAGCCTATATGAAGACGGTTACGAGAAGAGCAATGGAACAGATCCAGTGAATGAAAGTACACGAAGCTTTCACGCCACCTCCAGAAGGGGGGTTCTCGTTGGAACACGGTGCATTCCCACCTCCAGAAAACCCTAGTACTACTACTACAGATTTGCTTGAAATTCACTTCTTCATACTGGATCGATCAAAACAAATTGACCAATGTAAAGCCTATATGAAGACGGTTACGAGAAGAGCAATGGAACAGATCCAGTGAATGAAAGTACACGAAGCTTTCACGCCACCTCCAGAAGGGGGGTTCTCGTTGGAACACGGTGCATTCCCACCTCCAGAAAACCCAGATTGTGGACTGGTGGATGAAGAATCTGGGTTAAAAACACCAGAAGATGCAGACAGAGTACTGCCGGGCGAAGTGTCCGTAGTAGAAGCATCAGAAGGTTCAGATGGAGTACTGCTTGGCGAAGTTTCCGTAGTAGGTTCGTCTAAAAAAAAAAGAGAAAAAAAAGAAAAGATAATACTACTTTCAAACATAAATGCCAACTGAGGTAGTAATGAGGTGAATCTGAACACAGTGACAAGTTTACTGGTGATATTTTTACTGGTGATATTATATTTTTAATCATCTACGTTCCTCATTTTTTTCACTCATCTTATGTTCATCTGTTATTTTAATCTGATTTTGGGCTGATGATGTCACATCTCCACTGCGTGTAACTAATATGTTAGTGTTCACTGTTTTGGACCCCATGGAAGACCACCGCGACTGTGTAATGCTAAATGTGGGATATCCACCGTATTTTATTGTATATAAGTTTGCTTTTAAAGGGATGGTCCGGGCTGAAAGTATTAATAGCTTAATAAATAGAGTAATAGTAGTAATAGTATTTACTTTCGTATCAAAGGGTTAGTCTGGGCTGAAATTATCTATATCTTAATACATAGTGTAGAATTCAAATAACAAAGTTATTGAACTGAAGTTTAGCAATATTTTGTGAAAACAGTCGTCATGAAGAGTCATTAGGTGGGCAATCTTTGAGAGCACTTAGGCTTTACTCTAGCACATGCTCACTTGACCAAGGCAAGTGAAAATATCAAAGTGCTAAGTTGCTTACCCAAAAAGGTAAAAAAAAATAATGTGGGCAAGTAAAATTTGGACCCCAACATTGATACATGTTTAGGGCAGCTATCTGACTGTATTTGTTCTATCTAATAATCATGATACTAAATGAAGCATCTCAATTCTGTAGTGCAAACCATATACAACAGAATAAATGAATAAGTTCACACAATGACTTAGTCAATACCTATTCTGCATGTATGTCATGGTTGTTGAATGTCTATGCAAATCTGCACATCTGACTTGAAATCTCCTTAAATGCAGTTCTCCAAATTCAGCAAAATACCTCCTATGGTTTTGCCTCAATAATGTAATGTGATCAACGCCGATTCATGTTATTTATTCATTTTGTGGGGGGGGGGATAGAAGTCCTTCTTAAAGGGATGTTCATGGCTGAATATTTATATCTTAATGCATAGAGTAGAATTCACTGAGCAAACTGCCAAAAATTTCATCAAACTGGATAACATAGTTATTGAATTTTAGAGTTTAGCAATATTTTGTGAAAATAGTCGTCATGAAAATTCATTAAGTGGGCTAATGATGTCACATCTCCACTTGTTCTTTTGTATTTTATTATATGAAATTAGGTTTATTTAAATTGTTTTCCTCCAAGAACTAGAAAATTGGATTGACAACTGATTTAGTGCATTAGATGTTTATTGCTGCACTTTATTTCTTAATAAGGGAGACATATTTTTCACACATGTATGAAATAACGAACAAATTATAATTTTATGTAATAAACGGAAAGTGGAGATGTGACATCATCAACCCACCTAATGAATATCCATGACCACTGTTTTCACAAAATATTGGTATACTTTAAACTTCAAAAATTTTATTATTTGTTATCCGATTTTGATGAAATTTTCAGCATTTTCAGTGATTTCTACTCTATGTATTAAGATACAGATATTTTCAGCCCGGACAATCCGTTTTATTACGGAAGTAAATACTACTTCTACTACTACTGCTGCTGCTACTACTACTACTACTACTACTACTACTACTACAGGTTTGCTTGAAATTCGCTTCTTCATACTGGATCAATTAAGGGAATTGCCATCGTAGCAAATGTCACGGAACCGCAATTTGCAGGTAAATGATGCGAATGTAAGGCGATTCCTGAATAACTGGCACGATAGCCGGAAAATATGAGTGGTAACACGTAATGCTCTTTTTCACGTCTTTTCGATGAATTCCATGCTTGAAATAAGCAGGAGGGCGGAATTTATATATGTTTTTCGTACTGCTTATTTCAACTTAGTGCGATTCACGAAAAGCGGGTTTTTGAAAATTATCAATTCAACCCATGGTTTAGGCACGTATACAAATTTCGCTTGATCTCGGCCGTAATATTAAAAACAACGATTCCAATGATTATGTACGCATCCATCCGCTTTCAAGTAGGTCATAATGGTAAAGTAAATGAAATGCGCGCTAATTGCCGATGCAGAATCGGCTTTTTGTTTGCATGTAGTAATAAAGTCGATTATCTTGAATCAGCTCTCGGGTCAGAATCGGCAATTTTGCACCACCAAAGTAGTACGTTCAGAACCACGAGCCGATGCAGAATCGGGTTTTCTACTACGTGTAAATAGAAAGCCGATTCTGCATCGGCAGTTGACGCGCATTTCATTTACTTTGCCATTAAGACGTGCTTCAAATCGCACGGATGCAGCGTTGTCTTTATTATGACGTACAGTATATTGTTGGTGCGCGTATCTTTTCAGGGGCCTGTTGCATAAAACTTTTTACCTGAGAAAACTCTGGTAAAAACTGAAAACTAAGATTAGTCTGATTTCTACCATTGACTTAAAGAGAAATTCCAGTAGTTGCAGTAAACACTGATTTCATGAGAAAGTCTGTAAAACAAGGCTTAATTGTCAGTATATCATCGAGGATCTAGATCTGGTACAGTTACATTAACTGAACTTTGTGAAATCTTGAAATCTTCGCTGAAAAATGTTCACACCGAAGATCCCCAACACAGATAAGCGCACGTGGGACAATGTATAATTATTGCTTAGAGCGTCGCCGGGCCCGACGCCCTACCCGAATTCTGTGCTTATTTGCTGATTTCTCAGCAATTACACAATTTCTGCCAGAATCCTTTGGCACATGCGTTTTATTTATACAAACAGACACTTTGGTGGTCATTTCATTGGATTCTGTACGAACTAATTTTGCTATCGTTACCAAAACTAGCATTTACCTTTAAACACAAGGCAAAAACTCCGGTAAAAACAACCTGAGTTTTCTCAGGTAAAAAGTTTTATGCAACGGGCCCAAGGTGTTTGCGACGCGAGCCGATTCTGCACCGCGAGCTTAACGCGGTGCAAGATAAACCAAAAGCCGATTCTGCATCGGCTTTTTGTTCTGAACCAAAAGCCGATCACATGTAAAAGCGGAAACTTTTAGGCGAAATGTGACCTGTTTCCACGGTATACACGCTTTTTTTTATTAATGAGTTCTCTGTTGAAGCGTGAACTTGGGTTGATTTGTCACTAGAAATATACGGGGGAAATACAGTCATTAATAAGACTACACTCTTAAAACAAAACAAAATGACAAGTTAATAGGGTCAGCTGGGTTTCAACAGTATTTCTTGTCATATCTGACTATTTTCTAGTTATATTTCATTGGAACATAATTATTTCTGACCAGAATATATGTTAGAAATGTGACTATACAATTAGTTGCACCCAGCCGACTACTGAGTTGTTTTAAGAATGTAGGCATAGCTGTTGCGCCCAGCTTTGTACCATTCTAGTGATTTACTGAATATACATAACCGAGCGTGGCAGAAAGCAAATTGAAAACATTTCTAATTCGAATAAGACATTGATATACTAACCGTTAGGCATTTCCTCGACTGTTACCATGAAGGTACAAGTATCTGTGTTTCCATTCAAATCACTGGCTTCGTATGATATGTTGTAGACCCCCTTGCTGAAATTGCCCCCATTCGTTCCTGGTCCGAGGAATTCCAGAGTAGCACAGTTGGACCAAGCGTTCAAAGTAGGCTCGGTCCAGGAGACCTGTTGTGTGGAGTTGATGGAACTACTGTTGATTTGTACAGAGATGCTCATTGGACAACCCTCAATGGAAACGGGTTCTGTATAATTAACTGTAAAACAAAGTATGAGGGCTTAGAATGAATGGTCCAAAATCTAAACTCGGGCTTATAATCCAAGCTGGCTTTAAAAAAATGTGGGTTAACTATGGAAAGCCAGGTGTAACACAAGGTGAAATTATCAGCGTATTTTACACTCAAATCATTCACAACCATGGTAATATCAGGAAATAACAGGAACACGTTTCTTGATCGTTGAAGTATGGTATACATGTATTTAAAAAGAATTATCATTGTGGATCCAACCCCTTTTGAAAGCAAACTGAACATCTCAATTCGTTTTCGCTCCTTTTAGTAGATTATGCAGCTGCGCGCATGGCATATTATAATTTTCTCGACATCTCTTTACTCTTTCCTGTATTATTAAAATTTGAAAGGGGGTGCCATATCCTCGTCCTAGATATAAGAGAATATTTCCTTTCCATTCCATATAAATTTATGCCCTTCCTTGAAAAAAACCTTCGTCACTTTTAGGTCCAACTTTGCAATCCAATGAACTCTTTTGTACGTATCACGCATTATTTGATTATTATCTGATTAACGTGAAGCGTTGTGGCCCAGTGGATTAGTCTCCGGACTTTGAAACAGAGGGTCGTGGGTTCAAATCCCAGCCATGGCGTAATTTCCTTCAGCAAGAAATTCATCCACTGTGTGCTGCACTCGACCCAGGTGATGTAAATGGGTACCGGCAGGAAGTAATTCCTCAAAAAGCTGTGTGCGCCTTAATCGGTTGCCTAGCTTAGCCAGGGTAATAATAATAGCAGTGCATTTTTAAAGCGCCATGACCACCGAAAGGTAGACCTGTGCGCTATATAAGTAGCCACCATTATTATTATTATTTACATTGATTAGTCGCACTGCGCACGATAAAATTGTCTTTCAGTATGCCTATCAACTTTTTACTCTTTCCTCTCTTATCAAAAATTGAAAGGGGGTACAATATCCTCGTCCTAGATATAAAAAGAAGAGAACATTTTCTTTTTAATCCATTTAAAATCATGCCGTTACCAGAAAAAGACCTTCGTCACTGTTAGGTTAAACTTTACCAAGCAATTAACTTTTTTGTTCTTATCAGGCACAATTGATATCCATTAATCGGGCGCACTGAGCTCCATTGGTTTTTGGGTATACGATGTTCAACTTGGCAGCAGCGCGTTTTGCGTTAGATTTGGAAATCCTCGTTCCCAGACAGGGATATGTAACATGCAACCTTTTCATACATATAAAATTCATATTGATTAATTGATATTTAGCTCCGTTAATTTTCATGTTAAATCATGCTTGTTTTATTTTTAGAAGCCAAATCCAGGGATGAATAATGTGTGCATACGTATATATTACGTCATGCAGCGCATGAACGTTGTATACACCACACGGAATACATCTCTATGCAATAATCACGTACACACACAATGCGCGCAGTAGTTAACAACGTGTCGCTAAGACAACTGAACCTGACCTCGGGAGTATATCTTATATATATATATATATGTATATATCTTAACATAAACAGAAGCTGCTCCTTTATCCTTATGTGGCACCACAGTCAATATCATAAACAAATTTTAATGATTAATTTTATTA
The DNA here is from genome assembly GCF_018143015.1 of Lytechinus variegatus. Taxonomy (NCBI): domain Eukaryota; kingdom Metazoa; phylum Echinodermata; class Echinoidea; order Temnopleuroida; family Toxopneustidae; genus Lytechinus; species Lytechinus variegatus. The sequence goes on from NC_054747.1 coordinate 1,501,234, forward strand.
TGTCACAATAAACCCAATTAGGGCAATTTATGCACCCTCTAGAAGTAGTGTTTACGGCCCGGCCTATCTCTGCACACAGACCACGCAGACTTCGCACAGTTCGGTCAAGGCGGTACGCGTATCATTAAGTGCCGAATATACTGAAATTGTGAGGAGCGCTTTTCCTATGAAAGGAATTGATATGACGAATCCAATCCCTTTTAAATAAAAGATTGATTTTTCGTTGCCACATTTTATTCACATTTTAATGTTAATTTCAAATTTTCTAAAAGTACAATGTTAATGTTAAAAGTACAATGTTTATGTCTTAATGTTAATTTCAAATTTTTCTAAAAGTCTATAATGTTTTAATGTTAATTTCAATTCTTTTAAAAGTCTATAATATAATGTATTAATGCTAATTCCAATTTTTCTAAAAGTCTATATTTTATAAGAGAGAAAAAATATGAAAAATTGATCCAATTCCTTTTGCCTAATGAGCTGTTCAGATGAGAATGGTTGCAAAAGTGTTGAGATGCACATCGAGAAAACCACTTTTTCATTCTCCCATTTTGCAATATTTCATGAGCAATTTAATTTTTACGATACCCTCCCATGTCAGTAAACATAAAATTGAGCATTAAACAAAATCTACCTGGCTTCATTTTTTTTTCATTATATTTTTTTTTCCCAAGAAAAAGAGGGTATTTGTGGATCTAAACTCTTTAGCAACTAATCTCAAATATATCTAACCCCTTTTGGAATGAAGTGCATTTTCTCTGCCAATTTGTTTACTTTTTAATTGGAAATTCAACATTTCTTTAGTATTATCTTATAGAGCTACTAAAAGTCTATACATTGAGACAAAACAAATCAAATTTGATGAAAAATGGATCAAAACATTTTGCAACTGAGCTTCTCACACACATACTTGTATGTATGTATATATATATATATATGTGTGTGTGTGTGTGTGTGTCCGTGTGTGTATATACATATATATTTATACAGTAGTTCCTCTCTCTATTCTCTTCTTTCAATCTCTTCATCTTTTTTACCTGCTCTTTCTTTCTCTCTCTCTCCCTTTTTCTACCTTTTTTGCCCTTCTCCTCTCTCTTTTGTCTTCTCTTTCTTTTCCCCTCGTCATCTTCCTCTCTCCTTTTTTCTTTTCTTTTTTTTTCAATTTGTTTGGAGTCGTTGACCTTATAAGGTCATTGATTTCTAGAGGTCAGTAGAGGTGAAATGTGATACATCCTAATTTCAACGTAACGTGTATGATAAGATACAACACTAGTAAAAGGTTAATGCTTTAATCACGATTTTTGAAAATGCTCTGGTCAGAGTTATCATTTTACTACTTCAAAAAACATATAAACTGTGGTGTTAAAACTGACACCAATAGGTGTTAATAGAAGACCACATCCTGATGTGTTAAAATTACACCCTAGAGATTTAACATAACACCAAAGAGTGTAAATGTAACAACCAAAGGTGTTATAATAACACCTATATGTGTAAAAGTAACCCCACCAATTTAACACCGGTGTAATGGAACTTGTGTGGTCCTCTATGTACACTGGTCAACACCACAGTTTCTGCTGTGTACGATTTTCATGATGGCAGCCAATTCATATTTATGCTAATTAGACGTCTTTCCACCACTGGGATATTCTATGCTGCAATTTGATGAAAATTTATTGATTTTTGACCTTTTCGTCCATATTATTTTCTAACGGGCGGTCTACTATTGCTGTACACCTTTTGTTCGTTATAACAAGGCAAAGTGATGCATCACTTTTTTTAAACAAACATTTTCAAAAACTGACCTTTACTGACCCCATTCGACCCCTGCCATGGTCAAGATGACAATTAGAAATATGACGGTTGATAGTTGCACCGCTACGTGCACTTCCCAAGAAAAAACCAATACTTACCGTTGACAATGCGAATAAATCTTGGAGTGATCAAGTTAGTGGCACCGGTATTTAGCGTTATGTTGATGGCACCATATATCTCGACAGAGGAGTTCTTTGTGTCGTATTCGTAGAGCCGTCTAGTGGTATTGTTAACCAGATCTATGAAATAGAGCTTACTTCCATATTTAGCCATGGTTGGTTGAACCAAATCTGTGCCTGAAAATATTTTCAAGCTCCGATGCCAAATTTGGAATGTATTCGCGTAACCCAATTCTTTTGCGTCGGTGATGTAATACACACGGGCTGGTAAGACAGAAGAAGAAAGACACAAAAAAGGACTGAGTTGAAAAGGTGGTGCTGCATATATAGCCTATTCTTAGTTTTATATCAGCAACTGATATCGCCAAAATCCCTCCTTTCCAGGCCAGACGCCGTGGCCAAGTCTTCAAGTGCCCCCAACAGGAAGAAAATGAGATAAAGAGGGAGAGAGGAGAAACGTAGTGGAGGAAGAAAACATTATTGCATATTATATTATGTTATATGGAGGAAGAAAACATTACTGCATATTATATTATGTTATATGACATATACCATATTATATAAGAAATATTTTTTTTCATAACTTTAATGAAACATTATTTGCTTAGGGCCTACATGTATGTGATTATCATTTCTGATGCTAGCTTTGTCTGTTTAATGACATACATGATCCTGTAAATAAGACATCCCGTTTTCAAATCATGATACCGGTGTGTTGGCTCAGTTGGTAGAGCGTTCGTCTCACAACCGGGGGTCGGGGGGGGGGGGGGGTCAAACCCCGTTAAAGATGGGAGTTGTTGCTTTCCTGTTTGGCGTTCAACAATTAAAGGGATAAAGCCTCGTCGATCTGGCGCTGCACAGTGGCTCTTTAAAACTTGTCAAAGAATGATTAATAACGTCACTTTTTCTAGGGCCCGGCATGTATTGTGAGTGCGTATCTGGTCTGAACAGCAGACCTTTTTTTTTCCAAGCATTAGGTATATATGTATGTATATATATAAACCCTTTCATAAGGAAAATTGAAATCTGTGTTTGGTCGTTGATTTCTCCCTACTCAAAATTTTACACAATGCATATTTTACAAAATTAAAAAATCATTCAATTTTCTTTAAAATGATACCATTATTATTATTATTATTATTTATTTGGCCATTAAAACATACAAAAATTGGACAATGTAATACATAAATACCATTTGAAATTGAATAATTAGAAACAGATAAAGTAGAAAGGTAAAAGAAAAGAGTAAGAAAACGTTTTTTCCATGGGCCAGGGCTCGCAAAAGTAAAATTCAGTACTATTGCCCAGAGGCATGCGAGCCCTCATGGAAAAACCGTTGAGAGAATATTGCACATTCAATATATAAAATTACACATTATTAAAATTCAATTAAAACACATTGACAAACATTATTCTAAAAAGTATGTAACGCCAGGCAAGATTCAGTAAAAGAAATAAAGACGGGTGTTGGGAAGAATTTGAATACCCATCATGCCCATGCAGGACTGATTAAGGGATGTTTTTAGTGCTTAACATAATATGTGAAGATCATGTCATTAGGAAAAGAGCAGGATTAAAAAGTGTTGGATGAGGTCTGAATTGAAAAGCTGCAAAACGAGCAAACAAAGTTTGGAAATGTGAGTTAGGCCATTAATTTCTCCCAACTCCCAATCTTTAAATACGCAATGCATATTTGATATCATTCAGAAGATTATTTAATTCTCTTTCAAATGATACCATACTTGTTATGATCATGCCATCAGCAAAAGAGCAGGATTCAAAAGTGTTGGATGAGATCTAAATTGAAAAGCTGCAAAACGAGCAGAAATGGTGATGAAGGGTCAATACAGCACATGATTCTTCTGTGTGTGTCATGAAAATGCGATACGACCTTCTAACTGATCGCGCGCATTGAAATCGCAGACAGTCAAAACGTATCGCTTTTTTCCTTATGGCGTTTTTGCACAGGGAAATTTTAAGTCACTCAAACCTAAATTAAAAGCATGTAGCTCTTTTGCCATATTTTCTCGGATCCTTGCTTTTGCGTAAAAACAAAGATACCAATGTAAAAAAAAAAACATTTTTCTTGGTCTTTCAAGCCATGTATTTTTAAGCAATGAATATGCTGTGAGGCTGGGAAACTAAGTGTGGAAATTATAGTACACAATTTTGGACATACTAGACCACGGACTGTCATTGTAACCTGTCCTTATATATCATTTGACCCTTGAAACCACAGTTCAGACACCGAAATCATACCTCACAGGCGGATATACAGTGCGTCCCACAAAAAAGGAACATACATTTATCGATGGTTTATCATAACTTAATCACAAATATAATAGACAAACGACCTACCTTTGTAAAGCTTAGAATTTCCTCTTTCATATGACATTACTTACATTATTTCTCATTCACGCATGAGTGAACAAAAACAATTTGAAGAGGGGATACCAAAATGTCATTTGGCGGGCTGTATCTGGGTTTCAAAACGGAAACCACATTTTTAAAAAAATCAATAACTGCTCTTTAATTAGATATCGCAATTACAGAGAATGGTCAAGAAATAAGAAAGTTCTGGTTATTTGAAATAAAGCTTGAATTTGAATTATTTCATAAAATGAAGTGGTTTTACAGGCTAGCGTTCAAACTCACTCGACACTCCGTTTTGTTGACGATCAGCCATGCATTACTGATAATAATAATAATAATGATAATAATAAAAATAATGATAATAATTATAATAATAATAATAGCCAATTTTTATAAAGCGCTTTTCCCAGAATGACCCAAAGCGCGTTACAGCATACTATTACCCGTTCATTGGATTCGTTTTAATCAAGCACGAAAAGGGAACAATTTCCACTCCCTGGGGAGCATTCCTTGCATTCATCGCAGCCTCATTACGGCGCTGGCAAATTCAAACATACAATATCTTTCGCATCCTACCGGGTACCCATTAAGTCTTTTGTTAACCATGCGATATCTTCTGTGGGAAAACGGTGAAAACACTTTTATTTAATAAAATTATAAAACAAATAGAAGCATTGTTTCGAGGAATCATAATTTTTTTTTTACTTGACCGTTTTTTTGTGTTTAAGGCATCAAAATAATGAAAGAGCAGATATTAAACTTTTTTCATGTGATTTTCTTTTGAAATTCAGATACCCACCCCCCCTGAATGAGTTTTTGGCATCCTTTCTTCAAATTGTTTTTGCTCACTCATGCGTGAATGAGGAGTAATCAAAATTATACCAGATGAAAGAGGAGGTTCGAAGCTTTACATTGTTAGGTCATTTGTCTGTTGTATTTGTGATAAAGTTATGATAAATCGTCGCTTAATCTTGGTTTTGTTTTTTTCCGGGACGCACTGTAAAATGAGCTATACCACTTAGAAGTATCAGCAGCAATTTTACAAACAATTTTGGACTGACATCTCGGAGTTCTCGTCGTACCAGGCCACTGACTGTCCTATCAACTTGGTCTAATGTGTTATTTGATCCTTGAAACCAATGGTTTAGACACCAATATCTCATCTCCAAGGGAAACATGAAGTGAGCTATATCCGTTTAAAATTATATATTGGGAGCCATTTCAGAATAAAGTTTTGGAATCTATCGAGGATTTTTGCATATGACAGATCACCGATTTTCCTCCCCCCCCATTTTTAAAGTAGCAACAACACTTTTAGACTCCATTTGTGGAAGCCATCTTGGATTTTTGAACAAACTGGACCACTGACTGTTATTGTAAATTTCCATTGTCTAATTTGAACATTGAAAACATGGTCTAGATAACAAATAATTATTTCCCAGTCGGATATGAAATGAACCATTTTAATCTCCACTTTTGGAAACTCTCTTGGATTTTTGGACACACCATATCACTGACTGTCCTTGTCACTTGTTCCAATTTACTACTTTACTCTTAAAAACCATTGAATAAAAAACAAATTAAAGCCACTTAGATGAATTGTTGATTTTTCAGACTTCATCAGCGGTCTTTGGCGCCAGCTTGGACTTTCCAGGCACACTGGAGGGCTTACATTTCACTCTAGTCCGTATCAACAATTTGTTTACCCCCTAGACCATGGAACATGAGCCGAAATATGATTCAAGGGTGGATAATGAGACAGTCGTATTCATTTTCAGTGAATGGCGGCTATCTTCGACGCCATCATAAAAATAACTACTTTCCCTTTTTTCCGGATTTTTGTAGATTTGTTATTATGTTATTCCTGTGGTCAAATAGTACAAGAAATCGCTGAAAATCATTTGTTGCTATTTGTTCCGGGTCATACCATTATATTGAACCGTCTGGTACTCTATTTGTACAATTAACAATCACTTTTTATGGTCCTGAATACTGGAACTCACTCAGCAGTGCCAATGTAAACGCAACCAGTTTGAACCGTTTTATAATTAAGCTGAAGAAACAAATTCTCGAATCCTACATACATGTAGCAAATTCCGATTGAGAGTATATTTAATCTTATCAATAAATTCTTTGTCAAAGCTAAAGGCAGTCTTTTAACGAATCTCGGTTATGCTAAGTTCAATATTTTCTGCAAATGTCACGGTATTTTCAGTCACTATATTTTGTTTTCCATCGTGAATAAAAATAACGAAATGAAGAGTGTCTTACCTGGGGGATTACCGTCACTAGTTACGCACTGTTCGACCGTAAACGTACTTGTACCCTCGGATAGCAAACCTCTACGTTGCGGAGGCTGGCTACCTGCCCGATATGCTACTAGAAAATTGTACCCGATTGCTGAATAGACAAGAGCGCTTCGTAAGAGAAAAAAAAGAAGAAAGAAAAAAGGTTTCAATCTTCAACTAGACCAGATTAGTACTGTTAAGCGGAATAATACATAATACATGAACGCACATGCATACCCAATCCAAATATTATAAACCAAATCGATTGCATTTAAAGGAGAAATACAGTGCGTATAAAAAAACGGGACGGATTTGAAAAGTCTCTAAAATTTTTGTTTCAAATTGTGATCTCTATATTTTGGTGTAATACTTGCTTTGGAGTCTTATCCTTCAAGTACCATTAAAATAATTTAGTTTCGTTCATGCTTGAGCGAACACGGAATGTTTTTGTCCGGGGTAAAAAAAAATGAAGCTTGCGCCAAAATGGCATAAAATGATGGTCGGACTTCTTGCTAATCAGCAGACTTCATCTTACCCTTTTCACTATCTTTGCCATAATTTTCGAATTATGCGGTCAAAATTCATTTCCAAACCTACTTATTTGCTTGAATATTTCTGCTGTTGTTCCTTTTTAATATGTTCTCTTTTAGCTTTTAAAATTCCTTCTTCAGGCAAGAACACTTTTTTTTACCCAAAGTATGGAAGAGCGTGTTTTTTTTAAATCCTTTCATTGTGTGTTTCAAAGGTTATATGGTGCCTTTGAACATTGACATACTGAGGGTGGGGGCTCGGGGTGGCCCCCCCCCCCCAAATAAACAATTATGACCAAGGAAAAAAAGTGGAAAGGAAAATAACAGAAAACATAGAAAGTGAAATATGATATCATTTTCTGAATATTATGTCAAAATCACAAGATTTGATATTTTAATAAAAAAGTTTATTTTTTGCTTGCTCGCTTCACAACTTTTTAATACATTTTACCCGATCTGCCATACCTTGCTTCTTCAAAATTGACTCAATATACCATTGCCATTGAAAGACATGAATCCTTTCCTGTTTGTCCTGTCAAGCACATAATTAAACTTGGTGAAGGATTCAATAACCACTTGAAAATAGGACTCATGTCTTTTATAGGTACCATAGCATAATTTGTTTCACATAATAATTACTAAAGGTACCATAACATAATTTGTTTCACATAATAAAAGGATTTGAATAATTACAAATTCTCCCAAATTAATAATGCAAATCTTCTTACTTGGCTTGACAAAAAGTCTCTTCTTTTTTACTTCTGAAGGAAAATTCAAAGGTAAAAGAAGTTTAAATGAAATACAATATAATTCAGGTAAATAAATAAATTTGTAAATGAAATTTTACAGCATAATTTTGGCAAAGATAATAAAAAAAATTAAGAGGAAGTCTGCTGATTAGCCAAAAGTCTAATCATCAAATTTCTCATTTCTGCCACTTTGGCGCAAGCTTCTTTTTGAACACCCGACAAAAACGTCCCGTGTTCGCTCAAGAATAAACAAAATTCATTTTTTGTTAATGGCATTCCAAGATAAGATCTTATAGCATCTATTAACATCAAAACATAGATATAATAATCTGAAACAATTTTTTTATAGACTTTTCAAAACTGTCCCGTTTTTTTTGATACGCACTGTATATTGATTATGAATGTGGTCTCATTATATATCAATGGAAAGGTAATGATGTGGGGATTATCAGTGGGTCATTCAAAAATAATGAAAATAATACATAAGGTGAAAATCGCCGATTAAAAACGCTAAAATGCTTCTCCGAAATATGCCTCGCATCGGTGTCTGAATTGACTCGAATTTGATGACGTCACTGTCTGTACGAGAGGCGTGACTGGCTCTCCCACGTGAAGCTCGACTTGCATGCAAAGCCTGTTGCGAGGGTAAGTTTTCTCCACATTGTCACTGAATACTTGATTTGATTTGATTGTTTACTTCTGCAATCACATCATTCGTATATAATACATTTTCCATAACATAACAAACATAGAATATTGAGAACTTTTTTGGCATGAATCATAACTAAGTGTACTAAAATTATCATTAGAAACAAAACTGATCTCGTACCAAATTAGTTAACATTTACAATTTGCAGGAGAAGGATTGTCATCATAAGCAGATTGCTTAAAAAATGACAACCCCAGGTTAAAACTCATTGATTAATATAATACATTAATACAGCAGAATCGATATACAGTACATTTCATGAAAAACAGCAGTAATGTAATTTGAGCAATGGAGATGGAGATGATAAGGATGAAGATGATGGTGAAATGGTGAAGATGAAGGCGATGGAGAGGATGATGATGGTGATGATGGTGATGATGCTTTAATGATGACACATCGACAGAGAAATTTTACTTCAAATATTCTGATATCAACATAGATTTGACGTTTGCCTTGAATGAGTAAATCAGACGTGGATCTTTTTTATATATTCTGGTAGAGAGTTCCACAAATCAGGACCATGGTGTCTTATGGATCTCTGCGCAATAAGCAATTTGGGGTTGATTAAATGGAAATTAGAAGAGTTCCGCGGAGGGTATGAATGGATGGATGTGTTCATAGTATAAAAATTGTGAAATTAAGGTGGAAGCATGTTATTTACGTATTTGAACATAAGCAGTAAGCTTTGAAATGAATTTATGTCAAAAATAGAGTCTTTAGTTCATGCAAGAATGAATTCGTGTGTGATAAATATTGCGAATTAGTACAAATTCGAATTGCTTTTTTTCTGTAAGAAGTATATTGTATTAATTTTAGTTTTTGCACACGTTGCCCAAACTATATTACAGTACGATATATACGGCAATATTAATGAATTGTATAGTAAAACAAGTGTAGTATGAGGAATTATGTTTTTCATTTTGTAAAGTGCACCTACGTTTCTGAAGAGGTTAGTAGTTATACAACGTATATGTTCATTCTAATTTAAATTTTCATCTATTGCGACACCTTAAAACTTTGTTTCTTTTTATCTTTTGAGAGTAATATTATCTATGCTTATGTCGTACGAAAACTCAGTAATATGTGAACTTGAATACTTAAAATACATAAAGTTTGTTTTGTCTATATTAAGTGAGAGCCTATTACATTTAAACCACAAAGATAGTTCAGGTAATTCACGATTAAATGTATCTACTAAGTTTTTAAGCTAGTGTTTATACAAAAAATGTTTGTGTCATCGGCAAAAAATACAAATGATAATACTGATAAAGGCGTTACAGTAGTCAAATCATTAATATATATAAGGAAAAGTAAGGGGCCAAGGATCGATCCTTGTGGAACTCCGCATTTTATTGACTGAAAGTTAGAAGAAATATTATTGTGAGTGACATATTGTTTTCTATCAAACAAATAACTCTCAACCATGATAGTGTGATTCCCCGAATTCCATAATTTTCAAGTTTTTTAAAGTAAAATCTGGTGGTCAAGAGTGTCGAATGCTTTGCTTAGGTCCATGAATACTTCTATTATGTCTTCTTTATTTGTCATTGCATTTGTAATTTTATCGTATATTTGTATTAAAGCCTGATCAGTTGAATGCCCTTTCCTGAATCCATATTGATTTGAATTTAGAAAACGAAAAGTATCTAGGAACTTATAAAGTCTTTTGTAAATAATCTTCTCTAATATTTTGGATATGCTGGGGAGAATAGAAATTGGCCTATAATTTGTTATTTCGTGTGGATTGTCTTTTTTAACAAGATTTACCTTCGCAATTTTTGGGAATCTGGACATTTATCGGTGCTGATCGACAGATTAAAAATATGACACAGTGGAGAGACAATGTAATGTATGATCTGCTTAAGAAGGAAAGTACTAATTCTATCATATCCCTGTGATTTGATGGATTTGAGATTTTTTGTTATTTCAAATATTTCCTGAACATTTGTGGGGTTAAAGAATAGGGAAGAATTGATGGGTGTGGGAGGAAATTTTTGCAAAACTTTGGTTTGGTCTGGCAAGGTTGTTTGCCAAAGAGGGTCCTATGTTAACAAAAAAGGAATTAAAGGTATCAGCTATATCAACTGAATTTATTGCAGCAGCATGAACTGTGAAATTGTCTTTGAGTAATAGTTTGGGTTTCTTGCCAATCAAATCATTGATGATCTCCCATGTGGCTTTCATGTTTGATTTAACTTTTGTTAAGTTTCTCGGAATAAAACAATTTGCGAGAAGCCCGAATTATATTGGTTAGTCTATTTATATAAGTTTTATAATTATTTTTGTTTTGAATAGAAGAGTTCTTTAAAAATGTCTTGTATAGTTTATTTCGGGTATGTATGGATCGTAGAATTGCTTTAGTAATCCATGGCTTTTTTGCTTTTCTTTTTTGACAGGTGATAGAGGAAATTTTTTATTTTAATATTGCTGCAATTTTTGGTTAAAATTTGTGTAAGCAATATCTGAATTTGACTCATTAAATACATCTAACCATTCCTCAATCGCAAGATCACGAAATGAAAGAAAACCCAGAATTTCATCTGGATTTGGATTTTCAAATTGATGATTTTGAAGATGAAGAGAATGATGATGAAGTGAACAACCAAGTGACATAGTTGGAGGTAAATTGGGGGAATTACGCCGATGATGATGGGTCGGACAATTCAACTTGCAACACGATCACATGCCGATTCGCTACCAAACCATGCAGCTGCTAGCTACACCGCGCGGGCCAAATTGAATTCATGAAAATGAATTACCAAATTGTCCAGAGTCTCATACCTCTGTGACTATAAAGAAGGAAAATAATGATATAACTGTACCTACAGACAAGTGAATATAATCCGAACCTAAAGGCAATCAACTCAACGAATAGCAGCAGACGATATGCGCGGACTATAAACTTTATGTGGCTGGGATAGATTGTCACTCGTTCTGATAGATGTAATTTTTATCTCATTAATTTGACAACATTACGAAACTCGGGGAATTATTTATCTATATATAGAAATATAGCAACATCTCATATTATTTTTTAAATTACGATAAAACCCTTTTTTCAAGGAAAACGTTGAGGTAAATCAAAATTAGTTGTAAAAGATCATCCCCAACATGCATAGCTTGTATGCATGGACCTATACGTCCATGCTTGTATGTCATTGCAAACAAACCATCTGAAACACATGTACTGGTATTCCTTCCTTGCTCGCCTTGATGATTGAGAGCTGTGCAACACGTGCATAGATCTACTCTCTCAGCCAAGGCGAGCAAGCAATACGGCATGTTTGTAATTGTTTGTTTAAGATCACATATACGAGGTGCAATTGTTGGGGCTGATCTTTACATCTAATTTTAATTTACCTCAATGTTTTCCTTCAAAAAAGGTTTTATCGTAATTTAAACAAATAATACGAGATGTTACTATATTTTTATATAGATCAATAATTCCCCGAGTTTCGTAATTTTGTCAAATTAATGAGATGAAAAAAATACATCTAACAGAACGAGTGACTATCTGTCCCAGCCACATGAAGTTTATCGTCGGTTCATATCGTCTGCTGCTATTCGTTGAGTTGATTTGCCTTCAGGTTCGGATTATATTCACTTGTTTGTAAGAACAGTTATATCATTATTTTCTTTCTTCATAGTCACAGAGGTAAGAGACTCTGTTTGGACAGTGTGGTAATTCATTTTCATGAATTCAATTTGGCCCGCGCGATGTAGCTAGCATGCACTTGTAGCAGCTGCATGAGTTGGTAGCGAAACGGCATGTGAATGTGATTATGTTGCAAGTTGAATTGTCCGACTCATCATCATCGGCGTAATTCCCCCAAATTACCTCCAACTACGTCACTTTTTTGTTCACTTCATCATCATCTTCAAAATTATCAATTTGAAAATCCAAATCTAGATAAAACTCTAGGCTTTCTTTCATTTCGAGTTCGAAGTATTCAGTGACAATGTGAAGAAAACGTACCCTCGCAACAGGATTTGCATGCAAGTGGAGGTTCACGTGGGAGAGCCAATCACGCCTCTCGTACAGACAGTGACGTCATCAAATAGTCCCCAAATTCGCGGACGTAATTCTGCGTGTTTGAAGCATCCAGAGAGAGAACTTTAAACTATCAATATCATCGGTCTCCATGATAAATGATGTACACCATCGTGTTCTCGTTATTTTATCCTTTAATTTGATATATGATTCTCCATTTTTACGATTTTCAATATATTTCTACTTTAAACTAAATGTTTAATTGCAATGAGGATTGCGATTCTTCCTGCACATACACCCTAACCCGCATACATTCGCCCACTTAATATAACTCTTACGAAAATCCAAAACGCGCCCACACCAGCATACCCACCAACGGGAGGATGTAAACACACTCATCACGGACTCTAGTATTTTGAATGAAGAAATATTATCAGATACGATTGGAAAATCATGCGACTCTTTTGACAACAATGGAATGCCTTTCGCAGTCTTGCCTCCCGTAACCATCGTCAATGAATATACCATTTATCACAAGAAAGGATCGCCTGTCGTTCTTAGAGTCATTCGCATCTTACTAACACCTTTATGAAAACCCAACTAAGTTCGGTTAATACAACGCAATAAACCAGTTCAGTGCTGAATTGTCAATTTACTACTCACAAAAGTCATAAATGAACTATCCCTTAATGTTCCTTTACCTTGATAGAGTAACCAAAGACTCGTAACAAATTACCAGTGAGACTATATTAAACTTTAGACGCTATATAGAGTTGCTACCAGGGGGCCGTTTCATGAAGCTGCTTGTAATTTAAGAGCGACTTTAAGAAAAGCGGTTGAATCTTTATTACGCGCGTAACCATCGCCAATGAATATACCATTTATCAAAAGAAAGGACGCCGGTGGTTCTTAAAGTCATTCGCATCTTACGAACAGCTTTATCATGTTTATGAAACACCAACCAAGCCTTTGTTACTGCTTCCCCGTTTGGTATTCAACGATCAAACGGGTAAAGTAATATTGTGGCGCTGCACGTCGGCTGCCGGGTCTTCGATCATTGGGCCAAGTGAAATTTTTGAGTGCTATATGACAAACTTTTATTTCGAATGATAAAATATCGATGGAAATTCAAGTTTCAGACAGTGGATTTATTTCAGAAGAGTCTTGGTGTACTGGTTCTGACTCTCGCCAAAATCCAAATGTGCCTAAAAACTACAGGCAACCCCCCCCCTACTATGATATTTCTACAGGCTACTTGAGCATCTCATCCTGAAAAAAGATGGTCCAAACATCTAGAACAGCATCCCATGCTTAATCAGGCTGTTTGTTTAACTTGGGAAATGATATACAGACTCATTGAGAGCAGTTTATAAGGTAAGTTATTAATGGGTGTGGACAATTTCGTTTCATTAACAGCTGCACCTGACGCTTTCGTCTATTTATATTAAGGTACAACACATTGATGACGTTCATCTGACCAACTCATCAAATTTCTACTAGTAAACAGATATCTCTTTATGGTGCTCAACATAAAGACCAGCAGGTGAGGAATTCAAAATAATTGATTCTTTTAATTTAGTGTTGTCTTTTAAGTCCAGTATTCTTCAAACCCAAACGAGACCAATGCTGGCTTGTTTCAATCCTCATGCTTAGAGGAAACTTAAAACAACCTAGGATTGGAATTCCCTTCTAGCACTGCGACCATGCAATTTATCCTGGTGTCATCCATGATCAGTCATATTAGGAGTGAAGGGGGGAAGTGAGGATCCATAACAACTTTCTCCGGAACTGACAAACTCCACCTGGAAGCTAGTACTCTGCTACAGAGTATGCATGCCCTGTCTTGGACCAACCTCTATGCAATACTTGCTTGACTATTACAAACTATCTAAGGCCCAAGAAATGTGAAAAGGCTTTATGTCCTGTCAGGTATTGCCCATCTTGCAGATCAGTAGCGTGTACCAAAGAGCTCTCAGCAAAGCGAAGATATAGCGTCGATTTATTTCATGATGACAAACTACTGGAGAGAAATCCTACAATCTAGGAAACACATTTTTTTTTATTCTGTCAAACCTCTGAAAAAGTCACTATAATAATAATAATTATTATTATTTTTATTGATGAATATAATAATAATAATAATAATAACAATAATAATGATAAGACTATGATTTTTAACAATGATGATAATGATAATAATAATTATAATAATGATAATTGTATATTTGCATTGGGCAATCTCAATAAGTATGTACTTAACTGCGCATAACAATAACAATATTGTTATTACCCCGGCTGTGGTGAAAAAAATCTTCCTTCCGGGAACCCATTTACCTCACATGGGTTGAGTGCAGCACAGTGTTGGTAAATTTCTTGCTGAAGGAAAACACTCCATAGCTGGGAATCGAACCTTCGCCCCTCAGATTGAAAGACGAAAGTCATATGACTAAGTGCAAGTTATGGGAAGAGAAGTGCAGTTTCATCCAGCAACATGGTAAGCTTAAGCTGCATCTTCATTCTAAAGGGCAGCTACACCAGGTTATAATCTGGATAGGAAAACTTGCATGTCTGTCGGGGAGTATATATAGATGGTAGCAACACACATTTGATTGAGGCATTTTATTATGTCAAGCCTTCTCTTTGCTCCAACCTCATCGATATCTTAAGGACTACGTTTTTATAGGAATCCTATTGAGTATACGTATCTCAACATAGTCATCCAACACGAGTGTCAAGCGCATGCTGATTTTGTTAGAACTACATCTAAAAACATAAATTAATTTTGTAGTCATCGTTGTCATGATTATCACACGCATCTCACTTATCAAATAATTAGGAAATTCAGACCTGAAGAGGGACATTCTAAGACTTGTTTGTAGGAATAAATTAAGACCATATGTACATGTATTTCACCAACGAAATTATTCGAGTGCGAAGCTCGAACTGAAATTTATGATATTACGATCACAAAAAGGGACATCTCAAGTATTGATTTAGGGATTCATGAAGATTAGACATACATATATCTCATCAATGGGGGGGGGGGCTGTCTTCTCACCTGAAATTTAGACGGAGGGCGCGTCCTCCCTCGAAATCCAAGAAAAAAAAGCGCCCAAAAAATCAAAAAGTGATTTCGCTCGCGCACGCGACCCTACCGATTAATTTAAGCTTAAGCCACTTTGATACCTCATAAATTTATTAAAAAGAATGAGACCGAATACAAATTTCATCCATATGGTAATAGCATATCAATAAACTTATTTGGAAGATTTAAAGGTAATTGCTTTTTTTTTTAGATTTATGTAAAGTCCGGTATTTCCTAAATTCTCAATTTTGGGGAAAAATGACCAAAAAGGCAGTTTCCACTTAAAATTTCAGCCAAATGACCTATATATCACCTATAAGTAGTAACAAATTGTAAGAATATTTTCTATTCAGTATGACACTAATTTTGTGGCAATTAAATGTTCATGCCAAAATATATTTACAAAAAATCTAATATTCTGAGCATTACGCGGCCATTTTGGAATTATGCAAATTAAACGTCTTTCCATCATTGGGATTTTTTTTATTCTTAGTATGTCATTTTGGGGACTTCAAAGAAATGCATTGCAGTGAAAAAAATATCTATTGCAATTTGTTTGAGGTAAATCCCCCAAGTCGGCTATTTTCCTGGACTAGTTTTTAAGTTGTAAAATTTATGAAAAAGGCGAATAATACATTTTTGGCTATTATAAAAGGGACTAATTTGTTTTCAAATAATTTGTTGGCAAAATCCTACCCCTTTAATATCTTCTCATCACACCTCGAACCAAGATCAACACCAATAATTTATTTCTATCAACGACCGCATTAAATCATAACCTGCCATGGCCGACCCTCAACTGATTCATATATGCAAGCGCACTACGCAAGACTGAAGACATAACTGAAATCGACTCTGACAGTAAAAATACCTCTACCAGATTTTACAGTGCTAAAAAGTTTTTGACATGAAGTCCCATATGAAAAGCTAAGACCTGATAAAAATTCGGTATTATCTTTTATGCATTATGTCATGTATGTTATGATATGACTTTATTGCAATAATTATAGAGATTTCACCTACCTAACGTGATGCTATGTCTTTGTTTTCTTAATCGTGTGATTTCATGGCAATCTTAATGTGTCATGTTACTCACCGTATTTATTTTAATGCCATAACTTGCAAATTCATATTAACAAATGCAAATAATAACAATAATAATAAAAAGACACGTCAGCATGTTACCAGGGTTGTTCTGATTGCAGTATGATATTAATTTTCTTATTATCATATCATTTCACTGCATAGAACACTTTCAATCCTTTTCCCCTTTTATTCCATTATGGTACATGCAGCATTCTCAGGTCAATTTGTTAATTTAAATATTGCAATATTTACTAATCTTGTTGCTTGCATTTTTAATTCTTTCAAATAAGTTGAAATCCAAATAGATGTACAGTACATTTTCATGCAGTTAGGCTTGCATGCTAGAGTATGCTGTGCCATATATATATATATATATATATATTATATATATATATATATATATATATATATATATATATATATATATATATATATATATATATATATATATAAATACATATAAAAGTGACAGTGGAAAGGAGTCATAGGTAAACCAGTGAATTGGAAATTTCAGGATACAGATGAAAGAGAGATGCAGAGAGAGTGAGTGTTTATTATAATTAAGTTGAAGAAATATATGCGTACTTACATACTTAAACTTAACAGATGAGGATTTGATTTTGATTTTATTGATTTCCGTTTCACAACATAAGAATGATAAATATAACATGACTAGGTCATGCAGTATTTGCAGTATTTTCGACCTAGTCATGTTATATTCATCATTCTTATGTTGTGAAGCGGAAATCAATAAAATCAAATCATGTGACAATATTTCCAGCGCCAGGGTTTTAAATTACAATACGCATTATGTCATGTATGTTATGATATGACTTTATTGCAATAATTATAGAGAATTCACCTACCTAACGTGATGCTATGTCTTCGTTTTCTTAATTGTGTGATTTCATGGCAATCTTACTGTGTCATGTTACTCACCGTATTCATTTTAATGCCATAACTTGCAAATTCGTATTTAACTAATGCAAATAATAATAATAATAATAAAAAAAACAGACGTAAGCATGTTACCAGGGTGGTTGTAGAGGAGCAGTGTGGCCCAGTGGATTAGTCTTCGAACTTTGAAATAGAGGGTCGTAATTTCCTTCAACAAGAAACCGATCCGCAATGTGCTGCATTCAACCAAAGTGAGGTAAATGGGTATCGGTAGGAAGTATTTCTTTAAAAAATGTGTGCGCCATGAACGCCTAGCTTAGCCGGGTAGTACAGGGGCGCCTTGAGCACCTGACAAGGTGGATATTTGCGCAATATAAATACCCTATATTATTATTATTATTAAACTTCAAAGTGTTATACATAACATAGAGAAAAAATTATTTTATACATAGGAAAAACATTTTTAAATTAGATTGACTCAAATTCAGAAAATTTTCAATAAGAATAGATTAAAAAAAATATAGCAAAAGAGTGCATGTGACGGATGACGGGCTATGATGGAGAGAGACATAGTGGAAGAGAGAGAAAAGAAAAATGATAACCAAGTATTGAGTTATACATGCAAGCTTGGCGAAGGGAGGGGGGGGGGTGGTTATGTATTACATGCCTGACTGAAACTATGAATCGCATACAATGTATTTGTACCTATTATAAGTTTATCTACGAATCAAACACTTATGTATTTAGAAACGAATCCTATAAAAAAAAACGCCAAAGAAAACGAAAACAATAAGTAATTTTAAGCTTCATGGTTACATAAATAAGATAGGGGTGAATTGTGTTCATATTTCAAATTTTCTACAAGTCAGGTCTATTTTCGAATTCTTACCCTTCTAAACAATCCTTCAAGTAAGACATGTAGTACGTAGATGTGATTATTGTAATACAGGGATTGTAAATAGGTAATGCAGTGGTTACAAAGAACGAGAGCTATTTGTGAACATACAAGAGTATAATCAGGTGCTATATATAACGCAAAAAAATTTAGAAATCAAGACTTCTTTGTTGGTTAAATCAGGACACAATCCTCTCATTTCTTTTTTTTTGGGGGGGGGGGGTCAATGGAACAAAACCAAGGGATTGGTAAAAGAGTCATGGGTTTAGAGGAGATTACTTTCTTTCCTATCAAAAATTTATGGTTAGGTATAAACAAAAACAAACAAAAAAATGGAGAAAAAATCAATAAAACCACCATTTCATTGCTACATGCATGGCGCCTTATGATATGAAAAATTGGTGTTTCAAATATGGCCATTATTAAAAACAATCACTCTCTTGAACATTACCCATACGATTGAAAAGTTACAGTGTCTCGAATATGGTCAATTATATTAGAAATCACTCTCTTGAGCATCCCAAAATAAACTTGGCAAAGGGGATTAGTGGCTGGCACTTAAAGGTCTAGTCCACCTCAGAAAAATGTTGATTTGAATCAATAGAGAAAAATTAGATGAGCACAATGCTGAAAATTTCGTAAAAATCGGATGTAAAATAAGAAAGTTATGACATTTCAAAGTTTCGCTTATTTTTAACAAAATAGTTATATCAACGAGCCAGATAAATCCAAATGAGAGAGTCGATGATGTCACTCACTCACTATTTCTTTTGTTTTTTATTGTTTGAATTATACAATATTTCATTTTTTTACGAATTAGACGATTAGGACTTCCTTGCCTGAAATACATAATTTTAAAATAATAATAATAATAGGCATTTATATAGCGCCATCTATCTAGAAATATTCTATTCCGAGGCGCGTTGTTATTATTATTATTATTATTATTATTATTATTATTATAAAATAATGGAATTACACGTGTTCAGGGAGGAATATATCTTCAATTCACATGACAATGACGAGAAAATCAAAATATTTCATATTTCATATAATAAAATACAAAAGAAATAGTGAGTGAGTGATGTCATCAGTTCCCTCATTTGCATACCGACCGATGTGTGAATATAACTGTTTTTTGAAATGAAGCGAAACTTTAAAATGCCATAACTTTCTTATTTTACATCCGATTTTGATGAAATTTTCAGTGTAATGTTTGTTGATTTTTCTCCCTTTATTCAAATCAAGTTTTAGTTGGGGTGGACTTGTCCTTTAAGGGTTAAGAGCACCGGCAGTACGTGTGTTGCTGAGGGAGCAGGCAAAGAGTTTAAGGTAAAATACAGCAGTTGCAGCAGGACTAACGTTGCAACAATTCTTTCATGAGGAAGTCTAAAAATTTAAGTTAATTGTCAAAATATAATCATACATCTAGATCTGGTACATAAATATACACTTATCTTTGTAAAATCATAAAATCTAAGCTCAAAATCGATAATTCTGTGGATCACAAACACAGAAAAGCATATATGGGACAGTGTATTAATATTACTTCGAAAAATACCAGACATTTTTTGAAGAAAATTCATGCTTATTTTGCTCATTTCTCACAAATTACGCATTTTCTCTTCTAAAGCTGCTTGGCATATAATTTTTATTAATACGTACCAACACTTCGGTGGAAATTTCTTGGAATTCCGTTCGAACTCATTTTGAGATTGTTACCACAACTGGCAATTATCTTTAAGTGCACATTTTCTCTCGTATGTCATTGAGTATATATAGGCCTACATGATCGAAGGAAATTGGCACGCTGCATACACCCGTTTCCATGTGAGTAGAACCAAGCGCTCTTGAAAGTAATTGAAAGTGATTTGCAAAAGTCATACATGTAACTTTGCCTGCCTCCTTCCAATTGGTAAAACTGGGCAAGAATGCTGGTATAGCCTACTAAAGATACATGCAAATCTATTCAAATTCAAATTTATTTATTTCATTTCCATCAAACAAAAACAAATTATATACCATATATAAACATAAATATTTTTATCCGTTGCAAAAAAAATACATTATGTCGTGAAATTTGGGCAACACAATGTAGGTGTTAAATATGTATACTATTTTTCAATAGAAATTAAATTAAGATGGAAATAGAGGGACCCACTAAAAAGCGATTCTTGTACAATGTGGGGCCCCTCAGAAAATAGATAACACAGCAATAACAAAGTATAAATACAGATAATCAAGTGAGAAGCAACAATAAATAAGAGGGAAATATTCAAAAAATAAATACGAAGTTATCAAAAAATATAGTTTGATAAAGGACAAAACAACAAGTCCTAAAATATATCCATCCTTCCTCACCCCAACCCCCCCCCCAGAAAAAGAGAAGAACAAAGGGGAGAATGCCCTGAGAAGATGGATGGGTGCTGCTGAACGTAGATAGAACACATGCCATAGTGGACTCAAGCAAACTGGATGGAATGATGTGTATAAAAGGAGAAAAATATATATATATATATAAAATATCCTGGAAAGAATATAATGCACGAAAAAAATGTGATTGATGCCGTAAACAAATGAGCGGTAGCAAGGCGGATAAGCGGGCAGGAGAGAACGAGAAGATAGATGAGAGGATAGACACAATGATGTATGAGGTTCAATAATGAGCACATTTGAGAAGGGCTTGTGTCAGATTTTCTTTTTTCAATAAAAAATAATAATAATTATTTTTGTGTTTTAATTATAGTAATCATGATGACTTAACAAAGATAATGAATCAGACTCAATTTGGGAGTATATCATAATATTTTAACAGAGATAATTTGAATTAAGTCTTAAAAGAGTTCAGAGATTTTGCATTTGTTATATCATTATGAAGTGAGTTCCATAATTTCGGTCGATCATATATAAATGTGTTCTGACCCTTCAAAGTTCTTAAAAGTGGTAAATGAAAATCACCCAATCGCCTTGTTGGATAGTTGTGAACAGATTGATTGCTTGGAAACATTGAATTAAGTACATTTGGGAGGTTGTTGTTCTTGTTGTAGTTATACATAAACTGACCGAGATTAAACAAATATAAGTCTTTGCTTTTCAACATTTTATGTTAAAAATCAATGGGTCAGTATGAGACTAATATGCTGTGTGACATATGATACGAAGAGACTTCTTTTGTAATAGGAGTACTTTGTCTAAGAGTGTTTGTTGTGTATTACCCCATGCCAAAATTCCATATTTCAAATAAGGCAATATAAGGAATGAATATAATGTAAGCAGAGACGATAATGGTAAACAAAATTTAAGCTTGTTACTTATACCAATAGTTTTACATATGCTATCTATGTGAAATTTCCATGAGAGCTTATTATCGACTGTTATTCTAAAGAACTTAATATGGGATACATTTTCGAAGGGAGTTCCATCCCAAATAATATCAACAGGCAGTGTATTCATAGAGCTGCTAAGCAACATATATGTATATATATTTTTGAAGATTTAGTGACAATTTATATGCCCTTATCCATTCAGTGACATTTTCTAGTTCAGAGTTGATTATATTAGCCAGGTGAAGAGGGTCTTTATGTGAAAAAAATAAGTTAGAGTCGTCCGCAAAGCAAATGAAAGAAAGAACATCTGATGATCAACAAAAATCATTAATATAAACTATAAACAGAATCAGGCCTAAAAGACTACCCTGGGGAACTCCACAATTATTATTTTTTTTTTCATTTGAGAATTGCAACCGTTTAAAAAGACATATTGCTTCCTATTCAAGAGGTAGCTCCTGAACCACTCCAAAGCCTATATGTGATACAAATCCATCGGTCTACTGACGGTTGGTCTATTATCACTTGGTCTAATCATCAGATGGGTTAACAACATTCGGGATAAACCCACTTAGTCCTATTCTATTTTGGTCTAATGACCACTTGCTCTGATAGCCAATTGGTCTAATATCTTGCTTGGATAATCGTCACTTGTTCTAACTGTCATTTGGTCTTATTTTTTTATTGTCATTTGGTCTAATTGCATTTGGTCTAATAGAAGTTTGTCTATGAGTCGGTTGGTCTGATACTAGTTGGTTTCATCATCATTTGCTGTAATCTTCAAAGGGTTCTGGAGCCTCGAAGAAGGAATTAGAATGGGGCGCACGTTTTGAGGAGTGAGGAATATTTTCAAGGTGAATTTGCAGGAGCTTTCAAAAGGATGGCTGGGATGTTATGCGGACCAGTGGCTTTGGATGCGTCTAGTCCCCTCAGAAGCTTCTCAACACCATTTACATGGATCAAAATAGCTGCCATTGATGGGTATCGAGAAGGAGGCAGGAGGACATTATCCGGTAAGGTAGTGAAAACCGATTTAAACTTACGACAAGGACGTCGGCCTTTTCTTGGCTGCAAGACTTTAGACATCCTTCAGAAAGAAGTTGCTGAATACCTGTGGAGTCTTGCCTAAGTCTTTTGGGGTTTTCTCTTGGACTCGGACCAATGACGTCATTAAGGTACACCCATCTCGCGGAGCGAAGGGACTTTTGGACCTGAGATGTCAGATTCCTGAAAAGGCCCCAATCTTCCTGAGATTGACTTTTGAGAGCACGATCATATGCTTCTGTATGACCTTGCTCTTAATTTCCCTAGCGATGTAAGGCAGGTTAAAACTGCTACTGCTCATCCTGCTAGGAATATTCTTCTCCTTTAGGTAAGTCAATTTACATTTCAATGATTCCCAGTTCAGTTCAAATTGACAGACTTGGCGCCAGGACTGTTGATGAAGAATTTTTCAGAGAAGGACCGAAGCTCAATCTGATCTTATCCAGTCTACCTTCTTATAATTGTAGACTGTGTGGGTTGTATTTATTTTTTGATGTTTTGATTTAAGCAATCGTCAAATATACTTGTGCAAATGTCTGGAACAAACTTCCCAATAGCTCACAAACACTATAATTCTGTCAACAGCTTCTACTCAGATCACAATTAGAAAATATTTCAAGGATTGATCCTTACCTTCCCATACAAAATATATTTACCATAACCACGCTTTATACGCAATTCCAAATTATGCTAATATGCACATTTTGCTGATTTTTTTCTTCTTTATTTTTGTCGTGTTAAAATTCCATTTACCTTCCTTTTTAGCGATTTTAGTATGGACTGCTTTGAGAGGCATGGTTGTTTCTAGAGGTTCAAGGGGGACGCAGCGCGACTATGCCCGAGGGCATGGTCTGGCCGATGCGGTACCCGCGAGCCATAAGAAACAACCGTGTCTCGAATATAAAAGCAGTCCATATATATTTTATGAACCGAATTAAACTTAGATCTAGGCCTAGTCTAGACCTAGATCTTAAACAAGTCAGAATAAAACTAAGCCCTAAGAGTAAGCCCAGGCTAACGTTAGGCCCTAGCTAGTAAATCTTAGCCATGCCCCTGACGTTAGGTCTCGAAGTCGAATATCAAAGCATTCCATACCAATTAGATCTACTGTGTACTGCCACTAGTCTAGGTCTAAGTTAGGCCTAGGTCAAGGCCTAGATCAACGGGGCTACCCCAAATTACGTCAAGTCTTAAATCTCCATTAGAGTCTAGATCTAACGTTAGATGATAGATCTAAGATTAACCGGAACATTGTCATGAGGCCTAAGGTAGTTAGATCTAACTTACTCCTGAGCTAATGTTAGATCTCACGACAACGTTGTCGTTTGTCATATAACGTTAGCGTTTAACGTCAAAGTGCAGTGACCGTCTTATCTTTTCACCCGACTCACCTTTTGCGAGCATGAACAGCTTGATGTTTGATAATGATACATCCGTTATGTCCTTATTAAGTTAGTCTACTTATCAATAAATGCCATATATTTTAAAAGGAATTAACAAGCAAAAATCAAAGATCGGCATCGTTCCATAGATAAGAAATATCCGTTGCGCGCACTTGTGCAATAAGCGCGTAAATGCGCGAATTGTTTAAAACCAGTTTCGATCAAATCGCGCGGATATTTATGGTATCTGCACTGACCTCAGAAAGAAACATTTTGCATGCAATCAAATGGGGATCTCAGCCAAATTGTGCCGTGCCAGTCGTTAAGGGGCGTGTCAGGGGGCAACGGGCAGAAACCTTGTTAACTATGCCCGTTGCCCTTGGTTACCACCTTAGTTTGTTGTTTTGAAGGCATGGTCGTTTACATGACCTCAGTTTTGACCAATCAGAGGAACAGATTATTCGACATTCTTAAAGAGAAGTTTATAATAATAATGATTATTTGATGGTTTTAATTTGCTTAATTAGCAATATGCTTTATTATTTGAGATGACATTGGGCTTTGATTTACACTTTACGTTTGTATTTAGTCTTATGAAGGAAGGTTTATGTCCTTTCATACAGAACCAAGATTAAAAACCGTGTCCTGATCTTGTTATCCTGTTTGAATACGTTAGAGTAAAATAGAATTTAAAGAAGAGTATGTACATGTAATTGTAGTACATATAGAGCTTACATGTAAGTAATACCATAACAAATATTTGCCCTAATATAAAATGATCCGCCGAGCAATATGAGTCACTTAAATGACCTGCAAAATTAAACATTTTTACAAGCTGTATACAAAATAATTCCTGAATATGAATATGAATCATAATAAACAGTGTTGAGAAAATCTATGTGTTCTTGGCAGAAATGGTCAGTTAGCATATAATTTAGGCAAGAATACTTCCATCTATCATGGTCGGCTGCATACAGTGCGATGATGTTTGTCTTTTTTTCATTGCAATTTACATTTATCTCTTTTGCATGTAGCATTTTTTTGTTTTCTTGCATTTATTTCTGCGTTCAAAAACATAATACAAAAATATTACAATTACAATATACAAAATAATTCACAATATAGAAAATGTGGTCATATTACATAATAAATAAGGATGTGAGTATAAATAAATCTTTTATAAAATGTAAACATATATATATGCTTACATTTTATAAAAGATTTTTTTTGTACATGTATAGCTTCACACTGTATATATGTATATATATATATATATATATATATCTATATATATATATATATATATATATATATATATATATATATATATATATACACATAATGTAATAAATGAACGCAGGAAACTGCCATCGTGAGCGGTTAGTCTTGAATTAATGGCGGCCTCATAAAATTGTTTGGGGTTATTTTTGTAGCCCAACACACCATACATGTACATTGGGAGAATATTTTGGCGAAAGTACTCAAAACGTGATAACGTGAGAAATCGCTGCAAGCCCAAAATAGATATGCTCCTTACCTGGCTGGACCGTCAACTTCGATTCTTATTGCCGTGGCATCTGATGGGAAGTAAACTCCCTGCAATATTTGAGCTACTGAGATGTTGTTCAATTCTCTGTAGTAGATTTTGTTTTCCGAAGAGACTGTGTAGTAGAGGCGCCTCCTCAACGAATCAACAGTTAGGAAATATGGTGTAACTAAAAAATAAAGAGGCCGTGACAAAGAAATAAATGATAAGATGATATCGGGGACATTCTGACAGTCCGCACTTTTGGGCTGTAGAAATTGTATCATGCTGTTTGTATCAAGTTGTTCTACGACCGGGTATGTTGGGGGTCTTAATTCGGTGCAATTCAATTCATCTACTTTACATGTGCGTGATGAAATATGTATAGGGGAAAGCGGGGTAAGTTGAGCATAGAGGCAAGTTCAGCCACCATCCCCAGGGTAATAATAAATGAGTCAGACATTGTGGTGGTGTCATGTATTGATGACCCATTGCATAACCCTTAACCCCACCACATTATTTTCAACTTTGAAGCAAAAAGTACTTTTTTAGAGGGAAAATACAAATTTCAGCCAAAAAGAGTTAAAAAGGGTATGAAATGGGTCGTGTAGTCCAGTGGTTAGAGCATTGGACTCATAATCGCAAGGTTGTGAGTTCGAATCCCAACTCTGCCATTGTCTCCACTATGATAAAAAGGCCCTAGAGTGATATCTGTCGTCTATAACGTCAGCCACTATGACTGATTATAGACGTAAAACGTTTCATAGGTAATTGGTTATATGCCAGCTTGGCGTTTACCAGCTAAAAATGCTGTCCTACCGAGTTCCTACGGGAGTTACCACAAACAGAAACAGAAATAGATAAGTGCGTTTTATCCACACACGTCTTTAAATGTATTATGGAAATAAGAACAATATTGTTAGTCCAGGTATGAATCCTCATTCTTGTCATAGTCTTTTTACTAATGAATGCATAAGAAATGTGAGGATGTGAAAATATCGCAATAAGTTCGGACTGGGGTAATTAAAGCCAAATCAACATGGGGCAAGTTAAGCCATGGTAATTCTTATGGTGATGTATAATAAAAAATAAAAAAATGGAAAAAGCCATTGATATGCAGGCAGAAAAGAGCAAGTTCATATGACAGTTCTTTTACTTTTAGAAGATATTAGTATTTATAGAGAATTAGCAAGTGAAAAGACTTGAAATAAAAAACTGACATCCCACATACATTTGGTACATAGTTTTTGTGGCACAACTTACCCCACAGATCGGGCAAATTGAGCCATTTGACATCGTTTTTTTCAAAGGTCACGATGTCTTTCAGTGTGGGGGTAGAAAGTTATGTATAGGTGAAAAAAATTTTCCCAAGAATCAAATTGAAAGGCAAAGTACTTATTTAATATAATCAGTCATATCAATTCTAACATGCAAAATGCAAAAAGCGTCACAACTTACCCCGTCTCCCCCTATGGTACAAAGAGTTTAACTTAAAATCAGGTGTGTGGTTAAGAATGGAAAACAAATTCTTGCATATATCACTAACAATAGAGTGGAGCCAGACAATAGCTCCCGACGCTATATAACCCGTGCGCAGCAGCGTCTTTGCTCATTGCCTGACGAAGTCTAGCAGCTTGCAGACGAAACGTCGCTTTCCTACTACGTTTGCTACATCGTGAGACAACTGGTTATTTCTTCTACTCAATCCTTTACCACGATGAACCTCTTCCACATCATCTCTCAGAAGTATGGGCGCCCTGCCCTAAGGCTTGTCCGAAGACACGAACGCTGCTCGAAGAAACTCGCGAGATTTTCCAACCATCTTACCTTCCTAACCCGTTGCATCAAGAACGCCGTTATCCCGAAAGATCTTAGAGTTCGCCCGCCAGTACCCACCAAGTCAGCACGCATCATCGCCGAGAGGACCTCCCGCCTTTTCCTTCGTGAAAGAATCCGCCTCACCCGCATGACTCTTAAGTCTATCCGCGCCGAGATTGAGTCCAGTACTACCCTTGTCCGTTCCGCGCTCGCCGAAGAGCACTACAACAATGCTCTCGAGCTTTTCGACGATATCTACCGCCACGAATTTGAGAAGTGCAAGTCCCGACAACAGGATAGTATCTCAAGATTAGTTCAGAGGGTAAGGATATTTCCGTATGTGCCGATTCTAGCTCTCGGGTCGTCAATTTGTCTAAACGCAAACTGACTTCTGATGAGAGTGCGCTGCTCGCCAAGGGACTTAACTTTTCAGTAGCCCCGAAGCGTGTTCCCGCTACCGAGATTGTTGCGAAGGTGGAATCCTCCATCCGTTCGCTTGATGCCGAAACCATCGGCTCCGTAAGAAGAGAGATAAATGCTATCCTCTCCTCCGCCGAACCGCCTAAATCGAACATTACTCCCGGCATGCGCAAAGCCTTGAAATCGCTCAAGGAAAACGAGTCTATTATGATTTTGCCAGCAGACAAAGGCCGCGCCAGTGTTATTCTGGACACTGATGTCTACCGCGCCAAGATGTCCGAGTTAATCGAATCCGGCCCCTATCACGCTATCGGGAAGGACCCGACCGATCGCCTCTCCCGCAAGCTTTCCACTATTCTTCGCGGCTTTCACAAGAATGGTGACATCGATGATTCTACCTACCGTAAGCTAAAAACCGTCGCAGAAGCAACCGCCCAGGATCTATGGACTGCCTAAGATCCACAAAGCTGACATCCCGCTTCGTCCGATTGTGTCATGTGTGAGTTCGTTTGCTTACAACACGTCTAAGTATCTCGCTGATATTCTTGCTCCCTTAGTCGGTTCCAATGGGCATGCTGTCCATAACTCCGCGTCGTTTGTTGATTTCCTGCGCAGCGAAACCGTACAGGAACATGAGGTCATGGTTTCATTTGATGTGGTATCATTGTTTACCAATGTACCCATCGACGCCGCATGCAAGGTCGCACTTAGCAGGCTCGAACGTGATGAGAGCCTACCCGAGCGCACACAGTTATCTCCGGCCCAGGTAACTGAGCTTTTGAGTTTTGTTTTGCAATCTACGTATTTCATGTTTGCCGGCAATTTCTACGAACAGCAAGAAGGAGCAGCCATGGGCAGCCCTGTTTCCGCGGTGATCGCTAACCTGTTCATGGAAGCTTTTGAGGAACGTGCGCTGAGTAGTTGCCCGCCCGACTGCGCCCCTAGAGTTTGGAAGCGATACGTAGATGACACGTTTATCATCACGCATAGATCCGCCGCCGATGACCTTTTGAGCCACATGAATTCGCAGCAGCCCTCCATCCGTTTTACCATGGAGATGGAGTGCAACGAGCGCATTGCCTTTCTAGACACTTTGGTGCACCGTGACACCAGCGGCCGACTGTACACCACCGTATACAGGAAGCCCACACACACTGATCAGTACATTGCTTATGATTCGCATCACCCGAAGTCCGTTAAGCGCGGGGTAGTGAAGTGTCTTTACGACAGAGCTTCACGCATCGTTACTAAGCCCCATTGCACAGCTACAGAGAAGCAACACATCACCTCGGCTCTTATTTCTAACGGTTACCCGCGCTCCTTCGTTAACCGCGTCGCTAAGAAGAAGAGCGCCCGTCCGAACAGCTTGCGCAATTTAAATCCGCTATAGTAATCCCGTTTGTTGATGGTATCGCGCATCTTCTCCGCCGGCGCTTGGAGAGGCATGGCATCCGAGTTATATTTAAGTCCGACAGCATCCGCAGCCAGCTGGTCCGTCCGAAAGACCGCCCGATCCCGACAGACGAAATGGGGTTGTTTATAAGATCCCTTGCTCGACCTGCGACAAAGTCTACATCGGTGAGACTGGTAGACCTGTGGGGGAACGCATGAAGGAACATCGCCGTGATGTTCGGCTTAGGCGCACCGATAGCTCTGCTGTTGCAGAACATGCTTGGGACTCCGATCATCCACCTAACTGGGATGAGGTCAGCTGCATCGCTAATGATAAGCATTGGTATACGCGGCGCATTAAGGAAGCGATCCAGATCCGTTTGCACCCGAGCAATATCAACAGGGACAGCGGCATTGAGATCCCTGATGAATGGTTACCTACCATCCGACGGCATACTGCATCCACGGTTCACAGCGCGCGGTGCACGCCCGAGCGGGCACCAAGCACCAGCGCGGACCCTGATTGGCCAGCGGCTCCGGCCAATCACAGCGCGGCTCACGCCCGAGTGGAGCCAGACAATAGCTCCCGACGCTATATAACCCGTGCGCAGCAGCGTCTTTGCTCATTGCCTGACGAAGTCTAGCAGCTTGCAGACGAAACGTCGCTTTCCTACTACGTTTGCTACATCGTGAGACAACTGGTTATTTCTTCTACTCAACAATAGAGATGTCAAATTTCAGCTTATCTGGCTTTCAAATCATTCATTAATATCTAGGAAGTATAAATACATGATTGTCTTCACCACTGAAGTATCGGGAGAGAGCACAGTAAATATAAAGAACATACAAACGTGGAGCGCTGTGGCCCAGTGGAATAGTCTTCAGACTTTGAAACAGAGGGTCGTGGGTTCGAATCCCAGCCATGGCGTAATTTCCTTCAGCAAGAAACTGATCCACGGTGTGCTGCACTCAACCCAGGTGAACTTAATGGGTACCGTTAGGAAGTAATTCCTTAAAAAGCTGTGTGCGCTACGAACGCCTAGCTTAGCCGGGTAATTTATGAGCGCCTTGAGCACCTAACAAGGTGGATATGTGTGCAATATAAATACCCTATATTATACAGCTTGATAAACATTTTGACACCTTTGACTTCCCATAAATTTAGAACAGAGTTAGACCGTGGTGTTAGTTAAAGCTAAACGATAGTAGTTGCAGTAAAACACTAATTTCGTGAGAAAGTCTGTTAAACTAAGGTTAAGTATGAATATATCATCGTGGATCTAGATCTGGTACAGTTATATAAACTGAACTTTGTGAAATCAAAATCTAAGCTAAAATACGATCACACTGAAGATCGCCAACACAAGTAAGCACACGTTGGACAGTGTATTATTATTGCTGGAATAAAGACCCGACGGAAGTAACCGAATCCGCACTTATTTTGCTCATTTCTCAGCAATTACACAAATTCTTCCAGAATCCTTAGCACAGATTTTTTTATTCATACAAACATACAATTGGGTGGTCATTATATTGGATTCTGTAAAAAGTCATTTTGAGATCGTTACTAGAACTGGAATTTATCTACAGATGTGTTGAATTAAAAAATAAAAGGGTAACCGGTTTGTCAAATGGAAATCCCAAACGGTTGTGACAAAAAGTGTTCAAAATAGTACATAAAATAGTAACCTATGCCAAAGAAAGAAAGAAAGAAAAGAACTGAACGGCTTCAAGATACAACTTACTTATTTCATTAAAAGGAGTTCAGTAAAGGGCAATATTTAAGATCATTGGCGCTCTCGTACCAGGAACAACAAGTATTCCGTCTCTTCTGATTTTCACTTCCTTTTCAGGCCAAATTGCAGTTATATGCAGGATTTACCCACCAACAGTCAAGGTAACTCCTGCTTTTGCGAGAGCGACAGAATCTGGAATAACAGGATTTGTGGTCGCATGACGTAATCTCTTCGGATCTCACCGAATAGCTTCCCTGTACAAAGTAAATGGGGTTTTGTGACATACCTTCACTAAAAAAATCATATAAAAAAACACCACGGTGGCGAATTTTTATTTTCAAATATGTTAAAGAAAACTAAATTTCTCATCTATTTTCGAAAAAAAATCGCCACCGCGGTGCTTAGATGCTATTGAAGAAAGAAGACACATTTATGATGAAAAAATGCAAGCAAAAGTTCTCGTAAGAGGACGTTAGTCTCTTCGTTCAGCCTTTGTGCCGCGATACTCCGATGCATGTTGTATAGCCGAACGTTTGGTGTATGTGTGTACTGCGTGTACAAAGTGTGCATAGAGCTATGTACATGGACCTTCCATGATCATGCTGAAAGTTATTTTGGGTACGGCATTACGTAATATCTGATAAGAAAGACTTGGAAAATATATTCGTTCCCATGGTAATAACCTCTAACCAGCTCTCCGGCGGTTAGTGCTATCATGGGCTAAATGGAAAATGGACATGCAGTTCTTGATCTTCATAATGTTCATAATATAAACCATTGATCTCACACCGTCCTGTTCACTATGCTAGCATGGATCATGTCGAATTCGAGAATGGTCATTATCATCTTGACATGACATCATGATATTGCTTGTATTCTCATCTGTGCTGGACGTTTGGGGGAAGTTTGGACATGGATCGAGCTGACAGGCAGACTTTCATATCGCACTTGATTTGGTGACCGCTAGCCCAAATACTTTGCAGTATGTACGTTTTGAAGGTGAATACAATATTCTTTTTACCAATTCTTTGGCTTCGTCAAGTTTGTTTCAGGACAAACCTGTATTTGACATGTTTTGAAATCGCACATCGACTTAATAATTTCCATGACTTCCGCCGGCATGCATGCACTAGTGGAAATATTATTATAATGTATTGATCATGGATTGTGCAGCAGCTCATAAGCTGAAGATGAATGCTCAGGAATTAACATGAAAGTTGGATAATACGGATATACATGTTGTTGCATGACGGTGGATCCAAAAATATGGTCCAATTTCGGCACATTTAACGTCCGGATTGAGGCTAAGTGATGAACAAAAATCAAACTGAATGCTTGACAATACATGAGAGAGAGAGAAATAGAGAGGGGGAGAGAGAGGCACATGTTTTAGTGATAGCAACTGCCCGAACAATGCACGGTTGTATACACGCGTACACATTTTCACCGCTCTTACCGAGTGTTTCGCGTACATACATAAGGGTCTGAAAACAGCAGAGAAAGACTACACAGGGTGAAGGTCTTCAGCAGTGATTCACGCTTCGGTGAACGCAACTATCTCGAAAAAGGGACTTTTCAAACGATCTCGGAAAACCTGGAGTTTCCCTTACTGACCAGTAAGATGTCTCATGACCTCAGGACGCATACATTCGTAATTCCGAAGCTTCGTTATTCCGAAGGCTCGGATATTCCGAAGGTTCGTTAGTCCGAAGGTTCGTTAGTCCGAAAAAGAAATGAGGTTCGTAACTCCGAAGGTTCGTTAGTCCGAAAAATAAATGATTAACCAACCTTATTTCGTTTTTGGACTAACGAAACTTACGAACAACAAACTTTATTTTGTTTTCGGATTAACGAACCTTTGGAACAACGAACCTTCGGAATAACGCCACAAATGTTCGAATTAACGAACTCTTTTACCTATTCGGATCAACAAACATCGAAGTATAGGCAATCTACGTGTTTCGGAATTACGAAGTGTAACCGCTCAGAAAACCTCAAAAGGGAAAAGCTACAAATGATAAAAGCCATTGGATCTGTACCAACGAAAAGGCAAAACCCGTTCTCAAAGAACATGTATAAATCTCTACCGGATCAGCAACCCCCCCCCCCCCCCCCCGGCCGCGCGTTTCCGTTTTACACCCTGGCGAAGGCATTTTCCGGAAAAGTAGCCAAAAAGCGACTAGTGAAGAGTCTACACACGTCGCTGGTTGCATGCAGCGTGCGACACAGGCGAGTCCACCACCGCATGCAATTTGCACAGTTACTGATCAGAGCACAGAGTTCCTCGGCACTTCATGTACAGAGAGAGCGGCAGTCAGGAGTGAAATCCGAACATGCTTTTGCAGTCGCGTTGTTTATGATAGTTTTTTTTTTCTAAAAATAAATTATTAACTAAATGAATAGAATGACAGGCAAAATCAAAATAAACAGATACTTATAATGGAAAGACAAACTGAAGTTTGATGGATTGATACACTTATATAGAAGCTGCCGAAAGATAGATATAAGACTGATAAATATATAGATAGAGACAAGATAGACAATAGATAGATAGATAGAAAGAGAGAGAGAGGTGGATAGATAGATAGATGGAAAGAGAGAGAAAGAGGGAGAGATGGATGGATAGATAGATAAATAGAGAGAGGGGGAGAGACAGAGAGGTCGATATATAGAGGGAGAGGGGAGAGAGAGAAAGAGAGAGAGAGAAGGATAGATAGAGAGGGAGAGAGATGTTGTAGATAGAAATATGGACGGACAAAGAGAGAGAGAGAAAAAAGACAGACAGATGCTAGAGAGGGAGAGAGATAGAGAATTTGAGAGACAGATAGATAGATGTTAGATAGATAGAAAGATAAAGAATGAGAGAGACAGAGAAGATAGACAAATTAACAGATAGATAGATACATAGATAGATATATAGATAGAGAGAAATAGAGAAAGACAGACAGATGGATAGAGATAGATAGATGAGAGATAGATAGATGTTAGATAGATAAAGAGGGAGAGAGACAAAGATTATTAACAAATTAACAGATAGATAAGTTAAAAAATAGATAAATAGAGAGAAATAGAGAAAGACAGACAGATGGATAGATAGATGGATAGAGAGATAGATAGATGTCAGATAGATCAAGAATGAGAGAGAAGAGCGACAAATTAACAGATAGATACTGTAGTTACATAGGTAGGTAGAGAGAGAGAAATAGAGAAAGACAGACAGATGGATGGATAGATAGAGAGAGATAGAGAATTTGAGATAGATAGATGTTAGATAAAGAATGAGAGAGACAGAGAAGATTATTAGATAGATAGATACCGCAGTTACATAGATAGATATATAGACAGATAGAGAGAAAGACAGACATCAGCAAATACTTTCATTAAGTGTTCATTGGTGTGCTATACTAGTCACCTGGTCTATTCAATTTCTTCATCCTGCTATGTACGGCAATTTTACGTAATATCTTGCTTTGAAATCTGCTTATCATGATGAAAGAAATGAAAGGTCATTTGACCAAAATTGCCCATGAAGTAACTACGAACTGGTCTATATTAGGGTCCCCTAACACAAAAGTAAACGCTTAATCATACACTTGATTTTTAAGATTGATTGTACATTATAGTCAATAGAATCAAACGTAGAAAACTGCTCTACAATGAATGCTAAGCTTTGTGTTACAGGGGGTTACAGGCCCTTCAGATCCGCTTTTCGTGTGCAAAATCCTTTCCCGCGACACCCGCACCATACATGCATGTATATTACGACTTATGGCTGGAGATATTCGAAATGCAGGACCTAAAATAGATTATGACATGGATAAGAAAGTAGTTTTTCAAACAAATCGAGCACATATTGAGTGAGGAAAAACTTACTGAATGAAGACTTAGATATAGATCATTACAGTCCATCGAATCGATATTGCAT
Organism: Lytechinus variegatus; assembly: GCF_018143015.1. Taxonomy (NCBI): domain Eukaryota; kingdom Metazoa; phylum Echinodermata; class Echinoidea; order Temnopleuroida; family Toxopneustidae; genus Lytechinus; species Lytechinus variegatus. The sequence goes on from NC_054747.1 coordinate 1,536,339, forward strand.
TTAATGTGGATTATTGGTGGATCACTGGCAGTTGATTTCATGGGTCAGATCAACCTCTCCAGCCGAACCATTTCGCATGCGTTTATATGTACACAGCATATGCAATACGTTTTGAACTCTCGGGTTTCTTTTGTTTACTCCTTCTACACAAATGATATGCCTCTAGCACACAGTGTAATGGGCAGTATGTTTTTTTTTCTTTCCGCAGAAATAGGGGATTTCCCGGGGGTACACTTCCGTTGATGAGTGGATACCAGGCGCGACCATGGGGTTTCGAAAAGCACCCTAAACAAGGGAAGTAAGTCTTTTCCAGATTATGAAAATGCATCTCTTAACAAGTATTTGGGTTGTGACACCCTACAAGTATTGGAAATATATCCCATTTTTCAGTATTTCAATCATCGTTTTTGACACCCATATAACGCTACATAGGCCTATACGTAACGTACTTACCCAGTTTTTTCCATTTTTTACGTATGGTCGCGGCAGGGAAGAACCAAAAGTGGATTTGGAAAGTCGTCCTAAATCGGATATATCGCTGTTACCATAGTAGCAACCAGAATTTTGCACACGAAACGCAAACTGAATGTTTCCGTTCCAGATGCGAAACGAAAAAAAAATCTCATGTCACACAGTTTGCATTGCAGGATAGAGTGTTACGACCATGACGGGCCCAAAAGTCTCTTCCAAAATCAACTAGCGTCGTAAATAAGCGTGCGCGTCCTCAAACGAAAGGTCGGGATTGTTTCTTTTCTCTGTTGATTTTAACAAGACATAAAACATTTTTCAATAAAAACAGTGTCTTATAGTTGAGGTAGAAAAGTCTAAATCAGTTCTCTGCTTGAAAGTGACATTGTCCTTGATATACATACATACACCATCCCCTAAACGATCACTTCTATGTTTATGAATAAGTTTATAATTTGGTATATTGTAAAATGAATGTGGGTCTTCCTTAAACCAGGTTTCTGTAAATGCATATATTGTGAAATCATGGTGGAGAGTGTGTATATAATCGATTATATGAGAAAACTTAGAAATAAGACTTCGAGCATTCAAGTGGAACAATGAAAATTTAAGTTCCGATGTTCTGTTACTCATTTTGATATAAAAGGTGTCATTGAAATAATAGTTACAATCAGAAATATTATCGTCTAGCCCAGAAGTCATCACTTCATTAGAGGAAAAGATACGAAAATGCTTGTTACTGAATATACCAGAATTATGAAGTGGAATGTGATTTAATTGAAAACAATGAATGAATAGCGAATTTAAAATCTAAGTCATCAATTATATGGTTGAAAGGAATTACATAACTTAAACAAAAACTGACATATCCAGGGTATTGAATAAGAGATATCATTAGCGCATGCTACATGACATATATTTCCACATGAGCAAAGGTATATTGATTGATTCCTATTAGCACACTTACAGCAAATAGTACAACGCATTTTAGAAATAATTATTGAATAAAACTATACATGGAATCATAATTACAAAGAAAATTTCAAAAGTCGTTCAGTCCGTTTCACGAAAAATCTAGATCGGATAATCTGGAGAGGTGATTTTCACGGGTTACCTTAATATCCGCCATAAGGTTTGTTGACTTTTACATTTTTAGTAAATATCTACCAAAAATGTCTCAACCTCTATAATTTTCCATGTACTTTATTGTTTTCTTTTAATTCTTATGAATCGCTTTTTACATTTTTTTCTTTAGCGAGGGGGGGGGGGGGGGGGTCGAAAAACTTTGTCGGAATCATTTTGTGCTGATACATATCATAAAATAAATCCATTTCAAGCATCAGAATAAAACAATGATAACACATTTATGAATTGTGGTTGAAAAAAAATGTATTGACTTTCTACACGGAATCACATTTTTGAGCATTTTTGGGTCTGACATAGGCTTACAAAATATTGTGTAATGTAGAAACTGCGTTCGCTGGGCTCAAAACTATTTCTTCCCATTACAGTCTGTTCCGGAAAGAGTTTCATCAATATTTTCATCCGACAAGTTGTCAGATCTGACATCTTCCATGATTTTGATTGGCTGAGAGGCACTGTTCCTATGGTAACTGTCGGATAAAATGGGACTTGTCGGACAAAACGTCCGACGGGTCCTTTCACTTGGTCACGATGAAACGCCCCCAGGACCCCAATGTGAGTATTCATCACTTGCGTCTTCGGAATAGAAGTACGCATGCACGTGAGGGGAAGGGGCAGTCAAATGTATTGTTTTACACGTGCGTGACCTAAAAAGCGTTTAAGGGGTGTTTTTTTTTTCATTTTTGAACGCGGTCGCCTGTGCACTCGTTAATGGTATAAAAAAAAAACCATTTAAAAAAGGAGTGGCTTTGAAAGACTGGCCACTGGTCAATTGCGGGGTCAAAAGTATTTAGGGTATGTTTCAAAACTTTTTTAAGACTAGCCTAACATGTTTAGGGGACGCCTTACCAAAAGCTTTTCACGTGAATTTTTCTTCCTCATTTCTGAAAAGTGTTCGGATCCTTCCCAATTGTAACCAACGACCCTGGGAACGGGCCTGGGAAACGGAAAAGCGGTTATTCTTAGCAAAGAGACAAAACCTATTTAGGGGTGTGGAGCCGTGTTATGTGCAAACAACGGTAAATATTTTATGTGCAAAAATGTCGCCGGGATTTGTGCAAACAACGGAATATGTGCAAACGCCACACCGGGAAATGTGCAAATCTGTCAAAATTTATCAACGGCATCTGTGCAAACGTGACAACGAGATATATGCAAATAAACAATTTTCACGGGAAACGTGCAAACCACTGTTTTTATCCATTTTAAGGTTATTACTGCCTGAACATGAGAGAAGGTTCAAGATTATCGTCAATGATTTTTCAAAGAGGCCAGTGGGGAAGGGGGGGGGCAGCACCTGGCTTAAAGGGACAGTCAGTACTGTTTCGAACACTGCATGGGAAAACTGATTAAGGGGGTGGGGGGAGGCAAGCATGATTTCCACTGATCCACACATTTAACTTGATCTGTTGATTTCATTTCCAGATTTCATAAGAAGTTGTCGAATTTCTTTAAAATTTAATTTTAAACCCAAAATGTCTTGATTGCTATGGTATTGGATATTAATTTTTATGAATCTATGAATATACAAACAAGGCATTGTTTGCTCTTTTTTTACACACCCAAAGTGGTGTACAGACGCCCACTAGTGTAATAAAAGCCACACATGTAAAGACCAAGAAAACAAGAAGAAAAAAAAGAAGAAAAGGAAAGAAAAGTGGTGAAATATGATATTGTTCTCGAAGTGTATTAACTTCCGTAACAGTAATTGTTACGGAAGTTAATGAACTTTATATAGCAAAGGAAGTTATAAATTTTAAGTTCTACAGAAGATGCCAATATTCAAAATTTGTAGTATGAATTGTTTAAAATTCCAAAAGCATTAAATATCGTATATAATTATCGGGAAATTGTTTTCGCTGGCAATTTTCCCACTTTTCAAAATGATATTGAAAATATGGTGTGTAATAATAATTTGACAAAGATGAATTCCTATCATTTTTAAGGGTAAGTAGGTAGAGGGTACCTTATATGATTGATATCTGTATGATCCGGAGTGATTCAGTATAGCACAAATTTGTAGCCTATTCAAGAAAAAAAATGTTACGGAAGTTAATGCGTTACGGAAGTTAATGTCTTTATGCTTCAGGGTCCAACGTGGTCCTTATTCAGCAGCCCTACCTTTGAAAACTGTATTTATTATGGAAGGTGTCTCTTTTCCTACATAATGCTGAATCCTTAAAAGAACTGCTATAGTGCATATTTCTTTAAGGTGCGTTACGGATGTTAAAGCTGTTTAGTCATACATTTCATTTTTTAAAGAATAGTCCTTTATTTCCGTGTAATACAGGAAACACACATGATAATTCCCTATCAATTATTTTTTAATGAATATCACTCTACTTCCAGACACATTATATTGTATATTATCATTTAGTTTGAAAGGGATGAAAAACTTGTAGCAGTATTCGTTACGGAGGTCAAAATGAATTCGGGACTGGTTAAAAGTGAAATTAATCACGAAGTGATCATCAAATACTAGGATAAGCGCGATATTTCAGACGTTTACACCAAGCTGCCCTCACCAGACATTAATGTAGGTAAGAGATACAGAGTACTAATAAAAGAAAATGATAGTAAAATCTAAAACTGACCCGAGACAGTGTCGATTCTAACAAAAGCAAAAAATAAAAGGGTTTTGTAATAAAATCAGAGCTTTACTAGTCACTGGTCGCATATGCGCTGTGGAGCTTGTCGCTTATTGTCAATTCCTTGATGATATTTTTGTATAAAATGTTCAGGGTTGTGAAGCTAGCGGCCATAAGATAGTCGAGACACATTTTTTGTTAATTGTAACATTTTTTTTAGAATGACCCTGGAGTCTTCAAGTTGAAGATCTCCTAAATTTTTTCTGGCGACAAATTGTAAGGTGTAAATGAAGCCCGCAAATAAAACGTCTTTAGGGGGTTCTTTTGCACACAGAGAAAAAGAAACTCGTTTAGGGGGGTGTTTGGAAACAATTTAGTCACTCATATGTACAGCAATACATTTGACTGACCCCACCACGCCCCCGGAACGTTGCCACAAATGAATCAACACCCTCAAATTAATGTACCCTCACATAGGCCTTAGCCTAGGCTTACATCTACATTGTATACTTAGACCAATTTCTGAAACACTCATCAAATTGCCAATAATGACGACACAAAATGCTAGGCAAGAATAGGGCGGCTAACCTTGACTATCATATTAATTTCATCTCAAAGCTGGACATTAACCAGTTATAAGTTAGGCCTATGGCATTAGATAGGCCCAGATTTGATATTTGTATGCTGTTAATATTGGCTAATGTATCAAAGCACTACCAATTCCAGAAATGAATCATTATAGAAACGAAAAAAACCGCTGGAGATCTTATGATAATTTCGGGACATATTAGGCCGATGTCATACATGTCCAGAGTTTATAACAGCGAATTCCCATTCCCAAAGCGAGCAAATTTGTCTTGTTGCATTGGGACTGTTCCATGATCGTGATTAATATCAATATTCTCTCACCAGGCGCAAACAGGAAACCTAAAGAACGAGGCCACCATAACAAGTTTTGAATTGAATGAAAAGATACAAATCCAATAAGAATGCTGCTAGAAAAAATCAGCAAAAATCGAATGCAAAATAAGAAATTTATGATATTTTACCGTTTTGCTTACATAACTGTTATATTAACAACTCAGTGACATGAAAATGAAAGAGTAGATGATGCCCTGAACTCACTATTTCTTTTGCTTTTTATTGTTTGAATCGGACAATATTTCAATTTTGTTAATTTTTTTGTCAGTAACATAATGACGAATTTGACTGAACCATAAAGTGTATAAACAATGGTAATTTCACTTGTTCAGGGAGGAATTAAACAGTGTCTCACAAAACAATGAGGGAACATAAAAACCCATACTTTTAAATAATAAATAATAAAAGAAATTAGTGTGTGATTTTATTAGTCCCCTTCTTTGCGTCCAGACCAGGACGTGAAGATAACTACTTTGTGAAAGTAAGCGAAACTTAAAAGAATGTCATAACATTCTTATTTTACACCCGATTTTGATGATTTTGTGAGTGTTTTGCTTGTGTAATTTGTATCATCTTACTCAAATCAAATATTCTTTTAGGGTGAATTGTCCTTTAAGTTTCATGTTTGCACCTGGTGAGAGGATATTGAGAAATCTATTATGATCATGGAACAGTCCCAATGTAAAAGACAATTTGCTTGCATTGTAAATGGCACACATCTCATTAAGTCTAAAACGCTGGCCATGTCAATAACAGCGTTCTTTGAATTGGAATTCGTTGTTATAAACTCTGGATGTTAATGACATCGACTCATTATGCTTAGAAATTATCATAAAATCCCCAGCTGTTGGTGTCGTTCCTATGATTAATACATGTACGAATACTCCAGCATTTACTTCAGTATTTTAAAATTGCACAACTTTATAACCATTATAGTCTTTCATTTATAAAAACGGCTGGATTTGATCATTCAACATGTTTATCCAACAGATTCTTGTAGCGTATTAAGTGTGAGATTATTCCTCATTCACGCATGAGTGACCAAAAACAATTCGAATAAAGGATGCCAAAAACTCATTTGGCGGGGATATCTGAATTTCAAATAGAAAATCACATGACTAAAAAGTTCAATATCTGTTCTTTTCTTCGATACCTTAATCACAGAAAATGGTCAAGAATTAAAAAGTAATGATCCCTCGAAACAATGCTTGCATTTCCAAAATTTAATTAAATAAACGTGTTTTCATCGGTTTCCCACAGACGCTATCGCACGGTAACAAAAGACTTAATGCATGGCTGACAAAACGGAGTGTCAATTGAGTTTGAATGCTAGCCTGTAAAACCTCTCAATTTTATGAAATTATTGAAATTCAAGCCTTAATTCAAATAATCAGAATTTTGTTACTTCTTGACCATTTTGCTGTAATTGAGGTATCAAATCAAAGAGCAGATATTGAACTTTTCAAAAATTTGTTTCTTTTAACCAAGATACGGCCCGCCAAGTGACTTAGTGGAATCCCCTTTTCAAATTGGTTTTCCTCATGCATACGTGAATAAGAAATAATTTAAGTAATTTGAGATGAAAGAGGAGATTCTTAGCTTTAAAATGGTAGGTCATTTGTCTATTGAATTTGTGATGAATTAATGATAATCGATAAATATCGGCTTCGTTTTTTGTGGGACGCACTGTATATATATATGAAAGGGTACAGATGATCTCGAGACTCTGCTGCAGGAACTTCTTTTATTTTAAGGATAAATTTTCTAACAGTGTAGATAGCTCTGGGAACCTTGATTGAAGCTACGCCAACCTTTGTTCTCCTCATCCATTTCTGTCACACAATTTATATATTGTGAAAGAAACTACTGAACAGAATAATGGGAGGCGTAGAATAAATCAATGTTCCCAGAGCTATCAGCCTTGGAAAAACTGGTAATGCCGAAAAATTACCGTCAGATAAACAGATTTTCGACATAACCAATTAAATTTCCTTTGTCGGGTGTAGGTGAATTTTGAACATTTTTTTCAATATATTATTTAGATAAATATAGATGCATATATATATATATATATATATATATATATATAAATATATATATATACATATATATATATATATATATATATATGTGTGTGTGTGTGTGTGTATGTGTTGAGGGTGTAGGGGTGTGTGTATGTATGTGTTTGCAAATCACGCTTCTTACGATTATTATTTGTGAAAAATGTCACCTTTTAATTCCTATTTTACACACTTGCGTAAACAAATTCTAGAAATATAGCCCCTTTTTATTGAAAGGATTAGTCTGCATTGAAGGACTTTTTTCATTCCTTAACATTCCAAAGCATGCGCTCTAAATAGAAGGATTGTATGTGCTCAATGAATCAACGTGATATTATCAATCCCATTATGATATGACGGACACAATGTAGAGAAATGAAGAGCACATGCACCCAGTCCTTGACGGTTTTGAGCTGTCTGCCTTTTTGGAAAAACTGGTGAAGCCGAAACAGTACTCTGAGATATACACCACCAATTACATCAAATTTCCACTGTCGGGTGTAGGAGAGTTTTGATTTTTTTTTAGCAATATATATGTATATATATATATATATACATATATATATATATATATATATATATATATATATATATATATATATATATATATATATATATATATGTGTGTGTGTGTGTGTGTGTGTGTGTGTGTGTGTGTGTGTGTGTGTGTGTGTGTGGGTGTGTTCAAACAAAGAAAAGTATCAAAACTCCGTGGAAAATAATATACAGCGCGTCCCCAAAAAAATATCCCTCTGACATAGGACTGAATTAATTCTAAAATGTGGTAGGGTTCTCAAATAAATGTTCATGAGTAGAAAGCTCATTTCATGAAATCTTCATTGGTCGCGCTTCAGCGGTTTTGAATACACACTCTGATACGTAACAGTTGTGCATTTTAGCTCATTCCAAGTTTGCAGCATTGATGCATTTTTTCATTATCTATGGCATGTTAACCCCCCATTCTTACATCCAGGATTTGAGCAGGGATAATTCCCTAATCATATCTAGGCTCATTAAATCATAAACTTGAGCATGCTCAGAAGGACAAGAAACATAAAAAAATAAGTTTGTTTGATGATTGATAAGGGGAATCAGTGCACCAACTTGAAAGAAAATGTGAATGATGGATGAGTAAAATAAGATGAAAAAGGGGGAATCAACAAGTTAATCACCCTTTGCAAAAAGGAACTATACCAAAGAGAATTTTGACTCTTTTCTTTTAAAAAGTTACTCTGAATTATTGAACTTGACCTGAGTAGCTAATTTAAAAAAGTAATGAATACAAAAATGCAGTATTTTTGGAATTATGCATGAAACAGACATTACCCGTTGTCTCATTCATTGTGCATCTCCCGTTTATCAAACATGAAACTGTCAATACTGTTTTTGCCCTTCTGAACATTCTCAAGGTTGCGATTTGATGAGCTTGGTTAGATCATGGAGATTTCCCTGGTCAGATCAGGGAATTCCTTGGTCAGAACAAGGAGATAGAGGTGATATCTCCTTGGTCAGAATGGTCAAAGGGGGTTGATATGCAAGAAAGTGCAGAACACAAAGCAGTGTTGCATGCATATAAACGTGGAATGGGTTGAAAAGCACCACTGTTATATAATAGGCTGTGTATTCAAAACCACTGAAGCAAGACCAATGAAATTTTTATAAAAGTTAGTACATGAGATGGCCCTCCTATATCCATACATTTCATTGAGAATAATTTTTATTTCTGGAAGTTATTAAGCCGCATATCAGAGGGACATTTTTGGGGGGACGCGCTGTAATAACGAATTTTCGTCCATAGGGTTTTGTTAAGTTATATATTTATGTGTGTGTGTGTTTGCAAATCAGGCTGCTTAAGATGATTATTATTTATTTGAAAAATGTCACTTTTTAACCCCTTTTTGATACCTCTTTGCGCAAACAATTTCAAGAATTGCAGCCCCTTTTTTTCATGTTTAATGAATATTTAAAAGAGAAAGGATTACTCCGCATCGAAGGACGTCTTTCATTCCTTAACATTCCATAGAATGCGCTCTAAATAGAAGGATTGTATGTGCTCAATGAATTAACGTATTATTTATCAATCCCGTTATGATACGATGGACACAGTGTGAGAAATAAATAGCCCATCCACCCAGTCCTTGACGGTTTTGATATTTGAAATGAAGAATTATTTGATGATAAGGGTCTTTTCTCCTTAATCATGTCAAAGGAGTTAACAGCATACTCGGGATTGTATTAAGGTACCCTAGGATTAGACACAAATGATATCCTCTTTTATGGTAATTGTAATACGTCTAGAATAATAAATAAACGTTATACGTCTAGATTATCAAATATATGTATGTATATAAATGTAAACAGGCATCCACTCTTTAACATGACTACTGTGTCTTGTACCAAATACTTATAGGAGAAAAAAATTACAAGACGATTTGACGTTGCTGATAGACCAAAATTTTAATCCCGAGCTTTCGGCCTTAGGCCTTCTTCATGGGTTCTATACAAAAATGAAGGAAACAAAATCAGAGTACAGAGGGAGGAACAGATGGACATATACATGTACATATAATACTGATGTGATAAAATACGTAACAATGACGTCTTACGTATACAATATATGCAAATACATACATATACAAAATACATGCACATATATACATAAATACATATATATATATATATATATATATATATATATACATAAATATGTACACATACACATATGATGTGGAAGCGCCGTGGTGTAGTGGTGTGTGTGTGAAGTTATACATGTATTCCAGATTTGGCAACTCTTTTATTTAAACGCCTGCCATTGTTCTCTTCATCCATTTCTTTCACACATTATTTAAATAATAGAGTTGCCAAAGCTGTAGTACATGTATGCATTCGCACATTTGTATACTCTCTCCCATACGTGTACTGTATCAAAGCATTAGCTTTGATCCATCTGAGGTAAGGCGGCTTGTCATTGTTCAAAACCCACCCTCACCCGACAAAGGAAATTATAATTGGTATGGTGTCGAAAATCTGTCAGTCAATCGGATCGTGCTCGACCTAGCCACTAACCCTTCTCTGTAGTCTAGTGGTTAAGGCACCGGCGCTCAAAGCTGGGGGCCCGGGTTGATTCCCGGCAGAGACATTTTTTCGGCATCACCAATTTGTAGATAGCTCTAAGGAACCTTGATTTAAGCTACGCCTACCATTGTTCTCCTCATCCATCTCTTTAACACCATATATATATTTATTTATGTATACGCACACACCACACACACACGCGCACACCCACACACACACACACACACACACATATATATATATATATATATATATATATATTATATATATACATATATATATATATGAAAAAATGTTACTTCCACTTTGGGAGGAGTAGTAAGTGTTGTGTAGGTAATGCTGTCCTCCTTTTACACAGTATTACCTACACAAGACTTACTACTCCTCCAGATGAACAGGATTCAAAGTTAATATCAATGTCGGTAAATACCTTGTCTTTCCACACACTTAAGTTTCCCAATCGTTTCTATTTTATTCCACCATCTCGTTTAAGCCATTACCCCCTCTGTTGTTACTTTTTGTTATCTTACTGTAATCCTTCTGTTCTGTACTCAACCCCCTCTGTTGTTATTTTTTTTCATTGCTTATTTTTTCATTTTTTATCTTAGTGTATTCCTTCTGTTCTGTACCCTTTGTTACACA